>NC_067459.1:18423330-19036663 GCF_025434085.1 Hippocampus zosterae
ACCGGCCCAGCATTATAAATTTAATAAAAACACGCATCTAAACATATCTAATATTAAGAGTTGTATCCACCTATATGAATAATCTTTGTTCTTTTCACCCCATTGTGAACATTCCATCGCCACAATTCATTGTGCACTACATATTTGGTTTGGCACCGAGTACATCATCCACAAAACTGTTCGGAAAAGTCTTTGCGATTTTGAACGAATCCTGATTATTATTATTTTTTTTTTAAATTCATGTTACGACCTTGGCAAACACTCGCAAGCCTTCGTCGCCCAGTGGGAGACGATCTTACGTGTAAAGCTAGGGTGATGAAAGAAAAGTCAGGTCCTCCAACCAACAACCTCTCCCTTCCTTGCGGCCTCCCTCCTATTCCTTCCTTCCTTCACTTATATTTCATCCCTGAAAATGTCAGACAATTTCCTCTTTAATGGTATTAACCTTTAATCACACTCGAACTGTAAATCCTGAAGCCAGTTGAGACTGTCTGACTGCCACTTGAAATCTGAATATTTCTGGAGTCAGTTTGGAAAGTCCATTGTCCAAATACAAGTTCTTTTACAAGTGGCCAAACAGCGCCGGTCTTCAACCAATTGTTTGCAAGGGGGTGCTTACATCACGACGGTGGCTTTAATGTCATTCCAAGAAACCAAACTACAAACTCTGACTCCAGTCACCTTGCCTTATTCGTACCATTACCATGATGCCGCGCATGATGTGGCAGGTGCAGACTGACCTTAAGGACCAACAAAACCTTTTTTCTGTTTGTTATTCTTTGACTATGCAATGCCATAAATAGTGGAAACGTGTGCTGATAAATTACATTTTATTTGATACCATTCTAAATCTGTCATTAGCGAAACAATATTTTTTTTTTTTTACTTCAGCCTGGTTCCCAGAAATTTGGGCCCAAGTTATCTTTACATTTAGCATGTTGTGTCTGTAATTTTTTACAACAGCCTGCAAGTTATTCACCTTATTTGCAGGTCCCATGAGCCTTTCTCTCAAGTATGTGTTCAACTCCCAGTATGAACCGAAGACGGAATTTTGTTTACATGGTAACAGGTTGCGCAAGTCCACTTTCGATGACGGACTGAAACAATGTGAGAATGCTAGTTGTTGCAGGTTAAAAGCGAAAACATTTCAATCCAACTTCCTCCAAATGTAGCGGGGGTAGGAGGAGGAGGACACGAAATAGTGGCCAGCGAGAGTGTACAATCGCGTGTTTAGCTACTTTCAGAACTCTGTCGCTTCAGACGATGAGGCGGTGAATAATCTTAAAAGCCCTAAGGGGTTATCAGTACTTGCGCAGTGATAAAGTTGGCCGCGTTCTGTTCAACAAGTTTGGATGCAGTCTTATTTACCTACCACACATGACACTCAGTCAAACCCTTAATTTTATATCCATCCTAGAATCTGGCCTTTAATTCAGATTATGGATAAAACGAATCCCGTCACAGTATGTTCCATGATAAAACTCAAGTGTAAAAATAAGTATTACGTTTTTTTTCCCCTGTACCCATACCGTATGTCTTTTTCTTCTATGTAATGAAATAAATTAGAGCTACCTGCAACTAATAATTATGTAATAATTCGTTTGTTGATTATTTTGTCGATTAGTTGATGAATCAGATTTTCAAAAACTATTTTGCCAGGAGAAGAGGGCAAAATTCCCCATAAGCAGACACAAGAAACTGGTTGGTGGATACAGATGCTTGGTTGAAGTAACAACTACAAGAGGAAGAACCACTAACGCTGAATCAAAGGGCTGACTTACTTTCGCACGTTCAAGTTGTCATTTTTGTGAATAAACCACCTGTGTTGAACTAATTGTGTATGTTCATTATTAGGAATGCGTGTGTTAATTTGGATTTAGAAAAAAACATTTGAATGTGTCCATGTGTGGAGGGTTAACAAACTTCAAGCACGACTGTACAGCAACAGAGCATTCCTGAGAACTCGGGATGGGAAAATAAATCCATTCTTCGGCATTTTGTGTCGAGGGCAGTGTGTCCAAATCAGTTAATACATTTCAGCGAGTTGATTTTTAAACAACAAAATGCTTCTAGAACAAAAACAAGTCAGAATTGCGGCTGTTGCTGGTCAGCAATAGTGGTGCAAGAGTATACAAGAACCAAAAAAGCACCGACGTGTCACAAATCAGAGCGGCAGCATGTATGTGAAGAGCAGTGACCCACTTCTTCAAGTTCGACAGTTCTATTTGAACCACCACACAGGATGTTTTCATGCTATGATTCACTTGGCCGTGACTTTGCGCAACCAAGTTTTTGAACCACCTCTGGAAAAAAAAAAGGGCTGAAAAACAGTATCTTGACTGGACAGCCTAAACATGTGCCAGTATTTATTAATCATTGACCAACCACAGCTTCTCTAAATAGGAGTGTCACAAACAGGATTCCAGATTTTAGGGAACTACGCTACTTGAGAAATATGTCACCAACAAAACACCTGAAATTGTTTTACCATGTCATAGTACAGCAGTGGCTGACGATTGCGGACACTTGCCTTAGCCAACATTGAAACAGTAAAAGAAAAAGGGTAAAAAATAGATATGCACCACTGGACCCGGTCCGCCACAACTTGTGAACCCCAATTTTGTGTTATTATGTCACGTCGGGTCTATTTGAGCTCCCCATAGAAAAATGCACTCTGGTTGGTTAAAATGGGTTTTCCACGTCCATTTTTAGATATGACGTGCAGTGGAATCCCCTCTATCGCCTCGTTTTCAAATAGGTGATTTTTATACAGTTGTATTTTTCACAGGCACAGCAAGATAACTCATCGGCAGCCCCAAAACGCCTCGAAAGGGAGCTTGCTTTATTATAGACATATTTCATCTAATTCAGTTATTTGAGGGAGTGAAAATGACATTTAGTTTTTACAATGCCAAATGGGATGATACGGTTCCCCAAAGTGTTAATCATTCCGAATTGATAATTAAATAATTAATGTAATTATTTCCATCCATTCTCTGAACTGCCTGTCCTCAAATAGGCCATTAACTACAATTATAATTCCTCATCTCGTGAAATTATAGACTTTTTTTACAGTCTTGCTTCTTTATAATTCAGTCCACACTGTAACTGTGAGGCCGCAAGGTTTCACCTTCATTCTCTTTCTAAAAACGGACAGATGACAGGATATTCTATTATTTTGAGTTAAAAACAAAGCGTCACTTTCGCCACCCTTTTTAAGTCTTAAAAATTTCATAACTTCGTTCATTTTTTTGACAACATCGATAACATATGAAACACCATTTTCTTCCTACAATAAAGGGTCTACAAACAAAGGAGTGACTTAAGTCACCTATAATCAATGGTGAGTTAAAAAAATTAATGTAACAAAGACAGCAAAAAAAACATTAACAATTATTTTTAACTAGAGATATGACGACTGTACGTATTCTGAAGGGCAAAAAAACATGATATGAAGAGCATTACTTTCCTCAGTGACATACGTTTGTGTTGGACATGTGTGGTTCTGATCAGCTTTTTTTTCTTCCCTTTGGCAAGTTATGACAGCTCAAGCAGGAAGGGATCCAGATAACCGCCTGGGAATTTTCTTCACGTGAGACAATGGGTTCCGCTTTAGAAGAGTACACACATTCGATGTTGCTTTTCAAGTCAAGCCTACCTTTAGCGCATACTTGTCTCCGGTTTTCCTCTGGAAAATTTCAAGCACCTTGCCATTGATTCCAAGCCCCAGAACCTGACTGGTCACTTTGTAATCGTCTGTAATGGCGTTCTTCTTGATCTGTAAGGAGGGTCTGCTCAAGAAGGGGAGAAATTGTCCCGCAGGGTTCGGCTGTCCGGTGGGATTCTGTTGCCCGGTCGGGTTGGGAAAGAGCGGTTGGTTCTGTGCGTTGGTTAGCATTTCTATTCGTCTGAGGTTAAACAGCAACCTCTCGTCCGGCCTGTTTCAAAGTCCGTTTTTTTAAGACAGGGGCTTCTTCCTGGATGAGCTTCCTTTTGACAAACTATTGGCGGTGTCGCAACCAGGCCCGAGGAAGCAAACCGCGGCCAGCTTCCGTCGGACGCTAACTAAGTCACTCGGTTAGCCGAGAGAATGCTAAACTAGCTAGCCGTTAGCATGTTCACCCGCTCCTATTCTCGACCTTTGACTTTTCGGCTAACAAGTCAGCTCACGGTTAGCTTATCCATCTCTGGTACTGGTCGCCACGCACCGGTTCTTCCAAGATCACTCAATGAACTTTTTGTCTTCGGCTAAACCATGGCCCAAAAATGTTTTCGAGAGGCGCCGCGTCGCCAAGTAGCGATCGTCGAAGAAAAATCAGAAGAGTTGAAGAAAAGCCGAACGGAACAACGTTGATGAAAGTTGGGTTAGCAGTTGGAAGCACGGCGAACACTTCACTTTTTCGAGGGCCAAGTCAGTCAGACACCCAGCCAGAGCAGGTTTTACTACTGACGTCATCGTCTCGTTTTCGGCGCTTAAAGGAGAAGCCGAGCCGTGATAGAGCATGCTTATGCCCTTTTAAATTCTGCATTTCAAATAAAGTAATTCAAATTAAAATACCACACAATCTTGCAATAATTCACTCTCCAAATTCACTGTGACTGAGATGACAAATGCTCCTTCTGTGGGAGTGAGTCAGAGACAATTATACGTTTATTTTCTAATTGCCCCGTTCATCATAACTTTGGAGAGATTTTGAAAAATATAGATGTGAAAAAACTGGGCACCTTTACATAGTTGGTGTTGTTGTCTTTACCGATAGCAGTTTCACTCGAGAGCCACTCGTACTGTTTTGATAGTAAAAGCTGGAAAGATAAAAATAGAGCTGATAATCTCTATAACCAGCCAGCCAGTCAGCCCCACGGCCATCCCAAGGTTGCAAAGTGGTAAAGGTGATTGGCTGTGTACTTACCCCAACTGTACTTCCAAATGGGGCCATGGACATGCTGTCTATTTTTTGAAAACTATTTTTGGTATTTGGTACTTATTAGATAAATAGAAAAGTGTTTAAGCATTCATTCAATATCCTTGAATCGAGGTAAAGGTCCAAGTAGAGTACTAGTACAAGCTTTGTTCTCACAGGTAAAGCAATACCATGCCTCCAGCCTTCATGTTTCTCAGTCAGCTGCGAAAGGCTTTAGCTGAAATAAAAGACTAGAAATTGGATGGATAGTAAACTACCGAGACTAGTAACTATGGTTAAGCAAGTCGTACAGGCCTGGGTCACGCGCTTGGCCCCTTGGACCTTAATAGCAGCACCAAAATGTCCACAAGTGGCTTTGCCTCACTCGTCACATGTAGTTCATGTAGTGTCCCTTCCTGCAAATCAAAGTTACAACTAATTTCCAAACATGTTGTACAATAGTGGAAATACCATTACAGTCATTACAAGAAGGCCATGCTGCTACTCATGTGCCCTCGTTATCCTACTATTGAGGTGACTATGCCTCACTGTGAGAAGAAACAGCATACAAGTAAGTGGCTAAAATGTAAAATGACTTGCAAATAAATGCACCAATGGTTTTGAGTGACAACTACTAGAAATGCTTTTCCACTGCATATTTTTTTCTAATCAAACGCCAGCATGAATAGATATGAAACAGTTAAACGTAACCAGTCAGTATTTACAGTACATAAACGTGAGCTGTGCGTGTGTCTTGAAAAGAGGAACTAAAAGATTTAAATTAAGATAATTTACAATATTCCTATCCTTTTTTGAAAGACGACAGTCGTGAAAAGAAAGTCAAGAAAATCATTCGGTATCAAAATCAAACATTCTCCTTGACACGCCAAAATCTCCAGTACTTTGGGGTCACACAGTGGAATTTTTTTGCATGTTAAAATGTTGATTTGTCACACATAAATGACCAAAAAAAACATGTGCGGTAGTTATGTCGTCTCAGCAAAAAAAAAAATAGAGAGAGAGAGAGAGAGAGAATATCTATCTATCTATCTATCTATCTATCTATCTATCTATCTATCTATCTATCTATGTATAAAATCTGCAAGTACTGTGACAATACATGAGGGTTCAGTGCAGGACACGATGTGACGTGATCAATTTCCTAATCTCATTCATTTCGCAACTGCATTTCTCCAAATAACCACTAGATGTCAGACCTGTCATATGAGTGTATTTAAACTAAAGGGGGGTGGCGCTTGGAACACTTGGTGGCACTGAAAACAACCTCTCTCTCTCTCTCTCTCTCTCTCTCTCTCTCTCTCTCTCTCTCTCTCTCTCTCTCTCTCTCTCTCTCTCTCTGTCGCTCTCTATATATATAATTTGAAGTACTTCATCCTCACATTTGCCAACTTTTCACTCTTTCAACCGACGCTTCTAGTGTTTTTTTCATTAAGATGAAAGCACGTGCAGTAGTCAATATTTTAACTTGAACAAGTGTGCCTCGCCGTTCTGAAGTTCCATGTTCGAATCTCGAACCTGGCCTTTTCTGTGTGCAGTGACATTCGAGCATTTGCAAACTCCACGCAGAAAGGCCAGCACCACAATTCGAGCACAGACCCTTAGAACAGAGGCAGATGTGCGAACTACTATTGAATTGAATTGAATACAACTTTCTTGTCAAATGTGCTGTATGTGTGTGTAACATACAGCACAATACTATAGTCACGATGCTGCTTCAGCACTGACACTGTGCTTGGAGTGCACTATTGAGACGCTGTCGAGTGACTAATTCGTGTTTCTGAACGACGACGACAGTGTGATGTCAGTTATGGGAAGTTGATTTATATTCCACCCACTGTGGCACAACTCCTCCGCGCAGCATCAGTGTGTTCAATCCAACAGTAGCACAGAAACAGGAGCTCGGACCACCTGGAGAGAGACTCTTCTTTCCCATTAAAAGAGGAAACAATTAATCGATTTGATAAAATCAAATGTAATCAAATTAATTGATCACTATTGTCGATATAATTGTTCCTTGATATCACGCAGGCCCATTAAATTGGAGCAACAGCCATGGGAGTTTGAGATGAATTTACCCCTGTGAATATTCAAGTCATTTGAACCTGTTGTTACCGTGCACATTATATTAAAAGATCTTTCCAAAAGTTATTCAGTCTTGCTATGCACTGTTGTGTAAGAATCCCGTTCCCTGTCTCCTTCGCGTTGGTCACAGATGCCCCCCCCCCCACACACACACACACAAATGCACCTTGAAAACATTCCTACGCGTCTATTGGTGCGAGATGTCTGAAATTTGAGTGTGTTTGCTGAGCTTTCACAGCTTTGTGTCGATGCATTGACACCAGTTATGGAGCTGTGATGATAGATAGATGAGGACACCTTGTTCATCAATGTGTTCCTCCCCCCCAGGGCAAATTTGGTATGCATTTAACCAAATTCCCTTGCATAGCTGCTGGACTGTTTGTCCTGTGAGGGACCAGGAATGTGAGGCCTGTGCACAGCGCTGCAGGATTTTGGAATGCTGACATTTTCACTTTCTCCTCTGCAGAGTCGTCCTCAGACACTCTCTCTCTTTTCGCAAACCCGCATGGATGAAAACTCCGAAAGGCGGTCGAGACATCTCCGCAGATCCATCATCTCTCTATACCTTCTGCTCTTCATTAGCCAGAGCCAATTTGGAGCAGTTATTCCAGGCGATTTCTCAGAATAATCCTCCATCACAGCATGGGGGTGAAACCTAAGCCAGCTCTTGATATAGACCCCTGGTCAGCGTTGGCTCTGCCGGAGGAGGATTCTAGCACCTGAACACTTGTGAGCCCCCTGGCCGACATGGGACCTCCTGAACCGGCTCACCCCTCTGTTGCACGCAGCCACACATATCCCCTCATGATCCCCCAGCTATGATCTCTCGCTCCCTCTTTGTCCCGCCATCGCTCTGTAATTGCTATGTAGAACACCAAAAACCTATATTTACATTGGAGCTCATTTCAGGCTCGTCTTCACCCTTCTGCCATTGAAATGTATTTGTATAGCTTACACAAAAACGACCTTTGACAAAAGCAGAACGAAATGCCCGTCGGTGTGGCTGTTTATGTGTTGGTTTATTTGCGTCCTTTTTGGCTCTGAGTTTGCCTCAGTTGTTTCCAGTGGTTCGTCAACAAAGCTCCACCTCCAAGTCTCTTTTTCTCGCCCAGTGTTGCCTATTTTTGCACCCCTACACGAGGTCAGAGCGTTTTGAATGCGACCCGTTTTCACAAAGAACTTCACACAAAAGAGTTCACCTCAACTTTCCAGCAATGAGAGCTGCCGTATGACGTGTGTTGCGGCTAAACTCGTCATTTGTCAAGGAGTGGATACTTGCAGGGCTTTACACCTACCTACAAAGCTTCAGTGATAAAAAAAAAAAAGAAAAGAGCAAGTGCCAGCTACAGAACACTCCACAGACACAGACATGGAAATTCCAAAGTCCAACCACACTTAAAAGGCTGTATTTTGTTTCACGTTCAAAAATAGACACGGTTAGGCCATATTATTTTTAGCATAGACATTAATTGAATTGTACAGTATTTGTATTAGACAAGGTCACAAATAGTTTTTTTTTCAAAACTTTCCAACACCCCAAATCAAAATGCAATACGAACAGAGGACAAATGAAAGGAACTACACGACTCAAAAAGTGTACATATAATCAGTTGACTCGGTAGAAGTCTTGAATAATCACCCTTTACCGATTTACGACTGGATTCAGTTTCTTTTCAATCAAAGTGGAAAAATGACATCATGGGATGATACCACTGCCTTAAAATGCTATGGTAATTGACTTCATGGTGGATATGGTATCTAGGTACCTGTAAGTACTTCCTGCAGCGCCTGCGTGGGCATGCACCTTGCGAGTCAAAGGATGGCCTCACGCTGAGGCCCGAGATCAATTTGAAGGGCTCTGGCCCTTGTCAGGTGACCAACGCCAGACAGCAGCAGGTCTGTGATATTTGCAAAGTGAGCCCGTGCACACAATTTGTATTTGGGGGTGGAGTGCTAAAACAGCCATTTAAGTTGGAATACATTTAAAATGTGAACTTTTGACATTTATGTTAACAATGCTAGGTTGAGGGACAATTCCGAGGACTTTTATCTTTTTTATTTGGAAACAATGTGGGCATTGTGATGTCAATTTCAGTTAACAGTAGGTGGCAGTGCAGGGCAAAATGGCAGCCTCCTGTGATGCATGAGAAACAGGTGACATTTTCCGATGAATTCATATTCCATTCATCAGAATGCTGTGCTGAGATTAATGGGGGAATATAACGGGGGGGAAAAAAATGGACTTGATGTCCGCTTAAACTTGGAAAACCCTGACCTATCCCAGGCTACATACAAACAAGCACAGGTAGAGCATACAAACTCCAAACAGGAAGACCTGAGCACAGATTGGAACCCTCGACCTCAGAGCTGTGACGCGGATGTGCTAACCACTCGCCAATAACATATGGGTTATACAAAAAGCCGTGTGGAGTGAGTAAAGCATTCTCTCTCTCTCTCTCTTGCCCACGAGCAGCAGTGCAAGCCAAACAAAAAAAAAAGGCCTCCACGGTTCACCTTTGACAGAAAAAGTGCACAATGCAACAAACTCAGCACATGCATGGACACAAAAGGCACCATGTAAGTTTTGCCATCCATGAAATGAGCGGCCTGTTCTATAGCCCTTTAACCAGCTTGTGACCACCACGGGAATCCCTCGTTCATCAAAGACTATGGGTTTGAAACGCACGTCTGTGCAGATATGAGGGCCAACGACGCCACCACTGTTAAAAAAAAATGTATTTTTTAGCAGGGGTGCTAAAATAATCATTGAAATTGGAACAACTTCAAAACATAGATTCTCAGTGTTAGTTAACACAACAAAGAAAACAAGTTGTTAGCTCCGAAACAATTTGCTGAGTTGTTGTTTGCTTATATCTTTACATTCGGGGACAACAGAAGAGACAATGACTTTTGACTATTTCTTTGTGGAAAATGCGGCAGAGACAATTTTCACATAAGTTTAACTTAAAATTTTCTCAAAGTTGTGTCGCCTTGAAATTTTGCGCTCACTCAACTTTTTTAGGGAGTAGTGCCATGAAAAGTGTCACAAACTGAAAATAATACAGAAGCCAAAAATAAATGAATACATAAATAAGATTACGCCCAACTCTCTGAAAGTAAACCTTTCATTTTTTTTCTCCCCCCCCTTTCTCACGATTATTCGTTTTCAGGCCAGCGGGGCAACCGTTTGTTAGCGTATGTGTGAGCGGTGCAATCGGTATCACGTTTGAGTCACATGGACATTCCTGTTGCCTTTTGTACCGCCATACAACACAAGAGGGCTTTTGATAACGAGAGACAATTATTTAGCCTACTTTTTTCCGCCTGCCGTCTTCCGTCCTACTCAGCTGACGAGAATGGCCTCATTTCATCCTGTTAGCAAACACCGTCAACACACGCACGCACGCCTACTCCTCTTCCCTTACGCTTTCGTAGACTTGTTTTCTCACATTTACGCGCACGTAACACACATGTTGGATTCTTTGCAGTTATCGGGACTTTTACGTCATGACGATTTTCCTCACAGACAGACGCGACGATGTCAAGCGGCCATTTCAGGCCATGATTCACCCCCGGCCACCGACCCACTCGTCTTCTGGGGAGAGGACACACGCTCATAAACTGACACATTCAAGAGTGTGTTTAGCCACTCGTACAGCTGACACAAACACACGAGCTCTCAGGCCGCAGGCTTTCATGATGGCCAATGACCAGCAGTAATACTCGGACCGATATTCTCATCTAGAGTTTGTATTGACAGTAAGCGCGTAAAAGGCATTGTGCAGATTTCAGTTTTTCCTTCATAGAAACACCCGAACCTAACGTCAAGCACAAGAATGTTACCGATAATCAATAATTGAGAAGATAAAGTTGCTTGTCAGGGATCATTTATTATATTTACAGTTGTGCTGTATTATTTTAACAGTTGTGCACAATTTTTTTAAAAAGTCACTTCCCAGGATTGTTCACACATATTCTGTACATGTGTGCGTATCGGCGTTCAAATAATCAAAAAAATTTTTTTTCAAAACACTTACCGGTAATTAATTTTCCTCAGTTGAGTGAATTATGATCTGATCAATTTGTCTCTCTGGCAAATGATTCAAGTACAGTCAAACCTCGGTTTTTGAACGTCTCTGTTTTCGATCAGCGGCCCGGTAGTCCAGTGGTTAGCACGTCGGCTTCACAGTGCAGCGGTACCGGGTTCGATTCCAGCTCCGGCCTCACTGTGTGGAGTTTGCATGTTCTCCCCGGGCCTGCGTGGGTTTTCGCCGGGTGCTCCGGTTTCCTCCCACATTCCAAAAACATGCGTGGCAGGCTGATTGAACGCTCTAAATTGTCCCTAGGTGTGAGTGTGAGTGCGGATGGTTGTTCGTTTCTGTGTGCCCTGCGATTGGCTGGCAACCGATTCAGGGTGTCCCCCGCCTACTGCCCGAAGACGGCTGGGATAGGCTCCAGCACCCCCTGCGACCCTCGTGAGGATCAAGGGGCTCGGAAGATGAATGAATGTTTTCGATCAAATCGGCTTTTGACCAGAAAATTTGAGATTTTTTACGAATCGAAATTACAACCGAAAACCGATTTTCGACTAAATTGAGCAAACCCGAATATGCCACTTGACTCCACTCGGCTTCCTTAGACGAGGAAGTGACGCTTCCTCGTGTAGCGTTCAGTGTGAGCAGACGTGTTTGTTATGATTTACGCAAATCTGATTGTTTTTATGTTATTTCTGCATCGTGTATTAGCCCCTAATCTTGGATTTCGGATTTCGAACAAATCGCTTTTCGAACAGCCTTCTGGAACGGATTATGGTCGAAAAGCGAGGTATGACTGCAATTGTATGTTTGTATGTCAATGAAATCCATCCACCCATTTTCCAATCCATTTTATCCTCACAAGGGTAACAGGGGTGCTAGAGCCTATCCCAGTCGTATTCGGGCAGTAGGCGGAGGACACCCTGAACCGGTTGCCAGCCAATCGCATGGCACACAGAGACGAACAACCATTCGCGCTCACACTCACACCTTGGGACAATTTGGAGTGTTCAATCAGCCTGTCATGCATGTTTTTGGAATGTGGGAGGAACCTGGAGTACCCAGAGAAAACACACGCAGGCACGCGGAGAACATGCAAACTCCACACAGGAAGGCCGGAGCCGGGATCGAACCCGCGGCATCCGCACCGTGAGGTCGACGCGCTAACCACTGCACCACCGGGCTGGCCAACATTAATTCCACAAATGAAAAAATAATAATAATTTTAAAAAACCCTCCACATTTGGCCGGGTTCTGAATCATTACTTTTAACTGTGATTGTTCTCAAATGGATGCTTCCTCTGAGCTTGTGAGTTTGAAGTTTCAGGTATTTACTTTTCTTTGTCTTGTCTCCGTTGCTCTCCCATGAGGAACCTTTTGTAATCCAATAATCCCATTTAATCCAAGCGGAGATTACGTGAGGTGAAAGAGCCACTTTGTGCTGGAGATTATCCTCCAAACGAAGTCTCTTACAGTTTGTTTGTTGCTTTCGAATGCATGCGCATGTATTTTGCTGGCTTGTATTTGTTTGTGGTTTGTTTTTTATTTATTCGAGTGCGGGCACGTTGCTCCGACTCTCCTTACTGAGCAGCTGTTCTGTTCTGAGCAGCCTCCCCTCGGTTCTTCATCCCTTCCCTCTGTTGTGTGCATTAGTCGAGGTCAGTCAAGTGCTCTTTAATCCTGCCAGTCTGATCCCCATCACGTTTCACCTTCCACACACTCAACCTACTGCCCCACTGCCCCCCCACCCCCACCCCGGCATATCAAGCCGGCATCCTCGCCACCGTATGCTTCAACAAAGTATTCACTGGCCGAGTGACACCTGGAAGACGGCCCCCGCCTGTCATACGCGTGATGCCGCAATCCGCAGACTTCTTGCAAACTCCCAACAAAGCGCAGACACTATGAGGCAACTCCGTTTAATCATCCCCCCCCCTCGCCTCGTCAATCGTCACTCAGCCCGGCCCAGTGAAATCCGCTGAATTACAATTGGACCATTGGCCATGTGTTCTTAGATTCCCGTGCAGTTGCAATCCCGTACTCGGCACTATTTTTAAGCTGCCCAGCTGGCACTACCTCCTTCTCCACCCCCCCACCACTGCCACAGTTGCACACACCCTCACAGACATGTGTGAAGGGTTGGTATGAAGGCCCTTTGCCTTGACTATGTCCTTGTACGGACATATGACCCACACACCAGCAGGCCCCTCTGGCGGGTGTGGCTTTCCATTCCCGGAGGCTTGTCCTTAAACACTGTATTGCCCTCAAGTCAAGATCGCAACATAATGACCACTGATTGTTGTTGTGTATAAAAATAAACGGCGCATATATTCGGTCTATGTACAGTTTGTGCGTATAGCACACATGTGCTGATGCAAAAGGCGTTATCCTCACGCGGCACCTAAATAGACATCATTAATACCCGTCGGTGTACGTATGTTGAAATATGTTACAGTGCGTGCATCATGTTTCCAGTGTGCATTTCACCGCGGGCAGGAACTCTCGAACCCGATTCTCGGATGCAGTCCGAAAGTGTACAGACCAGCATTGATTGATTTGACCCCTAGGAGATCATTTCCTGCTCCATTTTTCAAAGTCAGTGGCAACAAAAATACATCATGACAACAAAGATTATTTTTAAGAGAGGTCAGTGGAGGTATTACCTGCATTGGATATTTGTATTTTATTCATTTAAATTTATGTTGGCTTGCAAGGACCTGCCTCTCTTGAATAGAAGCCCAATTAGTATCTTTGCTAACGGCTAACATCCCACCATTGACTGTTATTTTGTTATTTATCATTTTATTTATAGTAAAATGGCTGCTTTGGACATGTCATGAAAACAATAAAACCAGTGGTGGACTTTTGCTTGCCACTGCGTACTTAAGACTTTAGTTGGCTTCATGAGAGGCCTTTGCTCTGTGGTGCACATGTTGTGTCTTTTCGTCTCAAGTAAGCCTTGAAAGTGTGTTAAATTGGAGCCTTGGGCAAAACATGTGCCCAGTTGATCTCAAAGTATAAAAATTTCCCCTCCCCAAAATCAGTTTCAGAACATCATTTGCTGTTATTTCTGGAAAATTGTAACACTCTGCTTTTTTTTACCCCCTTTTTTTTGTGCGTGTCTGGTGTGTCACAAAGCATCCCATTATGTCCTGACAGCATTAATCGACTCCTGATATGGCACTGATGTTCCATGTTCAACCAGCAGTAAAAGAAGAACATGAACACAAGAGTATAATCACTGAATCATTGATGCTGTGGTGATGGGCCTTGGTGGACTGCGCGGGATGGGGTGTGCGCTAGCGCGAGGGTCGCAATGTAAAATGCAATCTTCATTTTGGCTCACTCCTCAGTAGGTCAGCGTGTTTCCTGTCACGGGCAGATGGAAAGTAGCCCTCCAAACTCTGACATGGAAAAAGCTCTCAGCGCAGCAATTCAGCCAGCAGCTGCTCCAAGGGAGACAGCAAGGGGGGGCAACGAAAACGGGACACTGGTGAGAATAAGGATTATGAGACGTGCGGATATATCCTCTCACCTTTTGGACACAAAATTAGGTACAGCAGAGCAATCTAATGAACCCCAATGGAAAATCTGTACGCAAATTGGTGTTGACAAAGACTGATATAACATGCATCAAGAGAAATTTATGGATGATAATACGGAATGATGCAGGCTACGGGGATGTGCATACAAATTTATTATAATGATGGAGATGGAAAAGGAAGTGCAAAAGATGTTCATGGCACAAAACAGCTTGTCAACTCATTCACTCCCAAAGACGTTTTTAAACGTCTTTTCAGACTTGGTTCAGAATCGGCTGGTACTGAATGAGTTTCAAGAGACGGAATCCCTTGCGTTCTTTATTTGCCACCAGTCATAGAGGAAGAGTATGGCATGGCAGCGTAGCATAAACGATAGCTAAGAGGAGTATTAGCACCCGTATGGATCTGCAAATTTTCACACATTTTAGCCGATCACATCACATTGCAGCAATGAACCACCGTCGTGTAAGATTGACGATGTTTAGCACGCTTACAATGTACAAATTCAGCCATCACAATTTTCATCTTGTGCATTCAGATTTTTGGTTGTGTGAAACAAGCATTTCTTTGTCTACGGATTTTGCCCGGTTGTTGGTTATAACTGGAGGGAATAGTAAACCACTCTTGTATAACTTGTAGGTATGATTATATTTAGCCATTGACTCTGCGGAAAATGTTTTTTGGACAACCCTGGCGCCACGCAGTCCAACAAGACTGTCCAATACCATTAAGCTGCATTTCAATAGAGCATCTGTTTTTAACGAGAAGTATAACATCTTCAAACAAGATTGACTTTTAATCAGCTTGACATTCCAAAAGGAGTCGAATTTAGTGGAACTGTTGCCAAATGTGCAAAAGGAACCGAGCACGGCCAACAGGACTGCTCTTGTTGACCATGAAATTTGATTTTACAGAATTCTGAGCTCGCGTTGTCATAACAGTGACATAAACTGGAGTGGTTAGAAGAAGAGACAGTGCAGGAGAGCGCATGTGACACAAACTGAAACCTCATCTCATGCGAGAAACCACTCAGCACCAGCGTTTTCTTCAAAAGAATTCTGTAAGAATCACATGAAGCAATCGAGTGCGATACTAGTCTCTAGATGACTAGATGAAGTCTCTTGAGCCCATCATACTGTGGACAGTATTACAAAGCACAACTGGATGAAAATGTGTAAAAGGCATGCCATTCATTTGGATCAAAGGATTATCTTGATGGAATCGGGAAAAGACCAAAAGACAAGAGCAACACGCAGCATTTTCGAATTGACGATGAGAGACAAAACGCCAACGACGTCTTCACTTCATCTGTCATTCGCAGGTGAACTAGCCGTGTGTACTCTGAAAGCTAAGGTTGCTCTAGCTAGGTTAGCTTAACACTAGCTAACCATTCGCCGATCAAATACAGTATGAATTTAACCGATTGAACTCTACGGTGAGCATCCACAATATTTTTGGGGGGCAGGGGGGGGGGGCTTTCTGTTGCCATGGGGACTTTCCTCCTCTGGGCCTATAAGACGGACCGGAAAGATAAAACCCAAAACACATTACGCACACATATGCTGTATATCGAGTTTTTTATATATATAGTAAACCAGGCAGACAGTCGGATTCATCTCTGAAGACGAAGGATGAGTCACCTTCTATTCCAGTTCTAACTGTGACCCGGCCAGGGCACGTAAACAAGGCAGAAGGGGAATTAAGAACCTAAATACAGGACCAACTAATGCAATATACGGACAGACACACAGCTGTATTTTTCACCACCTGTAAATTAGGTCTCCTCTCCTCAACCACTTGCACATGTCCGCGGCTCCTCCTCTAACTTGCATTCTGTTGGGGTGATGCAGAACGGTGGCGGGTCGTGTGGGCAAATGGTCCCCCGACAGCCAAAGCGTGCGATGGGTTTAACTTGTAGAGACGTGCTCAGCTGTGCATGTGAGCTCAGCTGTGTCATTGGGTGATGCGCAACGATGGAGTAGGCTGCAATCTGCTGTGGAGCGTGCGAGGACATGTGTCTGGAAGTGTTTGCGTGTGTGAGTGTGGGTGTGTGTGTAGGTGTGGGTGTGTGTTTGGGGGAAAAAGGGGTGGCGAGCTAATTTAGCACCTAGCACGTCCTGCTTCGGCCATCAACTGCTAGGGTCAGCTGTCCCTGTGGCACAGCCAGTAGTGCCACACATCTCTCTCTCGCTCTCTCTCTCATCTGTGTGTGCGTGTTTTTACACTCGCTGACCCGTGCGAGTTTATATTTGTGTGGGCATAACTGCAGTGCGTGCTTTCGAAAGGTGAAAATAGGGGGAGAATAGTAGCAGGGGTTGAGCGAGATGAAATGGACTCCACTTGCCTTCCTTGCCTTGACGTTGGACAAACCAGATTAGGAATGCTTGAAAACATCCAAATGCTATTCAGGCCTTCTTTGCTGGCCCAAACTATCAGAAGCACCGACCTACATTTACAGCCTAAATTCTAATGAGATGTTCCATGAAACCGAATTAATTTAGTCCCAAAAGTCAATTCTCTTCATTTTGTAGCATTACTCTTAGCTGCACTGCTTACAGTGCTACATGTATGTAGACAGTAGAATTGCGTCCAGTCAGATTTCACCCTTTGTGTGCTGCCTTGTCAATATAATATGCCCTGGGCCTTCAGTATCATTAGTTCTGGCTGATGTAAAGTGTGGGGGAGGGGGGTTGTCAGTCCCTGATGTGACCACCCTTGAAAAAAGTGGGATTCAGGAGAACACCTTTCCAAAGAGACAAACGGCATCAAATGTCAGCGTTTGCCCAGTCGACTGGGTTACGACGATGAACTACGGTCAAGTGGAGACCCTGATGAAGATGGAGGATCGGGTGGTCCTGGGCTGGGGTGCATAGTTGAAAGCGGGAAGTTCCAGCAGTCAACATTCCAACTGCAGCAACCTGTGGTAACCGTGGCATTGTGCTGTGTGATAAAAAGCGTATTTTGGAGTGGCTTTGTATTGTTAGCAGCCTAAGGCACACCTGTGCAAAAACCGCACGGAAGAAAAAAATATCTGTTGAGTCGATCCTTTTTTTTTTTTTAACGAGAATGACAAATTCTCTCAAAATGATTTCCCAAGGGGGGTAAAAAAAAATCAAACCTGAACTTGCAAGTCAACCTATGTCACGGAAAGGATGATGTTCGCGGTTTGTTATTTTGAGTCACCTGCAAAAACAGTGACCTCAAGCTCATTCCCGCTATGATACCTTGTCATTTGTTTGTCACCAACTGTCGCAGAGGTGGAGATTCAAGCACAAGTCAGTATGCCAAAAGGCGACAGGTGCGCTTTGAAGCATATGGTCAGAAAGGTGGCGGAGTTGATACTTAATAGGATTGATGTAATCTTCTTTGACATGATAAAGCAAGACCTGCGTCGAGAGAAATGCCCAGAATTTTTTGACATAACAAAACAAAATCGCGTGTGAAAGGAGTGACGTGAACTATGGATTCCTTTCCATTTAGGTTTTAGCGAGGCTTCTTACTGCAACTTAACAGTGTTGCCAGATGTTTTGGCTTTTAACTGTGTGTATTTTTAGATAATACATAGTTGACTTTGTCCTGCGCAGTCTGATGGATGGTTCGGGAATACATTTCAGTGTAACGACAGCATTTAGACAATATTTATGGATCTAACTTTATGTATGTGAGAACAGTTAAGACGGACTACTTTTCAAGCATAGAACTTGCTTGGCTTTGTTTCGTGCGATAAATAACAGTAGTACTGGACCGTAATTGTCAAACAAGAAATGACATTGAAATACAGCCACAACATTTGGTACACTTGCATCATGTAGCCATCCAACCATTTTCGATTGTCCTCTTATGATTCAAGGGTGAACTCCAACCTGTCCCAGCTGACTTTTGGCGAGAGGTGGGGTCTGCCCTGATCTGGTCAGCAGCCAATCGCAAGGCATATATAAATAAACATGCCACCTCCCACGGTCACACATCTCAGAATAAAGGGCAGATACAATAAAAACATCTTTTTTTTTTGTCATTGATGTTAAAACTGTCAGTATGACCAGACAGTCGTGGGAGTAAAATAGATTGTTTGGAGGTGGGGGGGGTAAATCTGCCCTCCCTGGCCCAATCTTGTACATCTACAAAACAAGCAATCACAGACAAAACAAAAGTGAACATATGAGCTGTGATTCAAAGGTGGAGGGGCCACATGCATCTGAGAGTGTTGAGCTCTGACGCAGAATTAGCAAGATTTCAGTGTGTGTGTGTGTGTGTGGAGGGGGGGGGGGTAATCACTTTCAATTTAATCTTTATGATTTTTAATTGATTGTGTCAACTTTAAACCAATTAACTGTTAGTGTGATTCCGTTACACATGAATGTGAATAAGTCTGGCGATTAGCGTAGCGGCCATGGCTAGCATCGGCTTTTTTACATCACACGTCTCATACACATCAGTGATGGGCGTGGCTTCGGTCAGAGACTCTTAACCGCGCCCTCGAAATTGGACTTGGAGTTCATGTTTCTTGACTTGTCAGCTGGGCGATCCTCCTTATCAATCAAATGTGGTCAAGCATTATAGAAAAGGGGTTAGCGTCTTCATAACTTTGTGATATATCGCTTGTGCTAGTTTATCGATTGAAATGGCGCCAGAGTGGAATCTATCACTATTCTTCGGAAAACTCACTGATGCATGAACTACCGACATGATCTGAGATAATGATGTCTGGATGATGAAGCAAGCTGTCTAAATCCCGCTTCCAACAAGTATCTACAACACTGACTTAGCTGCGATGGAGCTAACGTTGCTCAACTGGTTGTTTCGTGGATGACAAACTGTTTCCTCCCCTGGGCCTGCGCCAGCCTGCATGTAAACACAGAGGACTCAACCGTTCCGGGATCTGGTGCGTAACCTGAGCAGTCCGTCGCTCATAGGTAGATTCCAACAACTTGAATGCCTGCGGATGAATATCAGACTGGCGTTCATAAAACCTGTTTGACAAGTCACAGCTCGGCCATTACAGCTATGTAATGCTGATAAGCGTTGTCAACAACTAGTCATCAGCTTTCTGACAACACATCTTGAATTCTACATGTATGGTTCTGCACCTGTAGTTGCAAGTAACAAAGTACAGACTCTTCGTTTCCGTTCTGAAGTATAATTTCAAGAGATATTCTGTTCTTTCTATTCCTGACTTTGTCAAAATATTTATATTTATATTTTTCCGTCCACCGTGGATGTTCCATGACAGGCGTCAGAAAAAAAAGCCCAACTCCAAACTTGAGCTGATCAAAAAAAAAGCCCAACTCCAAACTTGAGCTGATCAAACAACACGTCCACAAAAGATTCCGTCAGTGTTTGCTTCCTTCAGTGCAAGGTAACAGGTGACAGTTGTTGTCTTGTGGTTGCTTCACCATGACGGCGCTTCTGTTCACACTGCCCAGAGCATCTGACAGTTCCTTGTCAAGAAGAATGTCTTTTTGCCGGTGCAAACTCACCAGACGTGGCGGCTCTGTGTGAATTTTTCCTCTATCCTAAGCTTTCAAGAGTGCATGATGTTTTTGACAAACCCCATAGAGAGAGGTAACTTCAAACAGCCGTTGAGATAATGATTGATTGATATCTTGGGGAGTTTTAGAAGGTGGAAAAAAACAGAGAGCAGCAAGGAACGTGAACCAGGAAGCATTGACAATGACAGAACAGATTTAGAGCAATAATATATTCCCCGCAGATGACCTTATTGAGGAGAATTGTTTTATGTTGTTGGCAACAAGATTGATTCATGACAAATGAGTTTGATCTTGTGCCAGGCTATAAACCAAGAGCTTCTAGAATCAAAAACATTTACATTTAATCAGAAAAAAAAACATTCAGGTATGATGTGTTTTTAAAGTTGTCATAATTAGCCAATTATTAGTCTTTCCACCAGGGGTGCCCAACCTTTGACTAAAGATCTATTTTTTTCGAGGAGTACCCTCCCGCGATTGACTCGTTACAGCACACGCGTGCGTACGCAATCACTTAGACGCGCATGCCCTGATGAGCAATAGAGATAAGTGCCTCTAAGAAGAACAAAACAGAAAAATAAAGTAGACATAAACGTTTGTGAGTTCGTGAATAACAAACCACCTACCTTAGTAGAGAACTGAAGCAGACATGGGGCGCACTTTTGCAGCGTGTTAACAATCGTAGCGCACGTGTACCATTTTAAAATGCTTCTCCCGCCACTCCAGATTCCCATCTCTGCCAGTGCCCTCGGTGAACTGGACAAGAAACAAACTCTGTATGGGAATAATAATTACAATAAAAACTATAGCACTACAGCTCTAATCGCAAACTGCAATTACATCCTGCTGACCGCTAACAACTTCCGGTGACGTACGTCACGCGCCACCGTATGTTAAAGGTGAGCTGCTTTTTTTATTTTATTTTATTTTATTTTATAAAATAGTTGTAGTGAAACTGAGACTGATAGGATGCTAAGGGTGCAGTGTGCACTAACAAAAAAAATGTATCGTATTTGTAACGGGCACACAGACACACAAAGGTTTTTTGTCTTTTTCTTTTTTTTCTCTGGACACCCCTCGCGATAGACTTGGTACCTGTCCGCGAGCTACCGGTCGATCGTGATCGACGTATAGGGGCAGGCATGCTTTATACGATCAGGATTTTGCATCTGATCACCAATCGAGTAAAAAAACAAACACAAATGAACAAATACCAATCACTGAGCTGATCAGGACATGTTTAGTTACTGTACAGTTGATCCCCGCGATTTGCGGGAGATTGGGACCAACCCACCCCACCAACAGCCAAAATTTACATACAGTTGACGCCCATTGAAATGCAGTGGTAAAAAAAATAATCATTAAACCTTGACTATTCTCCCCAAAATGCTGGTAAACATTTCAATACGTGGAAAATGGAGGCAGGAACGCCCCCGCCCCTCAACAAAGAAGAAAACTTATTGAAAAAATGTCCATGATTTAGAATACATCAATATGGGAATTTAATTAATACTTCTACTTTTACCGCTACTTTTCCCACAATTATCCGGAATGTGTCTACTCAGAAGTCTCCTTCAGCAAAGCTATAAATTGTCATTTTTAAATGAGACTGTCAGAGAGGTATTCATTTAAACATGTTGATTATTGTGGTTGTAACTGGACGACATAAGGATAGGGTGTGTGCAGTAATTCAATGTCTAATAATTGTGCATGAATGCTTTGATAACTTAAGACAATAAGAAGAAGGATCATCCTCTTCATTTGTCAGATTTCCCCACACGTACATGAAATTTCCGCATTTGGCCCGTTTCACCAAATCTCTGCATTTGACCCTGAAGACAAGTGGAAACCATCCATTTTATTATCCCCTCAAAAAAACAACAACAACATGTTTTTATGAGTTTATATGCAGACGCTTGTGTTCACTTCCTCAGACACGCATGATGTGGATGACACTGAGTCATCAGTTGTCACGTTTGTGGGAGGGCGCAGTGTTGAGTCGACACTGTGCACTCACGGGGCCCAACATGAGATACACTTGGGCATCCAATATAAGAACTGTAAAAACAATTCTGCTAAATTATGCTCAGTTTTAATTGAAATGGGATAGCAAAGTATTACGGTAATCATTCCGACAATTACTTGAAAATAATTGTTGGATAATAATAGACGCATAATGTTTTTGCATCATGTGGTAAGGTTAAGCTACTGTGCCATGATGGCTCAACTGAACCGCTTCGTACTGTATGTTAACATATCTATTGGCTTTATATTTATTACAGCCGACGTAATTTGTTTAACAAAAGTGATGTCATTAAGCGCCCAAGTGGTTTAAAAACAAATTTGACTCTTGAGTTAACTCAAGTGCCCACTACATTAAAAATCGCTTCGCAGTGATTGAGGACAAGGGAATCAACGATGTCTTGAACTACAAAGTCAATCAAGGGCACTGATTCCATAATCTTTTCTGCCTCAGAGTTTATTCGCAGTAGTCCATGAGCACCATTGGAAACATTGTTTCATAACCAAGGTGTCGAATGACAAATTATATTATAAACCGGAGGGAAACTCAAGGTCATTGATTCAACACGTGGTCCGACAATGGGTCTCATCTCTCGACCAAAGAGCATTTGAGGTACCTCTGTTCAGTCTGTGCGGCCTTTCAAAAGGATCTATCTTTCCACACGATACTTTACTTGAGGCAGTCAATGTCCTCCAGATGGAAGCAGAATCTCCAAATCATCTGGAGACTCTCTCACATGCTTTTAACTCGTGAACTCTCAGTACCAGTCTGCCCACTCACTCAATTCGAGCCATCATCAAGTCTGTTTCTGACAGTTTTGGTAGAAACACTTGAGTGTCCAATTTGTACAGCTCCCTCATGAGTAGGTAAGGGTCCGACCGTTGCTGCCTCTCCGCCTCATGTGGACTGTGCACTGCCTGACTCTTACGATCCCATCTTGCCTGCTAACTGAAAATGATCATACTGTCCCCCCAAAGTGTGACTGACTTTGAGTTTCCAAGTCTTACCCACCAGCACTCAAAGTGTTTGGCTGCATCTACTGAAATCATTCACTCAGTTAATCAGCATTTTTCTTTTATTTCCTTAGAAAAAAAAACTATTCCAACTCCATTTGGTTACTTTACATTTCTCTTCTGGTCGTCACTCAGCCGTAACTTATCAAGATTGTGATCTCATGCTGGAACACCAAACATCCTGCTACTATACCGCACACCACGAGTACAACATGACAGCATACAACTTTTTTTGTCTTCTTCATCCATGTTTGGATTATACTTCGTCTTGACATTTTGGGAGTGACTCGCAATAGAAACCACTTCTATTTATAAAAAAAAAAAAAAGGAACCCCCCCGCCCAGCAACAATAAAGTAGAAATCCCTGACAGTTTTACTTAGAAAACAAGGGATGAGATAGAGAAGTGTTTGAGCAGTGGTCCATACAACATGCACCTGACAACTTTGTGTGTGTGTGTGTGTGTGTGTGTGTGTACGCATGACTGGACAGCACCATAATTCAATATATATATTAATGGGTTGACGAGGTTCCCTGGCCTACATGACAGTGTGAGAACAAGGGGGAGGAGAGAAAGCAAATCTAGGTCAGATTGTGGAACATGCAGGCCGGGCCCCGTTTGCAGCTCTGCTGTGTTACAGCAATACGAATATACTTATATGCAAACGCAAGCCTTTTTAGCAGCAGCCCCCAACCTATTTTATTTTTATTTATTTTTTGCTCCATGAACCGGTTTCATGTAAAGGAGATTTTGACGAACCGGCATATAAACAAAAACAAAGACACAACTCGACATTTGGCAGAATGTCATAATTGCTGGGAGCTCTGTGCCAATTCCAACGTGTCGGAATCTTTTATTCTTTTGTGTCACAGAGCGGGTTTGGTGCGTCAGTCGACAAGCCATAATCGCAAACCTGAAGTAGGACTACAGATCTTGTCTTTGTATTTTTTTTTCTTTCTTGGAGATAAAAGGCTCTTTTTTTCGGTATTTGGTTTGTTCTCCTTTTTGAAGAATCACACCCATTTTTTTGTAAATAAGATTTTAACAGAGGAACGGGCAGGTGCAACTGCTTTTCAAAATTACACTTCTGACTCTGAAGAAAGTCCGCCTCTGCAGCCCGATTCCGGCTTGTGCCCTTGTAGTCGGGGACCCCTGCAGTGTAGGATTAAGGGGATGTATCAAGTATGACTATCCCTGAGAAAAACGCCTTCAAATCGGTACCACGGAGGGCCATCTTTGCTACTGGCTCTTCTCACTAGAAAGAAAGCGGCTCACATTTTTAGCACATTCTAAAGCCTGTTATTTCACTTTTTTTTTTCTAGATGCACCATCTTCCTTGCGCCTGTTTGGAGACATGATCCCTCGTTACACTGTTAGAACCAAGAGCATTTTAGTGGTCGATAAAGATGATTGTGTGGATACGGGAAGGAGGCTCGGTAGAGATGAATTATTCCCAGGAACTAAGAAAGCAAAGTGAGTCCATGACGATTTAGTGACAAGCGCAGCTTCTGTCATCATCAACCTTCGGGATGAGGGGACTCGATCGCTCATGTTTCCCCACAGTAACGCTGAGCCAGTGTGTTCGCGCACATACTAATGTCACATGCTGAGGTGACATGCTAGCACCGGGGATTAGGTCAAGAGGTCAAAAGGAGAAAAGTTATTGCAGAAACTACATGATGCTGTCGTCAAATAGCGTGAACGTGTCGGCTGTATGTGTCAGTGTGCTCATTTTCGACGATGACTGTTGGCTGAGTAAAGCTTTGTCGGCTACCGGCGAGCTAAGTGGGGAGTTTGTAGCCCTTTGAGCTCCTCAGAGTGTTCAGTGATAAAAGAGTGAGGCATTTGAGTGCGGGCAACTAAAAACACTCGCGTGGGAACAAATTCACATTAAAAACACTCGCACATTTGTACAAAGGATGATCAAAATCAACGACCGTGGATAGAATCAGCACAGCCGCCCAAGGAAATCCTCCGTAGAAAACCATTTGTTTCCCCTTGCATCGTCTCTCATTTGCTCAGCTAATATCAAAAAGCCAGAACTGGGGTGTCGACACCGCGCAGTATAAAAAAAAAAAAACTAAACAAAAAAAAAACAAAGGACAAGCGAGCATTTTAAAACCTAGACTCCGCATCCTCCTGCACACTGACTCCTCCTGAGAGGTGCGGAGGAGGAGGAGGGAGAGAGGAGATAAGTGGGACTCTCTCGCTCCCTCGCTAAGTGACAAGTTTGGGTAGGACCGTGCGAATAGGTACGACCTCTCCGGAATCTCCCAACATGTTGCTCCTCAGTTTGTTATTCACAGCTGTGGTGCCCAGGCCTGACCCGCCCTTGGCCATGATGGAGGGGAAGGAGGTGCTGTGGTTATCGGGGAGCCGCCTCATGGGGGCCCCTTGGCTCCTCTCGGCTACGGGTAGCGATTTGGGCAGCCGGCGATACAGCCAAGGGTGTCGGAGTGCCTGGCTGGGGGTCAGACGAGATGAGGGGTCCCAGTCCAAACACTTCTTAATGAAGTCAATAAAGGTGGCGTCCTCGCAACCTTTGAGCGCGGCGCTCCACTCTTTGCTCGCCGGGGGACCTCTCAACTTACCGCGGCGGGAGCGCGACGCCGTGAGCACGGTGGCCCCCGTGGGCAGGGTGTTGGCTCCGCAGTATCGGGGGTGGCCCTTGGAGTTGATAAAGGTCTTTACTCTTTTGGCCTGCTCCAGAACCTTCTGAGGAGGCATGCCTAGCAGTTCCATGACGCAGGCTAATTGGTCGCCCTCGTCCTCGCCGGGGAAAAGCGGGTAGCCCGTCAGCAGCTCGGCCAGGATGCAGCCGAAGCTCCACATGTCGATGGGCAGGCCGTAGCGAGCGCCGAAGATCACCTCGGGAGCTCGATAGAAGCGAGACTGGATGTAGGTGTACACGCGCTGGTGCTCAAAGCAGCTGGAGCCAAAGTCTATCACCTGGTGTGGGAAAAGAGACGAGCCATTGAGCGAGTGAGAACGAAGAGGAGGTGCTCATAGGCCGCACGGCGCGAGTGCGCTTGAATACCTTGATGCCGCTGCGTCCCTGCTGCTTGAGCAGAATGTTCTCGGGCTTGAGGTCACAGTGGATGATTCGGAGCCTGCTCAGGGCTTCCAGGCACTGCAGGATCGAGTGAGCAAACTTCCTGACCAGAGGCAAGCTGAAGCCTTGGAACTTGTTGCGCTTGATCAGCTCGTAGAGGTTCATGCTGAGCAACTCGAAGGTCATGCAGATGTGGTTGCGGAAGGTGAAATGTTCCAGCATGTGCACCACGTTCATGGTGCCGCTGCGGTCCTGCTTGCGCAGGTGCTCCAGGATGCGGATCTCTTCCTGCGCCTGGCGGTGGAAACGCTTCTCGTTGCGGACCATCTTCAGAGCCAGGTGCTGCTGCATTTTGTGGTCGTAGACTTTGGCCACCTGGCCGAAGCTGCCCTTGCCAATAATCTGAGGACGGCAAAAGGGGAGGCGGATGAAAGAAGCTTTACCCTTTCGGGGACAGCGGTTACTACAGTGGACAGCTTATCACGTAATCGGGTTAATTTATTCCGATTGAACATTTAAAAGAACCAAACATTTTCATTTGATTATTTTCTCGGTTGTAACAAAATTCCATCCGACCAAGTTGGTTGACTTGCGACAGAATTCCATCCCACAGCAGTGCATGACCAGGCTGGTTTGTCCACCCCCCCCCCCCCCCAAAAGCTATTGAGGCTCCTGGCCACTTGTCGAAATCAGAAATTGTATTACCGTAATTGCCCCGTTGTTGTTACACACACCACTTCAATCATGTAAACCAACAAGGAACCTCAAATGGGAGTCTACAACAACAGCAGGTAAGCGATTTCTCCCGTTCACTTTGGCGCTACCTACGCTTCATAACCAGTTTATCTTCTTAGACACGGGTGTCAAAGTCAAGGCCCGGGGGCCAGATCTGGCCCGCCACATCATTTTATGCGGCCCGCAAAAGCAAATGGAAGTATGTCAAGTTCCATCATGCTTGCTAAAATTTGAACCCAAATTTCAAATTGTCGTGTGTAATCCACAATAACAGTCATTATTCTTGACTTCTGATTTTAAAACTCGTTATCCATCAATTTGTTGTGCGCTGTGTATTCAAAATGTGGAGGTGATTAAACATTTATATGGTTTCTCAAATAACGTCCCTGCAAGGGAAACCGTAACTACAAGGTGGCCCGCGACAAAAACGAGTTTGAGACTCCTGTTCTAAGAGATGTTGAGGTGAACAACAAACAGCCTTTGAGCGTATCCTTTTTCCTTACCTTGAGAAACTCGTAGCGGTAAGCCAGGTGGTCATGGGGGACGTTGATGTAGCCGCCTTGCTCGTCATCATAGCCGCAGTTGTTGCTGCCCCCAGTGACGGCGGGCCTCTTCTTGGCATTGGGTCCCACGAAATAGACGTCGGAGTAGGAGTGGATTTCGGTCTGCTCAACGCTGGTCAGTTGGGTCCGGTACAGTCTCACGGCCTGTTCTGGCGTGAGGGGGCCACAGAGCTTGGTAGTGTTCCCGCCATTGGCAACTCCTTGAGAGCCAGCGTTGTCATTGGAGCCTTTACTGGATTCGGAGCTGTGATAAACCAGAAAAGACTCCAGGTGGTGAGCAAACAATCTCGGTCTAAATGTGACACTTAATTTTTTTCAATGTCTTTCCAACCTGTCAGCGCTGTGATCTTTGGGCAAGGTGGTGGTTGCTGCCGGTTTACTCGACGTCTGAGCGCCGGTCCCGCCGTTTTGAGGTGCGACCGTGGTAATGGCACTGATCTTGCGATTGTTAGCGGCGTCTTCGTACAGATACTTGACCTTCAGCTGGCCACCTCGCACGGTTATCTGATCCCTCATCACACCCTTGTTACTGACCGCCTGAAGAGCAAGACGAGGCAATTAGAATGGCCTCACATGGGTTTTCGACAAGGAATTGTGGAGCCACCTCACACACCAAAAACCTCTTAAGTGCACTTCAGAATTAGACAAAAACGCTCTGGAAAATATACCCCCCTTTAAAGTCAAATAAAATTCTCGTGGTTAGTCACATGATGTCATGTCAACTCTCAGGAAAACATGGCTACACGGAACATACACTGGAAATGTAGCTTCAAGGGATGAGATAAAACCCCAAAGCAGATGTCGGGAAGGCCTGCACAGAAATGTTGTGATTTTTTGTTAATTTCGGACAAAAACTGAAGTCAATGTGTTCGGATCCCGGGTTTTATGTTGCTGATTCTGATCGCAATATTCCATGAATGAAATCTGCCAACGCTGATCATTTGCTACCAGATAGCATGTAGCGGGGCGAGCATGTAGTGTGAGTAAAAAGGGGAAGGACATATGCCGAACACATCCTCGTAAATCAGCCAATCATTATCGATGGCCAAAGGATCGGTGCACCACTCGTCCAAAGTCTCGATTTTCTACACCGAGGGATACATTTTGACAACCATAGTGACATACATTGTCACCCAGTAAGGGCGGTCAAACCAGAAAAACTGGATGGAGATCCCGTCTGGTAGGCAACACCGGAATCAAACACACACACGCACACAAATGTATCTGAATTGTTATATCCAATCACTGCACTATTTCATCCGAACTAAACATGTATGACTGGATCAAATTGTGAACATTATATGATTGTTGGGGATATTTTTAGTGTCTCTCATTGTTTCAATGACAGGACTGAATGTTAAGATGAGGACCAGTTCCCTCCTGCCGGCGGTTTCGTTTGAGCAACCCCCTGGAATTCAGTCCCTTTAAACTCTCTTACTGGTAGAAAGAGAAATAGCCACAATGAGACGTGAGGTCGCTTTCTCGTTGGCATTCGGAGTAAAATGGAGACACTGTGGGTTGTTGAAGATCGTTTACAGTAAAGCCCTTTCAAAATGTAGCTTTTGCTCCAGTTTGGCAGGGAATACAAGAACAATTTTGACAACAAACCGTAACTGTAAATGTATTTGTTGCATATTCATTTTTGCAACATTAACAACAACAATATACATTTCAATTTGGAGTCTTTTGGTGTTGTTTGTATAGTATAGACCAGAGATGGGCAAACTACGGCCCGCGGGCCGAATCCGGCCCGTTGGTCTTTTCAATCCGGCCCGCCGAAGGTTGGTCCACAGTTAAGGTTCGATGTAAATGATTGCATTCATTTCAATTGGACTTGTAATGACGGGCATTTCACCGCCAGGTGGCGTATTGACTTGAAGTTGCGGAACACAGGGGTCGGGGGGGGTCTTTTCGACCTCTGTATCGGCTCTACTTCTACTGGTCTGATCACAACCCATCTACAGCAATGCACAGGCTAAAATAGGTAATCAACAACACTGCTGTCATTTAAAAAAGTATATTAATACAGTACTTTCATGCTTTTGTTCTGTTGATGTTTGATATGGACTGTCAATAAATGCAGTTTTTTTTAAAAATGTACCATAGCTCGTGCTGACATGGCCCTTCTGTCAAATTTTAAGTCAATGCGGCCCCCGAGCCAAAAAATTTGCCCACCCCTGGTATAGACAATGTCGTTTTTTTTTTTTTTAAAGCAAACAAAGTCTGGTGGAGTGTACTGTAAACATTTTAGTTGTCAGGTCTTCCACATGCGCACTTATCATGTCAGTGGCCTAAATATTTGTTTCCCCACCCTTGCTATGAAATTATCAGGGGTGGGGTCATTTCAATCTCTGGTCTATCTCTGGGCCATGCATACATTTGAGCTGAGCTGCCAAGTCCATTGAAAAACAAATACGGTCTCACAGGATCCCACAAATGTTCAAAATATATCCGCCACGTGTTTTGATTGTCGTATCAAAATGTCCATGCATTTATTATGGCATGTGAAGAAAGAAACTAAACTCGCTCCCGGTAGAAAAAAGTGCCCCAGCACTGGTTTTACAAGACACAAGGGCCACACCACCAGGAAAAAAATGACCGTAGATGAAATGAGGTGATGACATTTGTTCTGTAATTAGGCTTCAGTCGTGAAGATAAAAGGAGAAGATCCCGCATTCCAGTAAAGCAACAGAATACAGGGTTGGTGTCCATACGTACAACTATATGGTCTTAATTTATGGCGGGCAAGCCAAATGGCTGACCCTGTGGCGACCTTCTGCAGCTGTTGGCCCAAAAACTGTACAGCCCAATGTCATCGATTGAATCCTTTCACCCATGGGACACAAATAATGTCCGAGCACAGGTTAAACGTGGGAGCCAACGGAGCTCCTTGTGCGCAAACTGCAACAGATGGAGAGGAGCTAATCTCTTTGCCGTCAAGAGAAAAACGCTTAAGCGCGCTGGCAGTTGCACAACTCTGCACGTGCAGCAAACACACCAAACTTGTCACAACGCAAGACAATTCAAGACAGGAAAAACAAAAGCGAAAGTCCGTGACAGCCCTCGGCGCCGCCAACCCCGACAAGCGCAGTTCCGCCCGAGTTTGGAATGACCAGCAATGACAAATGCGGTTATTAGTTCAAGCGAGCAGCTCTGTGCAATACCCCAAAAAAATAAAAAAGAACAACCCGCAACTGGGACACGCTCCTGTCAGCTACATTCAAGTGAGGATATTACCTCTGCGAGCGTTGACAGAAAATACAAAAGAAGATGAGTGGCCCTGCTTGCGACAATGTATCCAAACCTCTGTGCAGGCCCACTGATGGCGGATTACGCAGGACAGTACAACGGGGGCAGGGTGTGGGGGGAGAATGTTGATTAGCGATTTTGTTTGTGGGTCACATTTTCAAGTCCAATAAACCTTTAGACTTTATACAGAACCATTTTGCCCCTTTTTTGGCATGAAAGGCTCGAAGGATTCAATGCGTGCACACATTGGCTGCCAAAGGGGCCATTTGCTAAAAAGTAGGTAGGCCACTTGTATCAACAGGCATTATTGATTGTTGTTGAGTGATACTAAATGCACTCAAGTGGACAAGCATCTATCAAACCATCTTATTTGAGGAAATAATTAAATCTTCCCAAAATGTCAACTAAGAGTCCAGCTGCTTCAAGCAGTGCCGAACCGAGAAACAAAGCGAAGCGTGGATTCTGTGACCCATTGCACCCGCGTTTACGGTAAACGTCACAGAAGCTACGGAGTGGCATAAAAAATTCATCACGCAGGCGGATGTAAAGAAATGCGCTCACCTCGCTGCCATGCTACAGTCAAGGCTAAATAGAGTCAAGTTAATGGGATGACAAGAAACAAACAAGGTGGGGGGGGGGGGGGGGCGGCTTCCATCCCTCTGAGAAACAGGATGTCTGGAGACAGCGCGCTACGACGGCACAGGAAAGAGGGCTTTGTTTGACTTTGGGGTGTTTGTATGTTTGCTTACTGTGAGCTTGGGCATGGGGGGCAGGCCAGAAGGACTGCTGGTGTCGGTGTCCTCCTTGAGGATGTGGTCCGTCCTCATGTATGAGTCGTAAAGTCCATCACCGTGACGCGCTAAAGGCACAAAGAGGAACAAACATAGCAGTGTGATCAAGGGAAATGAGACAATAACGCAGTCAAGGATACACAAAAAGGGGTGATCTAATCTTGTTGGGGGTTGCGGGGGGCTAAATCCCATTGATTATCTTCTCAATCGACTGCAATGTTGTGAAAACAAATTGGAGAAACCACATTTCCTGTGACAATCCACCCGATGTACATATTGTGAGAAATACATGGTAGCCAAGAGCATGGCAGCGACCTGACCAGCTTAGGTAGGGCTTAGGGTCCCAGATTGCTAGCGCTGCAAGTGGTATTATTGGCCTAATGGGGGTAACAGATGCCCGTGTGACGACAGTATCTTTCCGTCTACCCATCTGTCCATTCAAGCCCGTGTACCGCATGGACCCGGTCAGGTGTGCTCCTAAAAACAGCTCAAAAGGCTATTCAATAGCGAATGGCGTGTGCGTGTATGTGCGTGCGTGCGTGGGCTCACGTCACTTCATCTGAGATGATACGGGCTGAATGTATGAAGGAGTCAACCTTGTAGTTGGTTTCTCAGATGACAAAGCCCGTCAGCGGGCTGTTCATCTTGACAGTTGTTAGGCATCTTTTGTACCTCAACACTATTGTGGCGTGGCTCCAAGTAGCCGGTGACCATTTACACTGGCGACGTGTTTGGTTAGCTGGAAGAAAAACAACTGGTGTTCCCTGCGACTGGCCCTTGAGAGTGTTCTGCGCACAGGCAGGTGCGTCACAGCTTACGTCCCTAGTCAACAGACCTGCAGCGGGACAGATTAGACCTGCTGCCTGGATACCCACGCATTAGACTGGTGCAGCACAGCACAGCAAACACAGGCTTTAGGTCTCCGTGCACAATATTAGCCAAGCGCGGACCTTCGTTAGCCTTCTGAAAAGTCCTAATCGCTCGATTGGGGCTCAGCACTTTCCAACTCAATTTGCACGCTTTGGAGGCCAACCCCGAAAAGTTCACAAATGAGAAAATCAATCGTCCCTTAAAATAATGGTGCATATGCAATAACATTTCGCCCTGTTTGCATGTGATTACTAGACGAGGACAAAAAACCCCACACACAAACTATCAGATGCAAGATAACTAAAAACTTTCCCCAACCAAACAAGTAACAGATCAGTCATCAGTCGTCAGGTACATGAACCAATTGCAGACATGGATGCCTCGCCTCAAATAAACAGCATATAGCACCAGTAGGTGGCTGTAATAGTCATCTTTAGCCTAATTAAGACACTGACTGGGTTTGAAAAACTGATTTTTGTACAAATACAAGTTATTTCATGATACTGTTAAATGCAAGTCGTTATACTATAATACCATATACCATATACCCTTGCTGTCTCATAAAATAGCACGTATGACCTATTTGTGACTTTTGTTTTGATCACGAAAAATAACAGCAAATATTTTGCAAGGTTTGGATTAAAAAAACAATTGAAAATTTTGAACAAAAATAGGTTTGAGTTCAATGTTAGGGATGACGCAAGATTCATCACACCACATTTTGTAATGTGTGCAATAAATTGAATTAGGTGTAATCAGCTAAATTTTGTCTCCGGGATGTACCACAACTGCTACTTTTATAAATTGTGAGTCGCTTTCACATAACGCTGGTGTCGGGCAGATTCCTAGCATCTCTCAAACCATCACTTTTCAGGAAAACAAAAAAAAATATGGCGTGGTTACAGAGCCGGGAAAATTGCATTATGATTGGTCAATAATCTTTCAAAAAGCATTTAAAAACCACATGGGGACTGACCAATAGTATCGATTTGTGGAGGGGGAAAAAAAAATCATGAAAAAGTTGACCGTGTCTGGACATAGAGGTTTCCGCTCCAAAGTAAACACCTTAGCTCTATTAGACAATTCTACAGTGAAAATATTGTAAACAAAAGTCGTTTTATTTGAGGAAAAAGGACTTTGAAAGTTTGGATGGAAGCAAACGTTCAAACTGTCTTCACACAGCGAGGGGTGTTAAAAGCTAAAGTTCAAACACACAACCAGCCAAAAACGTGATTGAGGAAAAGCTGACTCGTGTTCCTGATAATGTTATCAAGTTATGACCTCGTGCAGGGAGCGAAACAAAAGCATTTAAAAAAGTCAATAAAATCATCAGCAGTTCCTGGAAGGTGTGCCAAAACACTGGGAAACGAGCCTTTGTGGTGGACTTCTGAGAAAAGGGGCTTAATGTTGACAAGGTAAAGAAAGAAAGCCTGCAATTCGACTGCTGCTTGTTCACAAAGAGCCACAGTGTGACATTTGGGAACGGACAAGATAATTCGAATATACGCATTCACGGTCATTTCGCGCACAAGATATAAGGGAAATGTAAAGCGAGGGCCTGCTAGTTAGACAAAACCAAAAGCACTTAAAAAGCAAGACATCACAGTTGGGATTGATTACCTGTTGCGATTGGGCCCTCTGGCTTTCTGCTTATGATCATCATGGTTGTAATTACTTTGTAATGCCAGCATCCGAAGTGAAAAAAGTCCCAGAAAACCGTAAAAAAAGTTACATGGCCGATTGAGCTGATGGTTGCTTTTAACGATGAGTTTACCTGTCGCACAGTCCCCCAAAGCTATCCTGAGTTTTGTTTTCTATTTTAACGTCACTCAGCAATCCGTTTTGCTCACACTTATTTGTGTATTGTGTGCGCTACTAACGTTAGCCGAGGTAGCAGCAGGGAGACGCTGGAGAGAGGGGGGGGGGGTCGTTTCCCTGAGCTCGCTAGCCAGCTAGCCACAAAACAAACCACGTCCTTCGGGGAGCCGCTCCCTCTCCCGAAAAAAAAACACTTCAAGTCCAAACGGAACACCTCGGCGGTGTGCTCCGTGCGCCCCTCGCCTTTCTTTGTCTGTCAAGCGACTCGATCCAGAGCACCATTCCCGTCTTTATTCCCAATTAGTTGACTTTGCGGTTAGCGGCGCTCCCAACTCCGTTGAGTCCTCCGTCGGGAGTCGGGACGGCTCGGGGAGGGGGGGGGGGGGGGGGGGGCTATCCAAAACAAGCTAGCGAGCGTTGCTCTCGCCCCATGCTAGAAGCGTGGCCTTTCCGCAGATCACCTGTAGTCAGCGTGACGAAGAAGCGGCGTTTAATCAGTCCGCTCGACTGCGCGAGGATCTTATTCGACGTCGCGGTGTGTTGTTGCTATGGGCGTCTTCAGTGTCTCGGCGGGGTGAGCGAGAAGGCTGTCGGGGAGTGGGGACGAGAGGGGGAGGGGTTCGGGGTGGACTCTCAAGTTCGAAAGGAAGATGTCGCGCCCTCTGGTGGCGCTGAAATGTTAACAGCGTCTACACAACGCACCTCCGAGGCAATGTTTCCCAACTTTTATTTGTGCCAAGGCTCGTATTTGTCATTAAAAAGTTCTCATCTCGACAATACGTTTATACACAGACATAATGATGATCTCAAGTGACTCACAAATTATATGGCATTCAGTTGTGAAAATTATTTAAGTATAGTAAAGGTATTTATCAATTGACTTAATTGCGCCATTTTTCATGAGGCCATTTTCATGTGATCAGGTCGTGCAGGTCGGTTTTGTACTCCTCTGAGAAAAATATCTCTGACGTGTGAACAATGTTTTCTACGTCTGCTTGTAGATATGATGTACAGTAGAATCTCTTCTGTCGCCTTGACTTCCATGCAGTGTTTCAATGATTACCGCACGCACGGCATGATAACTTATCCTTGACGGCACAAAAAGTGTTAATATCTATCTGGAATATTCATATTGAGACGGATTTTGAGAGTGCTAAAGGGCATTCAGACAAAGTTACATCGAATTTGCACATTTCGCATATGACTTGACATGCCAAATTTTGTTTCGCCTAACCTTGAATGGAGTGGTCTGCACGAGGTGCCGACCACTATTAGCCACTACCAGTCGTCCTTTGCCAGTGACCACCTTTTTACAACTATTATTAACTTATTCGTTTTTAGAACAAATATTAATGAAGGTGTTTCCACCCAAAGACTCTTGACGGACAGTGGCCTCCTTAAGGACTGCCAAATTACAAGGTGCAAATTTTCACACTCACTATTGGCTAAATGATCCAGATTACTAGTAGGACTGTGGCTTATTAGTCATGTTCTTTTCTGATATTTATGCCACGTTTGGCCTACGAGTGTGCAATTTAGCTTAACAAACCACTGTGCTGCACTCGACTAGCACCAGCATGTGCAATGATAACGTCACCTCGCTAGTAGTTGTCCTACCGGTATGTTTAAAAGTCATTCAGTAATGGAATAAAAAAAAAAACATTATTTGAAAGAAAAAAAGTCCATATACTAGTGTACCCGAGTCATATGACTAGTATGCTGAATTGTTTTATCACCCTTCACCCATGTCACTGTCAAAGAGAATCTCTACATCCTTCAACTCGACTACCTCCAGTTCTGTCTCCTGTATTCTGGTTATTAGTACAATCTCCAAACTAGCTCCAATGCATTACGGCTTTATTAATGCAATGAACTGAATACACAAAATAGCGGCGTCCAGTCATAACATGAGATAAACATGCAAAGTGGGATCCAAATCGAGTTTCAATTGTCATTTGTTCACGATTAGAGGCCGTAGTTTGCAGCTCTGTACCGTCTATAAAGAAACATTGCAGTACAATTCTACACCACTGCAAATGTCAACCACAAGAATGCATGTCTCAGATTCTGGTATCACCTGTATTGTCAGTTTACAGTCCTCATTAGCTGCGCTATGTCAGTCTGTTCCCTGCCTATCAAGTCCTGTGCAATGTTTCTAATTACTTCGAGTGTATTCAGTTCATTACCTGGAATCTTTTTCTTCTGTCCTTGCTTGCTTCTCATTTTAGTGCATTTCTTCCACTAAAATGGAAAGCATCCTTTTGTCCACCCCATCCCCGGTCCGACTGGTGGTCTGCGGTGACTTTGGGGTCGGCATGGCAAGGATCACAGGCCGCATCATCATTTAGTGGCTTTGTTACACAATCGGTGACATAATTTGAAGTGACAAATACAAAGAAACGATGAATTAATTCAACAGATGGGAAGGGCCAGGTAGGACTGTTTTTACATACACAGTGTGTGTTTTGACTTGATTTGTCTTCTTGAAACTGGTCAGGCTACGGCGATGTATAGAGGGCTAGATATAGTGAGTGGTGGCCCAGAGGACAGACGGTGAGATCAGACCGGTGTGAGAAGGGCTCGGGGGGCTAAATTAAGATGGTGATACATGCTGGACAAGCGCTGATGCTAAACTAAGCTCTTTCTCAGAGGTGAGAAACAGGGGCCTGCCTATATACACTACCATAAATAAGCATATTGACACTCTTTGACGATGGCTTCCAGCTCATGCGCCTTATTCTTAGCACGTAGACTTGGAATGACAACGTCTAATAATCGATACCCATATGCGCTTCTTTCCGAAGAGGTCAAGGTGCAAGTGTGAGGATCAGGTAGCATTTTAAAATCACAGCTCTCTGCATTTTACCGCCTTGCCACCAAGAGATGAGACCAGGTGACACCGGGGGATTGGCGGGGGGCTTGAAGGTCCCTGGCCCAGGGCTGTATTTGGTCTCGTAGTCTGTGATTGACACTACCACCTGTTGATTTGAATGCCATTTCAAACTAGAATGGGTCTTTAGAGCCCCAGGAAAAAAAAGGGTTGGAATGTTAGCGTCCCATCCCATGCAAGTGTTAAGCCTCGAAGGACCTGTGAACATGCTCTCACAACTTGTATATTTGCATTCATTTGCACCAAGCTCGCACTATGACATCATCACCTCCTATGGCTGATGTCAAACCTGACACTTTGCCTTCTGATGAATTCATTTTGTGCCAAGTGTTCATTTGTTTATACACGTGGAACCTTGTACAGGAAAAAAACTGAAACATGAGATAAAGCTGAAAAATATAGCTTTGACTCTGGTCTCGAAAAATCATGCTGCAAATAAAAAATACACACATCCAATATGATTTCCATAAAAGGAATAACTTTTTATTATTTTAGTCTGATAGTCTGTACATCTCTATTGATATAGTTATTACACGCTTCAAGTCAAACAAAATGAGTTGCCAAAAAGGACCACGCCTCAACCCTTGAGCTTAAAATTAAATAACAGTCAGTCAGACACGCACATGCGCACACGGTTGGTTGGAATGACGAATGAGTCTAAGGACAGCATGGGAGAAAGTAAAGTCACGTAACACTACCTCAAAGAAAAGCAAATGATGTGCACACAAGTCAAAAGCACGCATACAAACACTGAGGCACCTGTGTACAGGGACGCGCTGTCCATCCGTCGGGTACATGAACGGTTATGCGGGGACATAGGAAACGAAAGGCACTGCTTGCGGGATCAGATGTTCACTGAGGAGCAAATCGTTAGCTTCGTAGCAAAATTGCCAAAATCATTTTGAAATTATTTGTAACTATGAGGAAAATACCAATGTGCTTGCGAAAAAAAACGTCATCCAGGTTGTGATAATCCGCAAAAATTGAAACAATGTTTTTTCTTGTTTTCCCAAAATGTTCAAATTTACCTTACACAACTATGGTATTAGGCCAACAAAGTACTCATGGTGTGGCCTCATTGTTCATTTCTTTTATACTGTATGTGTGAAAATATATAAAATTCTTTGGTTGAATAAAATCGATTAAAAAAAAAAAGATCAATTGAAGTCAAATTCATCATCTATCCAACTCAATTGCAATCATGCACACAATGCACATTTTGATAAGCATGGCCAAGAGCGTATGCGAAAGAAAGTCCAAAGAATCAAAAAAGAAGACGACCGTTTTCACATTATCTCCACACACGCACGATGATGCCAAAAGAATGATGATAATCATCATCAGAACAACAACAAAAAAGCATTTTCCAGTGTCTACTTATGGTATCACATAGTATGCATCACAAACCCATCATTGGCGCATCATAACCTTATATGATGATTCCCTCCCCCCCCCCCTTTTTTCTTTTTAATACACGTGGAAGCCATCTGCATGAGAGTGACAAACTGACGGACCAGAACATTTTCCATGCAGCGGAGGTACCTATATGGCTCAAAGTCTCTACTTTTCCACACTTAAAAGCACTTGGTCAGCTGCAGCACTCAGATTCAAGGATAGATATACTGTACCTACGTGCCAATTTGCTCTTGCACCATTACGCTTTCACTCTGAAGACTAGTATAGGTACTCCACACTACTGCGGTGGCCCCCCCCTTTTTTTCCCTGCCTAATCCTTGAGTAGACTGGTTTTGTTGTTGTTTTTTTCAGTCAGCAGAGTCAGACCAAACTGGTTGTATTGTTCAATGGCAAACCAGCTACGAGCGTTTTAATAACCGTGTTGTGATCCAACAAATTATGTGTCGTTAGATGATGCAGCTCTGATTATGATGACTACAATGGACAATGGAAAGTATTTGTTAAATAAACAGCACTCTGCCAAGCTCGCTGAACGTGTCGATCAAAAATTTCCAATACAGCTCTTCTTGCCGTGGACCTCTGTGCCTGATGTTGTGGCCAGTCGGTGTGCACGCCACTTTTAAATGAAAAAAAAAAGCGTACAAATGTATTTCCCACATTTTAAAATCATCAAGTTGGATGTGTTCCTCTGAGTTTGGTGCAAACATCCTATTCGTCAAACGCACAGAAAAGTGTTTTTGAGTCACGAAATGTCTTCAATTGCAGGTGGACCGTAGACATTCGGCTGGGTCTCCGTACGCACTTTTAAACCCCTATGCCACTGAGCAGGATAGACTTGCTTAAGCGGCAATCCAGAATGCCAAGATTGATTAGATTGTTTTTTAAAGCTTTTTTTTTTGTTAAAGCTTTGTATTTCAATATGGCCCCTGAACCTTCACCTCCCTCCCGAGCCCACATCTTCTATTCAAGCAACAAATCCAACACCAGATTCTTGCACATCAGTCAACATTTCAATGAAGGAAAACACACACTTGGTATGATTGTCCTTTCTTTCTGAAGAGATTCCGCAAAGGATAATCATGCGTTCGATTCGTCATTCTAAATGGGTTGTTTAGGTATGTTGGGGGAGCTGAGAGAGACTCATGCATAAGTAACACTTTGCAGTAGCAGCAGTAGAAGGAGAGATGGTCATTTTAAATGCAACAGAACACTTTGTAGTCCCTTGGGTTCTTGAGTAAGTCCACATACCCCTAGTCTCCTGGAGCTCTTGAAAGAGGGAGCAAGGTGGGGGTGTATATATATAGATATGTGTGTCCTGAGAAAGGCTGTGTGCGTTTGTGTGTACATGCGTAGACGAGCTCAGCTCCGTCTCCAAGCCGTCTTAAAGGATGGCGTCTCTCTGGAGCGGTGATGGGTGTTCAGTGTTGAAAGGGTTAAATCTCTCCCTGCTTTGAGGTCACATAGTACCAGGTTTGGGGTGGGGGGCGGGGTCAGGGGTCAGGGGTCGTGCTGCTGGAGAGCTTGCTGTAGTTTGCGTCTGTACATTGTATATTTAGATTGCACGGCTCGCACGCGCTCCGCCTCCTCTTTGTCCAGGATGACCAGGAAGTTTTGAAGCTCCGGGACTGAGAAGGCGTGCCACTGTTGACAAAACACACGTTACTATTTTTAGGTCAGTCGTTAGGCATTCTATAGCTTTTCATTACAAACAAGATGTCCAAGTAGGTCTTGTTGAGTTGAGGGTGCCTCACAGTGAATCCCCGACTCACAACAAAAAGCTCACCTATTTGCAGTTTTGGTAATCTTTCTGTAAAACCATGAGATGCCTCAAGATGGCGTCAAAGCCCTGGCTAATAGGAAAGTAGTAATTGGTGTCAAGGCATGTATGTTGAGCAGTACATCTAGATTATAAAATCGTTGAGTGTCGTGGAGGAGTTAAGTTTAGCCTGGGTTGTTTGCAGAAGTTACAGACAGTCTGCTGGACGTGTCCGTTTTTGCTCTGATGATTGGCTATTAAAAAGCGCTAGCTAAATATCGCTAGCTAACAAAGTATAGAGGCTTTGTTATTGCTTGACCTGTATTATTTTTAAGGGTTGTGAAGGCAACATACTCATGTGCTTTTGGTGCATTTAAAAAAAATCCAATCATCTGTAATTTGTGTTTTATAGTTTAAACTATTACTTTAGGTGTAAAAAAAACTTTCCTTATTCATGTTTTTTTGTTATTAGTGAAGGGACTGGGTCCCGACGCACCCCCATTAGTGGGGGTTTATTCTATTCCGATGCAAAGGCATCATCAGTGTGTAGTTCGTAGACAAAACGCCTCAACAAAAGATAAAAGTTGCCCAAAGACAAAGTAATAAACCAAAAGGATAAAATTTGCTTGGCGGAAAAGAATGTAGATGAGTTCAGTAATCGGAAACAAAGGTGTGCTTTTTCACCTCCACTTCTCCAGTCTCGTTTTCTTTGAGGACAAAACTGAGCCGCTCCGGGTCAGGCCCTGCTAACAGTCTGAGAAGAAGGGGACGCTCACACAGAGGAAGTTTCTGGAACAAATCTGACCAAAAAAAAAAAACCCCACACAAAATACTAAAATTGGAATGTGTTCGATTGTACATTGTATGACATTTCAAGTTTTTACTCCTTCCTTACCTTGTCCATCACGATGCGTTTGCCTGTATAAGGCAAACTTGCGAGGGTTGTCCAACACCATGAACTTTTTCAGCAAGCCCTGGATCACCTCTCTGGTTGTGGTCGTGGAACTGATGTGCAACTGTTTCACGCAGTCACAGGGGAGGTAAAAGGAGGTTCGGTCCTCACCCTGCCCACAGTCTCGGCCCTCTGATGGTGAGCCATCAGGGCCTCCCGGGACGGGCACATCCATAGCTGGCACTGTGACGGGTCGACTAAGCCTCAGATGGACTTTGATGAAACCTGTGTAAGAACCGTCTGAGGCCTGCGGCACAGTAATACATCAAAGAAAAATTAGAGAGAAAATTTGAATATAATGGGCCGTGGTTAAGATAAGATAAGATATCCTTTATTCGTCCCACACTGGGGAAATTTGTAGAATGTATGTAGAAAGAAGAAAGGAGAAAGAGAAAAAAAAACAACAAACAATGGATAAATCACAGTACTATTTACAATTTTCCTTCACATAATTTAATTATTATTATTATTATTATTATGATTGTATTATGTGTTATGCATACACTCTCCGCACTGTCGGGTGGAACACTATCCAAATATATTTTATTTACGTATATATATACACACACACACACACACACACACACACACACACACACACGCACACACACGCACACACACACACACACACACACACTAGTGATATTACAGCCAAACTGCTGATTGTTGTAAGGTGAATTGAACAAATTTTTTTTCAATGTATCCATTTCTGAGGTCTCCATTTTTTGGGGGGTTATTTCCAAAAGATCTGAATATGACAACTCACTAGTTTCATGCCATTCTCTGACACCCGGGAGTTATATTCTTCTATCCTGGTGCGCACCTCTTCTTCTGGAAGGTCTTTTACACCCCCTTCCTCTTCCTCCTTTGCTTCACTCTTCTGTTGCCAGACAGAAAAAAAAAAAAGATAAGCAATCATGCAGTGTCTATTTCAGCCACAAGATGGCGGCGCCTCCCTCAGGAAATCCCCAGCCTCTTTGATGAATAAACTCGTCGCTAAAAGGATTTTACCACGCACACAAAAACAAGAAGGTGAATGAGAGACTACAAGAGCATCCTCGTTTTGTAGATGCATTCAGCTGTTGCGTCTTCATTAATTTCCCGTCCTACATCTTTGCCAAATGCAACAATATGCGACTCTGACCGGATCCGATTAGGACGCCGAGTGACACTTTTGTATTGACAATATTGATACAATATTCGTATCAATCTTCTCTTCCAAGCAACCAACCAGCTTTGTCACTGAAAAAGAGAACAGGAAATGTTGCAAATGAAGTGCGCAAATGCGTCAGTCAGCATCCCTGCACTCGATTATTTACTGCACGCCATGTTTCTCACTCATTGTGATGTGGAGGAGGAGGGGTGAGAGCGATGGCAGCGGCAAATGACAGAAGCAGGAGGTGAGGTGGAGGTGGTGGGGTGGGGAGGTAGTGAAGAGAGCGAGTAAGGGGTAAGGAATGATGAAAGAGAAGCTGCTGAGCCAGCCTTAGCAACACAGAGTTCGACTAGGTTATTTATAGTACACTCGGAAGCATCCTCTCTATCTTATATTTTTTTTTCCTTCCTCTGTTCCTTTGCATTATCTGGAGCAGAGAGAGAGAGAGAGAGAGAGAGAGAGACTATGAAATTGTGAGAGAGAAATGCAGGTCAGGAATTACTTCTGAAGGGAAGTCCTCAGGTTGTGTGCTGAAATCTTGTTTCTTTTCTACAGAGATTTGCACATGAGTGAATGTGTATGTCTATGTATATAGACAGCTTTGAGTATTCAACAACACAACGCTCATATATATATATATATATATATATATATATATATATACACACACACACACACACACACACACACACACACACACACACACACACACACACACACACACACACACACACACACACACACACACATATGTATATATATAGCTCATTCTAGTTTGAGATGATGTTTCATACAAACACACAAACTGCATATTATGTATTTGAAAAATCAGAGTCCTTCGGCAGCTCTCATATTCTCATCAGATCAGTCAAGACATAGTGAATCCTCAAAAGTCGAAAGCTCTGACGTTTGCTCCAGAATTCATCACACATAACGTCTTTCAAACTTTTCTGGAGAGAGTTCAACCACTCGTTTTAGATTACCGGTAACTTTTGACATTTTGTGCTAAATGGAGAAGAGGTATACCACGGACAGCGGATATTACGGGAAGTAACCCGACTCACATTAAAATTTACAACGATGGAATTGAAAGTGTTAGCGGAAGAGGCAAACAGACATTTCACTGCATTATAGAAAAGAAATATATTGTTCGCATAGTTTGGAGAATGATTTACAAATATCTATATTCACTCAAGATGGACGCCAAAGTTAGGCAGAACATATACGTTCCAACACATGTGCATTTATGTGTCAAAAAAATCCTCTCGCTTGGTGTTCGTGATGCTGGGACAGCCAAATAACATTCGCACGACTTCACCAAACGAGGAAACCGGTTTTCGTTCTGAGCCCACTACTGCAGCAGGTTCTGCAAGTGGTTGCATATACAATCAAATCAAAATTCATTCTGGTACGTTGACGGTTTATTGTGAACTGCTTACATAAGAAAGAACAGAACCATTGGGGGCTAAGAAAAACATCTGAGGAATATGCATGATATGCATCTCGAGGTCCTCCCACGTCAAAGGCAAGCGCATTGAAAAGAACCTCGCAGGAATTCCTGCGTTTGTGTTCGCCTCCAAATGCATCAGAGGCACAGGCAGGCCTCTTTGCATTCCGGCGGCAGTGGTTACAAAACAATACTTGTAGCTTCTGACTTTCTCCCTTTCATATAATTTACATTTAACCTTTTTTTTGTTGTAATTGTCATCAGATTAACTTCTTTTGGGTCTTATTTAATTACTTGAGAGCAACTTTCATTGAAATGTGAATCAAAGATTTCTATCCAGTCGATTTTACAGTACGTGATTGTGGAACTGGAGAATTATGACAGCCTAAATGTGTAAAAGAGCTGTTACATAAGGGGACATACACACACACACACACGCACACACACACACACACACACACACACACACACACCTCAGGCTGACATGAGGATGTGTTGATGCACTCATTTTGATAAGACCGGACATGAGAGGTCACACAACTGCTTGAAAGGGTCCCGGAAACATTCAGTATTTGTATGCGTATGTGTGTGTGTATGTGTGCATGTTTTAAAAACACATCCCAATAAAAGCTCAAATGTAAAAAGAGGACACACAAACCAGAACACCTGCGCTACAGCTCACAGTACCCACATAAACACGTACAAATTTACATCGCGCAGTCATACACACACATGCTCATGCATTTTTGGGGATATGAAATCAGAATTGGAATAGAATTCAGTAGAGCACAGAAGCTTTCCAAGGTTGAACTTCAATCTAACCGAAAACATGTACTCTATGTGCAAACGTTATGGAGATGCCCATTCCATCGGACAGTACTGAACCCCAAAAAAAGTGTCTAAGATAGTGCCATACGTGTTTATTTGTGCGTATTTTATTCCTGAATTAATTCACCACCATTGACGGGTATGGAAGTCAAAAGGTCCATTGCTTTATGGTGGCCTGGCAGCGAGTGGGTTTGCGTTGACAGCAATGAATGCCCTTGAATGTCAAGCCACACACAAACAAACATGAACGGCCTGTTAACTCTGGGTGCACAATAAAAATCTGGTGCATTGCTTACCCACTGAAACAACTCATAATGTGAGGATGTAATCTTACTGGGCCGTATCGTTTTTGATTCTGGGGCAGGGCAACTAAAAAGAAGGCAAAAAGAGAATATCATTTCTCTATTCAAACGTCGCCATTACATTTTCTTTCTCTGGCACTGGGAAAAAATGTTTTAAAAAAATCTTTTATTAATCATTATTGTCCCGATTGTCAAAAAAAAAAAATCCAATCTGCAGTATAGTTGCAACGATTTCACTCATTTGTTATTAATCAGCCATGTAACTCACTGCATTAAAAAAGTAGCGCCCGAGAACAATGCAAACATCCACTGCTGGGCAAAAAGCAGCACACATACTAAAGCTAGCAGGTTAACGCAAGGCTAAAAAGTGCAAATGACTCAGAGTGAAAAAGAGGATCTTAACTCCCCCTTTCACCGTTTGAATGAATGTACCGGTATGTAGGGTTGTGTGTCTGGAGTCGAACACACCTCACCGCCTTTCGCACTGAGCACTTCTATGCACAAGATGACACACACAATCGTTTGCATAACCTCCTTTTCATTTTCAAAAGTGCGGAGAAAGAGGATGTGAATCTACTTGATGATGTACAGGAGAGAGCAGACACTCTCTGATGCTCCTGTGCCATAACGTCATTTGCAAGCATCTTCCTCAGGCTATGAGAGAGAGAATAAGCTTCGCCAGCTGACAACAGGGATGCTGGAAGCAGAGTCAGGCTAAGCCCGATCAGCATTACTTCTCAAGCGCGTGGCAAAGCTAACCCGCACATGCTGACTACACAGCTGCTCAATTATTGAGGGATTGTACTTGGGCCAAATTAGACGCAGAAGGTATCGCCGGGTCAGACGGCGGGGGTTTAAACTGATTGAGCTTTCGTCTTTTATTTTTCGCTCGTCTCGTAGAAATGCACACACAGAGGAACCTATAAAGTGCAGGTGTCAAACTCGAGTCCCGTAGGCCAAATCTGGCCTTACCACATCATTTTATGTGTATGACTCACCGAAGCAAATGCGAGTTTTGAGGTAAAAAAAAAAATGAGTAAGAAAAATCATTTATGCACTGTTAATGTGATTTATAACTTGTTTTTAATCTTGAAGCGAGCGAAAAGTAAACATTAAGAATTGAAATTAAGTGGTTGCACAAGTGTGCACACCCTCAAATCGGTGGGGACGTGGCAATGTTCAAAAGTAACCAGTCACATTGATAATCATGTAAAATAGGAGTCATTACACACCCGTCAACATTTAAAAATACATCGAGTCTGATAAAACCTATCTGCGGTTCAGCTTTTCTATTGGTCTTTTTCAGACTTCTTCAAACAGTAACTTGAAGGTTTTGTGCTAACATTGAGTGCTATTTTCAACTTTACATAATTCCCTCCCCTGTTGTTGACTTAAACTTATCAAAGAAATACAGCGCCCAAACATGTTGCTGCCACCACAAATTCACTTCGCTCCACTGTAGGCACGGTGTTCGTTTGATGATGAGCATTTTGTTGTGTTTGCAACAAAAACAAAACATCCCAAACAGAAAAATTGTGTTTTAAGTATAATGGAGAAAACGGACACACTGGAATTAATCCTGTATGACCGACTGGGGAAGAAATTAATTAATTGCTTTCTTAAAAAAGAAAAAAAAGAAAAATGTATGCATTTTAAATGGAAGAAAACACTTTATATTTTAACAAATGAACATTGATTATGTGGTATAACTCAAAAGTGTATCGGTACATTTTTATGAGCACGTACAGGTGCACAGTATCGACAGTGATACGATTCTGTTATCGATACCTCTCAAAAGAGCGAAACTCCATCTAGCGCTGCCGAGAAAATGTTTGACCACTGAGCGGAGCCTCTTCTGTGCTGTTGGTTGGTATTGAATTTACATGTTGGTGCTGAGGCGAGGTCTGCACTCTGACAGGAGCAACAATATGCAAAGTATTGCCACAAGCATATATCATGTCTATGTGTGGATAGGCAGACCCCCCTGCCCCCCGCAAAAACGGTTGCCATGGTAACCCCTCCCCCCCAACTTGCTACAGTTAAGCAGTAGCCAACACGCACACATACACACCAACAGTCAAGTGCTAGAGTTTCAGCTTTGTTTCTACGGAAACCTCTCCCACGCACTGAGGAGGTTGACATCATTACATCAGTTAAAAATACATGTTGCAGCTTCACACCTCAAACATGCCCCAATGTTTGATCAATGTGCGCCCCCCACCACTGTCATGAGGCATCAAGGCTGGAGGGATAAGGCTGACGTGATCAATGTTGCTAAATAATGTATGACTTGCCATACATACATGCAGTAAGAGGCTGCCCGCAGTGTCCTAACCACTTCCTGCTCAAACTTCTGCTTTACTTGCCTTCAAGTTTCTCATCCAAATGATAGTTGAACAACAACAAAAAAACCCCACCAGCGACTTCTCTGCTTGGCGCCACGGCTACCCGCAAAAGTTTTGTACCTGAATGGAATGCCTGGGTTTGCGAAAGAACGACGTCTTGGCCGTGAAGAAAGTGAAGTCTTCGTTCTCATCGTCCAGGCTGCAGTAGCCGCTGCTCATGCTGTTACTGCTGGTCATGGAAGGGGTCGGCTCCGTGTTGACAGTCATGGAGAGGTATGGATGGCACAGCTTGACAAAGTCCCGCTTGAACCTGACTAGTCTCCCTCAAAGTGTTAAGTCCCACCTGTGACGGCGATTGCAGGGGGGGGGAGACCAGGAAATCCGAGAAGCAGCGTACAAGTGACACTTCCCCCACGAGTATTTGTTGCTCTGGCAACATATATGCGCCGAAACATGTACACGCGCCTAAATGCGCGGCAGGAGATTACCTGGCCCTTGTGTCCCGGAGTCACTTTTCAGCTAGGTGTCAAGTTCACCCACCTGACAGCGACTTGCTACACTTGCAAACTAACAGTCACCACCGTGTATACGCCACAACCACATCCTGTTCTCTTCTTAGGAATCATCTGAGCGGTGCTGATGTTTATACGGAGGGAGAAGTTATCTCGTTTGGCGCGCGGCACAGTTCACGTTGTGTAGCAACGATGCGTAAAGTCGAGCCGGTGCCACCGGTTACGTTCTCCTCTTCGATGAGTCGCTTCGGCAATGCAAACCAAGAGACTGATGCCTCCCTCGCCTCCTCTTTCTCTGCACCCGCTTTCCTCACTCACTCCCTCCCTTGTGCAGCCTCGCTCGACCATCTGTGGTTATCAAGCTGAGAGCACCCTCCCCCTTTTTCGCGCTCGCTCTCTTTCTCTCTGCAGTGCAACATCATTTCCTCTAACGGAGAGCAAGGGGAGGGGGGGGGGGGGGGGTTGTTGATGATTGAGCTCCTGTTTTACATATTGTGCGTACCACGACTGCAATGACAGGAAGATGTGTAGACAGTCAGACCAGAGAGGAAGATGGCTGTTATGTGTTTAGGTGTAGCTCTACAATAACAAAGGCAAATGTATAGAAAATGATTGGATGTCTCGTTTTACAATTTTCAGGAATGTTCATAGATTGTGAGCTATAGGTAGTTACTAGCTGTTCCACATCCATCCAGAGCCACCGTTTAAAGGGGAACTCAACTCAAAATTTGTCCTCCCGAAAGTATGTCCGATGTAGCCCCACTAGTCTAAACATGGCATAGCATATTGTGTTTGTGGACTATGAGCTAAGCAGTAAAATCCACACATTTTTGTCCCTCTCAGGGGGTGGCCATTTGGCCACTTGCTGTCAACTGAAGATGACATCATATTTCAACAATCATGGCTCAGCTTCAGAAAACAGATGAGCCATGATTGGTTCTTACCGGAGCCTTGAGAAACTGTGATGTCATTTTCAAGTGACAAAAAGTAGCAAATTGGCTGCCCCCCACCCGAAACAGCAAAGACCAGGTGGATTTTGCTACTGAACTTCAAAGTGGAAGTCCACCCCAAATTTTCTTGACGATAATATCTTCTATAAACCTCTCTACTAGTCTAAATGCAGCACTTGTAAAATATGAATAAAGCAGCAAAATCCACACATTTTTATCCATCTCAGGGGGCGGCCATTTTGCCACTTGCTGTCGACTGAAAATGTCATCCAAGTGCCTAAGGGGATCAGTTAACGGCTGTCAGGGCTCACCTGTCCTGTTTTCTGGGTTTGATCATGTGACGTTTGCATGGTGAAAAAAGGGGGGATTTTCTTCATATTCCACAAACAATATTAATCAGAATGCCATTTAGAGTGGGGGAAGGGGAGCCTCAGACATATTTCAAAAGAAAAAATCACATGATTGGGAAAACAAAGAAAAACACAGATAAGAGGAGAATAGCACATCTTATCTGAACTAGAGGAGTTGTATTTCGGAGCGCGAAATGGGAAGCCTCCGCTAAGTCAGTCTTCCTTGTTGTAATTTAATAATTCAAACAGCTCATGAGAATGACAGAAAACACAGCAAGTATTCAAAATGTATTGTCCAAAATATTAGACATGGCTAGATTGTATAGGCGTGCGTAATATTACGGTGTGGACGTTGTAACACTGTCAACATTGGTTTGTGGAGAGTTGATCTTGTGGTCCTGAAAATGAGATCACCATCTAGTGAATGATTACCCAGGTTGGAGATTAAACTGACCTCTAACCTCACGCCGACCCTTTAACCTGCCTTCTAACTGTCAATGAGCCTGTCCTCCTCCGAAAGGTAAAAGCCGATTCCCCAAACACGCCTGCCATTGAATGTAGGGAAACTCATTACATCTGTATGCGCATTTATTTTCTCTGTGTGTAATTCATGGTTAACATTTACTCAGGTGGTGATTTACCAGAGGACTCCTTCAAATGGGGCTTCCTCGTTTGGATCCTTTGCAGTGTTCTTATGTCTTTTTATGTTTAAAATGGATACGTGTGGGTTCACTGTGCATGTCGACTACTTCCTTTCATGAGGAGTTTTGACCAGCTCCATGCATATCCTTATGTCTGTTTTATACTGCCCCCATGTGGTCAAGGTGCACACACCAGAAGGAGCAGCAAGATGTCCATTGAACTGAAGAAAATAATGTAGCAAAAAAATTCTATTTAATTATGCCATTATTGTATGTATATTATTGTAGGGTTTTATAAAATACAATATTTTAGACTGCTATTTTTATTTTGTTTGGGAGGCTGGAACAGATGAATGACATTTCCATTCATTTCAATGGTGAAAGATGGCTTGAGATATGAGTGTCGTGAGTTAGGAACGTGGTCATGAAATATAATAAACTCAAGGCACTGCAGTATTACAAATCAGGGCTGTGCATCTCTCCAATAAAACACGATTCGATAAATATCTTCACATAGTTTAAAGTTGAACGATTCGGTTCAATTTGATGCACCCATCGTTTAACTCAAAACCAATTTTCCAATTCAATTTTTATTTTATTATTACTTTCTTAATTACATACATATATACATATCATAAATGAGACTGACTGAATCCGATTTTTGAACCACCAGTGGAATTTTCTTTGGGGTCCTAATTTTAGGTCCCCATGGTGACATGACTTCTCATGTGGGGAGTGTGATCAATCATACCAGACTCCTCACTGCTATGGAAGTCCGGAACTATAACATTAACAGAGGCCTCAACAAAAGGTGACACTCAACCCAACGTGCTTCATGAATGTTGACTGCATTATTGAACGTAAATTATCTGCACTATGTAGGCAGACAGAGATTTTTTTTTATGTAGATTTTTTTTGGACAGGAAATCAATCAAACCCAGATATCCCATCCATACCCACCAAACAAACAAAACACATAAATAATTTTACATCACAGAGTGAGTGTTTTCTGCTACATACAGTTGAGAGAGGCCTGATGCAGTCCGAGCCATAAAGGAGAGCAAATGACAGTAAGAGAGCGAAGAAGACTGCAGGGAAATAAATCGCGCTTTGTGTGAAAGCGAAGAGTGTGCGTGTGTATGTGCTGAACCGCAAGTGTGTGGGTGACTGCAGCTGAGAGGTCAGGAGCACTGAAAAGTACCCGGAGAAGTGATTTGTATAACTATACCACATAATCCTTGATTTCCATATTTTGTCAGTAATGGAGGCCTAGTGCATGTTTAAGTGTCCTTCCTGTTATTGTTGGGTGGATGGGGGGTTCTGAAAAGAAGAGGTTGCCTACCGTAAAAACACACACGAATGCGTGTACATGCAATCCATCCGCACATAATATTCAAAATGCTTACTTTGTGTTTGGGAGTGGAGCAGCGGCTTCTGGGAAATTGTGTTTCTTCGGGCTTATTGTCTCGTTGGTTGCAGTCCAGCTGGACTTGTCTCTCACACTCCAGATGGCAAGTGTAGGTGCAGTCTGAGGAATGCATAAACACCCCAGTTACACTCAATAAATGATAATGAGATGATAAATGATGTAATTTAGCATTTATAAAATCCATATTTAGATCACGCAGTGCTCACGTGCATATGTTGCAAACATGTCTCCCCCGCCTCCCCCCCAATTTTGAAAATCCCCGCACAGACGCAAACCTTCAAAGGGGGACACCAGCGCTATCTAGTGGCAACATTCAAATTCACACCTATAATTGTGGCTATCAATTACTAATGACAAACATATTGGTGTGATCGTCATATACTAAAGATCACATTTTATATTTTGAATAGATCTATAAGGAAGAACAGCAATATCACATTTTTGTTGTTACAGAGAACTAATACAGCTGAATAAATAAATCTGATGCTTCAAAGAGACCACATTGTACAGACACATGCAAGGACCATGTAATGTATACCACACAATTCAATACACTAGAATGCTGACAATCCACTTGCACACACAAGGTACAGGAATAGCACCACTGGCACTGTGAACTATTTTTTACTGCTTGGCTAGAGAGGAACAGATTTACATTCTGCTCCTAAAACTTCCCCAGAATAAATTTGCCATGGCCACAGGCTTTGCACAAACTCTTGAGTCTCACAGCTCACGTCTTTGCCGTTGGTCACACAGTCCACGCAAAAGAAAAAAAAGGAGATTTTAAAAGCACACAGACAAAGATGGAACTGCAGCTCGGAGGCGACGGTGATTCCTAAATGGTTTCAATTTTTCACGCGCATGAGACTCACATATTAAACAAGAGGCAACACATGCAGTTATATATCATTTACCCTCCACAACTTTTGTGATAGATGAGTGTAATGTCCTGGTTCACATTGCATCAACACTGTAACCATGGCAACAAGCCTCTTTGTGCTCATTGTAAGGGCGATATTTTGTCAAATCGAGCCAACTCTCCAACAGCAGTTGGGTTACAATTAGTTGGTGGCTAAGAGATTAAAAAAAGAATTATTGACATAAATCATTTCAACTCGGTTGCTAAACACAACGGCAGCACCGCAGCACATAAGCAGTTTCTCAGATGTGCATCCATGTTTATGTTCCCTAGATTTCTCCATAATGGTCCTTTTACATTGGGGATTAGCCAGTGCTGATAACATGGATCGGTACCAGCCTTATTTGAAGGTATCAACTTCTCAAGGAGGGTATTCTCAACTGATACTTTCATACTTAAGGAAAAAAAAGAAATAAATCTGTCATCGAGTAAGTCCTTCTCAGTAGTAGTTGTTGGTGCTATACCGGGGCAGTGTGACACATCGGCAAAATCATCATCTGCGTCGCAAAGAAATGTCTTCACTTTTTTGTGATTGTGTTAAATGAGCATTTGTATATCAAAAATACTGCAGATAGTGGTACTTTTCTCCCAATAGCTGCAATTGAGTAAATGAACCTGGTCACAATTTGGGAAAAACGCAATTTAAAGTGGAAGATGACATCACGTGCAACAAACGCAGAGTATTTCGGTTTTTCAGTCACGTGAAAATGAAATGGTTTTGAAATTCGGGTGTTGTTGTATTGTACCGTTTGACCTGAGAAGGGTTCACATAGAGTACACACAGACAATGAGGGGACTTGACGAGTCGAAATGTGACTGAGAACGGGGAGTGATGGCTCAGGGATGAAGCGTCTTGCTGACAGACAGCTAGGAGGTGTTGGGGGAAAAGGCGAGCGCTCAGATAAGCAAGCGATTGTGTTGCGCTAACTTCTATTTAGGGGCGGGGTCACTGCAGAAAGATGAAAGGAAACACGTAGAGGAAAGGAAGAGAGGAACTCCTTTCCTGCCTGCCTGAGATCATTTGCAGGTATCAATTGGGAAAGTTGCATTTACAGCAACTATCCACCCATCTATTTTCCATGGTGCTTTTTCTCATCAGGGTCACAGGGTGAGCTGGAGCCTATCACATGTGACTTTGGTTGAAAGGAGGGGGTAGACCCTGGAGTGGTTGCCAACAATATAGACACAATCGTTCACACACACACGCACGCACACACACACACCTATGAACAATTGAGTATTCGCATGGAAGTAATATCACCAGTGGCATGCCGACCCCCTCTGGTGGTATGTGAAGGAATCACCAAATTAAATGCATAATTTGTTAAGTACAGTTCAGTCGTATGAAAGTTTTTAACCCTTTCAGGGACAGCGGTTATTACAGTGGACACCTTATCATGTTATCAGGTTACTGGGTGCATGAAAGGGTTAAAAAAAGTTCAACAAAGAAAAACCCCAACTAAACAGCTTCAGAAAATGGCGCAGTAGATTTCAATCCCAGACATGATGGTTATTGTTGGCAAGCTCAGCTACAACCTTGGGAGGAGCGTTTTAACTGTCTTACTGTGGAGTGAAGTGAGAGGGAAACACCAGGAACACTCGCAGTGATGGAAATTTCCCTTTGCGACATGCCCACAGTGGGATGATCATACTTGAAACAAAGTACCAGCATGTCACGGTTCATTAAACGATCACATTCCCACGCTGATAAGATGAAGCCACGGGAGTCGCGATAAACAACAACAATATTTCAAGAATGCAGGTACAAATGTGACGGTTAGCCGCCCTGGAATCGCAATCCAAAAGAGCATTATAATAATGAAGTGTTTTCTAAAATAAAGTGTTTCAGTGGTTGTGATACCTGTAGCGGTGTCGTGTATGCAGTTTAAGTTGATCCACTTCTTTGTGTGGATATGCAGAGAGCGCAATTCAGCCTTTGTTAAGCGTTAATGGACCCACATGTCTGTAAAGGTCAGTGAGGCATTTTTGTTTGTTCCCAGTGTGAGAACGCTGGGGGGTATCTGGGAGAAACTTCTGTTATTGCGCAAACAAAGAAACTTGACATTAAAATGAGCAAAGACCAGTTCTGCTCAACTTCGCTGGAGTCAGGTTTCAGTTTCCACTTTTTATTTTTACACCCAACTTTTCATGATGTCACTTTCGACGGTATTTAACTCTTTCTCAGAGCCGACGCTTCAAGGTCACGACGACTTGTGCGTGTACTGCGATGTTGTGTGTTGCTACATGACACTCACAACCTCGGCAGATCTTCCATAGCGAAATGCCCCAAACACAAAACCGCCACTAGACACACACACGTCCCTGATCCCATCTTTCCGGTCAGACTACTTCTAACTTGACACTGCCTACAGAAAGAGAGAAGGAGTTATATTCTTTACTAAGCCACATCAAAAAAGCTAAATAATAAAAGCCCCCGACCATACATTAGCAAAATGTGACTTGACTACATTACATTAGGCCCCACAGATGCAAACCTGAAACTAGTGTCCTGAACCTTTTCCAACACAAGATAATGATTGGTGGTTTCACATCCGTAAAATCCTTTGCAAAAAAAAAATAAAAAATGATTGCAACAATTATTATCTTTGTGGCATTTACAAAAGCGTTGAACAATGGCTTCAAGGATGAATATTTATGTTCAGAATGCTACGACCAAGAAGCAGACAATTTCTGTAATCAACTCCGGATGTGACAACGGCGGTAATGAGGATTGTGGGTGGTGCGAAGGGGAGGAGTTAGACGAGCACTGTTACGAAGATGCAAGTACAAAGACATTATATTTGCGAGACCTGAAAAACAATGCTGTTGAGTATGACAGCCAGAGGGTGACTTGTACCATTGAGTCATGAACTCAACTCAACTCAGCTGTATTTATAGAGCTCTTTCAAACAGCCATCGCTGCATACAAAATGCTGTACATGGAGCAATTTTAATGAAGCCATGCTATTTCATTACGAGTAAGTTGTATGAGAAATACAATTTAATTTACAGTAAACAAATAAGAGATGGAGGTGGTTTGGAAGCCGGAGGAGCAATAAGCTGAGTGTCATCCACATAGCAAGGAAATGCGATTTACAGAGTTCAAATTTACAAAGAATCTTGACAAAGTGAAGAAAGTGGATTGCGAACAAATGAGGCCCTACAACGCAACCCTGAGGAACACGCAGTTTCGAGGCAAAATATAAATACCCTAGTGATCCCATGTGCCACCCATCGGCTTTGTATTTTTAAAAAAGCATAATCCTGTCTGATGATTTACGGTTAAATCCTGTCCTACTAAAAACTATTTACTGTTTTATCGCTGTTGATAAGGTGAGTAAAACAAAGCACCAAGTATTATTGAATGTGTGTGTGTGTGAGTGTCAACTGCACTCAGCTTGTCTCCATAGAGGCCTGCCTAAGTGGAACATTTCAAGACATGCATATCTCTGGTTTCGCAAAGTCGCCGCCCTCATAGTCCTTTGGAAGCCCAAGCAGTCGGAATGTTTTCCCATCGGCCAAATCTTCACTCTTCTGTAATGTGAGATAGTGTGTTTCAGAAGCAGGGACGGAAAGACTTGGGATAGATATTTTTTTTTAAACAGTACAGACAAGTAGGTGTGTGACGGAGACGGGAGGGGAAACATGGAGATTAGCCTAGTTCTTGGGGTCATGGAGGATTGTCGGTATGGCGCCAAATCGCAACATGATGGGGTCGCATTGTTGGTTCACCATATCTGGGTAAAGAGGGAGGGGTAAATCCGAGTTTAGGCAACTCTAAGTCAGGAGAGATGCTATTAACACGGTCACTAATGAACCCAAAAGGGGTCTTACGAGGGTATTAAGAGCATCTTTTAGCCAGTCTGATCCCATCATCCTATCATAGCTCATTTAGAAGAGCTATCCATATTCTCAGCGCAGCTAATGCATCCCATCCGTCACAATATCAGAAGGACTGAAACCGATGCACTTAAACATTGTTGCTCACTCTCTTAATAAGCACTCGCCGCACAAGCACGAGGTAACAAACCGCCAATTTGGAGGTAACATATATTTTACTGATGCACTTCACCTCCGAGACTGCGGCATCTTCCTCTGAGCCAATGCCGCCATATGTCTGGCAACAGATGCAGGCCTCACCAAATAAACAAGAGGAGATTTTAATTGTGTTTGTTTGGGGAAGGATTCTGTCTGACTGATCTGCAGATGGATGCCGCTGAAGGCTCAAAGTGGTGCTTTCAAAAAGGGGCGACCATCACGCCGTTACTCACTGCGCTTAATTTCACGGTGTGAATTCTGACAGTGCAATCATAAAGAGCTTTCACGACGAGTAAGCTAATTGAGGTTGTTGTGCATTCATGAAAACGAGAGGTAAAATTTAAACAATTCTCTCTCTCTCTCTCTCTCTCTCTCTCTCTCTCTCTCTCTCTCTCTCTCTCTCTCTCTCTCTCTCTCTCTCTCTCTCTCTCTCTCTCTCTCTCTCTCTCTCTCTCTCTCTCTCTCTCTCTCTCTCTCTCTCTCTCTCTCTCTCTCTCTCTCTCTCTCTCTCTCTCTCTCTCTCTCTCTCTCTCTCTCTCTCTCTCTCTCTCTCTCTCTCTCTCTCTCTCTCTCTCTCTCTCTCTCTCTCTCTCTCTCACCCCCCCCCCAAAAAAAAACAATAAAACCATTTCTAATCTTTGACTCTCAACTATTCAATAGCTGACTCAAATGGCCTAAAATAACACTGGAATATTTGCTGTAGGAGGCAAAAGCAACGTTTCCAGCAGTCACTTCCGTTCATCCGCGGTACAGTTTGCAACTGTAAAAACCCTCATCTAGCTTGTGCTTTTCCCATGCAGTGTGTGTGGGTGGGCTGGTGATATGTATAGTTTGACGTCACAGCAGAGTGACACAGTTTAAGCCACTGATGAATTCAACAAAAGACAACACAATCCAAATCCATTTCAGTTCTTGGTCAGCCAATCATCAGATAAGATATCCTTTATTTGTCCCACACTGTGGAAATTCAGACTCCATTGTATTCAGCTCCACCCGAGTACGATCTTGTGATTTGAACCCCAACAGCTGGAAGCCCCTTATGAAGTATATTTTTAGTTATTTTGGTACCCTTTGCAATTTCTGGAAAAATAAAACTTGAGGATGCTTGCGGATAACGTTCGGTCAAGGTTAAAAGGTTAATGTAGCAGTTAATGCTAAATTAGCTTCTTCAAGTTAAAGCAGAGGTCAAGTCAGTTTTAACTCCTCTCAGCTCTCCAAGGGGTAGATAGAAGCTTTCCAACCAGTTTTCTGTGTTCGAGGGGAAATTCATGTAGGCCAATGCATCATGCGGCGATGCCATCCTTATAATTTCCCCGGTTTGGTAACTATGTCACGTTAAGCTTCTAAGCCTGCCACTTTGCCTATGACCGCGTTTTATTATACCTCCATCAACTTATCGATACTTTTAAAAAAAACATTTCAGACATGTTTATTAAACTCAGTTCATATGACGGTAACTGAGGCATCTCCATGGCAACCCATCAGATAATTTTGCCGAGTCACAATTTCTGACCGCTAAAGTCACCAACTTCAATCGTAGCACTTTAGAGAATTTCCCTAAAGTAGGACAAACAAGGTTGTGTGTGTGTGTGTGTGTGTGTGTGTGTGTGTGTGTGTGTGTGTGTGACAGAAGATAATTATAGGACAGCAAAGAAGAAGGGAGCGAGGATTAACTGGGTTTCCTTACTGGGAGCGCCATCTAAAAATATCCATTATCTTCCTGCGGTAGCCTGTGCTATTGATCCTTTTTCTAAAGCCTTTTGTGGATGCATCGTGACATCATTAGGTGAGTCTTGTGAGCAGGCTTGCTCAGTAGGGGGTGGGGGACACTCAAAAACATGGAAATGTGCTACAACATATTGTTTTTTTTTTTTACTTGAGCTGTCAGTTTCCTGCAGTTGAAGCCAATCAATAAAACTGCAGGGGCCTGCATTTTTTTTTAAACACTGTTTGTGCTTGAGTTACATTAGGCATTCATCAATCACCTGTCCCATCTAACATTAGTTGAGCTGGATTTGGAAACAGGGGGCCCCGGGGGAAATCAATGCCATACAAACATCCTGCTACAAATACGAAACACAATAGTTTAATTGGATTTTCCGGGCATCTTTCACATGCTTTCTCCTTCTGTGTTGATTGCAGATCTCTCTGCATTTGTTTGTTCTGTTTACTGGACGATTCTGCTGATCCCAGCACATTTGCACTCTTTGTGCAGGCTGTTCACACATGATGGTGCACAGAACGTGAGCAGATAGAAACAGAGCCGTCACAATGTCCACAGCCCGCAGCCTGCCTTTGAGCCACCCAGACAAAAAGTGTCCAGTCATCACAACCCCCCGACCCCCTTTGGGAAACAAAATAGTGACCCGTCTTTTCATCGCAACAACGCAGACCTTCGCTCGTACGCAAACTTGAGCTCTCAGTTTTCTGCTGGTTCTGTCTGAGCGACGCTCTTGCGATCATACCTGAGGTGGGGAGCAATGACCCATTGGAAGCTGATCTCCGAAGCATCCTCAGGCCATCACTCCACGATCGGGACTTGGGCAGCCTCTTCAAAAGTCGTCCCAGCCGGCGTGACACCTGCCCAAAGCAGGCGCTGCTGACTTCCCCCTCCGAGTCCCCCCGCACCTCCTCCAGACGAAGAGACACCTGACCAAGGAACGTTCTCCCCACCGTGACGCCTTCCACACTCCTGGACCGGCCCTCCACCGCCGTCTCCCTGCGCCCTCCGTCTTGCCCGGGCGCTACCTGTGCCATGGATGGAGCATGGTGGCACCATCTGGAGGGCATCGTCCCGTAACCCTCGCTGGCTCTTCTCTGCTGCCCCCGCCTGCCCCTGTCCCCCAGAGGGCTGCCCCAACGCCAGCCCGCCCATGGCCCCCCTCTGCCATCCCAGCGTAGCCACTCTGCCACCGGTGCCACGCTTCGAATAAATAGCCCCTTCTGCGCTCGCTCTGCCACCCCTCCACCGGTACTCCTCACCCCGCTAATGCTCTGTCGCCTCTCACTTTGCTCGGACCTCCCGGCCCTGAGGTGCTCCTTTTCCCTCCATGGTTCGATTCCTGTGAGCGCAACGCTTTTCCAGCCCTCTGTCGGTCTGTACTGCAGCACCCACACTCCGCAGTGATGTGCAGCTAGCTTAAAGAGACAGAGACCCCCACATGCGATATCAGCGTCACTGTTCTGTACATAAGAGCTCTCCTCTTTCCTTCTCTTTCGGCAGGAGCGTTCACCTTTTTTGCTTCTGTTACGACAAGATTTACCATGAATGACACTCTCATCCCGTCTTTGCATGGACAATCCAGCTTCGTAGGTCCGATTGCCACATCAAGTGAATCATCTCGAGTGTTTCCCTTGCTTCTTTTTAGTGCGCTTCTGGTTAATAACAGGCAAGCCCTGCGTTTTAAGGGAATAGAAGGGTTTCCTCAGCGCATATCCTTCCATTTTTCTGTTGTCTATATCCTCATTAAGAGCACAGGTGTGCTACAGTGTATGGCACCTGATGAGAGGTGAGAGGCGTGGTACACCCTGGACTGGTTGCCAGCCAATCGTAGGGCAGCCTTTCCAACCTCGATTGCAGGGGTGTCAAACTCATTTTTGCCGCGGGCCACATTGAAGTGACAGTTTTCCATCGAGGGCCGTTACGACTGTAAAAAATATTTAAAGAAGTCAAGAATAATGGTTGATTCAACGATTGTTTAAGTTACTGCAATGAGGGATTTGGTAACAAGAAAATGCTGACATTATCCGTCTTATTTACTACATATGAGGAGTTGAAATTTTGGTTCACATTTTAACAATCATGGGAAGACGTTGACGTTTCTGATTTGCTTTCGCGGGCCACATAAAATGATGTGGCGGGCCAGATCTGGCCCCCGGACCTTGAGTTTGACACCTGTGCTCTATTGGGTCAAGGCACATACCGGTACTTTCCTCTAGAAAAAACTCACGGTATACCCAACCAAAGACAAATGTCACAAAATCGAGACTGAAACTCGAACCCCGAGTTTAATTGTGTAGTGTGAAATCTGGTTCAAATTTCTCACAGGAAACAATTATGTGGCAGCGTGGCTGGGAATTCCAGCGTGAAAAGTTCTACCGTATCTTGATTTCACCTGTGTTCTCATTATTTATTCGGATCACAAAACCTTAAGGAAGGAATTTCTGAGGAGTGCCTTTGCTTTGTCCTTCTGCAGTCCCACTATCCAACCACCAAGGACAATCTAAATATAGAAGGCCTGAACGGCCTCCCCGTGAGCAGGTCATGGTGGCAACAAGGCCTTTCTGCTTAGAATATATCTCTCATCTTCTAAACTCAACTTGCCATTGCAATCGTGAATCAAAATTCCGCTGTGTGATGGAAACTCATGTACGGTTTAATATTTGCGAAGGGGGTGGGGGCATAACAGATTATTAATGGAGTCGGTTGAAGGACGATGATGTTTCTTCTGCGCTCAGTAGTTTCTTTCTTAGAGACGACTCGTCAGCTCCGGCGTACTGTTTTTAAAAAGAACGTTCATCACATGTCTGGCAGAGCTGCAACGGGACAAAACGTTTGTGAGCCATTGAACACAACCCTTTTTTTGGGCGGGGGGGGGGTGGGGGGGGTGGGGGGTTCTTCCACTGTGAATGGCGCCTTGTGGAGAACCAATGTGGAACAGATGAGAGGCTCGACGGAAACAAGGCCTGCACTGTGTAGACAAGAAGAGACCAAGGAAGAGATGGTCTGAAAAATGAAGTTTTTCAACATTAACATTAGTTAATGTTGAAAAATAGTTAAATAACATTCAACCTCAACATTAGTTCAGGTGCCCGATAAAGAACACGCTGTCAGAAACGCCACAGGTAAGGCTCATTTTGGTTTCCATGGACCTACGTTAGCACATTTTCTTCGACTCTTTGCTACAGGTGCAATCAAATGGCGCTGGTTTAAAAAAGACAGAACAGAGGCAGATGAATGCCACGGGGAGCCATATCATCCAGACATCAAACATTTTCAGGGGGAAACAATTAACCTCTGAAGTAACACATATTTTCCAAATTTGAACAACCCTCATGCATGGCATCACCTAAAGTCTTCCAAGTCAAAGTTAGGTGACCTAAGCACACTCGAATTCAGACAAATTTTACAGTTATTTACCTATTTTCCCATTTGTGTGACAAGTAGGTCAACACGCTAACCACTGGACCGCCGGGCCGCCCTGAAGAAGTTAAATAGGGTCTTTGCACATGCCGTGACCAGGATTCAAACCGGGATCGCAGCGGCTACAAGCGAGGATACTGATCCCCACATGATCACGGTCCTTGTACCAGAAGTATTCAGGTAATAATATCACATTTTCTGTGACCCGGTCACAGGTCGAAGGTCATTGTGCTTTTTAACAATCGGTTCTGGGGTATTTGCTTACCAGGGCATTCACCTTGTGGGCCAGTGCAACAACTAAAAGGCTCACGGGGAGCCAGAGGGATCACAAAAACGTTGATGATCAACATACAGCGAAAAGAGGAGAACCGTCGTTGCATAGGAACACCTAATTAAGATTTACAGGTGCTAAATGGTGCCACAACAGCACGGTCCACTCAAAGCCTTAATTAAATCCAAACGTGACATCTGACTCGTCTGCCAAGCCTGTAATCCCAGTCTCTCCATCCATCAGACATAATCCCGGGCAGGAGACACGTAGCGAGGATTAAACGGGCTGCCAATCTCCCTCCCTCCCTTCCTCTCTCCCTCTCTGCCTCTCTGATACAGTAAACTCAGGTTCAAAAAAACGTCCTACACAACATTGAAAAACCAAACGAGCAGCATCATAAGGATGATGAAGGATGCAAACTGAAAACGAGAAGACCCGGAGAAGGACACGACAAGACCAAAGATGTATCAAGCAAATTGTAAAAAGATTGTTTTTTGGTTTCAAGAAATCGAGACTCAATCCCTGTGATTTTATGGGTGTTTTTTTTGAAAGTGGATCATGTGTGCATGCATGGGCAGTTTCTATTTTGGTTCATCCAAGCCACAAAAATATCCAGAAACACCGACATTTATGTTACCCCGCATGGCTGCACATCCATCTCTGATGTTTTGTGAGAAAATGCTGCAGAGTGGACCATTTATTCTTAGGGCCAGCAAATAAAATGACCACCCACTCTAAAAAAAAAAAAAAAAAAAAAAATCTGAACTTTTTTTGTCCCAGTATGCCTTCCGAAGAAACTCATGACCAACAGTAATCTCCGCTCTCGCTTCGCTGGGCGGCCACTCGCTGATGGAACATTAAATCAGACAGCCCTGCAGCGCTGCGGACACTCGCGTGAAACTTTGCACGCCTTCTACATTGCATCACTACAATCTTGCACGACTTTTTGCCATCATATCCTATGTCGCCTTTGTCTTAAATTTTCTATTTGTCGTCCCTACTAAAAATCTGTGATACTGGACGTTAAAAGAAAAACTCTTATCAAAGCAGACAGCCAGGAACATGAGCTGTCAGGTGTTCTTGGTTCCTTTGAAAGGCACTATTATTGTTATTAGGATAATTAGAGCACACTGCTTGCATACACTTCCACCAAGGCAGTCTGTCCAAAGACATCGAGACACTGTAACCCAATTGACCGATGCAGTACAGGTGTTTGTGATGTCAGCAGTAACCACGTGACCCCAGCAGAAGCCTTCCAACGTGTTCACCAGACTGCATATAAATAGGCCCCATGTAAATCGGTTGTTTCTGGAATGCAAAAGGCAACAACACATCACTCAAGACGACAAAACAAAAACCACCATTTTTCCTCTCCTTTCTCTTTAAACAAGAGCCATAAATCCTGGAGCGAGAACAAGGAGGCAAAGCTGGAAGGACAAGATAATGAGCTTTCCATGGGTAAATGTTGGCCGCATCCGTGCAGCAAAATGTCAGCTACCAAAACAACAACTGACTACTTGTACTCTCTTCGCGAGATCGGAGGCTATAACGGCACATATTGGAATACAAACATTTGAGGACTTTGAAATGCCTACTCGTTTATTGCTTGGCAGAATCCTTGTTCTTCCAAAATCGTTGCTTTTCAGGAGAAACCCCGAAAACAGGGTTCATGGTTTGTTCAACCATGAACATTGTATCGTCAAACAGTGCAAGCCATTTTAAACTTTAGATTGATCACAAATAAAGATAGATAGATAGATAGATAGATAGATAGATAGATAGATAGATAGATAGATAGATAGATAGATAGATAGATAGATAGATAGATAGATAGATAGATAGATAGATAGATAGATAGATAGATAGATAGATAATAAATAAATGCACCCACATGTGTGGCCTGACCAACATTATAGATGAATGAAAAAATATGCAATTGTGACATAAAAAGGTTTGAGCCCCACGGCAGCGATATGGGCAGCCTTTTGACCATTTCATGACTCAATTTTAAATCGAGAGCAGCGTGATGACCCGTGCTTCAGGTCTGGCTACTACTGCACTTTTTGTCCTCACGAATAAGACAAATCGGTGCACTAGTAGAACAGCTATGCGCACACCAGTAGAGTGACTATATATCTCACCCCACACAATTAGTAGGTGGAAAGCCCATCGAGGATTTTGTCGATAGCCTTGATATTCAGATGAATCCCATGTAATGGTACACACTACACACATTTTGTGTACCGTAATATTGACTTCTCTTCCCACATTCAAAACTCATCTCAACCCCCCCCCCCCTATTTAAAATTGCATACTCAGTTTAAACTCATCGCTTCTTTTATTATTTATAATTTTATCTGTGGTTTTATTACTCGTTTTGAAAGGCGCTTATAAATAAAATGTCTTATTATTATTATTATTTGTCCTCGATAGCAAGATACTAGGAGAATGACTATGAAATCCTCGTTGAGTGTTTGTGTCCTACTAGTACATTTTATTCCCACTACTAGTGTCACTTTTTGCCTACTATTATATGGAAAATGATCTGAGTATTTCTTTGAAATGCTTGATATATATCTTAAGGTCCATGCCATGCACTAGTACACGCTTTATGCGAATTCGTAAGGCAATTCAGCACTATACTAATTATTTACAGAACGCTAGTTCAGTGAATGTGTCCTATTAGCTATTTTTCTACTACTAGTGCCACTTCAGGCTTAATACATAGAAGGCTGTTAGAGAATACCTCGTACTAGCAAGTAACGAAGCTTTTACCTCACCACTAGTAAACATGCTGTTGGTGTCACGAGTATGTTTTCAGTTACGAGTTGTGAGCCATAAGTGTGCACTCATACCCAGACCGAGAGACCATTGTAGTACCGTACTCACTTTGACACTCGAGGGCCTGCGCGGTGATCTGACGGCTGCAGACATCACACCAGTCCTGCGTAACGGCCTTGGCTTCGAACCGGTGTCCCGCACCCTTGTCGACCGGGAGCGGGAAGATGGCCCAGGCCTCCCTGCGGGGAGGCTCGGTGCGGGCCAACCTCACGACTCCGGTCCTGCCCTGCGTGAGACGCTCCAGAGAAAGACCCCCGCTCTCGTCCCGGGCGGACACCGAGCTAAAAATGCCCTGGTGTCCGACCTCTTTGTTGGCATGCTCCCGTCCGCTGTGTCGAATCTGCCGGTGCCGGGAAGCAACTGACGCGCTGTTCGTGACATCGACTGGGGCGCACTGGAGCGCAGCCTTCGCGTTGCGGTCCCGAGAGTCTCCCCCGGCCGGGGAGCTCCAGTCGGAGCGCACGCTGCCCTGCTGCCTGGCTTGGTCCGGGCTACGTGGCGAAGCGGGGGAAGACGAGGCTCCTCGTCGGCACCCACCCGTTGGAGACCCGCCGGTTGCGACTGCTGCCGTGTCGCCCGTTGGTCCTACAGGCAAATGACACGTCCCGGCTTGGTTCGCGGCGGTAACGGAACCGCATCTTCTCAACATCATTTTCTCCCAGGAAGACTTCCTCGGAAGGGTGATTTTCTTCCTGCTGGCAGCCGGTTTGAAGACCCGAAGCAGCGATTCCGAGTCCAGCCTGTGTTGGGCCGGGTGTTGGCCCACCACACTCGCAGAAGCCATCGCGGCTGCAAGCTGCTTAATGTGTCTGCCGTGTTGTGCTCCGTCCGTGCCTTGAATGTGAACTCAACTGGCGTGTGACACCAGCTTGTCGCCGTGACGTCACGACCCCGGGAGTTCTTCGAAACCTACGGGCGCGCGCTCTCTCCAAAGCGACGTGGACGCGCTCGGATTCTCAACTCGAACGTTAAGCGTTTTAATTGTTGAGTGATCGGCAGATTTCTAAGAAATAATCTGGCCACAGAAACAGAGTATATATATTGATCCACTGGTGAAAAGGACACTTTGATTCGCTCCTCTTTCATCTATAACTGCTTCAGACATCAAAGAGTATGCATGAAAGTGGCTAAGATTGCACGATTGTCTGTGTCTAATGTGTTGTCTCGTATTATTTTGTCATTTTATGTTAACTTTTCATTTGCTGGCGGCGCAGACACCCGCAGCGGCTCCTCTTGTTTTATGTTGTCTCGTGAGGGAAGAAATTTCATCTGTGCTGTATACTGTACAGCACATTTGACAATAAAGTTGCACTTGACTTGATATTAACTGCATGGTTTTATCACAAGAGTCAGCAAGAACAAAAGAATCTGTGAGCGCTTGAGTGTATTTTGTACGACTGTCTTGTAAATATTTTAACCAACTGCTTCAGAGATGGCGACATAAGAATTTTCATGTGCATCAAAATGCATTTATTTTTGGACAATCCATTCTTAAATTAGCAGTATCAAAAGAAGTGGTACTTGAAAAAAAAACCCAATCTTCAGTCAAAAATGAAAAGGATAGAAAACTGCCAAGAGAACACTTCCTGTTTTATTAGTGCAATAAGATAAGAAAACCTTTATTAGTCTCGAAATGGAGAAATTCCTGATGCACAGCAGCAAAGCTATGAAAGGAAGAAGTAGAACAACAAGATAGAGGCACTGGTGGAAAGGCAGACACTCACGCGGCACCATTTTGAAGTCAAAAGAACACAACACATAGGACACAGACAGTCGTGCAATCTTCACCACGTTTCTGCATACACTTTGTTGTCTGAAGCAGTTAGAGATGAACGAGGAGAGGATCAAAGTGTCCTTTCACCAGTGGATCAGAGACGTCATGCTGAAAATCTGCTACAAGCTAAGGTTTGAAAGCAAACACGAAGCTGTTGCGTCCATTGACGAAAAAGAGATTGGCTCACATCTCCTGTCCCATGTAAATCCACTTCAATTCCAAGCCGCGACTCCCAGTTCCACATCCGCATCGGCGCTCCGCGCTAACGCTCCTTTCTTCTCATCGTCGGCTCCTCAAGCCTTACATTCATCCAGCCGCAGACCGTTCAACAGCATCGATCTCTCCGCTAAACAAAGTGGGGCTGTGAAAAATGCTGCCCATATCAGGCACAAGACACAAGCGCCCCGGGACTGTCCAGCAATGACAGTCAAATGGCGCAGACATTCCTCCCAGGCAAAAACAGTGCCTGTATACCCATGCTGCCGAGAAGGCGCATCCACCAAGCACAGAGTTTCCTCCTCAATGAATGTCGTGGCCAAAAAATGCTGAAAAATGTCCACATCAGATCCACACGACGTAACAACAAACACAAAGTGACAAAACAAACCAAAAAATCAACAAAAAAAAGCGAGGCTCATGAGAGCAATTGCCGACAACTGCCTACTCGGGCGCCATATGTATTGTGGCCTGTGATTGCTTGAATAACCAGTTCAGGGTGCAGTCTGTTATCTCATAGAATTCCTTCCTATGACTTTGAAAAGGATAAGCAGTATCGAAAAAGGATTATTGGATAGACAATTTATTAATGAGGTTTGCTTTGAAGTGAAAACCGCACACACAAAATCCCTGTGGTGTTTTGTCCGCCATTATTACATTACAATTGTGTTTCTAAACACATTGCCACCGATGATGACATGAGCTGATAAACCTTTCCCATTTGAAGACGAGCGTTCTGTCTGTATTGATCAATTTCTTTCAACAAACCATCAGAATAGTTTTAAGATGGAGTCTCCAATCAGTATAATTCCATAACTGTTTAAAACACGACTGCTAAACTGTGTTTTCATGTTCGAATCATTTTGGGATCAAAGTCGATGCATCCATGATCTCTTTCACTCAAAAACATCCACAAATACAATACAGATTTGTTTAGCTGTCCTGCCTGTGTTTATCAGTAAAATTATGATCATGTCTGTGTGTACATGTGCCTGGTGGAAAATAACAAAATCTGAATATTTTCACAACACTCATTTTTTCTTTCTTGGAAAGGTTTACAATTCGTCCCTACACTTAAAAACATCTGTAATTTGTACTCTTTGTCCAATGAGGCTTGTTATTGTCGGTCCACCTCCACAGATGATAACAAAACATGGAAAAAATAAGTTAATCGAAACCAGGTGGGGGAAAAAGGGCCCATTGCGACATGGAGGCACGTGAACCATGGTGATTTAAGGATGGTGGCAACAGATTTGGAGAAACAAGAATCATAATGTTGGAAGAAATGACTGCAGCTGATACCTAGCTTGCGTGTTTTGTAACCTACAACCCCTTCTTCCCTTCCCCCATGAAATTCAGACTTGAGCTCACAACTAGAAAAGGACATTTAAATAAGCACACATCAAGTCTGAAACTTGTGACATTTGGGGTGCAGAAAACACAGGCACATGAACATCCCCAACAAGGAGTTTTTGTTTCTTCTTTATTTCAACCACACAGTGAGTCATCTTCGCATGTCCGTTAGTCCTGGAAACTTGAGGGGGCATTAAACTAGTATTTACTTTTACTTTTCTTTTTGTATGAGAAAATGATTCACCACAACAAAACAGAACGAAACCTACATACATATGTAACAAATGTTAACCCTTTCATGCACCCTGTCACCTGATCACACGACAAGCTGTCCACTGGAGGAACCGCTGTCCCCAAAAAGGTTACAATAAGAAGCACTCACCTGTGCACAATTGAAGCGTCTAAAAGAGCATTCAAACCTGACCTTTAAAAAAAAATCTCCCCATTCTGAGTCAATAATCTGTTCTTGTGTGGATAATGTCACAACAAAAGCGGGACTTGCAACATGGAAACAGCAACACAGGGACAGGCTAGAAAACGACGCTCCGGTTGAGGGGGCTTTGATTGATTTAATTACCGGTACAGTGTGTGACTGCAGTCAACAAAAAACAATGGCTAGATAGTGAGACGGAAGACTTCAGCACCTTCAATGAGGTCAGAATACTGTGACATCCCTAGTGAAGTGATATGTGTATATATGTAATAAGATATCCTTTTTTTGTCCCACAATTTACATATCAATAATGAGATGCCCCAAACATCACAGTATATTACAAATTTAACAACACTAAAATGTATTATGCCCTGTGATTGCTTGAATAAGCAGTTCCATGACTTTGAATAGGAAAAGCAGCATAGAAAATGCATGGTTGGATGGATAACAAGTATTAATGAGGTTTGCATTGAAGTGCCCGCTGGCAAGCCACGCACAAAAAAAATCCTCAGCGGTGTTTTCTCCCCAACTGTGAGTCTTATCTCTTAATTGGTTCGCAATCTGCCGTCTTCAACTCCCTCTTGCAGCAGGCAATCTTTTGATAGCGTCACAGCAGTCATCCAGCAAATGTTCACCAGGCAATTAAAACGAGCCGCCTGTCACAGTGTGGCAGGCCGTGCCAAGCTCGGCCTCACAGCCACTGCAGAGTTCACTGCTTCCAGACTGCAAAAGAAAGAAAGAAAGAAAATAAGTACACGTGGCACGGGAAAATGAATCCGGTCATGAACAATATCTAAGTTTTACTGACCTTTCAATCATGGCATTGCTACACTGAAGTTCCCGGATCAGCAATTCCATTTCTTCCTTTAGGTGGTACATCCTAGACCAAAGAAAGACGTGCTGTCTTGGCAAGCTGTCTGTCATTTGCATTTACACACAGTCTCTCTCACACACACAAACCTGGACACCATTTGTTCCTTGTCCCTAAGTGGTATTTCCTGTTGCTGCTGTCCTGTGCTGCTTGACTGTAGTGTGACCAAGATTTCGTCCAGTGTCTGAGGTAAACAGATGACACGTTGCATTCAAAGTAAAGAACAAAAAAAAGTTCCAATTGAGAATGGGTAAATTAATAGCGTTACAAGATTTGGGTCACACAAGAATAAAATCACAATTTCAGTGGTAGAAACATATACGCCATCACTATAGGCAGTATAGAGCAAGTGTTGGCGATTCTACTCCGACTGGGTTTTTCAATACCGGTAATCTAATCATTTAAATAGCAGTATTTAACATTAAATAAATGGAGGGCAAATTTTGCCATTCAATGTGAAAATAATTGAGTTTCCTCTTAAAATGACAAATAAACATCATCTGTTTTTTGAATTTGTATCTTTCCAGTGTGGCCCTAATATGAAAATACAATCAAATGTATAATAATGAAAATATTCAGTCATGCAAAACAAAATCGTTTTCATTTAGAGTGACGAGTCGTGAGAAGGTCCAGCTCACTTTGTTTTGGTGCTGCTCAGTTATGGCAAGATCAGCCAACAGGCCCGTGCAGAAGGAACTGAAGTCTTGTAGATAGTTCTGCATTTCGAGTAAAGTTCTGCAGATAGAGTCGAGACAAATTAGCTTGATTGCTTCCTTTAAGACCCTGTAAAGTGAATTCAGAGATCTGTTTCTAAATACATTCATGATACAGGCCAAATTCCAAAAACCTTTAGAGCACCTCGTTGTCGGCTGTGAGTGTATGCACTGTGACAGTGGAAAAGGCGCAAGTGTCAGGAGGAGAAAAGAAAAGTGTGGAAAAAAAAAAGATCTCACTTGACAGTGTGTGAACCACAAGCCTTGGACTGGTGTGGCCACTTGAAAGCGCCTCATTGTCTGCCCTGAGTGCTTGCACATTACGCTGAGAAAAGGCTTTACAGGGACTTTAAATATGTATTTGTCAAAAAAGGTTCCGTCTGAGCTGAAGTGAATCCGGGTAAGCGTCACGTTTCTGCGGTTCAAAGATGCTCTGACCTGCTCCATGTCCTACTAGCGTCCAAGAGATCCTTGTATTGTAGCGCACAGTTTTCTCTGGTGAGAGACTTAACCCGCTTGATGTGTGAGGACAGTTGGATTCTATGGAAGACAATGGCAATCAGGTTACGCGATCACTTGCTTAGGCTGCGTGAGCAGTCCAGCGGTTAAGCATGACACATACTTTTCAAACTTGTGGATTTGTTCGTCATTATATAACAGCTCTGTGGAGAAATTTTTTTAAAAAGTTAGGCGGGGCAACACAATCAGGAATATGAAGTTGAGAGACGCACGCATACTGCCTGAGAGTCTGTCTTTACGGTAAAGCTGATGAATCGCCACAATCTTTTGAAGGAGCATCTGCATTTCCTGACAGCTGGAGGAAACGAGAGGTCAAAAGTCACACACCGCCGTGAAAGGAGCACTTCCTGCTTTGTACCTTTTGTCACTGTTCAGCGTTTCTGCAAGCTTGGCCTGCTCGATCTCCAAGTGAACCAGGCGGTTCTGAAATTCTTGAATGTCTGCGACGTACTCAGGCAGGTGATCATTGACCTGAAAGGATCAAAGCAGCAGCCACACATTGCGATACCTCGAATGTGTCACTAGTAACGTCAGCTTTTCCGCTCCGCGCTGTTATTAACAAAAGCGTTAAAAGAAGGAAGCGCCTGATCTTTGTTGTGTTTCGTGATGTATCTCTTTCCAGCCAAACCAACATATATCAGAACCCAAGATAAATGTGCTTTTCTTTCATTTGAAACTTGTGTGAACTTTTCCATTGATCCAGTTGAAGCTTCGCAAAATGTCCCGCTTCTGTGTTTACAGCTCAGCAAAGGCTCACTTACTTGCTGCAACCTGTCACTCTTATCAGCTGCACCCAGGTTTTCTGAAGCGTGGCGATCTCTTCGTTATGCGAAAGGCGCGGGAGGAAAAAGTTAGGATGAGGGCCTGTTTCAAATTCCTTTTACTTTACCCGGAACGTGTGCAAAAGCACACTCACAGAGTGAATATCCTGTGTTGTGCGCCGAGGCAGGACTTGAGCCTAATGGCGATCTGCGCAATACTGTGCATAGCTTCGCCACACTCTCTGCGCAGCTTCATCCTGAAATACAGTAGCGACTTGTTTCACTAGAAAAAAAAAACGCCATCGTAATCACTTGACATCAGGCGAGAAGCTTGAAGATGAGACCCGTCGCATTTTCTCGAAAGCCATACATCAGTCATGCCTATAGAGAAGATGCGACGTTTAATATTTTGTATATGTAGTGTTTTCTCTTTCTTGGTCCTTTTGTGTTACCTAACTTTTCTGATTCATGGACGGCTGGATGGATGACACGTGATATGACAAAAGAACGGCCATTCTGATTTTGTGGTCAAACATTCCAGTGCAAAGTGTAAATAAGAATAAGAGTGCTCCTCACATGTAACTGTAATACCCATCCAGCAACAGCTCTCTGTGTGAGTGCAGCAGTTGTGCAATCCTCAGATACTGGTGGACCACTCCAACGATTAACTGCAATGACATCAAAAACGGGAACGGTAATAATGACTTAAGGATTTTTTCCCCACATATCAACAGTAGAATAAATGAAAAATGTGCTACCTTGGTGAAGTTGTAGTCGGCCATTACGTCAAACTTGGCTGGAATGATCGGAGTCTCTGCTATAGATGGGCCACATATACACAAAAGCTACCTGTTAATGACAGGCGCTCATGTCCGATACGATGACCGAATGTAAATTAAAGTATGTGCGTCTTACGTTCCCTGAAGGGCAGGCTGCTGTTTGCTTCTTGCCCACGACCCAGCAGGATGAGAGGCCTTGTGGCTGTCGTGTGGGGGAGGCTGACCACCTTCATCCTGCCCTCTAGCGGGAGTTCATGGCCCAAGTAGAGCAGCTGTTGGTGCTGGACATCAATTCCAGTCTGCATCGCCACCTCCTCAAAGAATCCGGATACCCTGGGTCGATGGACAAAATGAGAGAAAGTTGTGGCTATATGATACAAACAATACAACCGGTAATTGTCTGCTTCAAACATTCCCAAATGTGCGGACTCACGTGTTGTAGTGATGTATGTACACGCAGTGCGCCCTAGCCTGCTGGAGAGCAAACAGGTGCACCGGTTTTCGTTGCATGATGTCTATTGTGGCTTTGATAAACTGGTCGAAGCCCCAACACCTCTCCTGGTCTGCCTCAAGTATACCGGCAAGTACAGGAACCAGATGCATTTTCAGACCCCTATGGAGACGGTCAAAAGAAGCAATAGACACCCATGTATCACAATGAGCATTTTCTAACTTTTTATGAACCATAAATGCTGTTTAAAAGAGCAATCAAGTTCCAATAATCGGGGGAGTGGCATACTGCGACAATTGGCAGCTGTCCGGCAGGTATGAGCTCCACTCTATTGGTCCGTTCTCAACACGCTGAAATCCAGAAATCGCCCCCGGTGGTTTCTCTGTGGTGATTTTATACCTGCACAACAAAACCAGGGTTAATAACAATAATTTCAATAAACATGTGCTGACAGTGCCATCTAAAAGCGCAGTTAAAAGACGTACATGGTCTGCTTGTCCCTGCGGGGCCCTCTGAAGGGCATGAAGGGGAGAGAACCTGTGGCAGTGTGGTAAAAGGTCACGCCGATGCTCCACAGGTCCACGCTCACTCCACACGCCTTCTGGTGATGCGCGCGGAGCACCACACGCTCATACATGTCTGGATGCTAGAGACAAACACACAAACAAATATACAGTTAACTTTGTCTAGAAAAAAATATGACTCGGAAGAAGTCAATTTCAGAATCCATCAAAATGATTAACTTTAACAAATGGATGGAAAGTAGTGATTCGGATAAAACAATTTTTGGTCGATTTTTGGCTCGGCTACTAGGTTGACCCTGGATTTTTTTTTTTTTTTTGCGTTTCCCATTTCCTATTTGCCTAAGTAAACATAAAATATTTTACCCGGACTCAAAATATTGTCAACCAGAAATGGTCAGTTCTGCATATATCTGCTCCTATATCAACTTGATGTGTTTTAACCTAGAGACCATTGAAGCTGGTGCAGTAATCCTTTTACCCACAAGAGGTCGCCAATGTTTCAAGTCACTTGAAACATGGCCACTTCGCCATTGGTGAAAATAATGAGAGGAGCAAGTGGCTTGAACATCCATTCATTGTCTGAACAGCGCTCGAGCCGACCCTATCGGACGTTGGGCACACATAGACGAATAATCATCCACGCTCACTATCAGACCAGTTCAGCGTGTTCATCTAACGTGCCAGTCAGACAAAACTTGCCAACATGCTTTTTTGGTGCACTTACACCAGGAAGCCATTTAAACCGTACTGGATTTGGCCAAGATTCTCTGACACTTTTCTGCTGCGGTCTGGCATAGTTCAAATGTCTCTTTAAGCATTCAGACTTCCTGTTCTTGCGTTGCAGCAACTTTGGATTATTTGTAGTCCTTTACTTCCATTGCGCAAGATGGCTGGTAACAACAACATCACCGTACCGTAGCCATTTCTGTTTGTTTCTTTGTTATAAAGTACAATTTTACAATTTGCAGAACTTCAGATGCCACAAGATGGTGGCAAAGCAATATTTTCTTCTATTAGACATGGCTTTGGCCTGAGCACAAAAACAATGAATAGGAGAATTTCATGGCAAATAGAAGACAGGATTTAAGGGAGCATCAATTACTTTCAGGTATTCCCCAAGGCTAACTTTATTTCGATTATGCAAGGTGCCAGTTATCAAGAAAAGCAAGGAAGGAACGATCGTAATACAGAAAACACAATGCAGGTACAAGACCACTGTGAGTAGGGCTTACCCCTTAAGCGATCATCGTAAAGCTTATTTCTGCAGCACACCAATATCACACAAAACGTTCCTCTTATTGTGATTCCTTACCAGATATTCTTCAGTTCCATAAATAGACATAAACTTCTCATCATCCTCCAACTCTCTCGCCGCTCCGAAGTCGGTTAGCTTATAGACAGACCTGCCGTCCTCACCCGTCTGACGCATTATGTTGCCTGGTTTAATGTCCCGGTGCACCACACCGTTCTCTCGTAGGTGGTGCATTCCCTGTACTACAAAAGAAAGGAAGTGGGCAATTATTCACGTGAAATGCTTTTAAGAAGCAGCAAAAATCAGGGTTCACTAACCTTTTTGAAAGTGAGCTAATTTTTGTGTACGGCTGAATGTAAAGGGCTACCCATGTAACGAGAGGTTAATAAGACTGATGATGGCAACAGTTAGATCCTGTTAAGTATTCTTTCAAAATTTTTTCACGAAAGGGACAAGTACTGGAAATGGACTGTGTTTGTCCTTTCAGGGTCCACTGTACATTCGATGAATTTCAACCTACCAACACATTGCAATACAGTGAGAAACTCCGCCTCAGCCAGGCCAAAAGCATTTTCTGGCTCTTCAAGCACGTTGAGCAAACTTCCCCCCGGGCAGAATTCCATCACTAGAACCTTCTGTTTAGATGGCAGCTGCAAAAGAGGATTTTTCCATAACATTCACATTTTACTTTTACACAGGGACGAGATGAATGTTTCTGTTTAACTAATCCAGTGTACACGTTGTCAATTATATGTTGGCCCTTTATGAAATGGCAGCTTTACCTCCTCCACGGCGTAAAGCTTGACGATGTTCTTGTGGTTGAGCTTCCTCAGCATGTCAAATTCCCTCATCTGCACCTCATGAGTGCGGTTGTAGCTAGCCAAGTTGAAAACCTTGACGGCTACCAACTCACCCGTCCGCTAAAAAAAATAATAATAATTAAAAAAAATCACACACACAATAACCAGAAAGGGGGAAACGGTCAGCGTTTTGGGCAATATCAGAGATGTTTTCCCAGCCAAAATGTGAGTAGCACAGACGTGAGGAAGACAAACACAATCGTATTTGAAAAAAAAAAAGAGGTTACCTTATTTCGAGCCTTGTAGACGCATGCAGTAGCCCCTTGACCCAGGACATCCTGTAAGGACCACAGGTAGCTGGGGGTGCTGGCTGTCATCTCTGACATTATGGCAGAATGAAAGAAAAATACATACAAAGCTTAATTTCCAATGTGTCAAACTGCGGAACACAAATAAAGACAGTATTTCTTACTACTGTACCTACACATGCAAATATATAACCCAAACGCTTAGGATAAGGTAACAGTGATTTTTTTCAGAGCAAGCGCGCTAGATTTACAGTGAAACAGAACGATACAAATGTAAAATAAAACATCGTATCGTAACTTACCACTCAGGAGTGTCAGTAATCGGTTTACGCCCCAAAAAGTGCCTTGAAATCGGATTCGTATGTAAGAAAAGACGTAGGTAATGGCAAAATTGTGTATGTAAAAACGTCCGCAGCAAAATAAACCACACCTGAGAGTGAACGCCCTTTGCAATGGCTGCTGCTAACTATCCTTATTCTTTTCTTGGTTTATGGAGCCACAAACGTTTTGTATTTAGACTCAAAAGTTGCGTCGTGAAGCACATTTCAGTGTTTCCAACTCACGGGAGGAAGTGTCTGCTCGCTGCTCCAGCCGTTCAGTTGTTGATTGCGGAAATGAAGCCGAGTTTGCAAAGTTGAACTGTTTCAAACAAGTGACACTATGTCCAAAAGTTGCTTCGCCGCTTAAGGTCGACTCTTGAAGAAGTGGATTTTAGAGGGGAACCGAGACAAAGTTTACTCATTGCTAAATCTAAAATATCGCCTCTAAAGTGGGTCATGTGACATAACAACGTATTGACATACAAACAACGGGAAAACATCAGCAGTAGTATTAAACCCTATAATTTATTCAATAGTACAAATAACTTATCTTCATTATCGAATTAAACGTTACAAAAGTAATATCCCAAAAGTTATGGAGTTGGGCGAGGTGGCTTATGGGAGTTGTAGTCACGGGATCCCCCAATGTTTATGGCCATTTCCGAGCATTTGAAATCGTTTCGAGCTTGAGAGGGTGGGAAATCGAGTAAAATTGACTGTCGTTAAGTTACCGCACTGTACTGTATACATTTCATTTTTTATGCTTCAATCACCTGCCGTGTGGAATCTAGATATTTAACATGTTTACTTGTGTCTGCACATACCACCTATTTGGATGTTGGACAGAGAGATGATACAACTCAAAATTGATAGCAAGCAATGTTTATTAAAAAAAAAAGATCTACAACAATAACTACACATAGAATTATATAAGGCCTATTTGATTAAATCACCATTGATATTACTGTACAATATTGTACCAAAAAGAAGAGTGTACCTCTGTAATGTACAACATTGTTATATACAAAGTACATCTGAACACAAGATTCTCCAGTAATACAAAGACTACTATAAATAAATTTGACATAAGAGTCCCTCTTTTTTTTTTTTAGTTCTGTTTCCAAATGGACACAAAAGCATATATGACAAATCTGGTAAGTCACCCGCACACAGTTAGTCAACACGCAAAGCCAACTTTGTTCAAGTGCATGATTGATTTGAAATCACACAAATGCACCAACCATCCATATCCATGTTGGTCTGTGTGTGCGCGCACAAAGCACGCAGTCACAGTCCCTCCAGTTGTTGCAATGAGGTAAGAACAGTAATACACAATCATGATCGAGATTTAAAAATGTACAAGTGTAATTCAACACGTGGGAGAGTGTGATGGATGCAGTGTCTCATATACAGAAAAAAATATTTGAACCATTTTATGCATTTACATCCTGATCTGATTTACATACTTGCAAAAGGAGAATTTTATTAGAACATTAAATGGTGCTACTTTCTGTAATAATAAACTGGGTCTTCTTTGGCCACCTTTGTAAGTTCTGTGGTTGGTGGTATTATTGCAAAATCCTGTGAATATACAGACACGGGTGACAACACATATTTGACTTATTCATACCGTGGCCATCCTCTTGTAATGGATTCATCCATCCATCCATGCTCACATAGCGGCACACACATGCACGCGACCAGACGGCGACACAGGTCAACATTTGTCCAGAAAACAGTAACAGTGAAAAAGCCAGAAAAAAAGGGTGCTTAAGAAGTAATTGGATGAGGTGGTTGGTTGTGTTCAAACACACCCTCAAAAGACCTCAGCGCCATGCTTCCAGTTGCCCTAATGATTAATAAACATACGTGAACACCATTAGAATAATTAAACTCTTTTTACTGCAAAGTGTGAAATATAATTATATGAGCAAGCTGTCTTTTTTTTTTGTAGTTGGCCTCTTGCTGACATTGCAAGGACATAAAAGGATATCAGCCATCTAGTCATTGCAAGCTGCTGTCAAATGGCCACAGCATCCAACCTGAAAGGTGTTTAGCTGCCACAAAACACCACACACACATCTGTTGAGAACATGTGCGTGTACAGTCCGACATTACAAAGAAAATAAAAAATGCTGGCTTTCAGTGGTCCCCTACACATAGAAGAGCTGCAGTCGAAAAGCAGCAAAAATACTACCAGCGTTCCATTATTCTTATTGCTTTATTTAGGGCTGGGGAACCGTTTCAATATCAGTGGCCATCTGTGACGGCCATATTAAAAATCAAGAAAAAATATGAAACAAATATTATGACATACTGTATATCATTAACACTTTTTCTCTCAGATTGTTTGTTTGATGCCAGGTCAAACATTTGTGGTTCCCCAACCAATTTCGTATTTCTATTAGCTACATTTTACTAGATCCCAAACAGCAATATATTTTAAAAAAGAAAAAAAAAGAAAAGAAAAAGACTGGAACAAGTGACAAAGCTCTCAATCACTCGTGCTGTTATTGGTCTATAGTCTTTCAATCCAGAGCTTTTCTTCTCCAGTCTTCCATGTGTGAAGCAGCAAGACATTGTGTTTCATTTCAAGAAAGCTTAAAACCTTTCACAGTCTTTTCTTAGGAATCAAACAATCCCATCTGATCGTTACAAGGTCTTAAAAACGATTCCTCATGTGATTCTCTGTGTAAAGGAGAGCAATACTTCCACCCCCCTAAAAATAGCTAAGGTATGAAAGTTGCAGGTGCCCATTAATCAGCACATCTGTTCCCTCGTGAAAGACTTGAAAATCCTTTCCGTGCGGCGATCAGTGAAAAGTAGCCTGGCCATGTAACCTTGTGACACTCTTAAAATGGATCGTGACGTCTGAATGCTACAGTATGGAGTGGGTTAGTATGTGCTGGATGCGTAACAAACTAAGTGCTTCCGACACCTGCTCGAAGACTTGCTGGTTTAAGCATTAGGGATTCGATTTGGACTGGGCTGGGAGCGAGGAGGTGCTAAGCCGGGCAGGATTTGTCATTCGACTGGGATGAAGGTGGCGGAGGTGGCGCGTGTGGGAGAGAATGTGTGTGTCCCGCTGGCGCAAGTGGCACAGTGGATGTCGGGGAACCCATGGCTGTATTGCCATTCCCTCCACCGCTTTTCGGGAACACCACCGGCTTGGGCCTCGTTGCCGGGGGGCGCAGCTCTCTGAAGGAAGGAACCGAGGAGGACAGAGAGGAAGAGGAGAGGGAAGGCGAAGTGGCGGAAGGAAGGGGGCTCCTGGGCTGGCTTTTGGTAGCTCGGAAGGAGGAGGGCACGTCGCTGGCTGAGGAGGCGCTGCGCTGAAGTGGGTGGGCGTGTGTGGAGCCCCCGTCGCCGTCTCGTAGCAAGCGGGAGTGGAGCGGGCTGGAGGGTTCCGATGCTCCTCCTCCGCCACCCCCGCCACCACTCACACCTTTCAGCTGCTCCAGTGTGTCGAGGACCACATCAGGGGTGTGTTTGGAGGTGCTCTGTCGCTCCAACTCCCTCAGCTCATTCAAAGCGCAGCTCATTGCCGCTTCGATGTCCTGCAACAAAGAGGAAAGAAGCGTTAACTGAATTGTGAAGTGGCAGCATTACGTGGAAGTAGAAGCTACTTTAAACTGTAGAACTTTTTTTGTAAGATTTTTTAAATGCGTTCATTTATCTTCCAAAGTCAGGGTTAAAACCACCAAATACACATTTTCACAAGACAAAGTCTGAACTATTTAGCCCAAAACGGATAACTGTAATTGCAGACTGTTACACTACTGTGCGGCCACTTGTTGTGAGGCAATTTGTGAATTGTTTGTAGCCTGGAAAAAAAAAAGAGCCAGCTACTAGATCATTGAGCCAAGGCAAATACCGGTACTTGTAAAGCACGTGATGGTAACTAGTACAATCTTAAAATGTTATTAATATCGGTGCTGGAAGTAATCAGCTGACAACTAGTCAAGTTGTGTCTCATCATCATCATACCAATAACAAATCCTAACAAATAATGATTAACTGAGAATGTAGCTTGAATGATTTTTACACACAGTATGTATTTATATACATACATACACAGAGAGAGAGAGAGAGAGAGAGAGAGAGAGAGAGAGAGAGAGAGACAAAGAGAGAACAGCATCTAATGGGGCTAAACTAAATCAGCACCTGAGAGGGAGCGATACCTGTGAGCTGTGATCCACCTGGGCTATGACCTCAGGTTCCAGAGGTCGGTGGTTACTGAAGCTCTTGGAGCGTCCTGCCGGAGTTGACTTGCGCAGTTGAGGACTTTCCACCTGAGTATTCATTAGCACTTGATGAATTGAACACCCCATTGTCTTAATTGACGGTAGAATCTCAAAATCTTCCAAGCCACATTACCTTCGTCTTCAGCGAGGAATGGCGTGTGATGGAATTGAGGATGCTGTGAGCGCTAACTGGCCGTTTGTCCGCAGACTCCTTCACCAGAGCTCCACCTATCGGAAGCGATGCCGTTCTCACCCCACCCAGGCCGCCTCCGCTGGCCCCTGAATTTTCACTGTCTGAGCCCCGGAATGTTCTTCTGATGCTCCCGGACTCTGGACGTTTCCTCATCCTGAGTGAGAGAATTATTGAGTAGCCTTTCTCCGTTAGTGAATGAGTGCTCACCTTTGTCAGATTTGGCTGGGTTACAACAAAAGCGGTCATAACTGTGCTTTGTTTTCATCAAGTACTTAGCCACACCCTGGTGGAAAAAAAAACAACCCCCCCCCGCCCCCCCCCCCCGATAATGTTTATCTGGCTGTGACCTTTTTTTGCATACGAGACTCACTTGTTGAGGTTGGCCAGGTAGATGTCAGCCACATGAGCGCCCGTAGGTGATGCAGCACTGCCTCGAGTGGAAACCCTTTCCTCCAACTGGTCCCTGGTGTCCATATCAGATTTTGGGCTTCCACGGCCGCCATCAGTCCTAAAAGTAATCACATTTAACATGAAACGTCATCCTCTTTGCACTTTGAATGAGATTGTTGAGTAAACACAGGCATGAAAAGACAATTTAAAATACAAGATTGAAAAACATTTTTTTAAATGTAAACGGTATTTGGCTGACCCCCAAATTTTCCCACTGAGCACAAAACGGCACGGCAGCTCGCAACTAGCTAAAAGTGGAATCTCCCTCCGAGGCAGGCTGCGTGTCAACACGATCTGCCATCTGTGCTCCACATACAGGTGAACTCTCACAACCTCACGCTGATAGAAACATACCATGGCCACATGATTAGCTCAGATTGCCAGAAGCTGAACTGTAATGATCTTTTCTCCGCTGAGAGCGCAATGGGGATTTCCACATCACACTTACTTAGCCAACACTGTAATGTTCTCGCAGGAAATGTACGTATGCACATTGTGTATCATGCATAGCGAGTGTACACATCTTACATGTCTTGAACCACAATATATTGATGTGGCACCAATCCATCCACTCCATTATGTCGCCCCTCCCACCAGTCGTCAGACGCTCGTTGATAGAGAAGCAATGAGGCGCCCTTCTTGAAAGACAACTCGCGACTGGTCCGGCCGGAATAGTCGAAACGAGCAATGGCTTCCACTGGATCCGACTCTGAAACAGCCAAGGTGCCTGATGTTGAAAGGATGGCAGACACAGAGACAGGAAGCGACATAGTGGGTGGCACAAAACAAGACAGGGGAAGGGGGGGAGGGGGGGGCAGAGCGATGGAGCAGGTTAGTACTGCTGTGTTTGGTGACGGCATACATTGCAGAAAATACACATAGCAGCAGGATTGTGAGCTGGTTGAAAAGCTTTGAGCGACGAAGAGCTAGAGGAGATCTCACGTGCAAGTGACAGGAGCAACTCTATCAAGTTTCTTGGAGTGGGCAGTTAAGAGGCAATTTTTACGCACCATCTTCACTGTTGTGGCCGACGGACACGGTGTCAGGCGCCGGCTCTTGCACGAGTGGGGGATCGCAGTGCGGACTGTCACTAGAATGGACAAAAAAGAGCAGATGAACGATATTCATTAACTCAGTCCCATGGAGTCACGTGGCACACCACTGAGATTCTATCCCTGTAGACCTAACATTGAATCATTATCGTGCAAAAAAACCCACAAGTGCCATTTTAATTGGATGAATATTGAATGATTATTAATGTTGGCCTAGAGCAGGGGTGTCAAACTAATTTCATGTATTACTTGTACACAACAAATTAATAGATGACTAGTTTTTAAATCAGTCAAGTCAGTTATAATAGTGTGTTCAATTATTGTTCAAGTAAGTGTAAACAGGGGAACAAAAGTATCACAAAATCTCAATGTTATTTATTACACAGGACAATTTGACATTTCGGTCCAGGTTTTAGCAAGTTGACGCACATGAGTTGCTTTCGCGGGCCGGATCTGGCCCCCGGGCCTTGAGTTCGACACCAGTGGCCTAGAGGAAGGACCATTTTATGTTAAATGGTACTTCTTAGGCAGGAATGGGCAACTTAAATGCTGAAGGATTTCTGTGAATGTGTGAGTCTTGAAAAATGCAATTTCCAATACCGCTAATCTTCCAACTACAGTTTAAAAAAAACAAAAGTCAAGTTTGCAAACTGTGCAGTTTGTCTTTGAAGTCATAAATCTAAATCGGAGCACTTTGCAAGTAAATTACTGCTGTTGTAATTTGCGGTTACAGTCAAACTAATTGTGACTTGAATCTCGTGTTATGGCAGGTAAACTGATCCTCATGGCCACCTGACCCAGCACAATGAAGAAAACTTGAGTTGATGACTGAGCTGAGATTTAGCTTAGTAAGTACATGACATCCTTATGAAGAAAGCGTTTTCTTCTTGTTTACTTTTGCCTTCAACAAAAAAACAAAAACAACCCATAACCCTCCAGCTGGGGATTGAACAAACAAGAAAAATCATTACTTTTCACAGCCATATGCTCCAACCAGTCTGCCATCACATCACAGCATACAACACCAAGCCGATGCCTTTTCTTTAGCTAGCTTAAAAGCGTGGTCACGGCAAACGCAACAAGTGCAGTGTCACTTTTCCTATTTGTCTAATTCTGTTGAAAAACCTATGATCAAGTCAACAAATCCACCATACCTGTTCTTATCCACGCTGCCTGGGCTCCGCCTTCTCCTCTCGAAAAGGGTTGAAGTGACTTCAATTAGTTGAATGTGAAGAAAACAAATGGATACACTGGAGAAAACTGGCTGAGCCATATCCAATATGGCTGCCACGTCAAGTTCCCGTTGACGGCGCAACGCCGCTCAGAAGCAGACAGGAAATGACATTGGCTTTAACAGCAACTCAGTTAACAAATTATTGGCTGCTGGGGCAGTGCAATCCAGTGGCCAACGGTGCACAATATGTGTGAATTGCATGAGGACCGGCTGCACGACACACTTTCAACGAGAGTTTATCGGCGATGTTCTGTGTGCGCAAACTGGACTTACGGTAAGTCTTTGTTTGAGACGCCAGAGATAAACAAATCAACTTGACCCATAACTACACTATCCTGCTCATCTAAACACAGTTATACATATATTTTGAAGTATTTTTATTATATAATAGTGCATAATTTCATTTTTGTCCCTTTCACCGTGACCCCAGCTGGGCGCTAGGTCGGCGCTCTAGCGCCTTTCTATTGATGAGGCCCCACTGACCAGAAGTCATCACCAGCACCAGGGATGATGTAGATGGGGCCCTGCAGGTCCTGCAGTCTTGGAAAGATGGTGTCATGGTGGATGATGATCGTTTTAATGAGCTCATTGACGTGGGCCTGGCAGGAGACTTGGTCGTGACCTTCCGGGACAGACATCAGGGTGGGGCCAAAGCAGATGGCGAGGTTGTAAGGGTCCATCATGTTGTCCTCACTGTACTGGGACAAACTGGGTGGAGGAGGGAAGAAAAAAAAAACATTCATTCAATTTCATAATCATCTACAGTCGTCATTTTATGTGGCATTATCAGTCATTTTTGACACCGTCTGTCCTGAACTGCTGACTTTGAGTGAGGGGCCAGGTAGACCCTCGACTGGTAGCCAACAAATCACCGATGAGGCATGATATCATGTGAGATAGCTCATAATGCATCCCTGTATTTGCCAAATTACAGTTAACTCCTTTGTCAGTGACTCACTTCCTTTAAGAGCAACGTTTTGGGGAGTGTGTGAGAAGAAGCAGACTCTTTTGTGAGACAGTAAATCACCCACGGCCATAGAAGCAGCACCTCTTTGCTTCAACAAGTCTGTTTACTCAAGAGGTCTCACATTTCAGGTGTCCATTTAGTTGCACTCCCCTTCTAATCCAATGAGAAGTGATTAACGTAAAACAAGACCATTTGTTTGTTAGGCATTTTTGGTGTCAAATATTTCATCAAAAATAGCACAGCATAAGCATCTTTATGGCTCCAAATGAACCCTCATCCGACAGAGGAGGGGAGGTGGGGAGGTGGTGGGGGTCTACCTTGTGACGTTCCCAGTTTGGCTTTGCAGGGAATGCAAGCCTGCGTAGCTCATCAAGACACCGAATATGATACAAGACTATAAATCAAACAGAGCAGGGGGGAGTAATCTTTTTTCAATATTTGAATGGGCTGGGGGCTGGGGGGCTTCTATAAGGGCCTCCTTTGGCTTTTTCAGGATGTTTACCTCATCTCAGCTATCACGAAAAAAAAAAAATATTTTTTTTGCAAGATTTTTACAATGCGTGCAGACAGAACGTGCTTGTGCCGGACTCACTGGTTGAGGAAGGCAAACAGGTATCTCATAATGATGAGGGTTTGACTTGGCAAAGATTGCAGAACTTTCTTAATGTGGACAGCGCGCTCCTGGAGGCTCTCCATTGCTGAAAGGTACCAATGACGACGCCCAGGAGATTAGTTGCACAATACAGAGTTTGAAAAACAAACCACAGCATTCAAAGAGAATGGCAGAGGTGATTCTTACAGACACAGGATATGAGGTCATGGAACACTTCCTTTGGAAAAAGGGCCTGGTCCAGTCCTCTGAAGTAGAGCTTGAGGACACCAGCAATTGAATCCATGTCATGGTCATTCTGGTCTCCTGCTAAAGGGTCTTCGCCTGTAACCCACAAGACAGAGAGTATCAAGTAAGTGTGTGTGGGGGGGCCGAGGAGGCATATATTTTCTGTGAATTAATTGCAGTCCCACCTCGCTCAAATGCATTCTTGATATCATTGACCTCCACCTGGGAGCCCGATACTCGGAAAATACCCTCATGCTGCAGACCTGCATGGCCATAAGCACACAGTTGCTTTGATTACATTCATTTTTCATTTTCAGCATTGGCATGCTGGATATTGGAGACGTAGTTTGTTCATTCGGAGACGACTCGGGTCGGAACCGATCACATGACAAAACCGTGCAACCAATCAGTACACAGCAAAGGCTGGTGCTAAACCTATCACTTGACGGAAGAATTTCCTCACCATGGCGACTGATGAAACGGATGCAGCTCTCGACCATAAGAGGAATGGTTTCACCCGTATTCTAAAATTGGAGGAGAGCATTAATCGCATTAATAATTACACCCAATCGTAGATGGTCAATAGGAAGCTGCCAAGGACATAAAACAACTGCAACCTTATTACCAGGATGACTACCTCATACGCCTGCTGCACATGCATCAGAGCACACATTCAGGAGGAAGGGGTGCCAGACATGGGCTGGGGGGGGGAGGCTGCTGTTGCTAGGAGACTACACTTCTCCCCTTTATTTTGGGGTTTCCACCAGAAACTTGTCGTTGGGTACCATGGTGAATATATGGATTTCTTTATTTTCAAACCGATGGCCAGTTACTACCGAGGACTGATTAATTAAATTCATTAATAAAAATATCTAAGGTCATTTACATGTACAGTATCAGTGTTTCCCAACCTTAATTGCGCTACGGCACCCATTTTAAATCTCACACCATCAACAAAAATGTCACAAAATGATGGCATCATCTCAGTTTACTCACAAAGAAAATGACTTGTGTTTTATGAATTGTACCTCCAAATGAGTGTTCTGTCACTGTATGTTCGTGGCACTGAAAAATCAACAAAACTCAATTTGTAAATAATAAATTTGGAATCACTGCAGTACTGTATCTGATCATGGAATTGTTATTTTGTGTTCCCAGTATGATGCCATCTGATGCCACCAGGGGGCGCCTCAAACATTTGGTCCCCTTTTTAACTCCATTGTCATACTGCACCAGTGAGCCCATTAGATTGCACTCATTCCATAACAGATCCACATCTGAGCATGTTGAGTATGTTTCCAAATATGCCCTCGCATCTCATGGGTGGCAACGGTGGAGGGGGGGAAAATCATGTGTTCAAAAGAAAACCACGCACTCACACGGCAGATATAATTACCTGTTTCCGTACTGCAGAGTTTCTCCGGTCACTTTGCACATAGAGAGAGGGAAACAGCACTCTGTCATTAAGTCGCCAGAGTACCTATTTATACGCATACAACTTTGGTAACGCTCTATTTGCTCACACAGACACATATGTTGAGAATATCTTGAAACGGTGACGGGAAAAATAATACCCCTGAGTGCCAAGAAATTAAGAGATCCTACTTTGACACATGTCTCCCAGATAGTACGCTTGTGTGTTTATGTACTTCCTTCCTTCACCACACGTACCTGGCAAGGCAACAGTCGGTCTTCTGACCTAAAGTGGGGGGAGAGACAGGACAAGTGTAGACCTTGGAGAGTAACATTTATAGCAGAATCGAAGTGAAACACGCGGGAGGAAGGAGTCAGCGTACTCATACAAAGGCTTTCCTGCTCAGTTACGGAAATGCTGACATTTCCTGAGGAAGACCCCCCCCCCCACCCCCATCCTCCTCAGCGCTCACTCTGGCACATCTGTTGTCCACATATGGTCGCAGTCACTGTGACCTCCACATATAGGACACGTCTAAAAAGTATGAAGGACACTCACTCTCTCCTATGGTTTTCTGGATGAGGTCATGCTTGGCGTCGAGCTTAGTGATCAGGTTCCTGCCTTCAAGAAACTCCTTCAGCTTCTACACAACACACAATACGAGGAGTGTGTAGTTCAGGTGCGCGCTGAAGTGCAGTAAATCACAGCGATCTTTGAATCCACTCCCAAGCCTATACGCCTTGCTTCAAACCTGACACTGACCGTAAAGTAGAACTGTTCCGTCTCCTGTTGGTTGGCCCGCCTCTTGGCAAGGCTGGGCTTGCTGAGATAGGATTCACTGAACGTCGACTTGACGGACTCCATGCTGTTGCTGTGGTGGAAGCAATCGGACACGTCATAGTCCTCCACTGTCACCATGTCCTGGATGGTGGACAGAGTGGCTTCCATGGTCTTCTTCACCTAATGAGCGAGGGGAAGAATGAGCACGAAGAGGCATGTGCAGGCCTGTTACAATCGTCACGGGGAAATTAAAACGAACCTCTTCATTTTCTATCTTGAGCGTGGAGAGGCGGGACTGAAGCTGCTGACACCTCTGGAGAAGCTCACTTTCAAGTGGCTGCTGTGCACACATGACGCCCATCTACGCGCACACAAACGCAGGTTTGTAGTTTGAAGTGCAGTGGCACTGCACTGCGTACTACAGAAACGGATACTGTACCGTGTCTCCCATGTGCGACTGGAAGTCAAAGCGAGCCGGGGGACAGAAGACATTGTTGTAGGTCTCCATCAGCTTCTGTTTGTCTCCGTTGGGCTCCAGACTTTCAGCGGCACCCTCCAGTGTCTCCAGACCAGTGTGCTTGGATACCTCGACATTCTGTTCCGCTGACAAATAGGTCCTCAGGGCACGGTGGAGGCTGGCATGGTAGCCAAGGTCACAGCACTGTATAAACACGAGTCGATCATTGTGGTGAATGGGACTCTCAAGTGGTGTGAAATCGCTCCACCGAATGCCTCTGCTGGTTGCAGACAATTAGTGCATTCAATTTTGCTTCAAAGCACGCTTCATCAACAATCAATTTTCAGTCTAAAGCAGGGGTTCCCATTAGGTAGATCCTGATCTACCGGTAGATCTAAGACAGGTCCCAAGTAGATCTGAGGAGTGTCGAGAAGAAAAAAAACAAACAACCATTTGTGTGTCTTTTGTGTTAATATACACTGCACACTAATCAGTCTCATTTTCACTAAAAAAATATTTAAAAAATAAAATAAAGCAGGTAAATCTTAAATTTGTGCCGGTAAGGGTAGATCCCGTGAGGTTAGTTGATCAAAAAGTAGATCTTTGATCCAAAAAGTTTGGGCACCCCTGGTCTAAACTAATTCGTATGCCATTTCCTTATGTCAAGCACATTCCAACTTCAACTGTGACCGGCGTCCGCTCAACATATATTTGCGGTGGACATAACTCCAATTTGCTCGTTAGGTGTAAATTATGCACGCTGATTGTAGATTGTGTTGCATGTGATCGACTAAAATTACAATCCCTAAGATCCCAAACAATGTGTGTTACATTGTACGTTCACTCACACAGGGTCTTTTGGTTTTCATGATGGTCTATTTGGGTGATCGCCACAAGCACAAAATGAAGTTTTACGTGATGGAATTGGAGTGGAAGAGGCAAACACACATATTTTGGAAAATTAATCTAGCCTTTTGTCAGAGGCGCTATGGCAGGACTCCTTTGGCTGCCAGTCGACGCTTTTTCAGAAGTTCCAAAATTCCATTGCTCAATGGACAATATGTGGCAATAATTTTTGTTTGGAGCATTTAATTTTTTTTCCACAATTGGAAAAATTCTGCCCATGCTAAGCTGGCACTGCTGCAAAAGGGTTTGCACCTCCCTTTTGGGCACAGTAATTAAAGATGCAAAATGAACCTCTGAAATGTACTTAAAGTTTGACAAGTCACATTGCGGGTGCTAAATAAAATGTATATTTGTAAATACTTTTCGCAGAACGTACAAAATGAACTGCAACGTGGCAGATGCAATACTGGGTGACCCCGGTTAGTAGATCAGCTTCCACATGTTTGCAAAGAGCACTTGAGTTTCCATCCGTTTTTGTCCGCACAAACCTTCAGGAAAGTAGTTGCTTTCAATACTCACGTCAATGATGTCAGAGAGGTCATGGATGTAATACTTGAAGACGCAGCCGTTGGTGGCCTCCAGAGCGAGAAGGTACTCATTCCTGGCTTTGATGGCCTTCAGCTTGTTCTCCGTGTACTTGGCTTGTCTCTGAGAATAGGATGGGAAAGGTAGGAACAAGAGGCCAACAAGGACTTGACCTTTGAATACTCAAGTCAATCCTTCGTGCGAAACACACAATCACCTTCTCCTTCATCTTTTCTATTTTCTTGACACTGGAGCGGCGAATGGGTTTGTCGTCAGCCTTGATGCTAGCAAGGGTGTCTGGCGAGCGTGGCGTCTGACGGTCGTCCTGGCGACTGGAGCGCCCCATCTGTTTCTCCTCCTGCTTCTCGGCGTCCTTCAGCTTGGACTCAGCGTTGATGCTGTCGGTGTTGTACATGTGGTATGTCTTCATCACCTAAGAACATGACATTTCTGTCACAACGTTTTTCCACCCTGTGGCTTTGGGAAAATGATGGGGCATTCTGCAGTCTTCGTAGCGAAGGAGTCAGACACACACACTCATGGTCAAACACATGAAAGTGGGAAATCAAGCTGGGTCAGCCCCAATTGGGCGACCGGCACTCGGTTGTTCTGATTCAAACTCCCAAGAAAGTCACTGCTTTCTTTATGAGAATGCATGTGCACGTCACTTAAACCAGATTTATTTATAACTCTTTGCACACTATAATTGGCGGGTTGAGCTGCAGCTAAACACGCGCGCACGAGCGCACACACACACACGCACGCACACACACACACACCAAAGTGACTTGGCTGGGCTACGGACATGAGTAACCAATGTTGTGTTGCTCCTGACAGTCCAAGACCACTAAAACAATGACTGTCAAACCCCCCCCCCCCCCCAAAACAAAACAAAATAAAACTACACCTTGGTGAAGTCGATGGGTTGTCAGGTTTTCAAGCTGTCCGTATAAATTAAGTGAAATCAACATTACTGGTCCAGCTGTCTATTGTGATTTGAGTACAAATGATTGGGTGTGTTAATAATTATAAAGTGGCTGCTCTAAAGGAAAGAAAGCAGAATCCCACCAATTCTGTTGTTGGACGTTGCGACATCAACATTTGGTTTTGGTGAAGCACTGGAATGAATGAACAAATACAGTAATTTGTTTTGCTCTTGTCAACTTGCTAAAAAAAAATTCACACTCTAGTTTTAAGTGTCTGGCTCACCACCGACATTTTTTTCCCCCTTGCTGAAAATAACATCTCATCCCTTTTCATTAAGCGACATGAAAAACCAACTTCAGCGATGCACATATTCAAAATGTGCCAAAAGTGATTTTGTCTTACCGAATAAAGCTCATTCAGAACCTTCATCAAGTCTTCTTGCAGCTGCACGCCAACCTCTTTGCTCTAAAGAGACGAGACGGATTCAAGTTCGTTAATCACAGGAAACAAAGAGCTTATTAACAATGCGGTGTTCGTCCAGCCGGAGTAAAAAAACAAAATGAGGCCAAGAAGTTGAATCCTGACAGACTGTTAAAAGGTCAGGATAAGGATGAGAGGGGATAAATGTGTGCGGTGGGAGAAAGCGACAGGCGAATGATTTAGGGTTCTGCGGCGGACAAACGAGGTAACGGGGCAAGTGAGGTCGCCCCTCCCTCCAACTTTAAAGCGGCTACAGCAGTTTAAAACTAATCAGCCATGGCTGAGACGTCCTATCCTTCAACTGTGAATCTTGATCTTTGAACTTTTTCCTCTGGCCTGTGCTTGCCTGTCTGGCTAGAAAAAAAAACATTTAGACATCTTATGTCCTGACTTAAAACTTTCTTAAAGTAGTAGTAGTTTGACTTAAGTGTCCCTCGAGTGGTTTGGGCAGCATTCACACGATATGACTGCAGCCCCGTTTAAAAACAAATAAATACATAAAAATCTTGTCAAAGTAGTTTGGTCCAAGTATGAATATAGTCTTCATTAATTGAGACAAATTAAATCTCAGCGTGACATCCGCTCAAACAGTGGCCATTTACATTTGTACGGTTCAGGATTTCCTACCCGACTATCCAAACAGGCTGACTCCCTTTACCTTCATACACACTGAACTTTGTTACAAGTGAAGGAATGCTTCGAGCGATATTCTTTTGCTCGTCCTTAACCTCTGCTCCACTTGCTCCCGTAGCCAATTCCTCAAAAGTATCAAAAATATAGTGTTTATTTTGACGTTGAAACTCAAGTGCAATTTAAATGGCTTTGCTCTCAATCAGCAAGACAGGGAAAATTCTATCCAACCAAAAAAGTTAAATTAGATACCCAAGCCGCAATGTAGAGCCATGAGAACACACATTGGGAGACGGTGAACTTTGTTTTCAAATAAATCCAGACAGAAGTAACTTCCCATTTTTCAGAAATGTCAAGTGGGTGTCGTGACTGAAAAGCACCTCTTCGACACTGAAATCTGTTTGCAGTCTAAACTGGTTTGTCATACACAAGCGGAGTTTCCTGCCAAGTGTCCGTATTTAGTATAACACGTCCACCCTGGAGGACTTGGAATGTGTATGACAAGGTCTTCGGAATGGCTCCATCATGACTCAAATGACAATCGGAGTCAAGAGGAGACAGGCAGGAGTCCAACATTTGTTTTCTCAAGGACAGGCAATTGTTCCATTAGGATTGATATGGCGACAAGTCAAAATCGATTCTTGTAACTGCATTTTTAAGAATGCATTTTCTTTCCAAATAGGCTTCCTTTCACGATGTGAAAGACAAGCACAGACTGGCTGCGTAATTTTTGTCCGATCTTGCGCTTTAACATACCAAACAACCGAAAAAAAAAGCACAATCAAATTTGACCTATTTTGATTTAAAACGTGATACTTTTGTATTGATTCAGGACATCTTCCTTAACTCTTAGGACACTTTTGGGGCATAATCATCTATGAAGGCGATCAAGATTTAGAGCTGATCCATATCAGCATTGGTGGAGGTCTGTCACTGTATTTTACAAATAAAACATGAGAGAAAAAAAAATGCAGATTTTCTTTTTTTTAACAACATCCTATAGGAAGTGAAATTGATATTTCGATAAAAATGTGGAATAGAGCAGATGCAATGTGCACGTTCACGGCTGAGAAGAATCTGCATGAACGAGTGAGCATTGCCTTTTTGAAGAGCCGTCCCGAGTCCTCGCTGATCTGCGCAAAGCGGGGAATGATGTTGTTGAGGTAGAGTTCGGACAGCGTGGCGTGGTCGCGGCTCTCCCTTTTCACCTGAAGCAGCAACAGGTTCCAGCAGTTCACTGGGGATAAGATACTCTGCTCCTTCCTGCACGGGATGACAATGACGGACAACAAGTCTTTAGATGTAATCGAGGCCCCCCCCTTTCGAAGCACAAGTTAACTCAAGAAGCATTCAGTCTCTTTCATCTGTTTTTAAGTTCCCCTTTTCAGGCGGTTGATGGGTGCATCAAGAGCCCCGCAGCTTGTTAAAGGTAGGAACAAGTTCATTGTACAGCACGCTGTTTTTCATCAAGATGAAACAACCAGTGGAATAACACGCTTGGAGGGAGAGAACGCCCAGACAGATTTATACAGAAAACAGCCACCCTGTGTCTCACCCGCACGCACACACACACACGCACGCGCACACACACACACCAGGTCAGTGAGCCAACCCAAACAGGGGATTCAGCCAGCGTACAGAACCCAGCAGGAAGTGGTAAGGCTCCTCAAAAAGCACAGCTGTTGCAGAGTAGAAAGGACACACACACACAAAAAGGGAGTGGTGGGGGGTGGTGGTGGGAGATGAGGAAAAAGAGTCGGAAGTTCCTTTCATACTCTGCCTGGACAATTTGCAGTGATTTTGCCCCATTTTGCCCATTTGTAGGAAAATAAAAAATACTGAATGAGCTCCTTTATATAATAATTAAGCAGTGATCAGGAGAATAGGTTGTCTGGAACTTAAAAAAAAACACACACACACACAAAAAAACTGAGGGTGGGGGTGGAATGTTTGGCCTAAGACCCATTAATGTAATTTCTGTGATGTACTCACGACTTGGAATTCCTTTGAAGAACTGTAAAATACGTGTTGTCATACCTTAGTCAGTGATTAAAGTAATAAGCTGGAATAGGCATGTGACTACTTCCTTGCTCACCGAGGTAACATTATTATTATTCTTTTTTTAATGTTCTGAACTCCCATTTCAATGGCAGTGTTCCTGCTGGTTGCAAACAAATCACACACTCAAAACCTGCCACAGTTGCTTCAAGATGCAACCATTCAATCGACTCAATTCTTGAGAATTGACTAATTCTCATCACTAGTAGTGATGCCTTTTGCATGACATGATCGTTATTCAATAAAGCTACCTAGCTTTTTTTTTGGGGGGTGGTGTTGCAATTGGTTGTTTGTGGGTTGGATCACCCCTCCAGTATACTTCCTGCTTCAGTGACTGCAAGTCAAATTCAGGAAACATTCATTCGGGGTTAAATGTGTTTTCATGGTTGCCTCTTTTGAGGTGGTTTCTATACTCTGTAAATGCCGCTTGTGCAGCTGCATGAAACTGGACTTTCTCCAGCGAATAATTGCTTCCGAGAGGGAATTATTTATTCATTCATTCATCCATTTTCCCATCCGCCTATCCTCACAAAGCTCGCGGGGGGTGCTGGAGCCTATCCCAGCCGTCTTCAGGCAGTCGGCGGGGGACACCCCAATTGCCAGCCAATCGCAGGGCACACGGAGACCAACAACCATCGGTGCCCACACTCACACAATTTAGGGACAATTTAGAGTGTTCAATCAGCCTGCCATGCATGTTTTTGGAATGTGGGAGGAAACCGGAGTACCTGGAGAAAACCCACGTAGGCCTGGGGAGAACATAGCAAACGGAGAGAGACTTAAAACGTTTAAATAAATAAATAAATAATGCAAGGAGCGGTCAAAAAATAAATTGTGCCACGCGTAAGACGCATTGTCATTCAACTCACAATATTTTAATTGAAATTTGCAGTGGTGTACTATGCAACTGCACTACATCCAAAGACCCATAGCCACTAATTTGTCAACACAGGATTTCACTCCAACAGCACAACCAGTGTTGAGGTTTCATTGAATGAATAATAGTTATGTGAGCTTATCCAAATTCATACGTGCTTCCGGATCGCACATTATTATCATTTTTCTTTTTAAATAATGTGTGCATCAAAGTCCTCAAGGCTCATCTCCAAGAGCGCGCGAGTGATTTTCCATATCGAGTTAGGGATTATCTGTGAATAATCTGAACGGTGAAATGGATGATGAGTTGAAGTGGATGACACCAAGTCTTTGATAAGAGGAGCGCTCAATGACTGCGACGACTCAATAAATAGTGGACACATTGATGAACAGTCACACAGTCACAGCAGGCACTAAGTCACACAGACAGAGGAAGTCTTTGAAATAGAGAGGGGGCACTCTGTGGGAATGCAGGATCAAGGTTGAGTCAGAGAGAATGATGTGATGTGCTGTGCTGGTACCGGCGGTCACTGGTCAGATGACTAAATACGTGCAATAACGTGATCTCAAACAAAAGGTCATGGCTTCACACATCCAAGCATTTTTACTGGAACATCAAGTAACATTTAGACTTTTGTGACTATTTTTTATGGCTTTGGATATTTGTTCGAGCGTTAATTGTGTTTTAGATGGGTGGGCCTTGTTTTTGGATTTGACTTTTTATTTTGGGTTGGGCGGCCCGGTGGTCCAGTGGTTAGTGTGTCGACCACACAGTGCAGAGGTACCTGGTTCAATTCCAGCTACGGCCTTCCTGTGTGGAGTTTGCATGTTCTCACGGCCCTGCGTGTTTTTTTTTCCCCGGGTACTCCGGTTTTATACCACATTCCAAAAACATGCACGGCAGGCTGAATGAACACTCCATTGTCCCTAGGTGATTGTGAGCATGGATGGTTATTCGTCTCTGTGTGCCCTGCGATTGGCTGGCAACCAGTTCAGGCTGTCCCCCGCCTACTGACCGAAGACAGCAAGATCCGGAACCCTTGTGACGATATAGGCGCATCAGAAAATGGATGGATGGATGGATGGATAATAGTTGCTGCTGTGCAGAGATATTTGAAGCACAAAATTAACAATGTAGACAGGCAGCATCTCAGCCCGGGACAGAAAGAGACTGGAGCGACTGGTCAGGAAGGCCAGTTCTGTCCTGGGTTGCTCCCTTGACACTCTGGAGGAGGTGGGCAACAGACGGATGCTAACTAAGCTAAAAGCTATGATGGCCAGTCCCTCCCACCCCCTCCAGCCCGCCCTGACAGCACTTGGTAGCTCCTTCAGCCAGAGACTGTTACACCCGCGCTGCAAGAAGGAGAGATACCGACGCTCGTTCCTACCGACTGCTGTCAGGCTGATGAATAAAAAATAACAATCATAATAATAATAATAATTAAATGATGTGAAGGTAAATTGTAAATAGTACTGCGATTTATCCATTTGTGTTCATATTGTATTTAATTGAAAGATGTTTGTTGTTGTTGTTTTTTTTTCTCTTCTTCTTTCTACATACATTCTTGCTGCTGGAGGCTGTAAATTTCCCCATTGTGGGACAAATAAAGGATATCTTACTTACTTACACAATGAAGTGTAAGGAGTTCATGTTTTATTTAGTGTTTTTCAAAATGATTCATATCGCTGATCTTAGCCGACAATTTGGAGGAAGCTCTGAATTTTGCACGACTAACAGATCGCAGAACCGTATAGAGAAACTAGAGCATTCTAAATTAACTACCATTTTATAACCTCAGCTAGCATGCCAGCGAGCGTCACTTCCAGCTATCGGCCATTCATTTAAGGATTAGCTCACTCTACAAATTATGTCTTAAATTAGTGAGTCAATGTTATAGACGCACTTGATCACTCCTCCTTCCTGTCTGCTCGCTTTCCGGTGCTTTTGACTTCCCCGATGAAGTAACATTTTCCTCAAGAAAAACACATTCCACTATTTGCTTAATCAAGTGGCTTTATGTGACATGTGGCACCCCGAGCCAGTTCCCGATCACCAGGGCACAGCAGCACTCAGGTTGAAATAACAGCCGGGCCTCGGTTATCAGAATGTAAACACTAAAATGTCATTGGCCTCTTTTGAAGGTCACATGGTGCACTTAGTGGAACATAGTGAGCATTCGAGTCAGGTGACGGCAGTGAGTCACATCAGAGGCAAATGCTAAATAGTCATTTACAGTCAGGATCAAAGCACATAACATTAAATGGAGCATCGCCGCCGGGGCATTTTTCTTTGGGACCTTACTACCAAATGACTCTTAAGTGACGAGACATGCGCACACAAACAAACACAAACCCAGTGTGGGACAAATAAAGGATATCTTATCTTATCAAACCAAGTAAATAATGATTATGATAAATGTTAAATACTAGTAGTTCCACAAACAATAGTACTGTCTGGGTTGGGACAAGGTAATTTAATTGCTTATTGGCTTACAGATTGCTAATAAATGGCAAAAAACAAAACAAAACTGCACTATGTGGCACCTATACAAACAAATCACTATGAATTTTCCACCAACTTTTTTTGGCCTGGTTGAAGACGTGCAGTTAGGAAGGAATCCACGACCACAGTTTATCACCCACCAGGACATATAATTGTGTCAAGTGCGGAATCAGCAGTCAAATCAGGAAATCATTTTTAAACGAAATCCTCTTAACCATTATTTTATCACCGACTGTTTATGAAAATATTCCACAGCACCGACCCCAAATTCCTGTTCCAAAGTGCGGAGTCGGTGCATATTTCCAAAACGTTGGACATCAATAAACATTCAAACAGTTCAAAAAACTATCCATGTACCGACCGGTATTTGGAAGTTGCTTTTCTTATCATGAATTGTGTGAGTTCTACTTCTCAAAAAGATAGATTGAATTTATTGAACCGCCCCCCTCTCCCTTTAAGTCTTCTTCAAGGTCATTTTATACTATGTGGAAAACTGGGAACTTCCCAACACCCAACAAAAAGTTTTATCGAACTGCACATTTGAGGCCATTTTTCAGGCCGCGTTTCTCTTTAGAATGGGGAAGGAAACCCAGCGCAAGTCATGTCTTCCTTTCAAAAAGCTGGCACGACTCAGATGGCTTGTCCAGACGAATGAGCTCATCTTATCCCAGGACATTTCTGAACCCGGGTGGACAATCAGAGCCAAGTGTTTGAAACTGTGCAAGAGAACGTCAAAGTGATGGCATGCTATCCCAGTTGGCTTGTGTGTGTGTGCGGGGGGGGGGGGGGGGGGGGGGGGGAATCAGGTCAGGCAGCAAAGGAGAGTGAGAATAAGACAGTGTCACGTACAGTAGCTGTCCTCAACGAGTTCGCATTTTGACGCACACAAATAGAACTACAACCACCATAATAGCAGCGTCAATCAAAACTGAGCTTGTCGATTTTTGCAGTGAGATTTCGTATTAGATTTTATCTCATTGTCCAGATGGGAGTGAATCTTTATACAGTGTTATTCTCTAAATGAATTTGGTCAGGTGCTAAGCTATTTTATTTGTTAACTGATGAAAGATTGCTCGCATATCAGGAATTTCCTTCATTCTCATCTGTGACTTTGTATCACGGGGGACAATCGCTTTTTTTTTTTTGATACTTTGAATCTAAGCCCGACAAGGTGCATTCATGGGCCGCACATCCCAACAGAGGTTCCACAGTAGCTTACAGCAAATACTTTTAACTTGAGAAAAATAACTCGACAATGCTTGAATAGTGATGCTGATTCTTCCCATTTGTGCTGCCCGACGTCGGGGGATTTTCAGCGTGAAATCGGATCAAGATTTCAAAGGAGAGTCCTTTGCAGGCATCTTGGAGGCACCTCCCGTATATGCTTGACTCTAGCAAAAGATGTAGGGCGCACGTAACAAAGCCTAGCTAGCCCAAACTGAAATATTAAGTTGCATGTCAGTTTTTTAAATCAATTATAACACACAGTATAATTTTCACACTTGAAACATACTCTCATCTGTCGCACAATGGCTCATCCTTGTGTAACTAAACCGCAAAATATTACCAAACACTTATTGGTATGAGGCACTAAGACAGCGCGGTAAACCCCAACCATAAAAACAAACACATTGTTAAATGAATAAAGCTATATTATTTCTATTTGTCAAGATGGCATTTTTGATCGTGTACCTTTTAGTGTTGGGATTCAGTGCGTTTGCTGTCGTGGCGGGTTATGTAAGGGCCACGGCTAATTAACACCAAGACTGGCCTAAAAGTAAGTGAGAGGGCAGGCTTGACTGCCAAATTTGTGACTCATCATCCTGTCAGCCTACGGGCAACGCACAATATGGTTAAAGCCCAGAGCAGTAAATTTGCCAATATCTTCGGTCTCTATGGACTCAATACACATATACAACACACACAAAGCTTTTAGGGTTGGAAAAACAAAACAAAACCAAAAAAAAAAAAACATACACACTTAGCCAGAAAATAGCTGAAATTCCAACGTGGCACCCGAACAGAGCAACAGCAGCAGTCGCTTTGAGAATGTTAGAGACGTCGAAGGAGTACAGCAGAGTAAAGAGTGGGGAAATTCGTCAATCGGTAATATGATGATGTGGAGCTTTACAAGGGCTACAAAAATAAATAAATGAAATATACCACGTGACTTTCTCAGTCTCCCTTGTCATGATCAACTAGAATTGATTGTCCGTTTTGAAATCCAGTGTTATGTATATCACAATTGATTTTAAATGGATGGTTCGGACTTCCTAAGCCTTAGGGTGCGTGCGCATGTGTTTTATCTATCACGGAATAATTCTGGGCAAGTGTATGATGCACGCAGAGAACAATGTGAAGTCAAACGTAAAAAAAAATGAAAGGTCGAAGTGAACTCTGTGACTTAAGAGGGGAGTCATGTTTAAAAGGATGTGTGTGTGTGTGCGTGTATTGAGAGACAATTTAGCATACTAGCATGTTATTTCCTGGTAGGAACTCAACATGATAGCAATAAGGAAATAGTGTCAGCTAAATAGACTGCATCCTCCGCCTTTATATATATTTAGCTCCTTAATGTGTGTACAGTTTATGGTTAGCCAGAAGTTTAGCAACAAACCCAGTGGTCCAGTTTGGACAGGTTATATTGGTAATCTTTGACAGTAAACATGTAATCTATTAACCCAAGGTTTGGAGCTGGACACAATGCAGTTTGTTACTTGGCCACACAAAAATAGTTGTTTGAGCAGCAAGGGCAATGGAATGGAAAGAAGAAAACACATGCCATAGCTTGTCTTCTTGCTTGCAATTTACAGGCGGTTTGATTAATTTTAATTTTTTTTACATCCAGTATGGTATATATTGTATGTCGAGCCTAAAAACCTGATTCACAAGGTGGTCATTTCTTACGTACAGATGGCGACGTGACGACCTTTCTGCACTTCCTGGTGATTCTTGTTTTGAGCGAGTATTCATTTCACCCGTTCAAATTTAAAAAATAAATTGAACATTGATAGCCAAGCGTGTGTCGGTTTCATACTTCAGCAGATGGTCTTTAGTGCTGCGTGTCTTGGTGAGGAAGCGCTCAGCCAGCTTTTCCATGTTGCGGCTGTAGTCCATCTCAATCTCCGCCTTCTTCCTGAAGAAGTCTTGCAGGTCCTGGAGCAGCTGCACTCGCAGCTCACACTGCTGGTCCAGACACTTCAGCTGCTCCACCAGCTGGGCGCGAATCTCTGTCAGGGTAGCGAGAGACAAGTTGTTGTTGTTGTTGTTAATAAAATTAAGATGATATGAATATAAGACAATACAGATTGAACAGTGGAACCCTGAAAGTTAAATGTCCTTTTTTTTTTTTGGCCACACATTGTCATGTGACGCTTCAGCAGAACGCATCATATCATTTTGACTCTAGCATCATACTCTGTTTTCCCCAACGTTGAGCGGCTTATAAATGGTTAAACTAAGTTAAACTAAATTATGAAAATTAATGAATTCGATTTTTGCTTTCCACCATTTGTCGTCTTACACCTCGCACAGCCAAAAGGAGACTTCTACCTACTTTTTTTTAAAAGAAAAAGGCACAAAAAATATTTGATAGGATTGAAAAAAATGGCTCATTTTAACATATAATTGTTGGTCTTTATTTGCTTTGTTGCGAGTGTCTGTGATGTCTTCGATGATGATCAGAAAGGGACAACGGAAAACCTCAGATGAGAGGACAGGCTAGTCATGGAAACTTGATTGTTGGCTCCAGTCAGTCAGTGTGCGGAGCGATTGGGCGCGACTTGTGGCCGATAGTAGCTCTTGAGTGAATATGCATCCTGTTACTGCTCGCAGGAAGAAAGCGACTAAAGCGCCTCAGCGACTGTCATCCTTTCATTCATGACACACGAGGGTTTTATAATACATTATAGTACATCACGCTATAACGTGTATCTATGTCGCCTTCCGCAAATGCTAAAATCTAGAAGCGGTCGTTTATGCTAGCTTATCACTTTCCATTTCCCCTCTGACTCCCACCCACCTTTCCTTCCATGCTGCTCCCAGTCTGGTCTCTTAATTAATCGAGTGCACTCTGTTGAAGGATTCAATCACAAAAGGAAAAAACTGGGGTGGAGAATGGCGTGTAATGTAGCTTTGTTTCAGGAAGCAAGTTGTCACGTGCGCGCGGTCAGGCGTGCTAACTCTCGCACACGCACGCGCACACATTAATGATAAATGGATCAGTGCCGACAGCTGACAGATTAATGCTACGCTCTCCTAGCGGCTTGCCAACAGTTTGTGTGCGCCGCACGTGTATCCTTGTACGATGGGAGAAACGACAAACCCAGCGTACGCACAAGCCGGGCCCGTTCAGTCACAGCTTGTGTCCCGCAGCTGCCCTACCTCTACAACGTTGGCTGTAGAGAAGCAATGTGTTCTGCCCACCATTCTGGCTCCTGTTCACCATCAATTTCCCTGACACACAAGCACAGACTGCAGTGCACATTTCGCAGGCAGTTCTGGCAGAGGCCCTCGTCGGTTGCGCCAAGAGCCTCTTTGATGCTGCCTTTGTGCTTTATAGCTGAGGGTGCAGTTCCACATTACCACAAAGAGAAGTGGAATCTCTCAAAAGGTGCCCGAGCGAGCACACACGCTTCATCTGCAACATGTCTCTCACACAGTCCTACGCAATCCCAAACACTGTGCCACCAACCAGGGAGGAACCTCTCACATTAATACACACACACACACAGTCAGCATCTGAGCCAATAACCTGTTGTATTTGCTTTGACAACATGCGTTAATGGCCCGTGTGTGTGTGTGTGTGTGTGTGCGCGCGCGCATATTTGTGAGTAATCTGCACACTGCACAGCACCGTGACTGACAGGAATGGAGTCAGCCTGCAGTCCTGTGACCACAGAACCACAAGGTGACAGCCTTGCAATTAACTGTCACGGGACAACAACAACGCATTCCGCACTGCACAAACGGCGCAAACCGAAAAGCAGCACTCCTACGAGCGGACCGCAATCAAATGGTGGTGGCTGGGAGGCAGGTTTTACAGCTGACAAGCAACATTACGACCGCTAACACAATCGACATAATTATGATTGGAATAAGAGAGATGTAGCATAGTCCTCGTTAAAAAAAAAAAAAAAAACAGTCAATCTTGTGACACTTGAGATGTGTGTGTCCCCAAGAGTGTACCGATGACAACAAATAACCATCAAACTGAAAATGTATATATATACGATAACCGTATATGTAACTTGTTTTGATACCGACATGGTGAGTTTAGCTATATTGTTGAGCCGTCAACCATCCTCTCTTAATATGTATGATAATTCATTCATTCATTCATTCATCTTCCGAGCCGCTTGATCCTCACTAGGGTCGCGGGGGGTGCTGGAGCCTATCCCAGCTGTCTCCGGGCAGTAGGCGGGGGACACCCTGAATCGGTTGCCAGCCAATCGTAGGGCACACAGAAACGAACAACCATTCGCACTCACACTCACACCTAGGGACAATTTAGAGTGTCCAATCAGCCTGCCGCGCATGTTTTTGGAATGTGGGAGGAAACCGGAGCACCCGGAGAAAACCCACGCAGGCCCGGGGAGAACATGCAAACTCCACACAGGGAGGCCGGAGCTGGAATCGAACCCGGTACCTCTGCACTGTGAAGCCAACGTGCTAACCACTGGGCCGCCTATGTATGATAAGTCAAAGGCTAAAAAGTTGAAGGCTAAAATGTTCCTTTTTGCTATAAATGCTTTCACTGGCAATGATTTGACTATTTCCTGTCCATGTATTTTGAAATTAAAACATTTTCATTTCAACTAGCATCGCAGTCCAGCCTTAGTTGGACTTTTTAAGTTACACTGCGATCACAGTGCGGGTCTCTCAGGTTTTTATAGCGTGAGCTTCAAGGGGCTAAATTCCATCCCAGGCCTGAAACGCACGGAGGTGTTCCAAAAAGCACACTCTATTTCGAAAATCTATGGCTATATGACTCAAGCATTGGGAAGCGTGAGCTCTTTAAACTACCCACTGTTGATGCTGGCCGTTTTTCCTTGCGTAATAAAAAAAAAAAAAAAAAAAGTCAGCCTTTGCATCTTTATCCATGTACAGAGAGAGGCGCGTTACAAAAAAAAAAAAAAAAAGAGAGGAGGCCAGACGCTCACGGTGCAGGTCGATGCCGTCCCTTCTGTAATGGTCATCATCCCCTTCAGCCAAAAAGAAGTGGGATGTGAAGTGGAATGTGGCGTCTCCACCCCCTCCAGAAAGCCCAGTCACATTTTCCAGGCAGATGAGAGCAGATCTTGCAAACTGGATCTGGGATTGTGCTTTACAGATGCCCCCCCCCCCCCCCCCCCCCCCCCCCGACCCCACCGCTGCCCCTTCATGTCAGCATTACTGTCTCACTCAACCAGGTGTACTCTTGCTCTCATGGTGTGATTCTATTGACAGCCTACAACGGTCGCACAAACATTGGCTATCCTTCACATGACCTATGATCTATTTGTCCGAAGGCGTAGAAGACTGCTGGTGCGGACCGTTTATCAAGCGGCAAGGTCTATTAAAGGCCACATAACTGGACGTCTGCAGAAGAGATTATAGCACAGTCTTTTTCACTAAAAAAAAAATGTTACAGCACCAACCGATTGATCGTGCATTATTGACGACGGCTCACTGTGGCCCTCCGAAGGGAATATGAAGAGAAGAAGAGTCGCGGTGCAGTTCACGTGCATTGGACCGAGCGTGGGCCGAAAGACAAACACGAAATGTATTATATGTTTGTTTTACGTTTTCATTCATCGTTAAAAGTGACAGATTACTGACCTCATGTTCACTTGAGCATTTAATTCGGACTGAAAGACGGTCTATTGTCTTTGGCAGAGATTTTAACTGGTTCCTAAGGTCTGAGATTTAAGGCTGCTGCCTCAAATCAGCCAGACGTGATGCATGCTCCCGTGCGGTTGGACATTTTGAGGCAAATAAAGGCGCTGCCAATGGGCCTGTCACATAAACACTCTGGGTGGAGTCCAGAATGGATGTTCCGCTCCCTCTGACATGACATTGAAAAAAAATAAGGCTTCTTTTCTCGGTCGACCAATCGATCTGTCCACCACGTGTGTGTCTCCTTGACGAACATCAACCAAACAATATGAATGCATGAATTCATTTCTGGTGGTACCTACACAATGTTTTACTTTTAGAAATGCAAAAGAAGCGGCAGCAAACTGAACCGCACCGCACAATATAAACGCCTGTTTTTAGGAAATAGAAAATTACTTTTAAGCCTGCTCAGAAGCGATGGCGGCACCGAGCTGGCACAAACACAAGAGACACATTTACTGCCTCAAGCGCTCCTTCTACCCTGGGCTTGGACTCGCACACAATCTAACAGCAATGCAACTGCCAATTTGAGCCAATTTGGACGCTGTGTGAGTGGGGTTTAAAACGCTAATTTCCTGCTGCCATAAGATGGATTTTTTTTCCCCATGTGATGTCCAACAGTGTGGCACATTCAGTCTAACCAAGCAGGCAGGAAATGTTCGAAAAGGTGAGCTGCTTGAATTTATGTGCGCTGAGTTCTGATCCCTGCAGGAGTTTGCTTCATTCGGATGACGCTTAACTTCCAATTTCTGCCGTCATGTTGGACTTCTTCAGACCGAAAAACAATCTGAGCTCATTGTGACTCAACAGCGCCTCTGCTGGTTGCGGCCAATTAGCGCAGACCGTCGGGCCTCAGTTGGTCAAAGTTTTGTATCATTCCACATTTGGTGTTGTATCACAATTGCTGCGCTTTCGGTCATTTTAAACGGAGCAAACAATTTATCAGCATCACTCTGCAAGTGTCATTGCATTGTAATTATCACACCGCTGGTCACTTTGTTTTTGATTTATGACTCGCCGTGTCGTTCGGGCAGCTGTTGGTCAGTACTACTGCACTAATGGTAGCCTTCCATTACATTAAGACTCTCTCTACTTTTTTTTTTTCATACTTAGCCAATAAAGACGAAATAAAAACAGCAGCACTGTAGTCACCATCTTGCCCAATCCCCTCCTGCGTGAATAAATTTGAGTCATACCACCGTGAGCTCTTGTCCTCTAGCGAATCAAAGAAACACAATGAAAATGGCAATAGAGGGGCGTTAAGTGAGGTAGGGGTTGGGTGTGTATGGGGTGGGGGGTGCAGTGATGGCGTCACAGTGAAATATATGTTCATTCAGTCCTCCGCAGAGGAAGAGACGCAACAGGAAGTCAGTGGGAGCAGTTCATTGCCCATAGAGAGCACAGGGGGTGGGAGACTCTGAAACAACTACAGGAAGCATGTGCACAGAGGCTGGTGTAGTGCGTGTGGGTCTTAAAATTAAAAATAATTAATAATAATTAATAAATAAAGACAGGCAGCTGTAAAGCTCCTCACGATTAGGTGAGGAAAAAAAAACTCAACTTTGGTTTCGCGGGTTGAATGAGGAATGTATATTCTACTGTATACAGTATGTACTGTATGAGTGCAGATTGTCCGAAATTGGATGTAGATTTCAAGGCAGCTGAATGGGTCGGTAGCCTCAGGTTACAGGTAGTATTTCCTAGAAGGATTCTTAAGCAGGGTGGTGTCTATTAGCTCCAGACATGCCTTACTAATACTACTTCACTATCGAGACACATACACGTAGCAGTATGTGAAGAGTGGGAGTCGAAGGAAAAGATAGAGTTACCATACAGTGAGTGTTGGAGGGGAAAGTATTGCTGGAATGGAACCATTCCAGATGATTTCTTTTTCTTGGTTCTACTTATTTCCTCTGAAAGCACACATATGCACTCATTCACATGCACACACGCGAGTGAAAGGCATGCAGCCTGTCACCCAAATCCCACAGATTTAAGGAAACGCAGTGTTGTCTAAAAGAAGCAAGTTAACAAGTGCGGTGACTTCTCGACATGGAACACTTGCCAAAGTGTCAAAACCAGAGCAGGCCTGACAATTATATGAAAAGCAAAAATGAGGACAATGGAGAAGTGGGGAATTTTGTGTGTGCTACGACCAAGGAAAATAAGTAACAGAGGGGAATTTCAGATGAATGTCTTTCGGGTGCTTTTGTTAGTTCTCGTTCATCATAATGGAGAACTGAGAACGAAGGGATTATTTTCACCAGGAATGGAAACAAAGCTCTAACTTTTATGAACCGCAAACAAACACTCCCACTGCACCAATTACAGCGCTGATGACCAAATACGGATGGATGGTGGGAGCAGAATTTCAGGAAGTGCTTCCCAGCATCGTTGGTAGGCCGTGACAAATTTGCCAAAGTTTGATCCTCAAATCAGAACAATACTTTGCTTTCATTTTTATGTAAATGGTTCAAAGAACGGGCGTGAAGAAGCTTGGTGAGGTAGGGAAGATGACGAGGAGTAAGCAACAGAAGGGGCTGTGTAATCAGCAGGAGCAAATTCCTCCCCGCTTCTCTTCACCTTGGTGACCAGGCCAGAAGGTCATTAACCTTTTCATAGGCTCCAGGATTCAGATAGCAGAGGGGAAGAGGAGATGTTTGCACTCGGAAGGGTGCCGATGCTTCTGTGGGCCAGGCTCTAAGCCGTGTGGACTTCCTGCCGGGGTTTCCTTGGCCCGAGAGAGGGCTACGGGTCAGGGGGTCAGAGGTCGCAGCACTACTCGGCGGAGGTCAGTCTCCCATGTCAACCAAATGGTATAAAACCCTTGGAACAATAGAACTTGGTCTCAGATCAGTTTCAGCCCAGGCAAGAGTATTGCTGCTGTGGAATGTTCTCTTTTACTCTCCTGCGCCATCGCATGCTCCGATTCCTCTCTTACAGGGGAGGTGGGGGTGGGGGGGTTCTATGCATAATGAAAAGGCCTGCTTATCAAAAGTTAACTAACTGCTCACCCACTTAGAGCGCCTGCTCCACTAACCCATTCTTTGGGAGGGTGAGTAAGTGGGGAGGGAGGAGGGGGATGCCTCTCACTCAGATGCACAGACTGTAAAAAAAAAAAAAAAAAATAGACTGCAGTTCATGTATTCATATGTGCAATTTCTTACCGTGTGGTTCGCCAATATTAAATGTCAATGGAGATGGGGAATTCTGTGCATTGTCTACGACAAGAGAATGTTGAATGAGCGAATGAGGCAAAATGGAATGCTTGGCTATAATCAACAAACATACTCAGAGGGCTTTCACCCCACCAAAAAAAACAAAACAAAAACTGTGATTGGCTTGTGACCACTCCAGGGCCTGCCTATCGTGATCCTTGTGAGGATAAACGTTTTGGAGAATGAACGGATGGGAACTAAGAAACGCGCCACCAGCGACGTTGTTTCACACATGGCTTGAGTTGGACATCAAAGGCTCGTCTTATTTTTCTTATTCCTCATTCACTCCATGAAACTCTGAATTCAATCTAAACACTATAAGGACAAATAATTTCATTCCCATATATCGGTTAAAAGGTGAGTAAAATGCTCAGCCTGTAGTGTACACACGGTGTAATTATTCGCAAAACGAGAATCATAATGATGTTCCATTTTGCCCGCATGACCATGCACCTGGTGTCACCTCTATTTCCTGTCTCTGACGGACACGGCCATCTGGGCTTCAATTTCTTCCAACGGGCTCCCTTCTCTGTCACGCTCACCATCACTCACACACACACTTTGCCGAAGGGATGCGAACCACGACCGTACAGTGATCAGTGCCATCTGTCTGGGAAGGTTCGCTGAAAGGATCAAAACCTGAGCGAACCTGCTCACACGTATTATACCATCCCGGATCGGCGGCGGAGACAATATTAAGCTAAACTGTCTCACACGGTGTGCGCCCACGTGGATATTTATGTGTGCACTCTTTCCAGTGTTTCCAAATGGCCAGTGCATAACACCCTGATTAATCAGCTTAGCAGACAGTCAGGGGATTTGACTAATCCAGAACACAAGCATGGGAAGAAGCCCGCTGAGTGTGTCTGCCCGTCTCAGTGTGTGTGCACGCGCACGTATGATAGTGTGTGTGTGTGTGTCAGCCTCCACCGTCTTTGCATCAAGCATTACGGAGTTTATCTATAAGACATGCGATGAAATGAAAGTAGCCATGGGTGGGAGCAGACGCCATTCAAAGTGCAGACACGTCGTTTGGCGGGCGACGGATGGATCAGCCCCATGTCCATTAGCCGTTAACCGTTTTGTCATATTTCCACTGAATGAGGGATGGCGCGCAACACCCCCTTCTGTAGATTAAATCGTAATTTGACATGTTTAACACCCCCCCACCCCCGCCCCCCACTGTATTTTACTTCTTGCGGAAATTGATTCGTCAGCAACAAGCTGCTAGGGGAAATGACCAGCTGTCTGAATGCAACACCGTGTGTAAACGTCGCCATCTATAAGCCGACAGTCGTGTCAAACAAGTTCAATCAGACAGAAGACTACATGCATGGGTGTGTATGTGACATGTGTACCCAAATGCAGGGGGGGCGGATTCTTATCGCAGCATTTGAACGGACATGCGCCTAAAAAGGGAGATAGAGGATCGAGTGAGAAGCGGAGAGACCCAAAAGGGTCATATCTGCTGACGGCTGTCAAGTGGTGATGCTCATCTGCATGCCATGAGAAAAAAAGAATGGTTCCCCTTTGTTATCGGGAAAAAGTAGAAAATAAACATTCATCTGACGCTATTAGTACAATGCACACGAATTAAAGACCAGGACGGCTGCCCACAGCAAAACTTACAAGAATTAAATGTAAAAAATGGGTGTGATCTGCTTGATAAACCTCACAATTGGGAGTCTTGTCATGCTCTCTACCCAATACAAAACCGAGCCATTGTATACCAGTAACAGTCTCTTACAGTCCATCAGTCCTCGATTTGCATGTGAGATACGGCTAAAAATGAGCCTATGAGATGATAACAACCCCACCCTGTCTAATGCTGTTCCATTGAGAATGTTATGCTGCGGTGTACAAAGTACTATCACGGGCCTGGGGGGGGAGCTTAATGTTTAAATACACCACTACTCTGAACCTATGATGATTATCACATTCAAGCATCTCGATCAAGATTCTCCTCAAATCCACCGCTCCCATCAGAGCATCTTTGGAAGTGGCGCATTGAGAGTAGGGGAAGGAAAAAGTGGGGCAAGCTGCATGAAGAGGCTCGAAGGAAACTCTGCACCTCAGCACAAAACAACAGGGTGAGAGAGAGAGAAGAAAAAAAAAATCAGACAAAGGCTCGGCTGGGATTTTTCTTTTTTTGTGAAACTTTTTCACAGTCTTAAAACGACTGCAGGGCGGCCCGGTAGTCCAGTGGTTAGCACGTCGGCTTCACAGTGCAGAGGTACCGGGTTCAATTCCAGCTCCGGCCTCCCTGTGTGGAGTTTGCACCTTCTCCCCGGGCCTGCGTGGGTTTTCTCCGGGTGCTCCCACGTTCCAAAAACATGCATGGCAGGTTGATTGGACGCTCTAAATTGTCCCTAGGTGTGAATGTGAGCGTGGATGGTTGTTTGTTTCTGTGTGCCCTGCGATTGGCTGGCAACCGATTCAGGGTGTCCCCCGCCTGCTGCCCAGAGACGGCTGGGATGGGCTCCAGCACCCCCCGCGACCCTAGTGAGGATCAAGCGGTACGGAAGATGAATGAATGAATACAACGACTGCAATCATAACAGCGGCATTACATACCTGGATAACACAGCTCAAGCTAACACACAGTGACACCATTGCACCAATGCATGCTGAAAATGAATTTACATACAGTAAGATGATGAAGATTAGCTTTACAAGAGATGGGAAAAGGCTTATTCCTCTGTAAACCACAGTAAGCCAAGGTGAAATTCTAATTTGCATCTTGCATCTTTTATGCATTGTCCACTGAAAACTGTGCGGGAAGTTAAAACGATGGTATTAAAAAAAAATTATGAATTATGTGGAACTAAAATGTAACTAACAGGATTATGTGCTGCATTAAGAGGCCTTAAAGATTTGTGGAAGGGTTTGTATAAAAACAACAACAACACAATTTTTTTTTTCTGAATTGCCGTGATGCACCAAGCCAAATCCAACTGGTTAAAACATTTTGGGCAAATGACCACATTCTTTATCAGAGTCCAATAATTTGTGGTTGCTGCCGTGATAAAATTTAGGTCTTTACACAATCCCCTCACCCAAGATATTGAGTTGAGACACCTCAGTGTGATTTTTGCACCCAAAAAAAAGTAAGAAAACTTGAAACATGTCAGAGATCGTCTTCTCGAAAAAAACGTCAAGGGCGATAATGAAGCTGATAACAGTAAAACCGACAGGCCAACGGGAGGCCAAATGTGAGCTCACCACCCGTAATTAATAGCTTCACTTAATATGCGTTTCTCATGTTTCCACAATTCACAAGACTCAAATTAGCCTTAAGCAAGCTTTAAAAATCTCGCCTTGCGTAAAGCACCACAATGCTAATAAGGGGGCAAACACTGCCCCGCACTATTTATGGGTTTGTAAAGTGATGCGAGGTGACTAATATCCACCTGAGGTGATTCTGAGAACAACCTTGCATGGTAAAAACAGCCTTCGCCCCCACTAAAGTGCACAAACGCATACACGCTATTGTTTGGCCTTCTCACACATAACAACCTCTTCCCCTTTGCAGTCTTGACATACTGTCACGATTCGGTTTAGGGACCAACAGGTGGCGCTGTAGGGCTCCCCCGGCAGCTGCACACCCGATGGTCGTTTGGTAATTAGTTGTATAAAAGGACTCCTGCCCGAACACTCGGTGTCGGGTCATTATTGCTTCTCGCTACTGTCACGCGTGTTGCTGTTTGCGCTTGTTTTCTGTCATCTTTAGTTCATTGTTATGTTTTAGATTTAGTCATGGTTTTTGTTTGATACTTTGGACTTTGTGCGTTTTGGATTTAGTTTTCTTTGTTTTAAATACAATTCTTCAAATACACCCTGCTCCTCTCTCCTGCCTGCTTTTTGGGCTCCACCATCACCTTGCTACGTGACACATACCACCCGCATGACTGTCCCGGCAGCTCAAATGTCATCATCTCATGCACCGCAACAGGCAACTTCCCATATTCCAAAATTCAGTAGCGACATGAATCAAAACACATGTAACGTAACAAAAACTGAATTGAAAATGGAAAACAACTGCAGTCTGAGGGAATCTATTTGCATCCATTCCTCTCGATCTTTTGTACGGTCAGGAGGTTGAGGTCAGGGATCTCACATTATCCGTCAAAACGGCGCCCTCGCGAAAACAAAGAGAGATCCTATGTCTCCCGTATTTGCTGAAAAGTAGGAAAATGTAAAACAAGGATAGATTGTGCCCGCAGAAACTGAGTAGGAGAAGAACCGCAGTGGGGTCCTAGTGGACGGACAATATTGACATCACATGGACCGATGCCACCGGCAGATATGCCGGCGCGGAAAGTATGAATTGACCTCGTGTCTAACCTGCTTGACAACCTTTCTCTCACTGGCTTTGGTTAAGCAAAACAACACACGGATGAGTCATTTTAACTGTATCCTGGATTGTATCTTTCACCTTGTGACAGATGCAGTAATTAACAACACGCCCCCTCGTATTCATGAACTACACTGTTGACATAGCGAAAAATCATTGACCCTCTGCGACGAGACTTTTATCCATTCAAAACAGAACCCGAATCTTCATCTTTGACCTGAGGTGGAGCGTTGCCGATAATCCGCTTCGGAAAGAGTTGCAGATTAAAAATTGTGGTTTCATATTCTTGTTTCGGAGCCTTTGATGCCATGGGAAGATGGTGCCCGACTTGGCCACTAACAAAAGCTATCTGCGTTTGGCGACCGGACAGTTTTGATACCACGGAATCATCCTCGCCAGCGTAGTATCACGTGGAACAACGGCAAGTTGGCGACTCCCCACAACATGTGTGAGATCTGCCTCAAAGACAGGACGTGTCTCAATCGGTACAACACAATAGGGCGCTCCACCATGGGCGGTCACACCCTTCCCTCCTAGCCGTGACCCTGTTAAATGACCCCGAAGAGGCTTGAAAAGAAAAGGGAAAATAAGGAGAGAAAGGGAGTGGACACGTCAGGAATGAAATCCCTACAAAAACAAAAAGCAGGTCTTAGGAATACAGGAAGCGCGAGAAAGGCCGAGAGGTGTAACCGATTCTGGGCAGACAGCGGACAAGCAGATTGGGGGGGAATCGACACGGAGGGAAGGAAAGGGAAAGCAGCGGTCGTTTTGCGCTTTGCAACGTGGAGCTGAATAATTCACGCTCGATCAGCGCAAGTGACAAAAGACACAATACCTTCACGTGCCCGGTGTAATCTCAGCATCATAAAAATGCATATCCGCATACATAGAGTTGCCGCTTGCTGACAAGAACAAGATGATTGGATTGCTCAGGCTCAAGAGCACATGGAAGGAATGACATACAAGACATGATTTTTTTTTTTCCTCCCACCGCACGCACCAGTATGGCTCTCAGCTCTGCTTGACTTGATTTGTGGCACTTTTTCAAATTCAAATGAGTCCAGAAACCTTCAAAAATCAGGCCGCATCGACGGCATCAGTCAGAACAAGACGCAGCAACAATAACAGACTAGATCGAGATCTCCGGTAATTACTTCTCGGCACGTTATTCATCCAGGAGACAGTGCGGCAAGAAAACAAGAACCACTGCAGAATGTGGATCTTTGAATGCCTTTCGAATTGTACTACTTGGAATTCAACCAACATTTCGGGGAAACGATATTCCACGACGGGTCAATCAAGAAATGGAACCACCATCGCGTGATTACAGAAACGGCAAAATGACTGAAGAAATGTTGTTGAGTACTCTATGCTCAATATTTACGACGACGCAAGTTAAGTGTCACCCCGGCATGTCAATTTCTACATACAGCCTTGGTTCAAAAATAATCCGAGCTTTTACAAATAAGAATTCTAAGCAAATAACATCACCCCCGCTTGTTTTGATGCGAGGAATGACTATGCTGGTAGCATCTGCGCCTCTCGAGTGGTGCGAATGTTATCTATTCCACCAAGAACGCTGTGCCTGTAATGAGATCATTATTAGGAGTTCATTTAGGAGGCAGTGTGTCACACCTAATAATTGAGCACCGTAGCCCGCTTCTGACCGCAGCCGACGTCTGCTCAAGGCCGGGATTCGAAGAGGTCAAAGGTCACAGTAGCCGGGAGAAAAAGCCATGTGGCCGACACCTGTTCAAAGATGCACGACGGTCACGTGCTCAGGGGACCAAAACATGGTCAAGTAGACAAGCGAGTCCGTCATTAGCAGAGTTTATTTTGAAACTGTGAGAGACTACAAAAGACTGTCATGTTGTTTTGCTTTATCTCTCTGCAGCCGGTGTTTTTCTCTCCGTTGGCCAGCCTTTCTTTCTTATCCGCAGAGGAAGCCCGTTTGATCTGGGAGACTCCCGCTGTTCTGACTCTCCGAGCTCAAAGACATCAAGAGGTCGCTCTTCTCTCACTCACTCCACGCAAGTGCTTACTTCTTTTTTTTTTGTTTTGTTTTCCAACACCCCTTCACAAAAAATAAATAAATAAACAAAAATCTGTCCCTCATCTTTCCTTTGCTCTATCCCTCAGCTAGAAACCCCGTTCTCCCTCTTGCACCAAAGACAAGACAATAATCCGTGAACTCAAAATGGCCTCTATGCTGTGGAAGTTGGTCCGATGCCAGCAATGCAGCGTGCTATGGAACATGTAGTATGTGAGCTGTGACACCGGAGGGGGGGGGGGGGACGACGACGACAGTAGCCGTCATTGTCTTCCACAGCGAGAGTTGGACACAATGGAGAGGGATACAGGCAGGGACATGACTCACACATACTGTAAAGCCCCCACTGAGCCCTGACCATTATGACTGACAAAGACGCTGGAAACAATAGGCAGCGAGTGTCAGCGTCTTGTACAGTTAAACAATAGCAGCATTACGTCCGCCAACTTGGGGCCTTAAGCCGTGAATCCGGACAACATGAGTATAAATTGTCGAATTTGTTTTTCCACTTTAAACAAAAGCTTTTTGGCTTGCCTCAGCTCATTCACTGCAAAACTTATTCATTTAGGAATCATTTGCTACATTCGCGGCTTAAAAAAAAAACATGTATGACATTGTTGGGCCCCGAGATCGGAAAGACAAAAATGATTTTGTCTTTCCGTTTTTTGTCATTTAAGGAACTAAGAACTGTCCTCGGTTGCGCAACAAAGTGCACATGTCAAATGAACAAACTTCAGCTACTAAACCCAAAATGCCATATCTTTATGTTGTAATTTAAATGCGCACGTGTTCTTTATCAAGTGGGGCTTACTTAAATCTAGAAGGATTTACTATTGGGAGGGGAAAAAGTATGTTTGGAAACACTGCATTTGTCTTTGTGTAGTCGTCGCTCACAGTGTATTTTGAGCTCTTTTCAAGTTGATTTCCCTTTTTTTTAACTAAGTGAATTAATTTGTTGTTAACCCAAGGAATTGCCAGAATATGATAACTTCATTCCTTAACAACACTTTTGTCTAAATACCCCAAGGATCAAGAATTATGTCATCTTTTTGGCATGCTGAAATTGGTACTTTTTAGATAGGGGTCTGTCTCATGCAGTGCGCCAGCCCTCATCCTCCACACACACACCCACAAAGTCTAATAGCGATTGATTTGACCTATAATCGTGTGAACAAGGCAATTTGAGTGCATTTGAGTCAACATATATGTACATACATTGCCCAATGCCAATAAATATCAACTAACCTAATCAAAATCTAATCTCACATGAATGTGTGGAAAAGCCCGGTGGTCAAGTGGTTAGGACATTGACCTCACAGTGCAGAGGTATCTGGTTCGATTCCAGCTGCGGCCTCCCTGTGTGGAGTTTGCATGTTCTCCCTGGGCGTGCGTGGGTTTTCTCCGGGTACGCCAGTTTCCTCCCACATTCCAAAAACATGCATGGCAGATTGATTGAACACTCCAAATTGTCCCGAGGTGTGAGCGTGAACGCGGATGGTTGTTCGTCTCTGTGTGCCCTGCCATTGGCTGGCCGCCGGTTCAGGGTGTCTCCCCCCGCGACCCTTGTGATAATGAGGATCAGAAAATGGATGAATGTGTAAAACAATACAAATTAAAAAATGGTTGTGCCACATCCCTCCATCTTCCAAACGTTTGAGAGGGATGGCATTTAGATAAACAGGATGTGAGCATGACCTTACAAGAAGGCCCGTTTTTTTTTCCACTTCTGCTCCATGCCCAGAGTCGAAACTAAAGTCCCCCTCTTGGGATTCTAAGTATTGAGATTCTTACAGCGAGATAACAATTAATTAAAAGGCGAGGCTAGAGCAGTGGCAAAGTCTCCCCCCACACCATTCCTTCACGGGAATACCACCAGTGCATGACAAGAGTCCCACACGCATTCAGCCTGTTGCCACCCACTGCAACCTTTTAACACAGTAAGTGGCTGTGTGAGTGCCGCTGTGTGTCAGAGACTGCCACCTTTAACACCACTGTCCTCGGAGAGAAAGAGATGGATGACCGAGAGGGGAGTGGGAGCAGAATGATTCAGGGTAATTGAGGGGTGCGGATGGGGGAGTCAAATGCCTCGCGATTCTGCCGTCGTCAATGAAACGGGGTGACTGATGTTAAGGTCCGTTGCGCCAAAGGGCTTTGCCCCTCCAACACTGTGTTCTTCTCCATTATGCCAACTGTCAACTCACCTCGAAAAAGGACTGAAAAACGCAGCCGAGTTGTACTTAGGAATTTTTCACCAAGAGATCCGTGACAAGTCGATGTATCAATATGCTAAATGATACGCGGGGGCATACGACACCGCAAGAAAGTGCCCATAATATTTGCGTGATTTAGTGTATTGCTATATCACTCCAAATGACAAAATGACTCGGCATTCCTCAAATTTTGAGTCAAATATTTGTTAAAGGAATACCAGTACTTCTGAGCCAACGTGGCGTTTTCGTTTGTCCATCAAAATGACACATTCATGTCCTTGTAGCTCTATAAAGGCGAAAGAACCATTTAAGACAACGTGCACTCAAGTCAAAACAGATGCCTCGTCCCTTATATCACAGGTGTCAAATTCAAGGCCCGGGGGCCAGATCTGCCCCGCCACATCATTTTATATGGCCCGCAAAAGCAAATCAAAGATGACAACTTTAATGATGCTTGCTAAAATCTCAAACAAAATTCTCATTTGTAATAAATAAGAGTGAGACTGTATTTTCTTTTTACCCACCCCCTCATGACAGTTACTTAAGCAAGATGAATAAACCATTATTGTTGACTTTTTTAAAAATACGTTTTCAGTTATAACGGCCCTCCAAGGGAAACGGTAACTAAAATCTGGCCCGTGTCAAAAATGAGTTTGACACCCCTGCCTTATATGTTGTTATAGGAGGTATGTCATTCCTCCCTGTCAATTGGCGAGGAAATGTATTCATGATAAAGAGGGTGTTACAATGACATGACAATGAAAGTGAAGTACTCCATGGAGGTAAAAATCTTAACAGCCGTGTTCAAATGTCAAGATAATCATTGATTTTGATGGGGGGGGGGGGGGTTCCCACATAAAGACAAAATTAAATCACTTCCCCGTCGACGGTTAAAAGGCAGAGTTGCTTACACAGCTCTTAAATTCGATCAATGGCATCGAGGTGGTCCAACTCATGTTGCGGCCGACGAGTTGCACAGTAAATGCCGCCGTCAGTTTATACAACTCCTGCCCCTCATGGGCCACTGCGCGGTGAGAATGAGTCTGTATAAAGGGGCGGGGGTGTTCCCATTTCCACTCTGTTTGAAGCACGCGGACTGAGTCGGAATGTTGGGGGGGGGGGTGTCACCACAGGGAGAGCGATGGGAGGCGAAGGCCGTAATCCGAGAGGGGAGTCCCACAGTGCCGGTTGGCGCAAGGTCCCTCCCTTCCACACTGGGCTTGGTACACAGTGGAGAGAAAGAGATACAGCAGATTCAGTGTGCTCTGCTACATCATCACAATGATGACTTATTGTATCATTTGGTCCAGATATTAAGAAAGCGCAATGAGTCATGCAAGATGATTTCTGTTATCAGGTATGATGGAAGAAATGAAATCGAATTACGCACACACTATCTTGCTCAGTTGAGATGCTTGTACTGGGAGTTTTGGCAACATGACGGTTTAGCCTGTGTAATGACTGTGTAGTAACGGCAAGCTGCTACTGTTTTCCTCTTGGAATCGTTCCATCTATACGGTTTAGCTCAGCTAGTGCGCGGTGAATTCAAGCTAACAAGCCTGGGAACGTGGCTACAACAAACCTGCTGTGGCGCACGTGATCAAATTTCTGGTATGAAAATGTCATTGGAATGAAAGAAGCCGATTTGATTGATGATTTGTTCAACTCAGAGATTGATAATTGTCGCAAATGCAAAAGTCAGCTGCTACAAGCGAGTGTCGGACCGGCACGCGCTGCAGTATTTACCAACGTAAAACAACTCTGGGGTAAAGCATATGAATTATGCATACTTAACGGTGGAAGCAGAGATAAAAGACGCAGGGGAGGGCGCCAGACAGGAAGAATTTTTGATGCAGTTCATTGAAGTCTGGAAAGCTCAGTTAGTAGTAGTGCTGGCACAGGCACTGAGAAACTCCATCAAAATCTTTTTAAATATTTAATCTCGATATTTTCCAATGAGTATATCAAATGGGGTACACCGGCACAATTGTCAAAAAGAAAAAAAAATCCATCTGTATAGGTTTTTTGTGGGATGAAAGAAATACACAGCTTTTCTATTGGATCTGAGTTTATTGTGCAAGTGTACTAAGATAGTGGTTGGATTTTGTAAGCGTAAATCATTTCTGATGTAAAATAGCTTTGTGTGCTTCACACAATCACATAAGTGAGTCCAGATTTAATTGAGGGAAGAAAGAAAAAAATAAGGATGGCATCTCTGTATGTCAATTGGGGATGAGCACAGTCGATGAAGTGGTCATTACGAATATTCACTATTGATTTTTCACCATTACATACTTTGCAGTCTCCATGACATCAACGTTGGAATAGAGTTGCAACCACGTGATGGCAACTTATCCCGGCAGCGTTTTTCACTGGCGTCGGAAACGTGGTTTGGAAGAACACGCAAACATTGGCGAGAGAAAGAGTCGCCCTATCAATTAAAAATAGGTCACCAAACAAATTGCAGTCTGAAAAATAATGCACTACACTTAATTCGGTGACCGCTAAATTGTAATTTTAAAAGTGAGCCCAAGGGCGAGTTTCACATATCTTCACTCGTTAACTTGCCGAGGCAGAGATTTGAATTCGACAGTTTCGGTATCATTTGACCACATAGCCATCGGCGTCACTAGATCGCTGGATGATACGTTTCCGAGAAATAAAGCACATATTTCACTGCCTCAAGAAGGACTTAGACACGCATGAGAAAAGAACAGCACTTCTTAGTGTGTCCTCCACACATACACAACCACACAGTTATTACCCCATGCATGCAAAACAACAAGGGGGTGGAGGGTAACGAACGCTAACGGGCGCCTGCAAAACCTGCGAGATAAATATCGGGCGCCAGGTATGCGCGGCGAGTTCCTCAACGGCCCTCCTGGCACCTGCACTGACGAGCTCTTCCGACACACAAAGAAATACTTCAGTCAAACATGCTTACCACACCCACATCCAAACATGAGGCGCAAGACGAGTGTGTACATGAAATGCTTCCCCTGAAGACACGTTTGACCACATTCATGAGAAACGGGTGCGCTGGCCTTGTAGCAATCGCCGCTCTTATCAATAAATGGGCATTTCCGAGCATACAGTTCTTCCATAATGTATCATTAAGCTGTGTTTCAGTCCGAGACACTGTATCCCCTTTGTACTTGTTTATCAAGGGCTATGAGGCCATCATCACCACCGTCATGAATTCAGATCCAAGACATTGACTTTTGAACTGTGAGTTGGGAGTTTATATTTCAGAGATGATATAGACATATCGACTTCATGCCATTTACCAGTGCGAGACCTGAATGTACAACCGTGTCCTAGAGCTCAACGTTTTCATGATGCGGACACACCCCAAACACCACCCACACATTGAAAATGCGTCAGGGATGGGCGTGTGATTCCAAGTTGTGAAGTGAGGCAAACCTTGGGGCAGAATTGGTAAGTTTTCATGATGTATCGAGTTTAGCATACAAAAAGAGGCAGCGTGTTGTCAAAATGTGTCAAGACGCTGAACTCGGAAAGGAAGACAGACAGAGAGAAAATGGTCCTAAAATTTGCATGGGGTGCAAACAAACGCAGACGATTTGCTCATGCCACTTCTTATACATCCTCATGCTTGGGTCACAAGATCACCATGACGATACTTAATGATCAGGCTTTCTTTAGCCACAAGACTTATAATGAGTAGAGAACAACATGGATGAATGGATTCACACATGGTTTCTTTTCGCAAGCCCAACATTTTGTTTTGACACTGCATAAGGCATTCTGAATTAACCCATTACGTCTTTTCCGTTCCACCATTCCTTTTTCCATCAGGGAAATTATGATTTTCTGTCAACCAACCGAAGGACGGCGTGTCTACTCGACTCTAGAGTTGTGTATCGCACCACAAAGGTTGAATATTTTGGTGGCTTCCAAATAAGAATGCCGACGCACGAGCCCACTGTTCTAAACCACTCGAAACTATAGCGCCGTGTGCCTTGTTGTGCATGGGAGTTGCGTGCATGTGTGAGAGATTATCTCTGATGCTTGTGGGAAAGAAAACTACAAAATGTTTCTCACATCCAAAACGAGTTAGCAGCAAATCTCCATCTCAGCACTTAAAACAAGCCGGCATGTGTGGCAGCAAACACCGGGAGAAGAAGGGGAAAACTCATCCTCCCTCTGGAGCAGGGTGGATGCTGGGAACGGCAGAACTGGTGCATCCGCATGGCAACCGGGGGGGGGGGGGGGGGGGGGGGGAGAACACCGCGTGCTCACATTATGCAGAAGAAAAGAGGAGAGCGAGTTCGAGGCTGCGTGTGTGTGTGCAATGCAGATTCAAGTGAGACGAGCTGATGAATGGCTTCATTAAAACAGCATTAGGCGAGGTGAAGTGAATGGTGGGGTGCAGTGCAGTGATTTGCTTACTTTTAACGCGTATAAATGCCACAACACAAGCATTCTCTCTTTAATAGCTGTACAATCCACTCCTTGCACTCACGTATTCATAAAAGCAAATTTACACTCAGCCTTAAAAAAAAAAAGATGAACAAACAACGACACCGCGGAGAAACAAAGCGGTGAAAAGCAGAGGAAGAGCCCTAATCTATCGGGTTCAAACTCGAGTGGAAGGAAGACAAATGGACGTTATTCTCTCTCGTTTTCCTCCATGCTCCTTGCAAACCCAGAAAAATGGGGGCAATTCTGTAACCGTAGCAACCAAGTGTGCCTACGTGCATAGACAAGCTGCTGATGGAGAGGGAAGGAAGGACCGGGAGGGGAGACAGAGTGACAAGGCTAAACAAGCGCATACACACTCGGGGTTGCACGACTTCAGATTTTTTTTTGGGGGGGGGGTGATTTTAATTTTCCAGGTTTTGCTTCATTCCATCCCTTTCTCTCACTTAGTTCAGCCCCTTAATTCCCCTCTTTGTTCTCGGGCCACGCATGAGGGCCGCTCAAATACAACCTGTATTCTCTGGCGTCCTGCAAGAACACGGTGCAGCCTTTCTTACACTTGTTTTCTCTCGCTGCCTTCGCTGGGCCCCTTTCCTATTTATTTACAGCGGCCTGCTCCAGTACCGATTGTTTCACAGAGGATATGAGCGGTCTTTTGTTATCGCCCTCGCTCGTCTTTATATAGACCCATCTGCTCTTAAAGATGCACTCATCAACTCACACAAACATCCGCAGCCGGTTTCGTGTCAGCCATGTGGTTTGCACATGTGCAGACCACGGAGACTAGACGGACGAGTTGAAGCGCAACAGGAGGCCGTGCGTGTGCGTTTGTGTGCGAGTCAAACGTCACCGCCGCTGTCAAACATGACGAGTGGAAAGGAGGCAGACAAGAGTGACAGACAGGGCGAGGGGGGGGGGGGCAAGGAGGGGTGAGAAAAACAAAAGTGTGTGAAAGGAGGACCGATGGTTCTGTTCACAATGCTCCGATTGTTCACTGGATGTTGCCCGAGAGAAAAAAAAAGATTGAAATTGAGCATGAGGGAGGAAGGGATCGACAGATTTTCACATTCTTGTGTTTGCTGAGTGGTTGGTGTGCTGTTGCAGTGGCTAGAGGGGTCAAGTATTTTATTTTATTTTATTTTTTTAATTACCGGTATATGGCCTTGGGTTATTCACACACACACACAAAAAGATTTTTATTTTGCCAATGGAATTTTACAACAAAAACCAGCCACTATTTCTTCCCTCATTTTATTTGATGGAACCCCCCCCCCCTCCCGCCCAACCCCAATACGGCTCCACAGAGCTGACTGAATCTAAATCTCTATTGTTTATAGATTACCATTATTATTTCGTCATCTCATTAAGGCGGTAAAGTAGCATTGTTAAATATTCACGGTTTATTTAATTCATGATTGACTATATTTATTAGGTGCACCGAAATAGAGCTTGTAGACACTTTGTGAAGAGTTCAAAAAGCTTGTTATGAGATGTACCAAAAGGTTGGCCATAATTTTTGATGAACCGATTCGTTGTAAACAGATTACAGTGCCCTCCTACTTATGACGAGAGCCTGGACGTAACGCACACAATCACAATGTGGGGGATAGTTTTTAAAAAGTGACTTGAACAAAAGGGGAAAGAAAATGTAGCATTTGAACTTATGCTAGGTTTGCTAATTGCAAAGCTAGTAGCTCATTAGCAGAACGCGATATCATTAAACAAATTGGTTACCACATTTTGCCATAGCAGTCCATGACCAGGAAACATTCTTCTCCACAGTTGCCCCTCACACTATCCAACTGCCCTGTGTCAACCGTCGAGACCTTCAAGTTCCTGGGAATCACAGTCTCCCAGGACATGAAGTGGGAAGTCAACACCATCTCCATCCTGAAAAGGGCCCAGCAGAGGATGTACTTCCTGAGGCTGCCACAGGAGGTGCTACGACAGTTCTACACGGCAGTCATCGAATCAATCCTGTGTTCTTCCATCACGGTTTGGTTTGGGGCCGCCACAAAAAAGGACAAAATCCGACTTCAACGGACAGTTAGGACGGCGGAAAAAATCATTGGCACCGCCCTACCCACTCTTGAGGACTTGTACACTGCAAGAATCAAGACAAGGGCATGGAAAATCCTCCTGGATCCCTCGCACCCTGCCCACCACCTTTTCCAGCCACTCCCCTCAGGCAGGCGCTACAGATCCATGCGCACCAAATCCAGCAGACACTTAAACAGCTTCTTCCCTCTAGCCATCAACTCCCTAAACAGTCACTGACGTAGTCACTCTTCCGGTACTACAAATACTGCTACTGGTCACTCTAAAATGGTTCAATGATTTTCTGCACCAACTGTCATCGTATTGTATTCAAGCACTGTTCACTTTAGCTCTGCTTGATACTTTGCACATTGTCTCACAGTTGTCACTGGGTGGTACCACCGCACTACGGTTCACTTACATTACGAAATGTCCTTGCATACCTATTTGTCATGTCCTTGCTTACGATGATACTAATGCAGCGTGTTATACCGGAGACAAATTCCTTGTGTGTTCTACATACTTGGCCAATAAAGATGATTTTGACCTGTGGTTCTTATGATGGCTTTAAGAAAACTGAGAACATTGACATTTACCTTCCATTTAGTGTGACTGGAGTAATCATACGTCATCGAGAGGGGAAGTAGCTACATAGCATCATGTAGTCATGCCAGGTCAGACAAGTGCATGTAGATGGCGTATGAGCAGACTAATTTTCTGAGTCTGCGAGGAGGAACTCTGACTCACAGTGGCCACTGCACTTTTTTTTCCGAGTCAAGGGTCGTAAATGTCAGACTTCCCCATTTTCTGGAACCAATCATGAACGTATAAATGTCTCAACATATGAGGAAGGCCATCCTGATAAGGGTAATCTTATAAGGTCATTATATCCGGCGCCCCCACAATGCGCAGGGATGCGACTTTTCAGCAGGCTTCTCGAAATCAAAAGAACGTGGACTTAGAAGAGGAATCTTAAATAGACAACAGCCGACAGAAAAAGGCAGAGTTAGCCAAACGCAGGCATGTCACGGAGGCACTTTTTGACTGCCGTCACTCAGCGGTACCAGCGAAGAGCGCCAGAATGAAACGATGAAACCGAAAATAAACAGATGTCTCCTTTTAGCTTAAAGTGATACGCACAACAAAATGATGTCTCGGTGGACATCATGCAAAACAGAAGCACATAAAAATCGACAGGGATTTGTCACTGTCATCGATCTTCATACATCAAAGCTGGAATACCTGAAACGGAAGATAGGGAAATGTGGCAAGTATTTCCGTCAGGCAACCACTGCAGGCTGAACATCTGTTGCCCAATCAGAGCATGTGGAACATCTGGCACGAATGAACAGCAGTCATCTCGCAGCTAAACTCTGACCTTACCCGCTTGGCTCGGCTGTGTGCATTTTTCTTGCTCGGCGTGTTTATTTCTCTCTCTCTCTCTCTCGTTTCACCCCAGTCCTCCCGATGCATCGCTTCATCTCTCGCCGACATGAATCAGGCAAGCGTGCGTCGCATCTGATATGCCAGATGTTGTCGTTCACCTGCTTCGCCGACATAGCGTGGAGTACGATGTCACCCTGATGGCCGACATTCCTCATTTTATCGCTCATCTTTTGACAGCGTGTAGGGGGACAGAGAGCCAGCAGTTTGAGTTGATTATGGGCGGATGTGTTTCAAAACGACACATGAAAAGATGGTACGCCTAAAAAGACGCCATGCGGTGAAGCGTTCCGAGCGTCCTGATGAGGGAAGAACGAGGAAGTAGCAGATTGGTAGAGTGATGCAGAGAATCAATTTTTTTTTAAGCCATGCCAAGTTCATTGCTGACTCAGCACACTGCGCCCGAAACAAAGGCAGGGTGGCTGGTTCCTGTTGTTATTTATTGAAGGAACAGATGATATGGAGTTATAAATTCAAACAAATGGTTTTATGCTGCCGAACAAATGCACAGAGCTCAAGTGTGTGTGTGTGTGTGTGTGTGTGTGTGGACTGTACTGACAGGAAGCTTCCCAGCACAATCAGTGTGTATTCAAGCCCGACTCCATACCCTCAGTTTCACACCGACATCCTTCCCCTACTGATTATTTTAAGCTGCGTCAGCAAATCCTTCATTCAGCCTGAAACACGCACGCACACGCACCTTTTCTCACTCCCGACAAGCATCTACAACCTTGCCTCCCTCACGGCACGCACAGATGCAGATTTCATGAACAAACTGCGTTTTCCCTCACTGAAAACTGACAAGATGGAAAACTGCGACGGGGGTGAAAATATGTTTCTCCCATTTGCACGTTGATAAGATCTTGTTATCTCCTCATGTGAGTCAATTTAACCACTCCCCCCGTCCACCCTCCCAAAATAATCATGCCTTTAAAAAGACAACGTTCAATTTTGATATTCATTATAGTGGTTGTTGTACATCATATAGAGAGTAATGTCATATACATCAAACTGTTAAGACAAGGATGAAATTAACATACCACTCCAAACAACAAGCACGATAATAAACAGCGTGACATGGATACCTCTCCGACAGCGTCACTCAAACCTCAGCATGATTACCCACGCGCTGGCAGATGAGACGGGCGGCTTTTGTTTATAGACGTGCGACGTTGTTTCATTGAACCAACCGGGCTGTTTTCTAAAATGACAGCCAGCTGCGAAATATTTTAACACACAAAGACATTCTGAAAAAAAGTGCTATTCATTATACAGCTGCCCATATTCATTGGGAGAGGGGGGTCAGCGTTGCAATAACGATCATGCCGTAACCGCTGTTTCTATCACTTTGGCATTATTGCGGATAATGAAGCTATTTCTCTCTCTCTCTCTCTCTCTCCACCAACAATACATCATAAAAACAACAGAAATAACAAGTCCGGGCATCGTCCTTCCTACATGCGCTCATACGCACAAGCCTGTTTGCAGACAAACCCACTGCTGTGTCAACACCTTTCCTATTGTGAGCCAGTGAAAGCAGCCATTTATCCAAAATCATATGTTTCACCGGTCGCCGGGAAAACATGCGGCTGACTAACAACGTGCGTGTAGGCAGGCAGAGACATTTCGGGTGATGCCCTAAAGCACGCACACACACACGCACACACATCCCCTTTCAGGTTGAAAGATCATCATATCTGCTGCTGTGAAATTATAACAGATGCCGCTCCCAAACATTTTTGGGGGGGGGCAGCTGCGTGCTGCTGAGAGCCAAGAGATCAATAAGAGTTATTCAAGCATACCAACCATCAAACCGGGCGGATATACCTATTGCTACGAGTGTCTCCGACAGACCACAAAACACCAAGATCAATACAGTTTATTAATGGCGGTTGTGGGAATTTAGTTCACGGAGGCAGACGCTTATTCGCGGCGGTGGGGAACAGCGACAGATGCAGGGCCAAAGTAACCTTGAACCGTTTAAAGTGGGTCAAATATTCTGAAGGGCTTTCAACATGCGCTCTTAAACACTTCCTGTTCTTTTTCTCTTAAATATTACGGCGAGCTGGCTGATGGGTAAACCAGGAGTACCGAATAAAGGCTGTTGGCTGAATGAAGGCAGTCCCATAAGAGACTGTGACTGTGCCAAAACCCTGAGCGCTCCAGAGCTTCTCTGAAAAGCAGAGTCGACCTCTGGATCCAATTCCAAGTAAGAGCTCCGTGCGCTCCTAACGTGAGATGATAAGCTCATTCCTTCACTCCATGCATAACCATTTGCATCTGTGTCGGAACATTCCTACCACGCTCAAGTCTCCTAAAGGCTCGTGCTTCTTACCTAGTAATCTTTCAATTTTCTGTTACTCCGTGTGCATGCGTGTCTGTACACATCATTGTTTTTCAGGACACAAGTATTTGAACACCTGGCCATTACTTCTACAGATTGTAAAAATCGAAGAATAATGGAGGGGCTGCTCACCCTTTACAGCTGGCCAAAATTGGGGCTTTTCTGATTAAGTGAGGTATTCCCTTGTGTGCGTGTGTGTGTGTGTGTGTGTGTGTGTGTGTGTGCGCGTGTGTGTGTGCGCACTACATGTAGTTGCAACATCATGCTGCAGACTGTGCAGAGTCTTATCAAGTTAAGCCATGATGTGGGATTTACATTTATTTACCTTCCACCCTGGAGTGTTAAAAAAAAAAGATTATTCCTGCTGCCCGATAAGCAGACATAATTTGACCGATTCCAGATTTGAGAAGTGCGACATGTTATCACATGTCGTTTGATTGCCTCTATTTGCAGTTTACAAGCTAATGACAGACTGTGTGTGTCTCTTTGGGAACAGGTCGGGAAAGTCGCACCTTCTGAAAACACACAACATCAACCAAAGCAGTCATGCCTCTGCTTGCCTTCCACTAACAAAGTATAGTTGACTTGAATTTCCATTGTCAGGACTTTTACAGTTACCAAAAGCCAGGTCACATCTCCAACCACTGTGGTACAGTTCCTAATAAGATGCATTTGAAAGACTACATACAGCCTTGTGACTGATTATGATGTTAAATGCGTAATAAATGAGAACCAATCACAATGAAGTGCTGGCATCACATGATCAAACAACAAAAACAGTCGATGGAACTCATGCTGGCTGCTTTTACATCATCACATGCTCCACAGTTCGATAAGTGTTCACTTTGATGTTATTATTATATCCCAATAATCTTTATTCAAGACGAAAGACTTGCTTGTTGATAGGCCTCAAAACCCGGAATATATCGGACCCAAAATAGCAGAAACCAGTTCGGTTGCTTTTCAGCTTGCAGCACCATGACTTGCAGCCACTCAAGACAAAAACGGAAGCACGTGAATTTGTTGCGACCACTACACATGGCAATATGGATGAGTCTTTGCTGGTTTGAAAAATACTGCAGATTATGAGAGAGAGCATTCTGTCAATTGTGTTTCCCGTTTGCTAATGTCAAGTCAGGTCAGTGTCATCCTGAATTGTTGAGTTAATTGATGGGTTGCACTAATCGGTTGTCACAATATTTACATTGCTCAACAACTGCAATACTAACATTTCCTTAAACCTTGCAACAGACAAATCTAGTTTCACCATTCCCGTCTCAACCTGTGAAATCTGATGACCTCTTACTCCAAGAATGGGTTAATTATTTTGCTGGTAGTTTGTGTGCCATCTTCATGTTTGTGAAACCTATGGGCCAGAGGTGGACCGTAACCTTTCTCCTCCTATATTTTGTTCTTCTACATCTTCCTTTCATAACTTTGCTGCTGTGAATTGGAAATTTCTCCATTGCCAGACTAATAAAGGTTTTCTTATCTTGTCTTAACAATGTTTGATCTAGCCCTGCATGCAAGCCTAAAGACAAATTAGATCAACACACTATTTCTATTTCTACTTTTCATCATTATGGTTTGTGTCTATTACTAACTTTTTGACAAACAAGCATTCACACACACCTATGGATAGTTTAATTTTCACAAACCCTAAAATGCTTGTTTTCGACATATCTGGACAAACCCCACACAACAGGGAGAACATGCAAAGTCAACACAAGAGGTCATAAGAAGAGACTGGCACCCCAGACTGAACTGTGATGCAAATATGCCCACCACTATAGCTGCAAATTATTAACAAAACCAAAATGAAGAACAGAAAAATCCCATCATAATTAACTGGCTGTGATGGAGGGTGAATCTACACACTATGACATCACAAATGTACAACTATTTACATCCATCATCAAGTCTAAAGGGCACCACGGTAACTGGCTGCCAGTAAAAAGTTTCTATTAAATTAGGTAAATTATGTATTACTACAAGAATGGCAGGCAAATGCATTTTTTTGCATCATGACAGTGTCAGTGAAGAGGATCTTGGAAAAAGGCAGACTTTTTTTTAATACCGTGTGCGTATTGGACGTCAACAGATGGTGGTGCAGGTGTACCTAATCAAGTGACCAGTAAGCTATATCGCCACCAGTGTGGTCTGACTGCCTGACGACAGAAGCATCCACAAACACAACCAATCGGGCCATAACTCACTCCAGTGTATCGTATGAAAAAAAAAACAACAACCCTGTGGACGTTCAAGAACAATCGCCGTTTTCGTTGCAATGCCACACATGCTCGGGCGGTATGCTCAGCAGCCTGCAGCACAGACATGCGGGAGACAGTCAGTGAGAGAAAACGCCCTGTTCTCTGTCGAAACAGCAAGGCTTCGGCTTGTCGTGCATAGCGGATACGACAAATAACGTCTAAGCTTTCACACCTCAAACATGCTGCTGGTGGTCAACAACTTGGGCGTTTTTCCCCTCCTTTCTGTCTTTGTTGGCGATTTGCGCTCAGCGTTCGTTCGTATGCGAGCTACCACATGAGCACATGCTGCATCCTAGTAGCTACAACGATTCCACTTAAAAAAGAGATACTATGGGGAGAACTTGGCAATGAATTCACCAACAAACACAATATTGGTGGCAGCGAAACATGCGGCCAACACGACAATAAAGACCGTTGCATCATCGCTTGGGAATTCAGAAAAAAAGCCTGAAAAAAGTTTTACCTTTAACTTGAGTTTCATATTCGGCCACTATCTCCTTGTCCTTTCTGAATTTGGCCGGAGACGTCATGGCTGGAGTTTGAAGAGCAAACCACTTGTCCACGCTGCGAAGTGAATTTGCTCTCAATTGGACAATAAAAAATAGTTTGATGTCGAGACCGGGGGAATATCCACGTTGCGTCTCGGTAAAGAGGAATTGGGTGAAAAAAAAGCGCGGTTCCAGATGAGAAAATGTGGCTCCTCGCTTGGTGAGTCCGCCGGTCCGTATTGTCTCCCTGCGTGCGTTCACTCAGGGCGCATTGTGAGTTTGACGCTTATTCTGCTGCTGCACGATTTTCACACGCGCATTCTCCGAACCACCGGTAGCGGTGAAAAGCGTTTCAAGTCAAAAGGGGGATTTATCCCCCCTTTGGATGGGTGATAACGAGTCAGTATGCGCTCCAGAAGCGTCCGCTTGCTTCTTCGATCCCGCCTGAAGTGATCTGCTCACCCCCCCATGAAGAAATGCGATAGAGGAGGAACCGGTGGAGGGGTTGGCTGTTCCTCGACCCCACTGCGCAGGACATAAGGATGCCTCGTTGGGGCACTTAAAACGCAAATGAATTCTTAACTTTCATAATCTTGTAATTCGTAATGGTTGGTTAAATGATAATTTAAACGGCCACGTGCTGCTGAATGATAATAGTCCTAAGAAACAATGCAAAGTGGATTTTGTTTACTTTTTCACGACTGTCAGACACCCACGACATAGCATTATATGTGCATCTACATAGTTTTTTCCATTTATTACATTCAAACTAAAATCGACAGTTTCTGACAGCTTGCCACAACCGGAAGTAGTCACTAAGGTTTCCACGCGACAACTAATATACACATATATCTTATTTTGCTATTACTTAGTATGAACTTTGATAACGATTTAACTGACAACTGTAGTGCAAAAAGCGTCAACAAATACGCAGTTACTATTTTATATTTCCGGTCAGGGAAAAACTTTTCACTCTGACACGCAGCCAGCCCCGCCTAATTTTACAGGACACGAGCAACGGTTTATTACAACTGCGATTGGCTCTGACAGTCCAAATGACGTGAAGTTAAACCAACCAGCCTCGGAGACAATTGAAAACGATCCCCGACCAGGTGGAACGTATATCCAATTAAACTTGGATTTGGTGATATTCCTGACCAATCGTGTGTGTCACTTTGGCGTACGTCCAATCAGATCCAACCCTGGATTCTTTTCAAAGATTGTTTCAGGAAGTGGTTTAAAATACCAGGAAGTTGTAAACATTGACGGCTATTCGGTTAGCTTACATCTACAGCTGTATGGACGCGCAATTGTTCGTTTAAACAATCGTTTTACTCGCCGTTTTTCTGTGTATTTTCGAAATTTATCCGACCGGCCTCTTCGTGAAACGTGAAGATACCGATTCCCCCGCGAGTTTTGTAGTGTATCAGGAACGCTAACATTAGCTGCGGTTGCTAGACGAGAGAGGCTCACCGTCGCCTCGAAATTGAATGTTAAAGGCACTCCCGTCATTCGTAAGCGCAAAGAAATTGGTAACGTCACTGTGAATTCTTCTTTCTGCTGTAATTGCACTATCAAGGCGGCGTGAAACGCCAACGCCAGAGTTCGCAACACCAAAGCAGGACGACCATGTCGACGTCCAACGCCAATTTCAAAAACAAGTGTGTCGCCCAGGTGAATTGCATCTTTTGTGACAGCGTGCTTTGTACGAGAGGCATGAAAGCCGTGCTTCTTGCAGACACCGAGGTTCAGCTGTTTTCGACTGATATACCTCCAAATCGGTAAGTGCCAGTGAAGTTAGCACCGCTGCCCGCTTTTGTTGACAGACGCTGTTGTTAAGACGTGGCTTCCATGACATTGATTTCCACTGTAAGAATGAGTGTGATTGATAAAGTGTTGTCTGAAATGTTTTCTGCGTGCCCGACCTATCAACCATGTTTTGTTTACATGAAACGCACAGAACTGTTGACTTTGTGGCCAGCTGCTACTCGACTGAAAGCTGCAAGTGCAAACTGAGAGATATTGCATGTCTCAAGTGGTAGGTAAAGCGATTTGTGCATTCATTCATTCTTTCATTCATTAATTTTCCGAACCGCATTATCCTCACACGAGTCGCATCATACAGCTTTTATTTAAATGATAGCATAGTACTGTAATATACAACAGAGAAAGCAAGTACTAAATTTGATCAGTTTTATTTCAAAATAAAAACATTTGATACCCACTTCATGAGGGAAATTTCTGGTCTGACATGTAGTTTGCACTGCCATATAATCACATTGCATCACACGGAGAGGTGTTTGTAATGTTTTGTCCGTCAAGAATTTATACGGTAATCAAAATAGTGCAACGCAGCAGTTCTACACAAGTAATTACAAGTGTTCATTTTACAAAGTAAAATACAATAGTGGGCATACTTGATTTAAAAGTTTGCTCTTGAGATCTATTTAAATTGTTTAATTCAATGTATTTATATTCAAAATAACATTCCTATGGCAATTTAGAAGTATAGCAAGTAAACGCCAATGCCTTTGGTGTATACACGGAAACCATACTTCAATTTATGAGTTTATACATAGTCACCCTATTTATATTTTAATCTTAACACATGTTAACATGTTACAACACTTGTTGTAACATGTACAACAAGTGTTTTACGGTTCAAAATGAACTAAAATAATTAGTGTTAGAAAGATTTAGTTTTATTCATTTTAAACATGTTCTTGTTTTGTAACCCAAAAAGACATGATCCATTTAATCCTCTTGATTCCATAATCAAACAAATTTGAACTATGACATTATAATTCCAACGTTGTGATGTTAAATGACAAAGCATGTGGTGTTTCCGTTTCTGTGCCATTCCTCTGTTGTTGTCAAGTCCAGGTCAAAAACAAACATCTGTTGTTCCACAGCCGATAGCGGAGTTAGCACTTTTCAGTTGTGTTCATTGTAAAGTGCCGACTCATGCCTCTGCTTTGTTTTCCGCCACAGTGGTAACGTAGTAGGCTATCATGTTGTGGCCCCCTGTAAGCCCTGCCTGCTCTCCTGTAATAACGGACACTTCTGGATGTTCAACAGTGACGCCGTTTCCACTCTCAACAGATTGGATGCAACAGGTCTGTTTCAACAGTGTAACCTCGATGGAAGCGTTGTGATATCCTCATTTTGCTAAAGGACGTATACTTTTTTTTTCGGTGTGCAGGTGTTTTACTAATATGTCAGGCAAGGTTTTGTTAAAAAAAAAAAAAACTAGAGCGAAAAGATTATTGGCTATTGACTACTTTTTTGTTTTGAAAAAAAAGGTTTCTCTCTGATTGGAGGAAATACTGTATGTTTTGCATATTTGCATGCACCCATCTCCCCTCCCCTTCCCATAATTGCCTTTTTCACCATGACACCACACATCCACTATACTTCCGGGTGGCAAAAGGTAAACTGGTAAACTGTGTCATGGGCTTTTGATAGTGACAAGTCAAGCCAACCTTTTCAACATGTTTGTGATAAAATGCCTTCCCCAAGCCCGATGATAACAGTTTTGGTTCCAAGTTTGTCCTTTGAGGCGTTTTTGCAATCTGCACTGTGACATACTCTGGCTTCATCCTCCAAACCTTTGAAAGTGCATGTGGAACACAACCACACAATTCCAAAATTGTTTCCCCTACAGTAACAGTATGTCAGCTTGATAATTTTTTTGTGTGAGTGTTTGGATGCGATGAAGTCACTGTAAAGAATAAATTCCTCAACATGATCTATACTGTGGGCGGCCCGGTAGTCCAGTGGTTAGCACTTCGGCTTCACAGTGCAGAGGTACCGGGTTCGATTCCAGCTCCGGCCTCCCTGTGTGGAGTTTGCACCTTCTCCTCGGGCCTGCGTGGGTTTTCTCCGGGTGCTCCCACGTTCCAAAAACATGCATGGCAGGTTGATTGGACGCTCTAAATTTTCCCTAGGTGTGAATGTGAGCGTGGATGGTTGTTAGTCTCTGTGTGCCCTGCGATTGGCTGGCAACTGATTCAGGGTGTCCCTCGCCTACTGCCCGAAGACGGCTGGGATAGGCTCCAGCACCCCCCGCGACCCTAGTGAGGATTAAGCGGTTCGGAAAGTGGATGGATGGATCTATACTGTTTTTGTGTATTTAGAGTATAGCTGACTTGTACAGTTTTACTTTAGAAGTTGAGTCAGTACTTTTACTAGAGTATATTTTACACAAGTATCTGTAGTTCTACTTCAGCAGAAAGTACTTTTGCTATAGCTGTGGATCAGAAGTTGCCCGACCTCGGAAACTGATTTGTAAAAGGTGCCAACTCCTCCCTGTGCGCAGGTCTTAATCTGCTCCTGTGGGGAGATCTGCCTGAACTAGATGACAGTGAAAATGAGGAACCAGAAAGCCCGTCAGAGGAGGAGTGTATCAGGTAAAAATGGACACGAGAGACCCGGAGACGCTTGCAGCAGCTGACAGCGTTGAGATGGAACTGGATGAGTGGGAGATATGGGGGACCTTAGAGTGTCATTTAACTCTGAATCACATCGGACTAAAAGGTGCTGCTTTGTTTTGGCTCAAATGAGGCCAAGGTAGTCTTGAAGCCACGCCCAGTCAGCATGTCACGGCAGGTGCTTTGCCCCTGGACAGCTGGTGGAACACCTGCTCTGACACGCAGGGATTAGTTGGGCCAGAGGGGTGGCACACTCCAAAGGTTGACTCCCTGGAAAACAGCATAGTGGATGTGCTCGAGCAATGTAAAACTCACACTCCACCTTTTTTGAAAAAATGCCATTGAACTTCAACTGTTAATCGCCTGTAATGAGTACAGTTCCACTTGCATCCTGCGGGTGACAGTAATAAGCAACACGACGTGAAATGCACAATAGAGTCCGCCGCAGAAAGTCACGGACTAATTCAATATCGTTTACTCTTAAAACCTTGGCCTTGCCTTTCATATCACCTCCACTCAGAAAATATATGTTGTTACTCAGCTGTTCTGCCCTTTAAGCACATGCTCATGCTATGTAAATTGCAATCATCACCACCAGCCTCTCCTGTCGAGCGAAAGGCACACTCTTATAAACAATTTCAACGGCTCATCAAATTTTATACCATGCTTACATTAAGCATGGCTTTCTGTTATGATGACGTCAAATCAAGTAAAATGAAAATCAACAGTAAAGTGTGGCACTGCGACTGAACCAGTGTGTGTCTTGAATGGGGTTGAGGCGGGGGGGTGTTGCACAGTCAATTTAAAGGGCCAATGATACACGGGCTACACAAAGTGATCTTGTAGAGTGTGTGATGCATCGATATGTTGAAGCATATATGCCACAAATATTACTGGATATGTGATGCTGTGACATTGACTGAACTATTTATTTAGCACATTTGAAAGAGGCCTGAGAATTGCTCTTTGTTTTGTTTTTGTAATGTAGCACTTCGAGCGTGGACAATTTCTAAAAAAAAAAAAAGAACTGAAATATTGAACTGCGGCTTTCCGTCGTGATGCTGTGGAGTCTTAATGGTCAAATGCCAGGAAGCTGAATATCAGAACACGTGTTCTCGTAGGAAATATTGAGGAAAGCAATCTATTCCATTGTCAAACTGCCACCATTTTAGGAACTTTGACAGGATTTGTTTTATGTAACGTGAACATTTGTAATGTTTAAAAAGTTGACAATTGTAATATTAATATATGAAACCAGTAAAACCCTCTTTATGAAAAAAAAGATAAAGTCGGTGTGCCTCATGTATCTTATTTTAACAACACGCATGTAGAAAGAATTTATCACCAAAGAAATGTGAATGTGTTGAAATATTAAAACGCTCCACCATTGACGGGTGATGTAGCAGCTAGCCAATCTTCAGCTAGACTCAAGTATTGACAAGCCCTCCATTTCTGAATCATACAACCATTGCAGTGTTTTGTTTGGATGTTTCTGTATTCTATTGGGCATAATCTGATTTAATAATGGGTATACCTGAGTGAACCCTTTGGGCTCAGTGGCTCTATGCTCAGCATAGTATGCTGTAGTTTGACCAGTGTCATTGGACTTCCATTTATGACGTCCTCTTTGAGACAATGCTAAAATGTGAATGTCGGCTCGGCATCCTTTGTGTCCTCTGTTTGCAGAAAAACAAGATTATTGCTATGCAGTTGTGCATCTTTGTTTGTGCGTGTGCAATGGGGCAAGGCAAGCTCATCCTTATGACTGACAGTCCGCAGAACAAATATTATCAATGTAGTCACCCACTTGAATACTTAAAACCACATGCTTCCTTTTTGTTTACAGTCTTTGTTTACAAATTAATTGGTTTGTTATGTGCATTTAATGTATTTTATATTTCATTTGTGATTTTTTTTTTTCCAGGGGTTTCTTACCCTGGGGGTTGGGGTGTATAATTTTACCACAATAAGGTATCACTTATGACTTCCTCTGGCTTGGACAATGGTCACATGATGGTTAAAAAATATTTAAATGTTTATGAAGTGAATTAACTTTTAATTAATTGCCCTGCTGAAATTGTATATTTTGTAATTGCACTGAAACTGCGTTGGTAATTTGGAAAATTGATTGTTGTTTTGTATCCTTGTTGAATTAATAATAAACGTTTTTATTTAACAAAAATACTATTGGAATGTAATGTGTATTTTATGAATTTAAAATTATGGAAAGATATGACTCCCTTTTTTAACTACATCTGCGTGGTTTAAAATAGTAGACTAAAAAAACTGTAGTAAAGTGAAAGAAAAATTGTGGTGCCCTTATTTAAAAAAAAAAGGAAGGGGGGGGGGGGAGTTGGCAGTGCGAATGTGTCCCGAGGTCTTTCAGTTTGACACCGGTGTCTTGAGGACTCTGATGGTTTGCTCAATGCTCTGCCGCCCTCTTGTGGATGAAACACAAATTACATACATAATGTTCTTTTTTTTCATAAAAGTAGTTTAGCTTCGTCATAATTTGGCCAACCGAGGTTCTGATTTATTAGTAGGATGTACAGGTTAATATAAAAAAATTGTCTCCTTTAAGAGTGACGTCACATTCAGATTGTGCATTAATCAGTTCATTCATTCATTCATTCATTCATCTACAACCATCCACGCTCACACTCACACCTAGGGACAATTTAGAGTGTTCAATCAGCCTGTCAGGCATGTTTTTTTTGAATGTGGGAGGAAACCGGAGTAACTGGAGAAACCCACGTAGGCCTGGGGAGAACATGCAAACTCCACACAGGGAGGCCGGTCTCTGCACTGTGAAGCCGACGTGCTAACCAATGGACTACCGGGCCGCCCATTAATCAGAACTGTTTTTGAAACCGGATGGAATGCAAAATTGGAGAAAAAAAATATTTTACCGATCAATTATTCAGAGAGACTTTAAATCCAACCAATGACCGTTTATCGTGTCATTATTTAAAAGGACATCTGAGACAAAATTACGACTGCAACAAAAACAAACAAACGAAAAAAACAAAGTATTTAAAAGAAAAAAAAGGTCGCCTTTAACACACGGTCATACGTCACCTGCATCGCCGGAAGTTGTTAGCGGTCAGCAATCTGGAATTGTAGTTTGCAATTAGAGCTATGGCGCTATATATTGTACTGTTATTATTGTTCTCATCCAGAGTTTGTTTCGTGTACACTTCACTGAGGACACTGGCAAAGAATGGGAATCCGGAGTGCCGGGAGAAGCATTTTAACACGGCACACGTGAGCTACGATCGTTTAATCGCTGCAAAAGTGCGTCCGATGCTTCCGCGTCAGGCCTCTACTAAGGTAGGCAGTCATTTGTTTTTTACAAACTTTTGTGTCTTCCTTTTCTATTTTGTTCATCTTAGGGCCCGTTATGTCTGTTGTTCATCAGGGAATCCGTGCGTAGGTGCGTGCGTGTACGCGCTCGTGCGGTAACTGGTCGATTGCGGCAGGTTGGTTGATCGAAAAGTAGATCTTTGGTCAAAAAAAGGTTGGGCACCTCTGCTTTAGAGGCATTTTGATGAAATGCAAGAAGACCATATTCTTTGATAAAAGATTTACATCAGGGGTGTCCAAAGTTGGTCCTGGAGGGCCGCTGTCCTTCCTGTTTTCCAGCTCTCCCAGGAGCAACACACCTGATTCAAATCATCAGGATCGTTCTAATGCTGCTTCAGAGCTGGCTGATGAGCTGATCATCTGAATCAGGTGTGTTGCAGCCCAGAGAGCAGCTGGAAAACAGGCAGGACAGTGGCCCTCCAGGCTCGGAGCTGGACATGTATGATTTACATAATAACCATTTTATTTACGTTGAGTGTCTTTTCGCGGGGGCGTGAAAGGCACTAATAATCAGAACTGCCCGAGATATGCAAACGTCCAAATTGTTTCAACAAAAAAATAAAAAATAAAAATAAATAAATGGCGAAAACTCTGACGCTAGATGGCAGAGTGGTACCATGAATATACACAAGCAGAGGCCTTGCATGAGTAGAAGGACTTCCAGATTATAAACCTCCGTGTAAAAATAATAAAATCGCTGTTTTAAAAACCGTACATACAACAACTGCCACGTCACAAGATTTAAATGAGTGTGATATATTGATTGCTTGTGTTTGGTACATTACAAATGTATGTGTTTGTGTTTTTTTTAAATCAATATATTACACAAACTTCTTGTTTGTTAAAGGCCATGTAAGTATCATGATACTTTAGTACTACGTTTTTTTGTCATTATTCACATTAAACGTGTAATTCTGAACTCCTTCTTCATTGGCAGATAGAAATAGATGGACATCAAATTGGAGGTCACCTTGACCATCATAAAGAAGAGAATATTTCATAGAAGAAACACAAGGAGGTTCATAAAACTAGGCAGTCTGTCATGGCCATCTCCCGATAATAGACCTAAAAGGGCTAATGTCTGCCATTGCCTGATTATGCATATTAATGACACCTCAAGAATTCATCACAAAAATCTTTTTACAATGGGTGAAGAGGGCAAATGGAATAAACGACTGGATTCATTCCCTTTAGGGAAACACTTCATCAGGGAGACACGTTTTAAATAATGTATCCAAATGATTATCATGCGCAATATGAATACTTTGGATGAAAGGCGAGTAAGTAGGGTGTCGTGCCAACCGAATCGTGCAGGTGTTGCAGGGTGCCGGTTCCGTGCCTACTCGTCCATACGCAGCACTCCACTGTGAGACCAGCTGCAATGGGCTTTTGTTGCTCAAGTGTTCAAGATCACACAAAAGAAAACTTCAAACAAGCCTCTTTTTTTCTTCGTTTTTTTTTTTATTGTGTTCTGTTCTTGTGGGCAAGCTGATTACAGCAAGGGATAAAAGTTGTTCCTATACAGTAAACTAATGTGGAGAATCAGAGAGCTCTAATTAAGTCATGGGGGAGCCAGAGGGAGCCGACATGGATGTGTTCCCAAAAGCCCAGACCGTCGGATGAGGGAGGAGGGGATTGGTTCAGTGGGAACTTCACAGGCCAACAGTAGTCGGCATCAAAGGTACTTGTTGTCAGCTGAAGGTCCAGTCGAGGTATGAACTGTTGCATGCATGCCGTCCTCCATTTTAAAGCCCCAATAAGTTACTCCAAATGCAAACACTGCTGTGTGTATCAACAAGCGCCGACACCCGCTTTGCAAAATACTGAATTCACGTTAAACCAGCAGACCGTTTAAATTAATGTCAATATAAATATTTTCCCCTCGGAGATTATTTTCAATTTTAACAAATAATTTAAAATTGTGTGCATTGATATAATGGCTATAAACAAATAAATTTTCGGGTAATCTGGCCTAAACATATTTTTCTCTCATTTCTCCATCTTCCAAAGCATCGTCAATACATTGTCACTTTTAAAAAAACTATGGTATTGATTTAACGATGTGTTTTTTAAAAGTTTTTTTGCACGGCGTCATACAAGGAAATATATTTAGTTCAATGGTTCTTAACCTTCTTAGTGGTACCGAACCCAATCGGTTAATCTGCACATTCTGTAAACTGAACCCTTCATTATTGAAAAATAAATATGCAGTATATATTTTTTTTACAAATTCAAGATATTAAAGAAAAAAGGAAATTACATTTCAAGAGATGAGTATCTTTTTTTTTTTAATTGTACAACGTACGATCACGACAGTCACATTTTAATTTCTGAGCGAATTAAATTTCCCACAGCACTGATTGGACAAGCAATGTAATGTGAGCATCTGCAGCCAGTGATGGCCAAGCAGGTGTGTCATAACTAATTGACATGTTTAGTCGGGTGTGTCTTACCCTCCTTGGCCGAGACTCCGTCGAAACCCTGAGACCGATTCACCCAACCCCTGGGGTTCGATCGAACCCAGGTTAAGGACCACTGATTTAGTTGTTTCACAACATGAGAAGGTAAAAATATCAATTCTAGTCCTCAATAGAGGGGAGTAGTGCCCCCCCACCCCCCAATTTCTAGCAAAGCCTACATTACATTTACAATTTTAAGTGTCTAATCACCAAAATTGCTTCATGGTAATTGACTTACCGGTATTTGAATTATATAATTAGACTGGCCGGCCACTATTTTTTTGCAGCCATAAATCTTGTCTTCCTTTTTATTTAAAAAAAAATTATGTCATTGTAGTGCAGCGACCATTTTCTCCATCCAATATTGATGCAGTCTGCTATAGCTTAATTATTAGACATGTAAACGAGAATGATTAAGCAAGTGTTGGGAAAAGAAAAAGCTCAGATGAAAGATTCTAATCGTAAATGTCTTTATTAAGTAACGCACACGCAGGCGCATGCACACCCGATGTTATTAAGAAGAGCTGTGCTCCGCTTGTAGCCACCTGCAAATTACAATTTAGCACTCAAATTAAGGTTATGCGTTTTAGGCCATTCTTTGCATGTGTGTTTGCAAGGTTGCAAGTGTGTGTGTGTGTTTGTGTGTTTGCGTGCGCGCGTGCAGGGGGAGGGGTCGAGCGAGTGTGGTAGAAAATCTCTAATCCGGGTGCTGTCAGGCCCAAACCCGGCTTGATGTCCTATTGATGTGGAACAGAACAAAACATTGTGGGCCCCTTGCTAAGCTCTTGCTCCCTCTCTCGCTCTCTCTTTTTCTATCTCTCTCTCTCTCACACACACACTAACGCGCGGGCCCCTCTGTGAAGCCCCCGGCCCGGGCCCCCTGCTCTCTAAATGGGAGGGGCATTCCTCAGCCCATCCACACTCTTGCACATTCACAACAACAACTGACTCACACTGAAATCTTAACTCTTTGAGCAGCGTGTTGCTCAGTCCATCCATTTCCATGATGCAACGCAAGGCCCGTCCACATTTAAAAGCGCATCCCTTTGGGTATGTTGATCTAAACGGACGTACATTCATTTTCTGGTGATTTATTGCAAACATAACCGTGATGCGAGGCTACGCTTAACAGAAGCCAGACGCACCATTGTACTTTGGCAGTAATAAAAGTGTGTATCTGTGGCGACAACTAAGTTATTATTTCCCCGCTGTTTGGACTGCTCCCTTACCCGCAGCATTTCTGTTTACTATTAAGGCTTGAAAGAAAGAGAAGACGGTGAGCAGAGACACAGGAAGTGAGAGGCATGTTTGTTTGGGGGTGAAATAGGAATTATAATAAAACATCCCATGCTGTTTTTGGATACATTTGACTTCTTACGTATGTGGTGTGGTTCACTGGTAGCCCAGCAGAGGGAGACGCGGCTAGCGAGCAGTCATGGAGCAGGGCCCTGATTTGACCCGAGCTTGCCCCTCAGTGTGAAGCAGTGGACTTCCTGTCTGATCCACTGGAGCTGAAATAAATCTGCGGTCCTGAGTGCTTGGTTTTTAGCTCCGAGGTGGCGGCCTCAAGGTTTCACCCGGGACCTCGTCCAAACACTTAAAATAACTGCCGTGCTATAGGAAAGCAATACGCCCACGCTATGGAAAACATCCTTACCTGTGTCTCCACACCCAGTCTTGCTCACAGGGTCAGACTGTGCCCCCCTCCGGCCCCTCCCCCTTGGCCCCCTCCCCTTCGCCCTCCTCAGTAACTAAACTCACCCCTTGGTTTCCTCTGTTGGATCACGCTGATCTTTATTCCACTGCGCCGCCGGGCGGCCGTCCAAGCGAGGCCTGAGCGGGCCTAAACAAAATGTTTTTTATTGACGGGCGAAAGCAGCCGGGCCGACAGCGGCGATTGGCTGTAATTGGTCGGCGAGTCAGCCGCGTGTTTGAACTACGCCGTGTAAAGTGGCAGCCTTTAAAATGTGCGCACACATTCAACGCCCACCCCTGTTTCTCCCCTCCGCTCGCCTTAAGAGAAGCCAGATGGGCCACAGGGAAGCAATCACCCCTCTATTTGTCTTGGTACCGGTCGGGCCAGTGAAGTGTTCTCAGGCCCTGTGCTGCCTGTTGTCTCCGTCGCTCACGGCAGCTTCTGGACAAATGGTGACTCGATGAGATGGGGAAACAGAACCGGCTCGGATGACACTCTGTGGAATGCAGACCTCCAACAAGGCCAAACATTTGGATCATCACCAAATTGTACACCTTCATAGATAAAGTACATACGTGCCCCATACCTGAGATTGTTTGTCGAGATGTGCCTTTTGATTGGCTGGCGATAAGTCCAGACCCGTGGCCACAACACTGGTCAAACTAGTCTCAACATGGCATTCTGATGAATTTTGTGTTTATGGAATAGGACGTAAGCAGCAAAATCGACCCGTTTTTAGCCATCTCAGGTGGCGGCCATTTTGCCACTTGTTGCCGCCTGCTCAGGGCTCTGGTATTGAGCAATCACAGCTCACCTGTTTTCTTTTACTCTGGTCATGTGATGTTCGCACGCTGAGCTGCAATTATATTTGGAGCTTGATGTTCCAGAAATCGAAAATCTGTTTGTGTTTGTTATCTACAAAGGTATTTAAAATAACATATTTTCTCATGTTGTTTTTGTGATTTTTCTTAAAATCCCAAATTCAAATGCAAATGCACACAATGCACCTCATTGTCAGTGACTGCTGAAATATGAACATACGAATGAACGTGAACTAGTAAATGCTAAAAAAAAAAAGACAAAAGAAAAATGTTGCGTGATCATTGAGTAAAATCCAGACGAAATCTTCCGTGCATGAATGAATCTCAAGTTTGGAAGTTGGACGTATTTACATTAAGTTGACAACTAACCCTAAACATGGAACAGACATTACCTTTAATTTATAAACTAACATGTCACACAATTTCAAACACAAAATGGACCATTTGCTTCATTTCATGACCGTACCAGTTCTATCCAGCGAACCATGTGAGTGACCTGCTATTGCGCCACCTAATGGCACAAACCAAAAGGAACAACTTTTCTTGTGCTCTGGACAGTTTTGGTGGTTTTGACATGTTTACAAAGTTCTCTGGGGTCACATCAATAACGTTGATGCCCCCCCGCCCCCCCAAAAGCGTCTACGCCAATCAACCAGAGGAGGGAGTATTCGGTCCTGTTATTCGTTCTAATATCAATTGGCCACTGCTTTAAATTTTAATCACTTACCATAGACTCATTTTGTTACTATACCCTCAACTCCAAGTCACTAAGTTTTATTCAAAATATATTGCGCAAAATGAGCAAACTCTCTACAGAATGGCGAGAGTTGACACGGATTCAAACCCAAAAACCACTTATGTTAACCACCGTGCTGCCTGTTGACAAATACTAGCATGCCAGCAAACAGAAATCCTTGACTCTTGATGGTTTGTCGTTTTTTTTCTTTTTTTTTGTAATACACATGTACCACTTGTTCTTTGGCCCCATGCCCTTCCATCTCTGTTGCTTTGTCAAAAGCGCCGTTTGCCGTTTTAATGAAATTGCTTACAGACAAAATATATCTTGATGGCTTGAGAACATCCATTTAATATCAGCACTGCACAGGCCCAAGTAGCTGCCTGAGATCATATGCAGGATGAATTTGAGGGTCAATGAGGAAGCTGGTAGCTAACATCCTTCACCTGCTGATATGGACACCGGCATTTAGAGGTCAATTGATGGTGCGGGAGAAGCTGTCACTGTGCCTGTGTGTGTGTGTGTGTGTGTGTGTGTGTGTGTGTGTGTGAGAGAGATTCCACATGAACATGCAGATGGTTTCGTTTAGCGCAATGAAATCAGCAGCAGATACAGAGCAGTGACAGTGAACGTGAGCCTCTTTGCACACACACACACACACACGCAAACTGAATCTGGTTGCATGGGTTAATAGTGACGGAATCCAGAAGGAATTTTACTCAAGGACTGAAGCAGCGAGCTACAAGGTAGCCTCTAAACTGCCCTTAAGAGCATTCATGAGTTTTCAAAAGCATCTTTAACATAGCAGAACGCATGCGAGATGACAGGATGTGCGAAGACTAAATACAACAAATTGCGCATACACATTAGAGAATGTCACAGAGAGTTTCCGAGGGCCGATCCCACCTTGATATGCTCACCTCCCGATTGGCCGGCCTTGCTTTGAACCTTGACCCGTGACCTTGTCTGGGACTTGTGACCTTGAGGGAAGCACAAGGCAGAGAGGTGCGAATCCACCAAACGCACGCTCTCCGCTCTGCCTTTTCCCCTCGGATCATTCGTCTCCATCGGGAGCGGGACGGCGATGGAGAGCAGAAATGTCAGCGAGACATTAAACAGGAGGCGCCTGTGTGTGCTCTCCCCGTCCAACCTGTCTGATTGCCCTCACCTCTCTTCCTCCTCCTCCCAGATACACTTCTCCGAGGAGCAATAAATTCATCCTCTCGTCTCCGAATCTCTTTGCCTTTCTTTTGTATCAACAGCCATGTCACCTTTTGTGCACGTCCTCTCTTTAGCCTCATATGCTTAATGTCAAGGCCACCAGTAATTCAAATCCAATGGTTGTATTTAAATCCCATCTCCTTCTCGAAGGGAAGCTTGTACTGCCAAGGCTCGAAATAACTTTTTTGTCTTTGCGGGGCAGTGTTATGATTCAATGACTTCATTTGAGGAGCAAATTTCAGAAGCATATTTTTTCGCAGGTTAATCCCAGGGACCCGAAGCAAAAGTTTTATTTAAAAAAAGAAGACAATATTTTGAATTTATTTGTTAAAACAACACTGTGTGTATTCTCAAAACAGTTTCAGCGCGGCAATTTCAAACTTTTTCATTTTAAAATGAGTATTTCAAAAGAGGTTGTGCTGTCTCAAAACCAAAAGTGATTTAAACATAGATAAACTACTGTCATGTCATTTTGATAACATTTATTGTGTTGACTACAAAAGTAAAAAACAAAATCCCAGACTGTTTTGTGAAAACTAGCAATTAACATTAGTGCTATTAGAAATAAGCAATATTAATAGACTTTTATTCTTACAGGCCAATTTTGTTTGACATACTGAGTTATAATTCAATTACAATTCTGTTAAACATGATTTTGTCAAATTTTTTCTCCAGATGCTTGCCTGCTGTTTTTCTATTCAAAATTGGATACTCTCTGCTGTCATGTAATTCCAGCAAGACCTCTGTGAAAAGTGTACTTGATCACCTAAGAATTTAATTCCGGCGTTAAACGATGTATGTCAATTTTAGGTTAGTTTAGCAATTAGCATAGCAAATAGCATAGCTTCTCTTTCCTTTTCCTGGCTATCCCTGAGTTACAACAATTCTTGTCAGATGAGTAGCTTGTTCGCCGCCACGGAGGAAATGATGACTAATTTAATAGCTCTGCAACGTGTTAGCCACACTATTAGCCCGCTGAAAGATAGCCGACGACTTGTACGAAGGTCGAGCTCGGCGACACTTTTGGGGACTGTCTTGGTGGTTCAATTGTCAGAAGAAATATCTGTAAATCTTTTGGTGTGAAGGTTGTTTGTCTATATGTGCCCTGTGATTGGCTGTTGACCAGGCCAGAGTACACGACACATCGAAAGTTAGCTGGGAAATAGGCTCCAGCTCAACTGGCTAGAAAAAAACGGACAAATTAGGTTATAGGTCGCCCCCCCCCCCCCGCCCACCCAAAAATAGTTGTGATTTACTGTGGTGTCATTATTATTTCAAGCAAGTATAAGCTGTTATTTTCACAGGGGCGTGTTCACGTCTGCCGTTAGTTAAATGTGGAGCCTGTTTATGTTTTCCGCCTCAAAAAGTTACTGACCACAATGAGATCAACTCGCATGGGCACTGCTTGTGTCCTGTCTTCAACCAACTCAACCTGCTTTTTCTGTTGCGTGTTTTAACAGTCCAGAACAGCAGCCTGATTTTGTTTTTCGCTCCTGTTATTATTGCAACCCTGGCAACCAGGCCTGAGCCTTTTTTCTTTTTTTTTTTTTCTTTTCCCCTGACCCTAACCATGCTTGTTTATTTTCTGGGGCCCAGACCCAACCAAGAATACACAGCCGTGGGTGATGTCAGAAAACCCTCATCTAAATGCCATTATTGGAGCATCATGAGAAAGCGTCGGAGCGTCGACACCTGCGAGCGGCCCGTGCGCACACACAACAGCGGTTGTGTTTGCGCACGGCGGCCCCCGCCCGACTCACTGGAGTGCTGTTTATTTTATTGAATGTTTATTTCGCTGTGTAAAACATGCCACTCAGGGACTTTTTGCGCAGCGATGTGCTCTAACTGTGGGTCCCTCCTCCTCCGTCAGTGTGTATATATTGGAGCGTTTTCCTCACTAGTCTGTGTACTTGTGTAAATCCATCCAGTCACACATTGTAAACAACATCTCTACATGTTTATAAATGCTGCCCGACCACTCTAATGAATTTATGGTAATGCCTTGTTCTACTGCTCCTGCTCTGCGTGTGTGTAAGTGGGCTCGTATGCCTATTAAGACTGCCTATCGCCGCTGTGCGCACTGCAACATATTTTGTCGGTTTCTCGTGTGCGAGGAAGACTTTTTTTTTTTTTTTACACGCGATTTCTGGTTTAAACGTTAAAAGTTGGTGACAGCAGCTAGCAGTGCCTGACTGTTGTGAATTTGCGGGCCCCAGTATGAAGTCCATTAGCGGACCTGCTCACTTTGTTTCTTTCTCCGCTTGTTGACCTCCGCAACGATTCGATCTCTTCATAATGAAGTTAATTCTTGGAAATATTTGATTTGTTGGGTGATTTCAAACCATGTGGGACATTTTTTCCTTCCACAGTTTACTGACACTGTTAAAGGTATTCAATACCTCTACACAATGACGACAAGAAAATAAATGACATTTGAAATCACACATTCTGATTGTTTTCTTACATTTATGAGCATTATGACCATTGTAAAGGCTGCTGATTAAAGATGTGTGCAGTAAAAATTCAGATTCTAGTGCATGGCTCAACTGTTAAAAAGTCTGAAGTACAAAAAAAAAAGGTTACTTGTAATTCAGTGGAACCTTTGGAACACTCTCGGTTTCAAACTCCCCAAAAGTGGCACAATTTGGAGTTTCACCAAAGGCACCTTGTGGGACTCCAGCCCAGTGAGCATCTAAAGCAGGGGTGTCAAACTCATTTTTGTCACAAGCCTCTTTGGGGTTACGTCTTCCCTGGGTGGGCAGACAGTAAAATTAAGTAAATGTTTCTATATTGTTACTTGCAGGCCACATAAAATGATGTGGCGGGCCAGATCTAGCCCCCGGGCCTTGAGTTTGCCACTAGTGATCTGAAGGATGAGCAGCACAATTGTGTTTGGCTATTTCTTACTGGTTTGGGTGTTGTTGGTTTTTTTCTTTTAGTCAGCACAGAATGGTGCCAGTCATGACCATAAGTGATGACAATCATACAGTCGAACAGAAATATTACTCATTACAACATAGTGAAAGGATACTCAGTTAAGTATGAGCAAGAGAATGAATCATCTCTGATTTGCACAAATGAGTTTTATAAAGCACGGTAATGTAAATAGCTCCAATCTGTCTGCCAGTCTACCTAAAAGCGTGAGTAGGTTTTACTTTACTTTAGTTTTATTCGGTTTCATCGTACAATTGTAAATATGTTTTGACACTTGTTGGTTAGGATTTTAAAAGGTTAGCTGACAGTTTATGGAAGTGAGTCGTTTTCCATACGTACATATTCTACAGTGTTCGTCCTTCTCCCAGCTTACTTTGGGGGCGGGGCACACGATGCCACGAAATTGCAGGGACAAACGACCATTCACGCACACATTCCACGCTCAACTTTGGGGCAATTTTATTGTCTGAGGATAGCATCATGATTACTTCAAAATATATTGTACCTCGGAAGCGAAGCAAAAACTCACATATAGTGTGTGTGTGTGTGTGTATGTGTGTACAGATGCAGATTGGAGATCATTTCTCTTCGGAGTTTCTCATGTCGCACGATACATGTGTTTTGTTGATTTGATAATTGTGTGCATGCAGGTGTGATGTGAGAGGGCACACGTGGGTCTGGGACGAAGCCATCATGGGCGGCCCTCATCAGGCGTGACAGGTGTTATTACATTGAAATGAGGGCAGTGATGTATGCATCTGTAATGTGGACCGGGCCTCTTCTGCTTGATGGAACCTGACGCTTCTCATTATCGTGACGCTTCTGGAAAAAAGAACAAAGTACCAACATTTCTCCACCAAGTGAGCCCCATCAACCCTAATGAAGAATTGTAAACACACTTTATGAAGACATGACTAAAAATGACATTATTCTTTGAAAATTCTGACAAGAAATGCTCTCTTGCCACGACTGAAATGAAGTTGCTGGCGCAATCAAATGGATAACGTTCTCCTTCAACTTTAAGCAGGATTTGCACTTTGCCACTTCGCTCGAATGTTTGACCTTCCTAGCGCAGAACGGGTAAAGAGTTTTGACATACCGCGGCTGTTCTCACATATATTTTACATTGAGTTGCCGAAGGTCGAATATTTCTTTACCGTCAACATTAGTTTAAAACTTGACTTGCATTTTTAAAAGCTGTATTTTCCATGACTGAAGTAGGAAAACTGCGGTCTCGAAAGTAGTGGTGAAAATTCTCAAAAGAAGACCGGATTGGATTGCGGAGAGCTTGTTTGTTTGTTTTTTTTAAACATACAGTGCGTGACAAATTTTGTCTTGCAGACCATCCAGTGTCATGAAGTCAACGGCGCCAACTTGAATTTACAGAACTGAACCAAGCACAACATTCACCAGTTTTTCTTTTTTTCTGATCAGGAATGCAACCCAGTAGCTATAGTTTGACATCTTACAGCATTCCTATAACACAGGGGTCTCCAACGTGGTGCCCGCGAGCACCAGGTAGCCCGTGAGGACCACACCAGTAGCCCGCCAGTGCTAGGATTGTGATTTGCTCGTAGAAATTATGATTTAAAAATGCAAACATGGGCAGTATTATAGATTCTATAGCTACCTATTTAGCTATCTAACTAGCTAGCTACAGTATACTGTATATCTAGCTAGCTAATGTTCTAATATTATTAAATGTAATTTGTACAAATGTTATTTCAGACGCGTATCAATTTGGTAGCCCTTCACACAATCAGGACACATGAAGTAGCTCTCACTCTCAAAAAGTTTGGTGACCCCTGCTATAACAGTTATGAGGAAGTAATGTGGTTTGCAATATTTTTGGGCTACATTGTGAAAAATCCTGATCATGATTAGGGCCCTGAGCGGCACAGTGTTCAGTGTTTAGCAGGTCCGCCTCACAGTGCAAGTTGCAGGGTTCGATTCCGGCTCCGGCTTTCCTGTGTGGAGCTTGCATGTTCTCCCCGTGCCTGCGTGGGTTTTCTTCGGGTACTCTGGTACTTTCCAAAAACTTGCATCGCAGGTTAATGGAACACTCTAAATTGTCCTTAGGTGTGAGTGTGAGCGTGGATGGTTGTTCGTCTCTGTGTGCCCTGCGATTGGCTGGCAACTAGTTTAGGGTGTGCCCCACCAACTGCCCAAAGACAGCTAGGATAGGCTACAGCATGCCCGCCCGCCTTTCAAACATTGGCTCAATGGCCGATGTTTGCGATTATAATAAATCAATAAATATGCAGCTTAAATGAATGCGCACTCCCCCTGCCCCAACTTTTGGGATGGAGGAGGGATGACAAGAAGTCAAACACTGTATTTTCTTAACAGGCTATGAACAGCACCATTTTTTGATTTACAAGGTTTGTATTATATCTAAATGGTTTCTGTGCTCTTTATTTGTTATGGTGTTAAATGACATGAGAGAGATAAGCTCGTAAGACGGTTAGTTAATTCAAATGATCCCAGGCAGGAGAAGAAGGCTGGCGTGAAATACAAACCAGTGCACTTTTCCTGTGTGAATGCATTCTGAAGTCAATTCAGCCAAGGTGATGTGCGCCGCATTGTGCTAGCCGGCGTCTTATCACCAGCCTTGATTACTGATTTGTGAAATGAATGTATTAATTGTTGTGAGTTAATGAAGCTTTTATATGGTTCCGTCTCATCCAGTTGAGGGTGGGGGGGTTTGTGCCACAGAGACCACACGCTGTGATCACGCACAATAAGCTGTGATATAATCAGAAACCAAGATAACTGCTTTCCCTTTGTTAGTAGGTATGAAAAGGAGCAGAAATAAACAAAATCCAACATCTTAAAAAAAAAAAAAAAAGATCCACGTGTAAAGTCAATTATTTCCGTGCTCCCCAATGTCATTTCATTTTTTTTTGTTTATTCCCCATCAATGAGATTGAAAAGGAATTTCAGGATAAATGCATGTGTATGCAGCATAGTGCATGCAAAGCAACAAAACACGATGACAAAAAACCCCCAAAACACTTTTTGGGAGGATTTTTGATTTACTGCCAAGTATGAAGGCACTTAAAACTGCTGAAAATATTCTCATGTTGTGATGAAATGTATGTCAACAACTCACCCAAAAAAAAGAAAATTGAAGTTTTCTGTTTGCTCAAAGGTCAAACACAATATGTTGTGGAATTGCTAGTTAAAATTGATATTTTCCCCTTTAAAATATCATGTACAGGTCAATAGAAAGTGGATCCAGAGTCAAGCTGTAAAATAGTGCGTGTGATTTCAGACTTCTTACACTCTCAACTGCTTGCTTGCTCAACAAGCAAATTAACAACAAAAAGAAATAGACCCGGGAAGTCCCGTTACATGCACCTGACTGGTGTCACTTTTGTCACTGGAGTCTAAAAAGAAGCTCACCGCTTTAAAACACAAGAAACGGCACTTTGCAGCTGAAATTTTCCAACAACATACAAAACAAGCTTCCTGACCTTAGGCCTGGCGAGGTGCGCTGACCTCACATGTCATTCGTCATCTCATTTCTGATGATACAAGCATTGTGATTAATCAGATCCATGTCCATCCTTGCGATTATCGGCGCAACATATCCAAATGCGAAGATCCATCATTTGACGCAAAACGGTCAACCCGCACCGGAGTCACCCATCATTTTCGCTTCACTTGAAACATCTAAACGGTGCGCAGCGTCGTGCCAATAAGCAAACATCTGTCTCATTTGAATGGGCCGCGGCCTACTTGATTTGCTGAGGAACAAATGTGACGCCATATGTTTTCTGCTTCCCGGCCGCAAAGCGGTCCGCTAAGCTACTACCTGCGAGGCTCATCTACGGTACATAAAACAGTTCATCGCTCGTCTAATAGCGAGAATGCGCTTGTGCAGGCGGAGTCCGCCCGACTCAGTGTAGCTCCCTCTGCAGTGCAGTTTGAAGCCTGACATATCAATGGTATCTATCGCACAGTGTAGATAGTATTGATTGCAGGCGCATTTGCTTTTAGTTTCCGTTGGTTTCTTTCAGAGCTGCTGGGTTCCAAACCTCATCTGACGTTTCTTCAAACTTTCAGTAAGAAGCTTACTCGTTTCGAAAGAAATCCATCATAAGACAGGGATGTCACAAAGTGTCATCGAGCGCAAGTTGACAAAATTGCTGACGCCGTTGCATTCGAAGGAGAAGAAATCCAACAACTGTCGTTGGATTCACTGAGAAAAGTAATATTGAGTAAAAGTAGATCATAGTCAGCACAGGCCTTATTGTTGGAGTTCCCAGAACGATTATCCAGAGCGATTATCCTGAGGTGTGGTGTGATTTCAGAAGGATTTTTCTTCCCCGATCTGCTCCAAAAAAAGTTGACAATCACAAGTAATAAACTTGTGAAATAGGTACAAACGCAGATCCTCGCGTGCGGTCAATACAGAGTTCGGCTTTCTGGTTTCGGATGGAGATATTCTATGTGGGTTGCTGTGCTCTCCACTCAACTCAACTGAATTTATAGAGCACTTTAAAGCAACCATCGCTGTATACAAAGTGCTGTACATGGAGCAAATAAGATCAATTCTGAGTCATGCTGAGTCAATAGTCAAAGAATCCAAATACCGAATGTAGTTTTTGGTACCTCGAATAATGTCTGGTCAGCAGACCTAAGGTGTCGGGCAGGTGTATAGGGGTGGAGGAGCTCAGATTGGCAAGGTGGAGCCAGGCCATTTCAAGATTTGAAAACATCTCTTAAAAAGAACTTCAAAACTTCAAAAAATCCAGTGAAGGGATGCCAGAGTAGGAGGTATGTGCTCCCTCTTATGAGTACCAGTCAAGAGGCGAGCAGCAGCATTATGGACCAACTGGAGACGCTTAATGGAGGATTGGCTGACTCCAAAGTAAAATGCATGACCGTAATCCAGCCGGGATGTGACAAAGGGATGAATTACTGTTTCAAAGTTCTCATGAGGAAGGAGGTGTTGGGCATTGTCTGTACACCACATGCCATAAGAACATTGAACACATAATGTACTTTTTTCGTAGTAGTGTGCGTCTAACTATTGGGTTAGAAAAATAGCCTCTGAAATAATTCCGATGGCTTAAGAAATTTGATCGCCAAGCACGCTACAGGACCTTTAAGATATGCTTCACTTCGGCAGGGCCATTGTACTATTTCACATTCAAATTGACACTCAAGGAAATATTTAACAGCGGCGGCCATTTATGACAAGATTTCAAATCGCACGAAGTAAACATTCCGGCAATACTAACATTTTCTCCTATATTCAGTAGCGTGTGACCATGTTTCCCCTCAGTGATGGTTTGCCTGAATAGCATGAAAGGACGGCTCAAGTGTATTCGTGACTAAAGTATACACAGTTTATTGCCCTTCATTCCTTTATTTGTGGATGTGAAAGGGTCTAGTCACTCCGGGCGGGCTTATGCAGTGCACGAACGAGCAGCCGCTCCCTCGTCCGTGTGCGCTCCAGCAAGTGAGAGGGATAAAGGTGAAACCACTGATTTGTTGCAGTCGCTAAAATAATAGAGCAATTTCTTTGCTTGATGCTCGTGCTCCGCTGTTGACACACACGCGTGCGCAGACAGCGGGCTGTTCTCTCAAATCATCCGCAAACAATGACACTTGTGAACAGATCACATCAATCTCTCTCAAGAGAAATATGAGTTCCCTCACCTTAACACTCGCTCCCCAAACTAAATCAAACACACACACACACACACACACACACACTTGCTAAGGCCACTGGGCATTGTGTGCATGTGCGCAGTGAAAGAGAAAAACATTTTTCATTCATTTTACATTTATTTCCAATCTCACAGGAGGTCCACAAAAAAATTCAGTCAGATTCCAATGTCACAATCTTTCCAGTGAAGCATCAAACAAAACGTCGGGCCGGGGGCGAGGGCTGACTCCACATCAATTACACCTTTATTTGTTAGCGGAGGGTAGGCCTTATTTTGACGGCAATTTAAAATGCTGCTTGTTCAAATGGTTGTAGCGTCGAACAATAAAATCAACACTCAATAAATTACACGCTTTCGCAGCTGAATAGGAAAATAGAGGACGGCGGCCGAGGGCGCGCTGCGCTACCTCCACCAAGGCTTAAACATTTGCCACGTGTAAAATCGCACATTTTTAGCGGCCAAGCAAGTGGCACAAAGGCCCTCCTGACATTCCTTCATATTCTTAAGACAATTTGTGAGAGCTTTTCTATACTGCAACAAATTTGCACGTGTTGTATTCCATGTGGGTGTGACCGCCCAAAATTGGCCCACTGATTCGGCATAAAAAACTCAAATGAATCAACTCCGCAATGCTCTTGATGTGCAGGCATTGTCAGAGAGTCGCAGGTTGCACAGTTTCTAATGGACACGCAAACACCATGTGATGGAATTTTAGATGTTAACCAGAAAGACTGGTGGCCCGGTGATCCAGTGGTTAGCGCGTTGACCTCACAGTGCAGAGGTCGTGGGTGCGATCCCGGCTCCGGCCTTCCTGTGTAGAGTTTGCATGTTCTCCCCAGGCCTTTGTGGGTTTTCTCCGGGTACACCGGGTTCCTCTCACATTCCAAAAACATGCATGGCAGGCTGATTGAACTCTTTAAATTGTCCCTAGGTGAGTGTGAGCGCGAATGGTTGTTCGTCTCTGTGTGCCCTGCGATTGGCTGGCAACTGGTTCAGGGTGTCCCCCGCCTACTGCCTGAAGACGGCCGGGATGGGCTCCAGCATCCCCCGCGATCTTCGTGAGGATTAAGCGGTTCGGAAAATGGATGGATGAATGTAACCAGGAAGACGGTGCTTAAGACGACCCCAGATGTTGACAATTTGTCCCTAAAATGTGATGACATTGTCAATTGTCACCATTGCTTTCTTTCTCATCAACAAGGCACCAAAAATCTTGCCGGCCACACTTTGACTTCATTCTGGTGGCTCTAGTCGAGCAATAATAGATCTGATTTCACCTCCAGACTGTACTTGATTGAACTCTAATAGACAATTAAATCCAAAGGAATCACCTGTCCAGCTACTTTTGAGCCCTTGATGGAGTCTCAGAAACTTAAGCCGAACGATTGCACTTCAGTCACACTGTGTAACTTAATAATGTCATGTAAATTTATGGAAGAAGACTCGGTGATAAGAAAGGTTTTGGGGTTTAAAAAGTTTCGCCTTTCTTTGCAGTTTAATTTTTTTTTAAAGAAAGGCAACACGCTCTTCATTTTTCTCTCCCGCCCCCACTAATCTCTGTATATGAGCTCAAAGGAAGGGAAAATCTCTCTGTGGGTCCTGGTTGTTCTAATATGTGTCAGTTTTTGTCCTGTTCTCCGTCGCTCTGCTTCCTCCTCGCTTATTTTGGCTCTCCGTTTCCTCCTGTCTTCATATTTCTTCTCTTTGTTTGACTCGTCTGTCCCCGTCTCCGCTGGCTCTATCAGTCGTCGTCAGCGACGAGCACAGAGGACAATGCTGTGTGTATGTGTGTGTGTATGTGGAGTCTAGAACGATGATGAGGATGACGACATTTAGTCATGGAATTCCTAATTTTACCCGGTGCTTTTTGTCCAAACGAGACAGCTTTTCTTGACACTTTGTCCAAACATGCTGATTGTGCTGCAGCTGTGGGACTGTGTGTGTGTGTGTGTGTGTGTGTGTGTGCCGCTGAGGGTGCACCTGTATTTCGATTTAAACACCGAAGCATCATTCAGCGAGCCATATATTGCAGAGCATGTGTTCCAAAACATCTTTGGCCGTAAAGAAAGAGATGAAATATCTTTCAAGTTCAATTCCAGGAAATTTATTTATGGGAATTCTGTTTATAAAATAAATCCACCTGTGTGTGTGTGTGTGTGTGTGTGTGTGTGTGTCAATGCATCTTTTATTGCCATCTGGATTCAAATGAATCCAAATGTTGGGTCAAGTTCCAATTTGTTCATATTATATAACAACTTTCCACAATAAGTAATTGAATTTGTTTTAGTCTGTCAGCCAAACTTTCACTTTAATTATTCGGGTAGTGTTGTGAGCCAATGTGTTGAAATTCTTTAGCTTTCATAAAATGGAACAAAAATAATTCTTAACTCACCAAATAGCACCCTCCACTCCCCGCCCCGCCCCCTTCTTAAACGATCCAAAATCATCCCTGTATCATATGCGGATTCATTAAAAAAAGAAAATATTTTTTGATTTTGGGGGGCGCGGCCCAGTAGTCCAGTGGTTAGCACGTCGGCTTCACAGTGCAGAGGTACCGGGTTCGATTCCAGCTCCGGCCTCCCTGTGTGGAGTTTGCATGTTCTCCCCGGGCCTGCGTGGGTTTTCTCCGGGTGCTCCGGGTTTCCTCCCACATTCCAAAAAAACATGCATGGCAGGCTGATTGGACGCTCTAAATTGTCCCTAGCTGTGAGTGTGGGCATGGATGGTTGTTCGTCTCTGTGTGCCCTGTGATTGGCTGGCAACTGATTCAGGGTGTCCCCCGCCTACTGCCCGAAGACGGCTGGGATAGGCTCCAGCACCCCCCGCGACCCTAGTGAGGATTAAGCAGTTTGGAAAATGGATTGATGGATGGATTTTGGGGGGCGTATGATAGACAGGTGTGTGTTATTGACAGAATTTTGCGGTAGTTAATTTTTGGGCAAATTTGGGGGTAACTTTTTTTTTCTTTTTTTGCGAGATTTTATGTTGAACTCCATTGTTTTCGCAACCGTTGACCTTGTATGCCGCATTATTTTCTTTGCGTGATGTTCACATGAAATAATGATGAGAGTTGACATTGATTTTGGAAAACGAATCCAAATAGGCAACATTTTTGAAAAATACCCTTGTGTTGACGGAATTCCAAAGGAATGAATGACTAATGATGCCATGCTGCAATGCATTCACAGCATCAGTATTTGCATCCACGGATTGCAGTCATCTGGCAAATATGAGACCGCAAGCTTAGTCAGGATAATGATGATGACAGAGGATGATTTTTTTTTCTTTTTTTATGAATTAGAGAGACCTTCAAAATCTTTGACCATATCTCCTGTATATACTGAACGTGCTCTCAAGAGGTGCAGGATACGGCACATGTATGTGTCATGAAAGAAACACAGAAGGACTGACTGACGACAAGCCACAATTTACACACGAGACAACTGATGTGCATTAGCGTTCCAAGAATGTGCCGCCGACAGTCCAAAAGTTTCCAAATCAGCAAACCTTCGATGTCTCCAGCTGACAGTAAACTGTGAAACTCTCCCATGGATGCGTTCTCAGTGGAATGAAAATAAGAATCCTGCATATGTCGTAAACACTCTCTGGCATATTGTGTCAAAATCAATCCTGATCTTAAAAAGCCTGTGACAGTCCAGATGTTAGGTGTGATTGCCATTTGTGAAAGAATTCCAAATCTGAGATATTTTTCCACAGTTGCAATACAGAAGTGTGGACCTGCCAATGTGGAGTCAACATATAATATAGTGAATCCATTTTGTAAATACATTGTAACGCATTTGAAAATAAGTTCAAACCTACTTGTAGGCTAAATACTACAAAAATATGTTTTCCCATAATTCCACGGGGCTGTCAACTTTCTTCATGCATATTTGCAATTACGTTTGAACATATACTGACAGATACTGGTATTTTTTTTTATAGTGCTTCCAGACTTGCAGTATTGTGTAACTTGTAAATTATTCACTGTTCATGAAAAAATAAACAAACGGTGATTTTGTGCTGTTCACTCAATAGTATAGTAAAGCAGCACTTGATTTAAATGGAGCCCCGAAGATAGAAAAACAGACAAAATCTGGCCCTGTGACCTCATTACCTCTGTGTTGGCCCCATGAATGGAAAATTTCTCCCCCCTTACACACACACACACACACACATACACACACACGCACACACACACAGCATGATCACAGAAGCATGCTAAGTGGCTTGCTCATGGCTCATTGTCAATGTTCTTTTGGTGTGTATCTACTATATAGTGGAACCTCCAAATTTGAAAGTCTGAAAAATGCACCAGAACATCGTTTTGTTTGTCTATTGAACACAAAACGTACACAGTAATAATTTGACAGAAAGCAAGGTAAGTAAAATAGTAAAAAGGAAAGAGAAATCAGTCATCATTCAACACAGTTATTATGTTCAAGGGAGGAGGAAGAAGTAAAAAACGTATCTAGTCCTACCCCGTGTTATGTGTTTATATCTAATCGATCATTTTTATATCAATCAGAAAAGAAAGAAAGTAAGAACAGAGAAGTCTCCATTAAGGCTCATGCTTTACCCTTAACCGTGATATTTTTACAATTTTTGTTTTGTATCTGGATTTTATACATACACACCCTGGTACTCTTGTGTCAATTTTCTCTTGTATTCATAATGGCTATTGCCATACCTTTCTCTATTTATCAACTTCGTTCTGATTTAGCATTATATTTAACGTTTAGAATTGATAAAGGATGTACTCCACAATTGTGCTTGTCTTTTTCTTTGCCTTTTGTTTTTTTTTCTTTAATGATACCATGGCAGAATTTGATAGCAAAGTAGAAACATGTGATGATAGTTTTGAAGATTCAGGAATGTGATACAAGCATCTCTGTCCCGGTACAATATGGCCAATGCAATAATAATAGGTAATCGACTCCCTTGAAGAGACTCCCTTCCCAGACACACAAGGTAATATCGCACTGCATGTCCGTCAGCATATCTGTCAGGTTTCATGTCGTATTGAAATAATGCCGAAGGAATGAATGAATTGTTTCGAACTTTTAAGTGAACTTCCCAGTGGGCATCCAATGTCAATTCAACATCAATGTGACAACAAAATCCAATCTTCAATGAAGAATTTCATCCCATACATCTTCCTCTTTGTTTCCTCAATGTTAAGCTAGAGTAACCTTGCAAGAGATGCAAAGCTGCTCTTCCATTATTCCCCTGTTTTTAACTGATGTTGTCCACTCTACATCTGCATTGTATTGTGCTCCTCTTCACATTCCCAAATTCTTTCAGCTCCCAATCGGAGCACCGGAAAGACCAAGTAGCAAATAATACCCTTAAGCTTGTTAATGAAGTCTGTCGCACTTTGCGTGTGCTTCAGAAATGTCTTTCAGCCTTCCGGAAGGGCTCCTATCTGCACCCGTCTATTTGCTTTTACATCTCCAGTACATTATTTTGTTATTCTTATTAAGCAAAAAAACAGGTAACCCCCCCCCCCTCCCCATCTTCTTTCTCTGCGAGCATAGAAATGTAATATTGCGTTTAAAAGTCAGTTTTCAAAATTGGATGAAACACATCAGCCTGACTTTGTTTTGCCTTCCTAACCTCCATTCACACTCCTCCATCCTTGATGCATCTCGTTCATTTGCTGTGGCGTACGCTATTCACTGGTGGATGTCTACTTTCACACTTAACAGTCTGACTGATGTTTTTCCACTTTGCATTGTTACATTGTCGGGTGGCGTGTGTTTGTGTGTGCGCTTTTACGGCTCCATTGCCAATTCAAGTCCGTGAATATAATCAGAATAAAAACACACAAAAAAAGCTTTCACACATTGGAGATATATTGGCAAACAGCGTGATGGAGTTAGTCCTCCGACGTCATTGCCACACACCTTGTATCGGGAAGGGAGAGGAAGGCTTTTTTTCTATTACATTCTTAATGTGAATACTGTATAAGTTTACCTCGTCATTCAAAACACAAAACCCCCACAATGCATGGTGAATTCACCCCGAGCAGCCAAAACAGACGCACCACTGGGGTGGCTAAGCTAATGTTATATTGCAATAAGCTCCCATTCCTGTTTAATAGTAGCTGAGTCGTCACATTTGTAGAGTCCATCCATCCATCCATGCATTTTCTGATGCGCTTATCCTCACCTGTAGGATCAACCGTAGTCAGTTTTGAGATCAAAGCCCTCATGTGTAGCTTCTTGAAAATGCTTTCTTGAAGGCGGAGTTTGGACGCAATGTGGACGGGCACCAAATGACAGTTAGGTGTGCCAGCTTTATCCCTGTGCCTTTAAGTAAATCGATCTTCTCGTCAGTACCAGGCCGTGTTCTGAATCACTAACCACATCTGCCGCCCAACGATGAGGAATATCAGTTTGTTTTAAACTTCTAATATTGCCTTTGTGTGTCAAAACCACCATGACGTTCAAATAAACACATATGAACACTCAATGTCTGCACAGTCATGTCTTCACACCCCCCCCCCAGGACCCCATTTTCTTCACCTCTTCAGATGGCATCTCTCACCCTTTCCATTTCCTCGCCGCTTGTTTACAGTAAGCAGTTGCGAGCGTGATGGGTTTTACCTTTTATGGCCATTCTTCAACCATGCTGAAAGCTCACTAATACGACAGCTTGTTGCCCACCCGCCCCTCCTGGAATGGATGGAGTTTGTACGTGTAGCGACCGGATGGTTGCCGGTGAAGCATATTCGGTTTCAGCAAAGAGCAATTCTTACCCATTTTCATCGGCAGATAGTGGCTGCGTGGGGCAGGGGTTTGTTTGAGGGTCGTCGCTGTAAAAAAAAAAAACTGTTTAGGTTACACTGACACATGCACGCATGCATGCAGAGGCAGACAAAGCAGGCAGGTGTGATTGAATGAGACCTGCTGTGAGGCCAAAGTTGGAACAAGCATGATGGAAGGGAGAAAGATTTGAGATATGTGTGAGATGTCACATTTTAAAGCACAGTTTATTAATAAATAAGGACAATGTTTCTTTTTGTATTGGCTTCTTGACCATAAAGCCAACTGAATTTCAGGTCACTGAAACACATGACAATCATGACATTGGTTGTGTTTTTAGAAAACACGACCATTCATAATTTTACCAAAATCGGTTTTCCTCGTCCTTCTATTTTCATTTTCATTCATTCATCTTCCGAACCGCTTGATCCTCACTAGGGGTGCTGGAGCCTATCCCAGCTGTCTCCGGGCAGTAGGCGGGGGACACCCTGAATCGGTTGCCAGCCAATCGCAGGGCACACAGAGACGAACAACCATTCGCGCTCACACTCACTACGCTAGGGACAATTTAGAGCGTTCAATCAGCCTGCCATGCATATTTTTGGAATGTGGGAGGAAACCGGAGCACCCGGAGAAAACCCACGCAGGCCCGGGGAGAACATGCAAACTCCACACAGGGAGGCCGGAGCTGGATTTTCATTTTCATTTATTCCATATTTTTGCTTGGTTCCTCAGTTGGTTGGTTACGTTTCCCAATCATCCACAACCAAACGAGGGCTCGCACGTTCCAGTAAAGGCAAGAAAGGCAAGGCAGCTTTATTTATATAGCACCTTTCATATACAAGCCAACTCAATGTGGTTCACAGAAGCAAAGACACTTCCAAGCATTTACAAACTCAACAATACAAACCCGACATTCAAAAGCAAAGCAGAGAAAACAGTTAAGTAACTCGCAGAAAACGACAAGAATGGCAGTTGACAACATTTAAACAATGAAGAGAAAACTTGAACAAAAAAATTGACGTAAAATATGTTTTGATTGTGCCCCTTTTTCCAGATATCACTTTGCTCTGCTTTCTGATTGGTTGCAATTGATTCAGTGATAGTGCCACGAGTTACATTGGCTTGTCTTTTCAGGATTTGAAAGCTTTGTCAAATGTAAAGGATTTTTTTAGGGTTTTATAGTTAGTTGTATCAGGATTCTATACAAAATATGGGCGGTCTGGTGGTCAACTGCTTAGCGCATCTGCCTCACAGCTGCATGGCACATTAATGAAACACTCTAAATTGTCCCTCGGTGTGTTTGTGAGCACGGATGGTTGTTGGTCTACGTGCCCCCTGCGATTGGCTGGCAACCGGTAGAGGGTGTCCTGCTTATTGCTCGATGACAGCTGGGATAGGCGCCAGCACGCCCTTGTGAGGATAAGCAGATCAGAAAAAAATGAGCGGATGGACGTATAAAACTTCACAACAGATTCAACAAACTAACTCCTTAGGCGGCACATCTAATTAACACGTACCTGTGTACGAATGGACAAAGTCTGACTCAGAACTTCAGACCTTTGCGGGGAATGCCGTCACAGATAAAAAGGTTCTATCGATGTGTCGAATGCCTTCATGAGACGGCGCATTTTATTGGCGGGCATGGGTATCATGTTTTGAAGTGATGTACTGTGGGCTTGCCACAGGGCGTGTGCTGAGATCTGACCTCAGCCATGATGAAATGTCAGCGCTTGTGAGGGGTTTGCGCGGCTCTGGAATGCCAGCGTTCGGGGGCCTGAGAAACAGTCACGTCCAAACAAACACGGGCTCGTCTTTCCCTCTTGCCCTCCTCCTGTGCCTATCGCTCACATGAGCGCACACACACACCAACGGACACACGTGAACAGGCACAGCATGCTTGCCTGGGAGTTGTGTTTATTGTCTCGGTGTTAACTGACGTCGCTGCCATATCTGGGCCCCCGTAATTAGATTTACCTTTCCTTGTTTTTCTTTCCTCTCTTCCAAACTTTTTTCCTGCCTTTTGCCTCGTCTCCCTTCATCAAAGCTTTTTTTTTTCTTCCGTGTGCAGACGATAAGGTGAGAATCCCAGACTCCCCTCAGCGTTCCACTTCTATCTTTGTTTATTCATTTTTCGCCCGTCCCGTGTGTCCAGTCAACCCAGAGACACTACGCAATATATTCATTTGTTTTAGAACCGGGGGACCCCTGAAGTGGATTTTTTCCCCTTCCTCTGCCCCTGAAGACCGCCAGAGCCACTAGAGGAGTTTCTCAACTTCTACTGGGTGCTATACCTTGCTCCAGGGCACACATGCTTCAAAACATCCAAACTCAAGTCAAGAGAATTCAGGGTGAACAGGTGCTTGACAGGTTTTTGCGAGTCCCTACTGAGCGTTTGTCTTCAGATGTTTGTGGTGACTTGAAGTTGCAATTTGTCTCATCTTGCTTCCCCTCAACAATTGCTCCCCAATGGTTTGGGACAGTCAGATTATAAAAGTCAAACAATTATTAAAACCAAATAAGGTTGATTTTTTTTTTTTTTTAACTTATTATCTTTCTCAGAAACATTCCTCTTAACATAGTCTTTTTTAAATTATTTGGCTTTTGACTCTGGATGAGTTATTGCTTTTGTGTTGTCAGGGTTTCCGGAAAGTACTGGACAGAATAGGACTTAGAATAGGAAACGTGAACTCTGTAAGGGTTGATAAAAACTTGATTCAAGGAAAAAATCGTGAGAAGTACAACAAAGGAACACCAGGAAAAAACAAACATTAGCAATAATGATGTGCTCTTTGGTTCTGTTTTGGAAAGAAAAACTAAAAATGTCCCAGTGCTGGTTGATCATGCAGTGCCAACAGTGAACTCCTCTTATGGTAGTGTTACGGGCGTGTGTGTGTGTGTGTGTGTGTGTGTGTGTGTGTGTGTGTGTGTGTATGTGTGGCTACATGGACTATGCCACTTTGTTTTCCTCTCTAGATTTAAAGCCTTACATGGAGACAAACAGACACCCGAAAGACACATGAAAGCTCCCCAGGGCAGTTTTCTGCGTGTGTGCACAATCCTCAGAGGCCTTTGGGTGACGGCTACCATATCAAAGGTTCATTGAGCGAGGATTAAATATCAAGCCCGCCATAGAGGTTTGGTCCAGTTTGGAAGTGACAACAAAAGGTGGCAGAACATTAGACAGTCACTGGAGGGGTGAAATCTACTCCGTTGCGCCCTCAAAACACCTGTTTTAATATCTTGTTTGAATATGATGGCTCCCCTAAAAGGAAGCATCTATCACCACCGTTGCCTCTTTTTTTCCCCTCTTACTTTGCTGCGGTCCTGTTCTTGTTTTTAATCTGTCTCTGTACACTGAGGCGGTAAATGAAAGACAGGAGTACAGGAGGGAATAAAGACAAAGTGAAGTATTGGACTCCACCTCCCGTCTCTCGCACCCCCTCGCCGACCCCTCCTCAGCCCTCCCCTCCGGGGAATGTTTGGGGGCCCAGCTCATATTTTGTTTGCACAATGCATTCCTGCAGGCTCTTTATTTATGTCAATCTTCCTTTTGATCAGCGTCCAGTTACCACCGGTTACCCACTCATTGCTCCTGTGAGTGAAGGAAGCCACCTGTGATGCAGGGCTGGGTTTTTGTGTGTGTGTGCGTGAGTGTGTGTGTGTGTGTGTGTGAGCCTGCATTAGTGTGGGGCCGTCGTTACGGAGCAAGTTTACCGTCAATTAATGCGGCCAAATGAATCCCTCACATGGTAAAGTATTTAGGTAAGGTGATCTGGCCCGGTGGTGCAGCTGTGCACATCTGTCTGTGATCTATGCCACAGATGGTCCTACCTGCTCTCACACACACACACACACACACACACACACACACACATACATGCACCGAGGTGGAGAGGTGAGGCATGTGTTTTGTGTGTGTGTGTGAGAGAGAGAGTGTGTGGTGTATATGGGCTGTAAATCTTTCATTGCTGCACCGAGGTAACATTTATGAGTACATCATAGGAGCAGTCACATTCCCACGGGATTATTATTATTATTATTGGCTTTGAAAAATGATACAGCAAACACAAAAACTCTGATTAGAGCAGGATGACCAGAGCAGGATGACCAGTTTTCCATTCAGTGTTCATATCAAGGCTCGAAATAAACAGGTTCGAAGAAAAAAATAGCATTTTGTGCCTCATCAAAATACATTGAACTGCAAAAGTCAAGTCAAGTGAACAGTATTTATAGAGCACTTTCAACCAGCCATCGCTGCATACAAAGTGCTGTACATGGAGCAATTTAACATGCACAATAAACAGTGAGACGAATCGGTAATAAAGGCGGTAGAAAGCACCAAACAGTAAAACCAAGAACAAATCTAAGTCATGCTGAGTCGAATGCCAAAGAATACAAGTGAGTTTTGAGGAGGGTTTTGAAGATGGGCAGCGAGGAGGCTCACCGAATGATCATTCCAGAGAGAGGGACCAGCAACAGAAAAGGCTCGATCCCCTCTGAGCCTCAGTTTAGTTCTTGGAACGTCTAATAATGTCTGGTCCACAGACCTGAGGCGCCGGGCAGGTGTGTAGGGGCGGATGAGCTCAGAGAGTAAGGTGGCGCGAGATTATTCAGAGATTTGAAAACAAAGAGGAGGATCTTCAAAATAACTCTAAAATGAATGGGGAGCCAATGAAGGGATGCCAGAGTTATGTGCTCCCTCTTACGAGTACCAGTCAAGAGGCGAGCAGCGGCATTCTGGACCAGCTGAAGGCGCTTAATGGTGACATTAATGTGACAATTAATCGCAAAGACATCCCAAATAGCTTCTCAGAGCTGGCCGCACGCGTACTGTTCGCGTCATTGAGTAGTCGGAGGCCGAGGCAAGCTCGATGCTAGCCGCACCAGCTAGCTAGCACCGAGCTTCGGCTGACTACTAGTCCGGCTAAATATGTTGCAGAGTCCCTCCTTAAGTGAGTAATTGTTGCCACCGTGCCAGCCAGTGAATAAACTAAATTCCTGACAAGTATCCTTCTCACGAACTGATGATGAGGAAAGACGAAGAAGCCATACTAGTCGATAAGCTAACCTAAGATTGACATGTAATTGTGAAACAGACATGTTATTTGTCTTCACAATAATCCTACGTTTTTATTTTGACTTTTGAGAACTTTTGCACAACAAATATTCTCAAAATATCAGTGTAGACCTTTGACTTTTTGTTTTTTAATCGAGTGCTTAAACGCCATACAACTAATTCCAGGTGGTGTCTATGTACAAAGCACGTCTATGCTCACAAATTGACAGTTGTTTGTTGTTGTGTTTTTATGTTGTTTTAGTTTCTTTTATAATGGTAGGCCTATAGATTCTAGTTTCCACTCTTCATCTGGTTTATGATTTTACTGTCTTCTCAATTAAAGGCATAACTGATATGAAGTTTATTTCATGTTTGACCAGCTCATCGTGACAAATGAAATGATTTGTAAACCGTGCATGTTGTCATTCTCTTTTTCTGAATTTGATCAAACATAAAAAAATGTAACATTTAAGACAATAAACTGGACTGGAATGCTACTTAAAACATTGCCAGTATATTACATGAAGGGTTTAAAGTTTTGAAAGTCGGGACATTTTTGTGTGATTGAGAAATGGATGTTCATTCATTCATTCATCTTCCGAACCGCTTGATCCTCACAAGGGTCGCGGGGGGTGCTGGAGCCTATCCCAGCTGTCTCCGGGCAGTAGGCAGGGGACACCTTGAATCGGTTGCCAGCCAATCGCAGGGCACACAGAGACGAACAACCAACCATGCTCACACTCACACCTAGGGTTAATTTAGAGTGATCAATCAGCCTGCCACGCATGTTTTTGGAATGTGGGAGGAAACCGGAGCACCCGGAGAAAACCCACGCAGGCCCGGGTAGAACATGCAAACTCCACACAGGGAGGCCGGAGCCGGATTCGAACCCGGTACCTCTGCACTGTGAAGCCGACGTGCTAACCACTGGACTACCGGGCTGCCTGGATGTTCATATTTCTGTTTTTTTTCCAGAAACAAACAAACGAAAAATAAACAGCACCAGAAATACTTTATATGATTCTGTTTTCACAGCCATGTCAGTTGTATTATAGGTTTTCATGATTTGAATGTTGAAGCAGATTTACAAATCCTTTATCTCAGCACAGAAAAACTGCATGTATAAATATAATTACAGCTTTTGATACCAACCATTCGTGTTCCTTTTATCATATAACGATGGGCAGAGAGGTCAAACAGCCTGCTTTTGCAAAGCATTGCATTGATATTTCATTAAGAATCGGTGTATTTCATAATTTAATTTTTGATTTTAAAGTGCATGTGTCAATCAATACAAAAAAAGACCTTCAGATATTATTTCAAAGTGTCCACTCGTGGTTCATTTAAAACAAAGTTGACTTTTGTCTTGCAAAGTTGCAAGTCTTTGCAAGTGAAGAATGAAGTTGTGGTTGAAAGTGAAGTGCACGTTTTGAAGGACAGTTCTGGAAAAAAAAAAGTATTTTTCCGAAACATTGCTGTTCAGCGACAACACGTTTTAATAACACGTGTAGGAGAACACAAAGAATCTCATGACGGTAAAACTATCAAAAGGTGGACTTAGAAGTCCAACTTGAAAGTTTTCTACACTTTAAACTTCTTTGTGTTCTTATTGTCTACCTTTTTATGTTCCGCTAAAGATTTTTTTTCTTCCTCATTTTTCTTAACCTTCCAACTTAATTACCTACATCTGGCACGCTACAACTCATCATTCAGTTTTCATTTGTGTCGCCATGATTCTAAATCTTCGATATTTTCATCTGAAGCTTTAACATGGCCTAAAAAGAAGACGAATAGGCTACAGGGTTTCTGGAAGAGGGAAAGGATAAGTGAAAGAATAACTGAAGTAGAGGTGGCCATGATTCAGGTAATTGGCCTCTGACAGCTCCTCAGTGGACACCAGCTGAAGCCTGCGGTGAGACCGGGCAGCCCCCAGGTGTGAAAGTATTTGCGAGAGAATGTGAAAAGCCTTTTTTTTTTTTCTTTTTCTGACCAGCCAGAAAAATTTTCATTGAACGGCGGAAAGCTGTTGCAAGTGAAAGAGCGATACGAGGGAGTTTTTTTTTTCCCTCCTTGATACCAAGCCGTGACGCTTCCTCCCGTCGCCTCTCCCTCCCCTCCATTCCACCATCCTGAAAGAACCCTCAAGAGATGTGTGTACCCTCTTGCTGCCCATATCCAAATAATTAATCCAAAGCAATTACTCTCCTCCTTCATCTGTCCGTTGGCCCGCTAACAAAACATTTCGACACGTGTCCTCATCACTCCCCTTTAATTAAGGCAGCACTATTTATCACTCCTCTTTAATTATCCCAGCCTGTTTATCAGCCTGCCTTTAATGGAATTGGTACCAGAGAGATACTCGAAGAAAACACTTTCCACTGTGCTTTCCTCGCTTTGGAACTGGCCAAGAGACAAAAAAGCAACAACAGCGGGGGAAAAAAAAAACTAGCAAGAAAGGTATGAGTACAAAATGGCGACTTTAAAACTACAGAGGAATTTGAGAGCCAAAGAAGATACAAGTTGTTGTTTTTCTTCTTTTCTTTGCAATCATGGTGATGGCCACACTTGCATGCTGCTGTGCTTTTGTTCCTGTTTCCGCAGACTTCATGCAGTTCACACCGAGTTCAAACACACACACGCACGCACACACACATACACGTACACGCACTAAGATCAAACACACTTCCACAATAGTTCTTTTGTTTTCAGTAACCATGGTTTCTGTCAGCTTTAATGCCTGGCAACATGTGTCACGGGGCAACCACTCACCAAAAAGGGGAGGGCCTCACTTTCACTCCATAACGGCACAAGTGTTTAACCATGAAACTAATTTGAACAATCATAGCACTTGCGTTGTCGAGGTAAGCTTACTTTCAAGCTTCCAGTCCGTTTTCCAAGATACAAGCGAGATTGGAAGTGTTGGGTTGCGCGCGCGAGTAGCAAATGCGGCTGGAAAGACCTTGTTTTGCCTCACCTCACGTGCTGCATATTAACAGACTTGTCCATCAGCCTGTAAGTAGCACAGGCAGGAGAGGGAGGAGAAAGCCCCCATGAGAGACAGGGGAGGTAGCCGCAGAATCGGGCTCAGATCGAGCGCTTCGCTCCTGGATCTCTGAACTCACAGGTCTTCCTCAGCCTGGGAGCAATTTGGTGATTGTAAATTGTAACCACACACAGGTCAGACAAATAGGAGGTCTCTGTCTCGCGCCCTTGCTCGCACTCACGCGCGCACACAGCGCCTTTCGCACGCAATTTCTACGCGAAGCGTTTCTGAATAGCGTCACTAAGAACCAGAGCCCACCTCAATCTAATTGTAACTTTAACATCCCTTTGACATTTTGAGGACCTACCAAAGTCCTTATAATACAGAAATGGTCTCGTACGTGCACACGCACGCGCAGATGCACACACAAAACACACAGGCAGCTAGTTAGGGTCAGAAGTCTGGGTGTCACACCCTGTCATTGCAGATTAAGTTATGCAAAATGAGGTGGTCGAGCAGCCAACCCCAAGGGCTTAACAAGCAGGAAACACTAATTGGGTCGGCTTGCTGATTGCCATAATTGCTACTGTGTGTGCATGTGTGCGTGTGTGTGAGTGGGAGAGCGAACGACCCGCTCGCTAACACAGCTTTCAGCACAGACCACTATGGTTGTTTTTGTCTGTCTTATGATTTAAAGGTTCAGTAAAACCTCAGAGGTTAACACAATCCATTTTGGGACATTGCTCAATCACACGTTTAATGCTCGGATATTGAAACGATATTTCCCGTTTCCCGCCGAATGCGCTGAGATCACATCTCTCTCAACTGTCAGCTGTCTATTAAATACCACTGTTACCACCTGGAAAAATAGGCGTAAACTTGATTGCTCATCTGCTAAACAGACAACCCAAGATTGCGTGTGCCACACGGGAAAAATGGCACTGTAGATTATTTTGTGTACCGTATTTTCCACACTAAATGGCGCACTGGATTATGAGACACACCTTCAATGAATGGCCTATTTTGTTTTTTTCATACATTGGACACACCGCATTATAAGACGCAATCTACAATGCATCCACTAGTTGGAGCTACGCTCAAGGAAACGCCAAGAAGCCGATCAAATGTCAGTAAAACTTTTTTTTAATAAAGCAGCGACACAGTTCACTTAACCAACAGCAAGTTATAACATTGACTCGTTAACGTTGAACTCTCTTGCCGCGGCTCTATTTCTGTGTTCAACTGCGTAACCGCTCGCCTTGAGTTTGAACTCTGCGTGGTCAGCGTGTCTCGAGCAAAAAGCCATTTTGGGGTCGAAATATTACCGTAATGACCATACACAAGGGGCATCAGATTTTAAGGCGCGCTGTGAGCTTTTAAGAAAATGGAAGGCTTTTAGGTGCGCCTTTTAGTGCGGAAAATATGGTACTTTGTTTATCTGTCCTCTTCATAGCCTCACTTCTCTGTGTTCCGCACATGAGGAGGACTACAACTCCTAAATATTGTTTGACCTTGTCTTCTTTCGGATAACGGCTGAGCAGCAATGTAGAAATCAATACATTAGAAATGAACCCCAAAGGCTTGTGCATGACATTACATACATGACCAAAAACAAAAACAAAGGACATTTCACTGTAATTATAGCTAGCTTTGGTCAGTTTGATAAATGTTACTTTCCTTTTTTGAAGGCATTTTCGTTTTTATTTTATTTCATTAATGGTAATATTTTTTCTATTTTAGTTTTTGGGGGAGGGAGGGTTTGTTTACTAAAATAACCTACACACACACACACACACACATGCGCCCACCGAGATACTCCCATTGAGGCGCTAGCTCCCAGAGTAGCTAACAGTGCACACCAAGGCAGTGATGGCCCACGCTACTCAGTTAGCGAGTCTCTGCAAGTGCTCACAGCAAGCATGCTGGATTTTGAGGTTTAGTGTCCCACTGAGACAGAATAATGAGTGTATGTTTCTAATCTGTGGGCATGGCAGTGTGCGCATGTGTGTTTGCGCGCAAATGCTGGAGAATAATGAGTGTGTGTTGTTAATCTGGGCCCATAGGAGACTAGCTCTCCGTGCTCCCCTCTCTCTGCCTCTTCTCTCCTCCTCTGCCTAGCTGGATGTAGGCTAATTTAGCTCCCGCTTTGATGAGTTCTCCTGCGGGCCGGCGTTTCCCCATATCCAAATGCGAGGATTAGCCGGCTTTTATTCTCCAAAGCCCATCTCATCCCCTTCTCCCTCTCACTGTCTGCTCGCCGTCTCCCCAACCCTCGGATACAGCGGCGAGGACTTAACAACCTGACAACAAGCGCTTTGTTGTTGTGTTTTTGTGTATCGGTTGTTAGCTGAGGCGCTCAGCCTTTTGTGGGCCTTGTGTTTGCTGGTGTGTTCTGGGGATACGTGTCAATAGGGAGCGTGATGCTGGAGAGATTTAGCATGGATGGCGGGAAGTGAGGATGCCGGAGGGTTATGGGAGACAAGAGGAGGGTTGGGAAAGGAGAGCCGTTTAAGAGCTCCGGTCTTGTTCATTAGGAGGAATAATGGGGAATTACGGGGGACTAAGACACGTCTCTGGGTGACATCATCAGTCCCTTTGTTGCAACCTTTGTGCGGGTATTTCTCCATGTTTGTGTGTTTGCATGTGAGTGAGAGAGGCAAAGAGATGGCAGGTCTCTTGGTGATGTTCGAAATCTCTTTTGTAGACGGGGACTGTCACTTCTGAGTGTGTGCGCGTGATGAAAGTGAGTGTTAAGCAGCAGACGTGGCCTGCATTCTCCCATAGAGATCACACTCACGCACACACGCGCACACACACACACACACACACACACACACTCGCACTGATTGGGAGTCTCTTGACGATCTTTCCATAGATTTGCAGATGGCACCTCTGAGACTTCCATGACTGACACACACACACACACAAAATAATATCCATGCTTCGTTTGCAACTGAATATCAGTCTGGCAATGTTGTTGACCTGATGGGTCATGGCAGGACAAAAAGAATGATGAAAAATATTTATAAAAGCCACTCATGCATTTTAATGTGGTACAACTCTTTGGAGTTCAAAACGTGGCTCATTTTCTTTGAAGGTCATTAAGTAATAATAAGGCATGTGAAGATGAGATTTGAATCTTTTTTTGAAGGCAAAGTAAGATTTTATTGCAGGTATATGTAGAAAGCATACATGAATTTACCATTATAATGCCACTATATTAGATACATCGAGTAACAGCATCGTCCCCTCAACAAATGGATTCCTTTTAACACAAAATTCCAGATCCTAATCCATCTCCTTATTGTTGAGAATTTCTTCTTTTTGGAAATACTGTAAGCATAGACATTCTGTTCCAGGGTCAAACCTTTTCTTCAAACCAGTATTAACTGCACAGGAGAGGGAACATTTCAACATGATTAACGGTCAGACACGTTTTTAAAGTAAAACACGGCTAATTGTGGGGTTCTAAATACTCAGGGCCCTGTTGTGGTGGTCAGGCGTGATAATTGCCGCATCTTTGTTTTCAAGTCTAGTGCACTGTGAGGGGGGAATTTGGCAGACCATGTTGAGTGTTCAGGCAGACCAAGGACGTTGTTTTTATTCAATATCAACTATCAAGTACAAATGTGATATACATACAGCGCAGATGAAATTTCCTCCCTCTTAAACAGACAATAAGAGGAGCCGCTGCGGGTGCCCGCGCCGCAGCTGACTCTTTTGGTGACGGAAAGTACAGGAGAATTTACACTAGCTAAAAGTAGATCTGGGGGTTACGGTTTGTCACACATGAATGCACGATCGGTCGTAGATGGCGGTCTCCAGGTGCCCACTCTACAGGGGCCAACTTCATGCCTGTACTACATGTTGACCGTGCGCCTCTCTTTGCACCGGATTTACGGATGAATACTGAAATAAACATGACGTTGACCCACACTGTGGACAACTACAGAGGTTCTACTGTACTTTTCTTACTACCACCGCCACCAAGTGGTCCAGTCGTGCAAAGTCCCGCATCCTCCTGACCATATGATTGATGCCAGATAAAACTATGTGGAACATCCATCAGATCACTATATCAGTTTACCACCAGAATGTGTCACCGTGTATTACTGTTTGTTGTGCGTGTCATCATCGTGTTGTGGGTTTTCGGAGTCATGTTTTCTTCGCTCCGTGGGCTGTGATTGAGTGTGATCCCTGACCTTTGCGGCTCGATGGAATTCCATACATGGTGAGGCGGTGACCCCTCCTGACCTTCAGCTGCGCTCTGATTCGATTGGCTGAAAGAATCGCTGTGCGCTGGCAGCCGAGCGCCGCCAGCGAGAATCAGGCAGTCAAAGGTCAAGATGTGGAAATGAGCCGATTGAGTATGGGCCGTCTTTTACAGCAAAGCCACAATAGCATCTTTCTGTGCGCATGGAGGTGCTTGTGAGAAACGTGATAGAAGAGAGGGATGCGCTGAAGCAGGCGGGCTGCAGAACAACTAAGCCATATAAGTCCATGTGGTCTAAAAAGAATTTAATAGGAAATCCCATGAAAAGTCAACACTTTTTTTTTGAAGCAGGCTTATTTCTATTCAAACGTAACAATGCACACAAAAAAACAGCACTGAGTAATGCTTTAGTGCAGGTGTAACATCAAATAAAATTAATAAATGGCCATTTACTGTACGGTAGCTATGAAGATGAGAACGCCCAGCGCAAGTTGAGCACAAAAACGCAGTCCATCTGTGCACGGGGATGGACTTTTCTTTCTTTTGTCGTTTTGCTCGACTATCCCATGTAGAAGAGGTTGTTTGGGCTGTTGTGGGGGCCAATTCCCAACCAATCGAAGGGGCTCCCATCTGTCCTTTCAAATTCAGCCCAGAGAGCTGCGCTTTCTCTGCATGGCATGTAGATGCAGGATATGGCCACGCACAAAGTACAGTCAAACCTCGGTTTTCGAACGTCTCTGTTCTCGACCAAACCGGTTTTCAACCAGAAATTTAGAGTTTTTTATGCCTCGGATGACGACCAGAATTCGGTTCTCGAATAAACTGAGCACACTTGAATGCGACACTTGACTCCTCTTCCTTACATGAGGAAGTGACGCTTCTTCGTGTCGCGTTCCATTGTGAATAGACGTATTCAATATATATATATATATATATATATATATATATATATCTTTTTTTTTTTAAAGAGCGTGGTTTCGGTTTTCGAACAGCCTTCTGGAACGGATTATGGTCGTAAACCGAGGTATGACTGTACATTTAAAAGGAACTGCAAGATCTCCATTTGCGGATGATGCAAAGTTGTTTATCCATTACAACAGCTATAATTCAAGTCAGGCGAAAGAAACACCAACAGGATAAAGAATTATTCATACATAGAATTTAAATCTGTGTCAATGTGAGTGTTAAGAATTGTCTGTCTATGCGATAAAGTATGTGCCCTGTGATTAGTTGTCAACCAGTTCAGTGAGTATCCCATAGGCTCCAGTTACCTGTGACCTTTAGGAAGAAAAGTGTGATTGAAGATTTTTTTGAACAATCAAAGAAGCTGTAAAAGAAAGACTACAAAAACCAAAAAAGTACGACATTGAGAGAATCAAGTGCAATAGGGCTTATGCCGTCTTGACAAGGTGTTTCTTGTTGTGGGCGAATGGACTTTTGGGAGACTTCTAGAAAAGAGCGGCATGAACTGAAGAGGCCTGTAATACTTTCCAAGTGTAATTAGATATTTGCGCCATTTCTGTTGAACACATTCACACAGTTTATCTTTGGGAAACCTTTTTTTCCCACCTGAGAGCTGGAACTTAATGCCACTAATAAATCTGACAGCTGTGCTGGCTTTAATGGGATACCCTTCATGACAGTCCCCATTTTATTCCACATCACCCCCACACCCTCCCACCACCCCACTTGAAGTTGAGGCTTTGAACTTTTGGAGACTTAAAAGATAATTCATGACTCTCCATTTGTCAGTGCCCAAGTGTCCAAAACTTCCTTTAACGCCCTCTGAACCTGAACTTTACTTTCAGAACTGAACAATAAGACACAAGCACGAAAATTCTGTCTTTGTCTAACTGACATTTTCCTCATCTTGAAGGAGGCGGCGGACGGGGTTGAGAGGCTGTCAGCAGTGGCAGCACCTTGCTTTGGAGCAGCCTTGATCAAGGCAGGTACGCAACGCTCATCTCCCCACGCCACTCTGCCCACGACGGGACTACAGGACAGGCTGACAGGTGACGACTTTACCGTTTTCTTCTTTCTTCGTCTGAAACGGGCAGTAAAAGAAGAGTCAAAGACAACCAGAACGGTCAACTTCCTTCCTCTTGTCAAGATGACACTTAAAAGTAATATTCTCCTTCACTTGGAGAATCATCGGCAGTGACAAAGTTCTCCGTATTTTCCATCCTCCGCGTACTGTACCACACAGTTCTTGGAAATAAAGCTGCATCCAGAGCCGGCTGCCTTTCACTCCATCACTGCATCTGCAGATCCCTTTCACAGCATTTTTTTTTCCACCCTGTTGCTTCTCTTGCGGGATTACTTTTCTCATCGGGCGGGGTGAGGAGAGGGAAGAGACGGTCCAGAAAAGGAGCCCAAAAATAACTGTCATGCAAGTGGACAGGCGGTGATTAAGGATTTAACTGATCATCCTGGAAGCTGACAGTGAACCAGCTATTATCTAGCAGGAATCAAACGCCGCTCAAAGCCCTGGGAGGCTCGGTGCGCCCCTCAGCATCTCTCAGCTCCTCTCGGAGGCCTGGCCGACATGAAAGGAGACGTCAGGGTCTGGCAGCTGACAAGACACTGTGTGTGTGTGGAGGGTGGAAGAGAGAGAGAAAGCGAGTGTGTGTGTGTGTGTGTTTGTGTGTGTGTGTGTGAGAGAGAGAGAGAGAGAGGGGGGGGGGGGTTCCTTGAGTAATAAGATCTTTATTTTGGCTCTTACCTCAGGGACTGTTTATCTGTGTTGCGGTGTTTTGCAGCGGAATATAAGGACCCACTCTGTTTGTTGGTGTGAAAGTCATTTGAACACGTTGCATACCAGTCGGGATGAAACGTCTTTTATTGTTATTTGTACCGTTGCTAACACATAACAGGAAACTAGATGATATTACTTGGTTTTAAAAAAAATATTGTGACTATGGTGAGAATGTGTGAAATTATAGTGATTATTTGTGGGGGGTTGATTCATGATGGTGTGGTAAGACTGTTTGTGTCCCGATTTCCTAACTGAATCATGTGCTTCTCGTAACATTAAACATCAACGACTAATAGGAAAAAAAAGTACAGCTGATCACCTTATCTTATCAATCTTATTTGTTATATTTATTTTCGGCACTCGCCCGGCGAAATTTCCTACACCCGCCAGTGCACCCTTTCACTCTCACATTGGTTGGTAATAGATAAAGCTTTCCGAGAACAGTAAATAGAGTCTTCAAGAACTCATTTTTATTTTATGACTCATTTTTGTTGAGGGCTACTTTGGAGTTAGGTCGACAGTGAAATTGAAAAAAAATGTTGAATCATCTCACACAAATTGATGGATTATTAGTTTTCAAATCACTCAAGTCAACTATTTGTTGTTATTTTCCAAGTGAGTGTAATCAGGGTCACAAAAACCATTGCAAAATTTCAACGTTATTTATCCCACATGACGACTGGACCTTTCGCTCGGGATTTCAACAAGGATCAGGGAAGTTGACGCGCACGATTTGCTTTCTCCTTTAGTTGCCACAGTGTACTGTACTTCTTCGCTCAGTCCTGCCGAGATGAGTGCCGTGCTCCTTCCTGTGGTCCCCTCACACATTAGACCAGCTCTAATAATAAAAAGGGAGAGGAGTCGGAGTGGATCCTTTGAGTGTTCAGTTGAGGGCGGGTGACCCACTTATCCATTCCACAGGCTTTGACTGGGCCTCTGGGTTAACCCACTTACCCACTCCCAGGGCTTCTGCAGGGGCCCCAAAGTGAAGGCAGCTACCCCACTCCCCCCTTCCCCTTTCTTAATAAAGGGCAGGAGCCACAAGGTATTCACGACACCAGATTCACACAATCATCGAAAAAAAAAATGCCCCCACGCCGTACGTACTGTACTCAATCGCTCCTCCAACCTTTGTGAATGTTTGCCATATCAACTGGCGGTTGTGTGTGTCTCAGTTTTGTGTGCTTCTTCTTGCGCGCATATCAGCCCCAAGATCTCCCTCTGTCTCCTCCGCCATCCAAACTGCATTTGCATTTTAATGATGTCAATGTTTGTTCAAAAGCATGACAGGCGCTCAAACATGACAAAATGGAAATAAGGGACTTAAACTGGGGGGAATTACATCCCATTCACGCGTATTTTGCGTGACACTGACATAATGTAAGTCCCAGTGTCCCTGCAAGAGAAATCGTGGTGGTGGTGGGGTGGGCAGGAGAGGCTCACCAGCAAAACCTGAACAAGGAATCAATTATCCGATATCAGAGCTGCAATGTTTCATGATTTCACAGCTTTGTTTCGTATCAATTTCATTTGAATGCACTTTTGAACTTCAGCTCTCAGTCTCAATTCTTCACAATGGATTTTTTTCCCCTTCCATAGAGGCAATTGCTGGAAAATCATGAAAAAACACAATTCTCAAGGTGCAACCGCCAAAGACTACAACTGAGTTAAAAAAAAAAAGCTTTTCAAATCAAAATGAATTAATAATAACACTCATTCATTCATTCATCTTACAAACCGCTTGATCCTCACTAGGGTCGCGGGGGGTGCTGGAGCCTATCCCAGCTGTTTCCGGGCAGTAGGCGGGGGACACCCTGAATCGGTTGCCAGCCAATCACAGGACATAATAACACTCATAATTATGATAATTATAAACATGGGCAGGGTGTCCAGTTGTTGCCCGAAATTCTTCCTCAAACTCTTCTTTGTCCGCTTGCACATTGTAAACCACTTCTCATAAAAGCTCCTTGGGGAAAAAAATGAAAAATTTGTTTGATTTCACGGAAGACTAAAGAAATCATAAAGTATTCACATCAGATTGAAAATCTCATGATTTGAAGTTAAATGTCAAAAAAATCACACGTTTTATTTTTTTTGGGGGGGTTAGGCTCACATGCGATCTCAAATCATTAATTGTGGTTTGAAGTATATTATGTACGGCGTATAACGCAAATAACTATCTAGAGGCTGCTCTCAAAAGCAGGCAATACTTGAAGATGCTGTGGGGGGAAAAAAAAGTTTGACAAACACAATATATCCAGAGAGCACAGGTGTAAGCAGTGACAATGAATGAGTTATGGCTGGATTCCACTTAGCCGCTTTGGTTTCATTGTGGTGGCTCAGAGGCACGCTGTCACGGCTTACTGACACCCTTGAATAGAACTTCATTGACATTCCACACAACACCTGTGCATCGCACACTCACAAATCCAAACTTTAGGCAGGCAGGATACAGCGTGGTGGTGCACTGCGACGTTGAGCGCTTTAAATTCGAACCGCCATCATTCACAATGTTAAACGAGACCACAGTGAAGCATGCTGGACTTCAACAAATTCTACCCAAAGACAGCTGGAATAGGCTCCAGCACCCCCTGCCCCCTCACCCCCCGCGACCCTTGTGAGGATAAAGTGGATCGGAAAATGGACGGATGGATGGACTATCAAAGGGCCTCCACACCATCCTTCCATTTTTCAATATGCGGCCCTCAGATGAAAATATTGGGACACCCCTGAATTGGATCGACGAAGATGGTACACGTCGTTGAACTGTTGACATGATTCTTCCACCAAACCCGCCTCTCCTCCTTTATGCCTCCGCCTATTTGCACTGCGTTCTTCACATTCTCTTCCGTGTGTGCGCCGAGTGGCCGATTTTACATCTAATAAATGCTGTTGCATTGTATTGAGCCCACAAGGATACCCTTCTGGGCTCTGGCGGCCATTATTGTCTAATGGCCAGATGATGGGCCAGTCACACACAGAGCGCTGTCACAGAGATGCTGATATACTGCTTTGCTGTGTGTGCATACAAGCATGCCGGTATGTGTGTGTGTGTGTGTGTCACATAGACGCTGACATACCACGCTGGCCCCTGGGCAGAAGAGAGGGGTGGGGGGGTAAGGTGATGGCAGTAACTCACTTGCAACCTGATCAAGCAGGAATAAATCTTCTGAAGCCCTCCTGTTTCCTGACGCATTCATGCACGTACGTACGCGCGCACACACACACACACACACACACGCGCACACACACTCACACTCCATAGGGCCTCATTGAAAAGGATACACGCATCACTTACACTGTCCGCTATGTGCTTTATCTTACAGGATAAATTATGATGGTTTGTACTCAGTGAGAGAATCTTCTTTTTTTTTTTTTTTTTAAATGGCCATTCTTTGCGAAATAAACATCCATGTGCTGTCAATGTAGGGCATTTCAAACTTTTTGGAAAAATATAGCCTTGCTCCTTCATCGACAGCGCGACATAGACGCTCCACATTGTTCTACTTGAATGGGAAGTTTGAGGTGTTTTTACTGGTGAAATTCTGTCTTGAGCTCAGGTGTTTGAAAGATCTCAATTTCCTTTCCTTGTGGCAATGTTTTTCAAGGAAGGTATTGATGTTACTCTCTGCGATAATGCTCAAGGACAAACAATCTGAGATGGGCTGAATCAGTTCACGTCTTTGTCAACATTTATTCTTTGTATTTTTTTTTTCTAACAAAAAAAAATACATTGATATTTTTAAATGATATTTGTGTATGGAGAAAGTTCTGTTTGCACTGTGACCATTTGCGCTTAGACATTTCGTTTGACAATATTGCTTGTTCCCTTGAACCATTTTTTTTGTTTGTTATCTGAGTTTGGGTGAATAAAACCGTTTAAACTTTTCAAGCATACATCTTCTATTGAGGATGTGATCTTGTTGCAATGATGAATGCCGAAAGGTCCCTAATAAATTACCCACACTGAAATCAGATTTCTTTTGTATCAGGCGCACAGTGGCTGTCAAAACATTTTTTTTACCCCATTAACGGAGACGCACACACACGCAAACAGCAATGCATCAACACTCACATAAGCATTACAAAATCCAAGTATAATACAAAAAAAAAAAAGAATACACGGATTGGACAACACAAGGACATCAGCCCACTTAAGCTACAATCAGACTAACCTTGAGAGGTACTGGTCCTTTCTCCTCCTTGGAGCTGAATAAAATTATTTTGAATACCGATAGAATTTGCAGATCGCCTTGCCTTGCCTTGAGTGACAAAACGCATAAATACCCAAATATTTTACTTTGCCCGCTCTCAAACCTTGTCTCCCTACCATAGGTGTCACACAAACCCCTGGCCTGTGGGCCGCATTTGGTCCAGTAGGCAATTACATCCGGCCCCGCGGAGATGCATGAAATTGGTTGCCACAGCGCTTTGAAGCGAATTAGGAAAACCACAACAAATTTTCAAGTATTCAACCCTGACAAAATGGTCTCTCAAATGGCGTTCCTAAATCTGTTAGTGAGCAACGATTGCACAATTGTGACTGAGGTTTTCTGCAATAAAACAGCACATTCATTCAAAAATGTGCAATTTTACACAATTTGAGAAAAGAAATGAGGCGTTTTGTCTGTATAGAAAAAGTCCTAAATCTTTTAGTTCAGCTCAAGAAAAATGGGCGCAATAACAAAAGTTTTGTATTTATATTTTTGATCAGCCCACTGCCCCGCCACCCTAATGAATGAATGAATGAATCCGTCCAGTGCATTGTTACTTCAACTTTGACTCAAAACCTTTTGCAGCAAGTTCATATTTGGAATTGTGAGATATTTTTCTTTCCCCAGCAAAAATATTTTAAATTATTTCAAGCTTGAGGTGATTTATTTGGGAGTTATTTTGCCGACTGTCACAATTCAGATTTATATTTAAAAACATTTATTTTTAGTCTGTTCAATAAATTAATATGCTCTGACAGTGTCCTTTGGGTTGAGATTCCCTGTGCGATTGAGGTTTTTTTTTCTCCTCTGACTTGTATGGATTAAAAATTATGAAACCAACCCAGCAAAGAAAACAAGCATTTGTTTTCAACACATTCAAAATAACCCCCCCCCCCCAAAAAAAAATCCACTGATGCCATTGTTGCAATTTATGTGCATTATCATCCACCTTAAATGCAGCCTGTTCTAGACCTGACTAGAAGATTTAGTCATTGAAAGTAATCTAGTCACCGAGAACGCATTCAATTAATTATAACTACAACTATTCCTCCCCCCCCAAAAAAGTGCTGGGGTCACTCACTCGTGTGTTTTCCCCTGTCTAGCCCGCGACAGTCTTTCATGGTAAAGCCCCCCGTCTTACCTGAGGATTAGGTGGATCAGGCATTGATTGGCAGCTCTTCCTTTGTTCCTCCACCTCCAGGAACACCATGTTTGGGGTTGTACAAGAACACAGGCGGGAAACCTGTGCGTTAATACACCCGAGATGGAGAGGGTGTGATGAAAGATGAAGTCTCCTTGAATATGTTTGCGCACATGCCCGCATCAGTGTAAACGTGCACGATTGTGTGTGCCCACCAAAGTGTGTCTGCAACTGCAACTGGATGTGCGTGTTAAGGAAAGGGAAAGGTGTGTGTACGTGCGTGTGTGTGTGCGTGCGTGTGCGTGTGTGTGTGTGTGTGTGTGTGTGTGTGTGTGTGTGTGTGTGTGTGTGTGTGTGTGTGTGTGTGTGTGTGTGTGCGCGCGCGCACACACTGAGCCCCCGCTGTTAGTCCCTGCCATGTTTTACAGCCTGCACAGTGATTAGAGCTGTCGACTCTGATGTGATGACACGGGTTGAAACCGCAGCAGGGGAGAGAAGGAGAGACGCAGAGGAGTGGTAGAGGCAAAGAAAGACAGGCAGCAAGAGGCTGATCCAGGGTCAGGAAGAGATCAGAGCCAAAGAAAGTTTGAGGGGAGAAGGTTTAAGAAAGAGGGTTGACCTTGACAGCACCGACGGCGTACAAAAGTGCTGCTCCGCACTGGACTGCAGGTCTGGGCTTTGTAAACTACTGAAGACCCCCTCGGTCAATGTTTCCGGGAGGTCACTAGCACCTTTTGCAATGAAACCTCCAAGTTCAAAACCGATTCGCTCTGGAACACGACCTGCGGGACCGCATGTGGCAACCACACTCTTGAGTGGCCCCTTGCTGATTTATATATTCATTTATTTATCTATTTATTTATTATCTTGGTGCCAAACTGAGAATATGTAGAGATCGAGTGTATTTTTAAGTTGTAGAATCACCACTCACCACTAGATGACAGACATATCTTAGTTGTGCTTACACTGTGTGTGTGCGTGTGCGTATATATATATATATATATATATATATATTGGATGTGCGTGTTAAGGAAATGATACAGTGTAACAAAGAAACAAGTACTCCAATCATAAACATTGTGAGTGAGTTGATTTTTGTAAAAAAAAAAAAAAAAAAAAAAAGTGAGCTCTTGTACTTAATGTATGTATGTCCTTGAATTGTATTTTTGTTTATTTATTTTTAAATGCAAGGAAACCCATTTGCACTTGTTGGCTTCAAACCCTTTGTTGGGGTGTTATGTCCGTATTTAAAATGGCCTTTTTGTCATACTTTGTCCATCTGGTTCGGAGCATTTAACCCTTTCATGCACCCCGTAAGCTCACAACATGATAAGGTGTCCACTGTAGTAACCGCTGTCCCTGAAAGTGACCTTGCCCACCCCTGTATCAGATGCTCACCAACTGAATTCACACGTTGTCATTCATGACAAATATTCCCGGAAAAATATTCTTCAAATTCTGAATTGTATCGCCAAATTCAAACACTTTCTTCCTTGAATGTATTATTACGGCAGATAATGTATTCAAACATCTTTACTCAACTCTCCTTTCAGACTCTCAATGAAAGTTGCTGACCTTTTTACACAAACCTGTGAATCACATGCGTTCACCTCCACTCTGCTTTCCCTTTCCATATGTTCTTAATCGGGTGGGCCAGAGGGAGGTCTGAAGAAAAAAAAAAAAAGAAAATCTCCACATGGGAAGGGGGGGCTGCTGTGCTAGGCATGTTTGGGTTTAATGTCTGCTCCTGCCCTAATAGAGAATAAATAAACAGTGCCCTGTTGTAGGGTGCATGGACCCTATAGACACACACACACACACACACACACACACAGACACACAGGTTACCTTGGAATTGCACGGCCAGTCAAAGCTAAGACAGCAGAAAATGGTTTGCTCCCCGTCCTCGCCGTGTGCTGATACTGTTATTACTGCCGCCTAATAAGGCCCAGATGCCTAATATCAGACGTCAGGATAGTTTTGTTTATGTAACTTAATTTTTCTGGGCAGTTGTTTCCAATTAGATTGTTTAAAAGTTTTAATTGAATTAAATGAGAGATACACATGAAGAGAGATGGCAAAATAAAATGAAAAGCAACCTGGACCACAGCCAGAGTAGGGTGTGTGTGTGTGTGTGTGTGTGTGTGTGTGTGTGTGTGTGTGTGTGTGTGTGCGTGCGTGCGCATGCCATGAAACCTATCATTAAAGCGTTCCCATTATTGCCAAGCCACTCAGGAGTGAGAGCTGCATCGTCTATGGTAATTATGACGTTATGAGGTGGCAATTACATTGAAATGTGTTTGACTGTCAACCGCCCACTACACTGACATGTCAGCCTGCTGAGATGAGCATAAAATGGCTGTAATGGAGAGAATGAAAGAAACAATAGTGAGTGCTGCTTTGCTGCAAAAGGAAAAAAAAAAGATTCAGACAAGAACGTGTAGTGCTGTGTGACGCCGACCGATTTTGGATTTGGACGACTTTCAAAACAGAATTTGCAATCGCGATGAACTGTTTTTGAAATCATTTGTTCCACAGTTCAAATGATTTCACGGAAACACTTTGCATCTACGTTCAAATGCGGTAAATTGAATCATTTTTCATTGTTCCGTCCAACTTGGTCAAGTTATTTGAACAAATTATTCATTGAAAATTGAGAGCAAATCTGCGACCTCTCTTTGACTCCTCAATTGCCTGTCGAGTGTTGTCCAATGGCACCTCTTCCTCAGCCTTGCAGTATTATGTTGCCTCAAGATTGCAAGTGTGGGTCTTTTTATTGATGACTATTTATTGTTTGAAACTGATTAGGAAGCTGATCCACTCCTCCTTGCTTTTTGAGCCTCGGGCCTGACCGCCTGTATCGGCGTAACTGTAGCGCCCAAGTTATTTGTTGGTGAACGTACGTGTCCCTGTTTACTTGGCACCTACCCACTGAAAGTATGAAAGGGATGCCATTTCTTCTCCCTCCAGAGTTTTGGAGGTGCAGGGTACGTCGATCATGACATGGTGTGGGATCGGCAACGTGTCAAATGCCTCAAAGGAAGAATAGGCGGGTGCGTGTCACAGCATTCCACAGAAACGAAAAGACAAGGATCCCTTCAGAAGGCAGAAGGCAGGGACGCGTTGCTTGACTGCTGTTTCATAAACACACTCACACATACACACGCCCTTGCACACACACACACATGCCGCTGCAGACATCTCTCGGGGACGAATTGCATCCTGATGTTTTTTTTTCTCTCTCTCTCTGGTAAATTTAGTATGGATGATTTAACGCTTAACTGCAATCAGTGTTAAAGCGTTCCACAAGGCTCACTCAGACGTACACACAGCAGCTCCGTGTGTGTGTGTGTGTGTACGTGTGTGTGTGTGTGTGTGTGTCCCACAGCCATAACAGACTCCTGGGCTGTTTAGAGAGGCCGGCTACAATGCGGAGGACAGATGTGGAAAACCCCTGGCTCTCCAGACAAGGGCCTCCTTCATCCCTCCTTACGCGATCCTTCACTAAGTCGGCGGGACGGGGAGATGGAGTTACTGAACTAACTTCCTGGATTACATCAAACGCCCTTCGCATGCAGTTTGTCTGAATGGAGCAGCGCCTCCTCCTCCTCCTGCTGCTCCTTCTCCTCCTCCTCCTGTCCCGATCACTCAGCCTCTCTCTTTCTATCTGCAAGGAGTCTATCACTCCAGCTTTCCATCCAGACATGTGCACAAACACAGTAACGTCCGGCTATGTCTGCGCCACGAGGAACCAGGCCTGTCTGGCATTTTCATCCCCGATGTGCTGAGATGCGTGTTTGTCTGTTTGAACAGTCTTTATGTCAGTAATCTGTGCCTAAGCACACTGTATCTGTAGATGCGGCAAGTCAAGAAACTTGGCATGACAACACAGCGAGGGGGGGTTGAACTGTCAAAATATGGGCCCAGAAATGCTGCGCATAAAAGCAAACGCCACGACCGGAGGAACGTTTTGGGTGAATGGGAGCTCCGGAACTGTTTTGGCAAAGGGGGATGCTGCGTTTGAAGGAGTCCAAGCATGAAGCAGCAGGTGTTTGTGCTGTGTAAGAGGCATGGCCGAGGCAGCCAGCTGCAGAGAGGGCAGTCGGTAGCCAGTGAGCCACGGAGCAAGTTGGGGAAAGGGATTGGCTCTTATCTGCCCAGCCGTCTGCAGCTGTATTTACCTCCTTTGTTTGTTGTTCCCTAAGCAGTTGGCGATATGTGTGTATGTGTGTGTGTGTGTGTGTGTGTGTGTGTGTGTGTGTGTGTGTGTGTGTGTTTGCCGTCCCCTGTGCACCCTGAGGAAGACTGGGAATTTTCTGTGTCAGTGCGCCAGAGGATTTTGGTCAGAGTTTTGTTGATCCTGTCTTTGTTGATCCTGTGTTGTTGTAGAGAGGGGGGTGGGGCTGGGGGGCTGGGGGGTGTGGGGGGTCGAAAAGGTTGAAGCATTAGCCATGGCAGCCAGGATTTAACCCTATCCTGTACCCCCCCCCCCCGTCCCCCCCGTCCCCTCCGCATCCATCTATAATTCTCCCCACCACACCTCCGCCTCCGGGCCAGGGCCACACGGTCCTCCGACCTATCCTAAGTCACGACCGACTGCTGCAAACAAACAGTGCGAAAAAGCTCTTGGTTCCTGTCTTGGCTTGGTGTCATGCTCTCTGAAGCGAGTCAATTTCCAATTATTGCCCCCCCCGAGGTTCTCTCAGCCACTCACAAGGTATGTGATTTTGAATGTTTGTGGCTATGTGCCAGTACTTTTTGTTTTCACGTCTGGTCAGTTAAAACAAGGGGTATACACACAGTGATAATCTGTCCGCTTTTGGTCCCAATTCTTATTTCGGACCAAATTCCAATCTAGTGGCTCTCTGGAGTAACGTGACGGATCTTGGTCCTTGAGCCATAATTATCTTTTGAAAAGAGCAAAACTGCTACTATCAAACTCAATACCAATCTGAAGTTTGTGGGGTTTTTTTCTTTAGATAAACGAATATTATGCAAACGTCGCTCGGTGATCCAGTGGTTAGCACATCGACCTCGCAGTGCAGAGGTACCGGGTTCAATTCCAGTTCCGGCCTCCCTGTGTGGAGTTTGCATGTTCTCTTGTGGGTTTTCTCTGGGTATTCCGGTTTCCTCCCACATGCCAAGAACATGCATGGCAGGCTGATTGAAAGCACTAAATTGTCCCTAGGTGTGAGAGTGAACGCGGATGGTTGTTGGTCTCTGTGTGCCCTGCGATTGGCTGGCAACCGATTCAGGGTGTCCCCTGCCTACTGCCCAAAGACAGCTGGGATAGGCTCCAGCACCCTCCGCCCCCCCACCCCCTCCCCGGAGATCGGAAAATGAATGAATAATATTATGCAAGTTAAATTTTACTCAAAAACTATCCTTACTTTGAATATCTGAGTGAAAATGTTACTAGTTTTTTCCAAGTAACTATCCAATTTCTTTTCAGTGTACTGCACTAACATTGCCACCGCCAGGAAACTCTTGGGCGTCCATCTGATTGGCCACTCTGCGTTTCAGGGTCGTGGGCTGTGCAAAAGGCTTGACTATCAGTGGCTCAAGTTGCTTTATTGTTTTTATGATCTACATGACATCTATATCTTATCGTGGGGACTCTCGCGTTTTAAGCTAGCTCAAGTTTTATGGATGTTTTCTCATGAGAGAAAAAAATAAAATCATTGAAGCGCTTATCAGATGACCACTCGGGGGGCCGTAAAAGTAGTCAGTAGTCCTTGCGTGGGTTTTAGACGCTTTCCTCCTTAGCACCCTGCTCGTCATGGATAACAAGTGTCCCAACTCAAGAGGGAAGTGGAGTGAAGGCAGCCTAAGAGCCTTAGCTTCCCAGTGTGACGCTGCAGTTCCAAACCAGCAGAGGAAGAAACACAGTTTGGAATCTTAATAACTATTTCTGAAGGTGTGTATGTACGCGTGCGTGCGTGCGTGCGTGCGTGCGTGTGTGTGTGTGTGTGTGTGCGTGCGTGCGTGCGTGCGTGCGTGCGTGCGTGTGTGTGTGTGTGTGTGTGTGTGTGAGAGAGAGAGAGAGAGAAATAATCAGAAATATTGTTCAAATGTAACAAATTGTTTCCCATCATGACCGTCGAAACTCCAAGGACTCTTGAACTCCAAATATAAGTGAAAGAAAGTATGACAAAGCTCCAAACCGAGTGGTCATGGTATGTAAGATGCCACTGCAATAGCGTTTTTCCACCTTTGGTACTCAAAGCGCTTTACACTGTTTTTCTCCTTGACCTACTGATTGGTCAGCATCAGGAGCAATGGAGCTGTGTGTGTGTGTGTGGGGGGGGGGGGGGTCCTGGATCATTATCTTTCACAATGATATTCCCTCTGAGGGCCTGGCATGTTAAAGTTGAGCCTGCAATGTCGTCATGAAAGGTTAATAACTGAAATATGTTTTAGTGTAGCCGACCCATCCAGTTTTGGGCTCAGCGATGTAAGCGTGTTTGTCATGCTGTTTAACTTGAGTGCCGACGATCAAGTTTCCCCATTCCCCTTTGAGGCTACTGCAAAGAGTGTCATTGGTATGATCCGTAACTGTCCAAAAACAGTCTCGTATGTTGTTGTCTTTATTATTTATTATTAACACCACTTGCAGGAAGGCCCGAAATGAGCCAACTTCATGCCTGCGTTTTCATTTGTACAGGCTCAGCATCCGCAGATTTACCTTTTGGGAGATGTTCTATTCAATATTTTTTTCTGTATCTCTCTCTCTCTCTGTCTCGTTTTTTCTTTTTTTTTAATATTGCAACTAGGTGGTCAACTGGTTAGCTTGTCCATAATATGAAGACTTCTTTTGGTATTGAAATAAGGAATATTTCCGACACAGGAAAACCAAACAAATGACAAAGAATTGGAAACTGAGATAGCGACCACCAGACTCCTATTAAAATAACCAAATGTGAAGGAGAGAGGGGACCTCTGTTCGGGTTTCTGTGCTCGGACCCGTCATAATGCCTAGGTGTGCGCGCCTGCGTGCGTGTGCGTGTGTGTGACCGTGTCACTTTGGGTGTATGTGAGCTGTGGCAATCACGCAAACAAATTAATTAATCTCCCATTCCAAAGGGGGTGGGGTGTTGATGAATTGAACTGCTGTAGCACAACCTCCCCCCTCCCATTTGCCTTTTCCCATCTCATGGTTTCGCCCTTATTTCATCTGCCGGCCTTTCCTTTCGCCATGAACATCCCATTGCTGATGCAGCCTTTTCTATGTATTTCTTTAGTCATTTGTTGACTGACAGCTTCTCCTTTTCTTGCATTTCTTGTTCGTGTGTATGTTATTTATATATATGTATGGGTGTACGTATGTATGTGTGTGTAATTAAGCCTGCAGGTTGGTCCTTCAAAACTCGAAGAAATGAAGATCTTTTAGCTTCTCTAGGCTATATCATCTATAAACATTTGGAATCTTAAATTTGTAGTTGTCAATATTACAATGGAATCACCACAGTCAAACATAGTCTGTTTTGTTTGGATTTCAAAACAAAACATGGAATCTCGGGATATTTGCAGTCATTCGCATCACTTCCTCGTATGTGTTAAAAGTGACAGTAGTTGACATTAGTGAAATGATCTGAAAAAAAGAATAAGCACTCTCGGGCCCCTTGTACTGTACCTCAAATTTAATTTTCAACAAAACACGGCAGAAAAGCACCCAATCCAAGACAGAAAACTGCACCCTTTTAATTTTAATGGCGATTGAGGATGCATATTAATTAACTATTGTCATGTAAACATTGATATAAAACATCACCTTGGGTTCACAACAGCACAAACCGAATGGCTTAAATGGACCCACAATCATAATACCGGGCAGATAAAATCCAAATTAAAATCGCAAGTCACCCCTACCCTCCAGAAAAAAAAAAATGGCTACCGGTGACCTTTTTCTGAATGTGCTCAATAATAAAACCCAACACGCATGCTGGATGAAATAACATTCAATGCGCCAATGGATAAACATTTTGGTCCAATTTAAGCCTGAAGGTTTGTAAACTTTTGGATGCGACTATCATTCATTCAGCGCACCTTGAACGACAGAAATGTGTCACGCGCTGCGGCCATTCAAAATGTGTTATTCTGTAACCCGTAACAAAGACCGTCTCCATTCAGTGATAACTCAGTCACATGCATGCATGCACATTCACAATACACACACACACAAACGAGCATGCGCGCAGGGAGGTGTTAAAGAAGTGTGCTCTCATTAAACACCCTCATTATATGCAGGAGGGGATCCCCGCAGGTGCAGTTCATTCTTTTTCTTTTTTTCTCTATTCAGGCATCTTGCAAACAAAATAGCGGGGCTGTCATTATAATCTCAATATGTACATGAGTGACAGCATTAGGAGCATTGGATTTAGGGATACAAATTGCGCTCTTAATGTGCCGTTCAGTAAATCGGGTTGCAGGGCACGTTCCCAAATTGTCATGGGGTGGGGAGTGGGGGCTGGGGGGGTAATAAAAACATGCAAGGTGACTGACGGATCACCATCGTGACATCAGAGCTCTTTTGTGGTTCATTTATGCCGTCTCCTTCCTCTCAGTTCTATCAGGTCAATCCGGATCATGGAGTCAGTCAGTCTTTGGTGAGAAGAGTTGCAAAAGTTCACTAAAACTCCGGTGCGAGTCGGTTTCCTTGTCGCTGATCGCTCATTCCTCGCCTGCCTTCCTTGTCTCTCTGTGCGTAATCTAATTCAGCAAAACCGAAATGCAACTTCTCCGGGGAGATGTGGGCTCAGGATGTCGGATGCCGTAAAAGCCGCGTTCCACAAAAGTTAAACCCACCAAACCTTTCGCTTCAAAGCAACAAGCGCCTTTCGCGTGACGCAACCATTTTGCGTTGATTGTTGAAACTCTCCGAGGCATTCTTGTATTTTTTTATTTTTTGCGCTGAGAGCGAAACGTGTCGAAGAAGGAGCGCACAATTGTGGATGAGTGTTTGCGGAGACAAGGGAGTTGAAGAGGCAGCATCCCGCCAGGGTTGCGTTTCTTAAATATGCCTCAAGATCTTTTATTAAATGTGATGCAATAGTGATGCAGGGCTGTCAATGTGTGTTTGTGTGTTGGATGTAGTGATCTCGCTCTGTTTTAATGCACTTTTCCAACCCCGGAGGAAATGATAGGTTTCTCCATTGATGAGCCAGGGAAACCCCCCCCCTCTCGATCTTGCCACCACTCAGACAGTTTGTGCGAGTGTGTATTCCAGTGTGGATGCTCGTATCTTTGTTTGTGAGTTTCTGAGCGTGCGGGTAAGAGTGGAAGGGCAGCTATCTGTGCCATCACACGTGAACGTGTGTTAATAGCGAATGCCCCACGCTGCCACTGCCTTTGTTTGCCAAAGGCATCCATATGCATGAGGCACACGTGTGTGTGTGTGTGTGTGTGTGTGTGTGTGTGTGTGTGCGTGTGTGTGTGTGTGTGTCTGAGTGTGTGTCTGTGCACACAAATGTGTGCGTGATTGTCTGCGTACATGGGGGGTTTACTAATTACTAGATTTCATGAATCATGAATATGTATGGCCGCATTCTTTATTATGGGATTGGCTTCTCCACATCACACGGGCGGACGAGTGGCACGGGCAGGCCCGGGAGATGACACACCTCTTCATCTTTGTCAGAACTGAAAAAAAAAATGATAATCTACATTACATACACTTTGCCACCTTTCTATAAAAGACACATCAAAATCTGTAGCGAAAGCTTAGACAAACAACTTTCCACTGGTGGTATGAACTTCAAGAAAAGGTTTATGATTGAAGTAGACGTGTCGCTAACCCATACTTCCTGTCTGATGAGCTTGATTATTTTGTGGTACAAAAGATATAAAAATAAAAATGAATGCGATTGTTTTTAGCTTGTTTTGTGGGAGGTCCGATACCAGGTATCCTTATTGGGCCGATACCAGGCCTCATTTCGGTCATCGCGATACGCCCTCTAGTGGCCGTTTTATGATGGTTAACTGAAGGCATACATGTCTGACAGATGCCCATTAAGATGCAGATTGTGTAAGTAGGCTATTTTGGCATACATATAGTAGGTCGTTCTTGTCATTTGGGGGGGTGGGGGGAGGTTATGTATCAAAGTGCTAGCGGTATCGTTACTAAATATTAGTGTCGTTGACTACTCAAGACTTTAGAACATGAAAAACATGTAATAGTACATCCAAAGTCATGTGCGATATCTGGTAAGAGTGGAGGGTGTTTCCTCCAGAGCCGCACCTGTCGCTAATCATCTTGTTATCCTGCTGCCTTTATAAGATCTGCCACGTGGACAATCGGCTGTCGAATTATTCAGCTCGGCTCACGATTCTTGTCTCAAAGTGCCTGATTACTCTCGGTGTTCATGACTTTTTGCCCCATTGCTTTTCGACACCTTTTGGTCTTAATGTTTTTATGTGGGTAGTTCTTGTTGTTATTTCTCAGTTGGTATTTCTTGCCTATTGGATTTCTTTGTCCTTTTGAGTGACGGGCAATATATGTTGACCTTGTTCCTTACCCGTTGCAAGCATTTTTGGTTTTTTTTACCTTTTCCGAGGTTCTTTATTACCAGTGTCTCAAGTTGTACTTGGTCAATCCTGCACTTTGTAAATGACATTTTTCCTCAAACTCTTCTCTCTGTTTACACTTGCGGAATCCCATTTTTGCCTCGAGCTTTTTGTCTACCTGACAATAACAGCTCATTAAACATATCAAGGCGGCCCGGTAGTCCAGTGGTTAGCACGTCGACTTCACAGTGCAGAGGTACCGGGTTCGATTCCAGCTCCGGCCTCCCTGTGTGGAGTTTGCATGTTCTCCCCGGGCCTGCGTGGGTTTTCTCCGGGTGCTCCGGTTTCCTCCCACATTCCAAAAACATGCATGGCAGGCTGATTGAACACTCTAAATTGTCCCTAGGTGTGAGTGCAGGCGTGCATGGTTGTTTGTCTCTGTGTGCCCTGCGATTGGCTGGCAACCAATTTGGGGTGTCCCCGCCTTCTGCCCGAAGACAGCTGGGATAGGCTCCAGCACCCCCCGCGACCCTAATGAGGATGAAGCGGTTCGGAAGATGAATGAATGAATAAACATATCAAGAATTCACTCCCAAAAATGAGTTTGCCATTTTTGTTAGGCCATCGTAAGGGTGGAAAGAGGAAATCCGTCATGATAACAATGAAATCTGAGATGTAAAAGTATGTTATAATAAATGCAATTATTTACATATTAATCACAAATTAAATCATCCACGGAGAACCACTTTGACTCATACAAAAATCCTTAAACAATGTAGAGTAAACTATATATATTCATATATTTTTTGACACAATACTATGTACTGCTAATCTAATATCTGACAAGATTTGATCATGTTTGCGCAAAGCTTGCTTGTCCAAAGACGTTACTTTTACCCAATGTCAAACTATAATGAAACGTGCGTTTCCCTCATCCCCTCGGCAGGTCCTGTACATTCTTTTTTCTTTCTTTCTTTTACACACAATGCACTAACGGCCCCAATTTAAACTTACACTCATGCGAACTGACATGTATACAAAATACCGGGCATTAAGTATTTTTCTGCCTTGTATTGTTTTTCCACATGGACAAACTCAATTACAAGTGCCGTGGAAGCCTTTTCCTCGGGGTGGGGGAGATGTCAATGACGACGTCAATAATGTACACAGAAGCGAGCAGTAGGGGGAAAAAAGGACGCATTCCAAAGCACGCCAACGTTCAACGTCCGTTTCCGAGGCAAGATGTCTGGACTGAGCGCAAAGCAAGTGTCAACTGCTTTATTATCTGTCTACTCCCAAACATAGTTTTTTTTTGTCTCTTTTATTCCCCCCACCCCGCACTCGGCCTGTGTTCACTTTTGCTCAACCTCTCTTACACTCACCACAGCCCCTGAAATCAGACAATCAGAAGACTGTGAAAGCTGCTATCTCACTCCCCTGCATCCCCCCCACCCCCACCCCACCTACCAGCGCTATGCCTCTGACAATAGCCCGGCAATCTGAGCAAAGCGAGGGAAATAAAGGGAGTAGGACATGGTTTTAAAGAAGGGAGAATGTCAACTGTCAATCCGGCTGATGCTGGAATCAGTGCAAGCCATCAAACTTGTATCCTAAGAGAAATGAAGAAAAAAAAAAAGAAGAAGAGTGGGATACGGAGTGTGTAATGAGGGGAAGGGCGAGGGGGGGGGTTCTTCTCACCATCTCTCCATCCTGTGCCGCGGCCGGTTTCTGGCATTCCAGTGCTTCGGAGGGCGAGCTCCTTTTTTTGCATGGGAACGGCGCTGATGCAAGTTGGAGAGGGAGCATGAAAGCAAGAAGATCAGGGCCACCGCTGTTTGTGAGTTTTAACACAGACATCACAGGTTTCCAAAATGTGAGCGGGCAGCGGGGAGCAGCAGGGCGGAGAGCTGCGGAGAAAGCAAGGTTGCGGAAGAGAAGAGGAGGAGGAGGTAGAGAGGAAGAGCGGCCGCCCCGTTTGAAGGGCGCTGTTGAACTAAATCAGCGTGTTTACGTTCTGGAGGAACAAAGTGTTCCGTTGGCAGAAGAGCACTCGTCTGTCCGTTTCCCCTTGCTCTGTTTTTTACCTGAGTCTTTTGTGTTTGTGTGTGTGTGGATAGTGTCAAGGCCGCTTCTTTTTTTTTTTTTTTGCCAAACATTTCAATCAAAAACAAAATAAATAAAAAACTTCTTCAGAACTGTCACCTACGACCTCTTGAAGCCGTCACTGATTTGCAGTCAACAAAAAGAAAATTTCAGCCAGTCCAGTATGAAAGTAGTCACATCTTGGAGCATTATTCATTCCAATTCAATTGTGTTCTTCATCAGGAGAGTTAATTATGCCGCTGATGAAGAAACATTGTCTTTTGGGGAAGCGGGTGTCGGCCCGGCCACCGGGCCTGGCTCCAGAGTGCCCCCCCCCCCCAGTGACCCGTATCCGGGCGACGGAAAACCCCGTCCAATGTTGTCGTTCCTCATCAGAGTCGTATTTTAACGATAAACCTTGCCCAGATGTGCCGCAAGTCTATCCATGGGGTCAGGTAAAAAAAAAAAAGCACCAAATAACAACCTATGGTGCTCGTTAGAGAAATTTTTATGTCCACCCCAAACTATTAACGAACGTACAAATACTGTGGAGAGCCGAATTAGACCAATCAAAAAGCCACAGAAAGATTTCTTTCGGAGTTGCAGGACAGGAACTAAAAGCAGCAAATGTTGCAAACAGAAAGAAGCTCCTGCTGATAGCGCAACTTGAGAGTCTCCCCCCGCTTGTCGCTAGCATTGCGTGACGCCGCCGAGTGGAACGAGAAACGCGAGATAGCAAACCGAAGTGAGCCAAAGGAACCCGTCCCGTATCTGGACGCGTCCTTCTCGTCTGCTTCGTCTATCAGTGTCCAAAACTGCCCAGAGCAGAGAGGGAAAAGGGGTGCGCAGCGAGGTGGGGCGGAGCGGCAGAGAGGCGAGAACGATAGCCATTTTGATTTTTATTATCTGGAATGTATCAACTTAATCACAGCTCCATTCTCCCCCGGTCCTCCCCTGGGCTTCTGGAAGACACTGAAGGAAAATTGGAAAAGTATCACAGGGCCAGAGTTGGAGACGAGTGGAATGGGCAGTTGGAGTCGTGGGTTTGGGGGGTGCGACGACCGTAAAGAGAGAGCAAGGGGTGGGGGGGGAGATAAACCTGTTAATTTTTCATGGTCAGGCGGTCATAATCTCAGTGCTGGCTGCCCTTAGAGCCTATTTGAGCGTGTGCATATGTGTGCGTGAAGGAGGGGAGATGGATTGAGCTTCATTACCAAGACTTAGGGGACCCACTGACGCCCCCCCCACCCCCCATCTGTCCCTGACTGACTTCCGAAATTCATAATAGTCACTATCATAAAGGCACATTATCCTCTGATAGGGGACTGCACTTTCTTAAGGCTATAAAAACACTCCAACTTAATTTATTTGCCATATATGGCCACAGATAGAAGTAATGAAGTGACAGGAAAGTGTCGGATCAAGTCGCCCCCCCCCCCCCCCACCCCAAGTCTACAATTTGCAAATTATATGACCACTGGCGCAGAGTGAGACGAACAAAGGCAGTGGCATCTCCACAGCTTCTTTGACTTCTTGTATCTAATTGACTTTTTGGCGCGACAAAACCAATGCACAATTGTGTGTGTGTGTGTGTGTGTGTGTGTGCGTGTGTGTGAGCGAGAGGCTTGCTCCGTGAAATGGTGCAGTGTCAATGACAAAACACCTGGCATTGTTTAAACAACATTTTTCAAGAACGTGAGCTCCCTCCACACACACTTGGAGCAGCTTAATAATGACCATAATCAACCATCCTCAACACACACACACACACACACACACACACACACACACACACATGCACAGTCTTGCAGCACATGGCCATGTAAGGGGAAAAGCAGTGTGTTTACACTAAAACACTGCTTGTCTGAGAGGCTTTAGTGCTCAGGCGGAGTGGGTAGCCTTTTTAACAAGACTTTTTTTTTTTCTAAAATAAGAAGGAATAATAAACAAAACAAGCACACGCAGGAACCCTCTTTCCATTTAGTTCACTGCAAAACTAACTTCCAGTTTCGGCGCTTTGGTCAAGGTGAAAGGTGTCTGCAGGTTTCGACAAAAAAATGCATACGTTTGATTGAAATGACTTACAAGCAGCTGCCACCATTTCTTCCGCTGTGGTGTGTGTGTGTGTGTGTGTGCGCATCTGCAGGTCAGAAAGGCAGCATTTGTTCTGTGAAGCCCTATAAACATCTGCGATCCCTTTTAAGGGATTGTTTAGATTGACGGAACGCAAAAATAAACCTTCTCGAGGAGGCCGCTACACTCGACTGAAAGAGGGATCTCCACTATCGGCATTAAAATGCGTGTGTGTGTGTGTTGAGCCTAAAATGACAGGTTCTTTTTCGGGGACTGTTTTGCTGATCGCTGGACTCTTTTGCATAAACCTTTCATGACCTCTCTTTTTTTTTTTTTCTTCCTTTGACCTCAGACTTCAGCGCTGTAAAAAGCATCAGTGGCTCACCAAGTTTGTTTTTGATTCCTTCAAGTGGGGTTCCCCAAATTTACCCAGAATGCAGTCCAGTTGATAGCAGATGGCAGAATGTCAGAGTGAAATGCTGCAGGTTAGTTATTTTTTAATTTTTTATTTTTCTGTTCGTTATAAATGCAAAAAAACCAAACGTTACCCCCCCCCCCCCCCCCCCACCCACCTCCCATTTGCCTCTGTACAGTTTCTGTTGATGTTGTGGCAACGCATGATGCATTTGAGTAAGTTTGGGCTCTAGATGCTAAATTAGCAATTGACATCTTGAGCTAAAATGTTTCCGTAATCTGTTTTTTTTTAAAAATGGATGCCACTGCTCCAACCTGTTCCTAATCACCAGACCCATAGCATCAATAACTCAGCAGCAGAAACTTCTCCTCTTTTTTTTTTTTAATTCAACACCCCTCCTCATGCAGAGGAGTTGTTGTGTCTGGGTTGCCAGCAACATGTGGTCTATATCAACCCCGCCGCTGCCTCTCCTTCTTCTCGCTTCTTCACACATACACACACGCATACACTTTCTCGCCCACAGGTCTGCTTGGCGGAGCACCCGTCTCCTTGAGAACGTCCAACTTTGAGGAAGTGGGGTGTCGTCCATTTGTGATTTAGGTCATAAAAGAGGCCAGGGGATGGTAGGCTAGTCTCTGCGCTTTGTTTATTTGAAGCGGGAGCCATTACTGCTGTCTCTGGGGGCTGTATTTATACACAGACACAGACCAGACATGGGCTGACACAACTGGACTCTGCGCATGGTTCTGTCCCGGCGTGTCAGAAAGTTCAAGAAAGAAGTGGCTTGCGGAGGAAGGAGGGTGGGGGGGGGGGGGTGTTATCGTACGTGTACAGCGTACAGTAAAGATACACTGCTGTGATTTGTGTTGGTCTTAAAGAGGAAAGGCCGCTTCGAGAAGTCTTCATCAGTGGGATGATTTTCACCCCGTTGGTAATTTCACTCGTGAAAGATGTCGAGTCAACCACCTGGTCTTAAAATCGACAAACAGGTGCAGCGGGAGGGGTGCGGTGTGGGGGGTGTATGTGTACCCCCTAAAACTGCGGATATGTCTCATTGTACCAAGTAAGGTTGTTGGGGAAATTGAGGTGCTGGGGGAGGGGGACTCAGATAGATGATTTTGAAGTTGTGAACGGTCATGAGGAGTTACTGAAATGAGACATCAAGTGTTTGATTTATTGGGACATGATCGGCGGGATACTTGATGAACGCGATTTCCTACAGAAGCCAGACGCTTATCCATGAATACTTTGGTGCCCAGGAGACTTACTGCTACTTGACATTATTTACAAGTTGATAGATGTAAATAATGATAGTCCCCAGTGTGGGACGAATAAAGGATATCTTATCTTATCTTATCTTATAGTTCAGGTGTACAGTAATATTTTTTTTAATGATTATAACTCCAATTTATTCCGTTTTTCGTCTTGAGAAATGTAACAACCCAACAACATCTTTTTTTTAACCTTAAAAATAGATCAAATCGGTCAAATCAGATAACCACGTCTTAATAATACAATAATCCGCATAATTTCACAATACACTTAAAAAAAGTCAAACCACCAAAAAGAATCAATTTGTTGAAACGGACACCGCCAATTTAAATGCGTGTGATTTTTATTCAGTTTTTTAAATTTATTAAAATATTTTGTAAAGGCAGAATTTGTAGGTGTTGCTCCGGTTTTGGACCTCATTATTCCACAGGCGTACCTAATTTTATGACTTGTGTTTATGTGTGTTCTTGGGATCATTTTTGGGTGCTTATTGAGAACTAAAGTCATGAAAAAGGCGTATGCATCAATCACGAGCCAATCGGTCAAGCATGCATAAACAATATGACCAAAAAGTATTGGCTTCACAAATGATTAGAATCAGGTGTCCTTAATCACTTGGTCTGCCCACAGGTGTAGGAAATCAAGCACCTGTGGGCACCTGGACTGTTTTGACAAACATTTGTGGAAGAATGGGTGGCTCTCAGGAGTCGAGTTGATTCCCGCCATGCGATGCCATCTGTGCAACAAATCCAATGGTGACATTTCCTCGCTCCCCAACCTTGCCGACAGCCTTCCCAGGAGAGTTGGACCGACCCCACGTTGGAAGCCGACATCTTCGGATCGGGATGCCACTTAATGTGAGTCGAGGCAGGTGAGCAAATACTTTTGGAATTATCGTGGATTTTGCACATATGACCCTCCAACATCCCTAAATGTGACGTTTGTGCGCATGTGTGTGCGCCCGTCCGCCTGCAGCTTGGTTGCGACGACTCTGTGTGGTGTAAACTGGTCCCATGGCGTCTGTTGCCTGTCGGCCATTACTTCAAGGTTGCTGCGGCTTGTAAAAGCCTCGTTAACACAAAGGCCCGCTCACATGTTAATTGGATAATTGACTAATTAATTTTTACATAAAGGCGTGCATGGGGAGAAAGGCTGCCTAATTGAAAGTGACTATAGGTTTAATTACGTGAAAGGGTAGGGAGGAGGAAGTTGCAAAGGTGCCCCCCCCCCCTATCCCACCTCCCCGCTCAGCTGTATTTGTGTTCTTTTGTGTTATTTGGCTTTTATTCCGGGCTTTTAACAGTTCCTGTTTTGCTCGCATCCGTCAGTTCGACAAATAATCTCCTCTTTTGTCGACAAATAATTGCCTGGCAGCGAAAAAGGCAACTCGCAAACAGTCTGGCGCGTGAGTACGTGGCTGAGAGATGCACAAGCCAGACACGGGGGGATTGAGTCGCAAAGATGCCAAATCAAAGATGAAAGCCGCGACAAAAGCGTCGCTTATTCTCACACACCTTCCTCGTTCGACTCTTTGACTGCGTGCGGCGCCGAGATAATTTCAGCATCAACGCGAAAGCACATCAGACACCTTTTAACCATCTGTGGACATCTGTTGCACGCTCGCAGCTAGCCGGGGCAGGCATCAGTGTGATCGCGCATTCACATCAACAGTAATCCAAGTTCAATTATTGAACGGACCGCACGTAACAGCGAGCGGCGCCTTCGCGAGAATGTGCGAGTGGACGAACGTCCGTTAATTCAATTCCGTTTCCAAGCGCTCTCTAAAACGCCAACCGCAAATTAAATCGGCCAGGGGAGCAGGCGGCTAACAAAGGAAATTAACAATGATGCCGCCTCTGTATTAGGCCATATGGATTCGCTGCATGTTTGCCGCCTTGCGCGCGTCCGCGGTCTCACGCCGTTGTATGCGCGGCGAGAGGAGGGGTGAGGGGGGGGGCAGTTTTAATCAAGAAATCCATTCCACTTTGCTCACCCCTCTTTGCTGCTTCCTCCTCCTACTCCTCCTCACCGTGGCGGGCTTGTGTGGAAACAGAAGTGCTAAATTACCCTGGAGCAGTCAGACAAAAACATCTTGTTGGGTTCTAAATTGCTTTGCATGCATGTTAATTGGAGAGAAATCCCTGCAGTGTATTTAGGTTTGCGTGTGCATCGCTACTGGATCTGTTTATGTAAGCGGGTGTGTGCGTGGGCGTGTGTGTGTGTATGTGTGTGTTGGGCAGCGCTGGCGAGCTATTATAGCTGCGACGCCTTGCCGAGATTGGGAGGTTATCTGTTTTTGTTGGTTAATTGTGAAGCTGATAGTATCAAGGGGTCCGGGGCCAATTCAAGTGGGCTTTCAGCCAAATTACTTCAGTAATCGTCTGTGTTCAAGTCCCTCGGAGCCCTCACCAAGATACAGCCGGCGAAGCCCACCCCAAGTTCAGTGCAGAAGGCCAGATCGGACCCCCGCTTTAGACGGCTTAGACTGTAATTGAAAAGAATGTTTTTTTTCACACGTTATTGGATTGCTGACAGGGTTTCACCCAAAATTCCATTTGTGGTCAATTTTATCCTGTTTGTTTTTAATTAAGGCAGGCAGCTAATGAAGTCAGAGGGGATCTTAGCCAAATGATCAGAATTGCCTCCATGTTTCCCTGTTATCTTTTAACCAAGTAGGCTTTAGAATTGGAGCATGAAATTGTTTGAAACTAGGAGAGTAATTCGTTTGGATAGAGTGCACCAAAAAAAAAAAGTAAAAAATAGAAGCCAAATACAAGCAAAACAGGGCCTCGGATTTTGAAATCTACGCGCATTGAGTATGTCAAGAAATTTCACAGACTATGACCAGAGATTATTTTTAGCGAGCTGATCGTGGCACAGACATGAGAGGGGAATCGTAGTGGCTTTGTTTACGTGGGCCGCAATAGCAACTAGCGATGTTATTCACGGCGTGTCTGCATTTGCGAGTTGATCACAGCCTCTTCCCATAATATTCCTGTTTACACGCGACAAAGCATGAAAGTGAACTCCCACATGATCATTTTTAGGAACAGAGTACTGAAATAGGGTTTCCTCCTTGGCCCAGGAGAGTGTGTTCTTTTTCTTTGAGCCTCGTTTTATTTTCAAACACCTTCTCACGCTTGTGACAAAATAAAGTAAAATGAAGACTGTTGTGTTCCAAGGTCAAAAGAAAATACCTCAGCTTTTTATGATGTGATTTAGAAGAAAAAAAATGATAACTAGGGTTAAATGTCGGGTAAATATATACAGTATGCGTACACTCTGAACCACAGGTGTCAAAGTCGAGGGCCAGGGGCCAGATCTGGCCCGCCACACCGTTTTATTTGGTCCGCAAAGCAAATAAAACATGGCAACTTCTATGATGCTTGCTAAAATATGCGTTCAAGTGTCAAATATTATTTATATATATATATTCTCATAATGAGAGATATTGTAAGCATTTTCTTGTTGGTAAACACCCCATTACAGTCACTTAAATAATAGTTGAATAAACTGTTATTCTTTACTTATTTGGTATGATTCCAGTCATATTGGCCCTTCAAGGGAAATGGTAATGAAAATGGGTTCGACACCCCTGCTCTAAACTGTATTCTGTGGCCCAACAACTCTCACTGACACAAAATGGATACGTCACGCGTGTATGTTGTCCATCAGCGAATGCGTGTGTGCCCCTCCCTTTTCGATATTTATATCTCAAATGCTCATATCTCCATGACGATACCATAACAATGTATCGCCCAGCCCTAGTTGATGTCACGTTGTTCTTTTTTTTAACTGCAAATCCGAGTTCAGGCTGGATCCCATTCCAATCGACAATCGATTTAGCGGCACACGATGCCCTTTCCTCGTCTCACTGTCCAGCGCAAGGGCAGCGAGGATGAAGCATTTATGAGCTTTATTCAAGTTCTGTCATTGAAATTTGACCCATGCAGACACCAGGGGGGGGGGGGGGGGTTCATTAAATGACCCAAATTGTTTCCATAAAGCCTTCTGGTGTTCTTGCTGGACCACAGGCCAGGAATCCCCAGACAGTGACCTCATATCTCACCCCGTATCCCTCACACACACACCCACACACAATTCTCTCCTCCTTTCCTGGAGATTTACCAGTCAAAGTACACGGTGTTTGATTCAACATGTCACTCAAATCAAGCCGCTTCATGTTTGGCGTGCGTGTTTTTGTGACAAGTCGAGACAACATGTCACAGTCTTCGAGCAATCATTTAGTTTTTTGTGTGCGTGTGTGTTTTTGCTGTCACTTTGCCTCCATATGCGTGATGGAACATTCTGCCACACATCACAAACACATTGTGCGAAGCAGACAATCTCTCTCTCACACACACACACATATATGCGGAGCGCGTTGAAGCTGCGAGCATGAACACTTAACCCTGGAAAGATTCAATGATGGCGGATAAAAGAGTGATTTGTGTTCCGCTAAGGGGAAAATGAGTAATCCTATCATTCAGCGTGACATGCAACACAACACGCCACATCAGCCACAGGGAAACACGCACACGCCTGCACACAACACTAAACACTGCCTATCAGGATGATAAAAGCGCTCCTCGCCCACGCCATAAAGTGTTTGATTTTTCTATTTTCCATGTCATGTATTTTCTCCTTACGCTGTGGTAAACCTTCCCATCCCTCCCACTTCCGTTCCGCAGGCATCACTCCTGACACAACAGCACACGCGCTGGTGTCTTTATGTAAATATCTTAACTCAAATCTATAAATATATTGATGAGACTTAATACCTTTGTGCATTCATATTTAGCATACAGTTTTACAGTCTCATGAATGCACGCACACACATAGTCACACATCTTACTCTGGGTCTAAGCCAATCCCTCGGTCTTTCCTTTTTCCTGTCAGGGCATTAATTCTTGCCCATATTTCCATCTGATTATGGTCCGGTTCTACCCGCAACTAATTGAACATTAAATATAAAGAAAGTTAATGAAAATGTCCTTTATCCCCTCCAAACTAGGCCTGAGAACGCATCTATTAACACAAATTAATCTGGCCGCGGCGCATGTTTCAGGGGAAAAAAAGATGCATGCATAGTTTGCCGCTCTCATCCAGGACCTAAATTACAGAACCTTTGTTAAAGCAGGACGGTCGGATAACAAATTACATGTTGCTTTTCTCAAATTTAATTCTTCTGGGAAGGACCCACAGCGAGAAAACGCTTTGGGCTACCGAGAACTGAACTGCGTGTGCTCGCCCGAAAATTGTTAGCACCGGCTGCTACCGGTCAGAAAATGACTCACTGCTTTTATTTTTATTGTTTAATTCATCATGAGGAAAAACAAACATTGACTGCTGACGAAACTGCAGTTCACTTTAGGTCACCACGATGTGCTTAAAATCAGGTAAACCTTGATCGGGCTTTTCTTTTCACCACAGAGCGTGTCGGTGGGTCGCTGTGTACCAAGGAGTCAATTTGTAATTTGCCAATTAATTAAGTGATGAAAATCCACTCTGTACCAGAGTACCACAAGAAACAGGAGCTAAAATGTCACGATCCACGTTATTGTTGGTTAGCAACCATTTTGTAACGCGGATTTCTGCAAACTATACTGTTGGAGCTGCACCATCCGCCGACGTTCGAGAGCATACTTCTGTGACGGCCGCATATTCGGGCATTGTCTACAATGATGGCAAAAAGGCGACGCAAGTGACCCAATATGTCATTTACACTTCATACGATGAGCCCGATGAAAAATCAAATCCTCTCCGTCACTAAACTTTCATCCAAAGTTATTGAATAAAACATATCTTGCCGAGTTAAAAAAGAAAAGTGCCGGCCGGCATTAAGCTTGAATCTGCAGTCAATTTTCTTGTTAGTTTTACTCCTCCTGTGCTCCTCTTCCCTTCGGAAAAGCTTCCTGTGCAGTCGGCTCCAGCAGCGCTGAAGACGCCCGCTGAGCGCGTGGCCGAGAGATAGTTGGATGCACGAGGCAAAAGGAGAAACCAATGAATGCGTGGATGTTTTTATTCAGATGAAAGGAATAAACGCAAAGGCGTTTATTTTGTCCATAATCCCACTAAAAAGCCTTCTCCATTCCCGCCCCCCCCTCCCCCCCCTCGCTCCCCGAGGCTCCTCGTATTAGCATCTCTTCTGGACAGCGAGGGGTTAACTAACCCATTTAAGGGGAACCACCGAAAACAATACTCGGAACCCAGAAAGACAATGCCGATGCCTTTCTCCTCCATATTTGTAATTTAACATCAAAAGGCTCCTCTCCGAGCGACCTCTGAGAGCCGGCATCTCTTTAATGAAGCGCCCCACCCCCCTTAATCACATTCAAATTGGTTAGTGTTCAGAAAATAGAAATATGTATTAGATAGCAATAAATTTTCATCATTGGCTAAGCCTGCTTCTTAATTGTCCTGTCCCAAGGCTTGGGAATTTCATTGTTCGTTAGGTGCTTAAGTCCCCCATCTCATTCAGTCTCTCTGACATTACTGCTGAGGGCTCTAATGCCCAACTAATTTGAATGGGGATTTACATGATAGAGCAGGGAGCATTAAAATGTGGATGGGAGAGAAGAAAAAAGAGCGGGGGGAGGGGGGGGCGGAAGAGAAATGGCTGCTTTCACTTAAAAAGTCACTTTGTTCAAAGTCAAATGACAGTGTTTAAAGATGCTCTATCGCCCCCTCCTCAGGATTTTGGACAGTGGTGCCAAGTTTAATGGTTCGTTATCTTAGCCCCTCCGAGTCTCGCTCTCCACTCGCTTACCCTGCCTCGCTTTCTGATGCCAACCATGCTCCTCTGGCACCCTGCAGTTTCGGAATATACGTTTTGCTTTAGAGCGACTTTGAATTTTTAAAGCACCTTTAATGCCCCCCCGTGCCGGCGGCAGTCAGGACCAGGGGTGTTGAGATATAAGCCGTCTGTTTGTACATCCGCACGTCTCACGCTAGTTATGGAAATATCTCGGGAAAAGCCCTCGATCGAATAAATGACCAAATCGACTGGAGGGAGTCAGCAATTAAAAAGAAAAAAAAAACATCTTTTGTCATCTTTGTTGAAATTGTCCAAATCTGTTCCCATTTTGATTTTTAAGACACCACAGCAACAGAGGAAAAATAACCAATGAAATACAGGAGGTGTGACTTACAAGGTATCAATTATTTGGTGGGTCCTTGTGGATACCCCCCCTGCAGCTTGACATGTTATCTTGTGCCGCAAGAGCTTTGCTTCAACCATTGCGGAATATCGGCCTCTGGGAAAAAAAATGTCCTTCCCGCATTTGCCAAAAATAGGGGAATAGGAATAGCACAAATACTTCTGTTTCATCTGAACATGATGTCACAACCTCATATTTACCACCACATTGAGACTTTTGTTTTCCCACGTTTTCACTTCTAAACACAGACTTCCCACCTAGAATTCGTAATTAGTGTAATCTTCTTTGACCCGGCTGTCACCTGTGATGAAAAGAGGTTGCGGAGGGTCGCCAACTAATGAGAGCGAAGGCTTGACCTTAGACATGGAGTCATCCTAGAACAAAACACAACAATAGCACAGCGAAATCTTGCAAAGAAGAATCGCTCATTACTTAATTACCCTCCAGTGTGGACAGCGGACTTTATTGTTTTGATTCAACACTTTGTTTTGGGAGTTTTGATGACTTGCATTTCAATTTGGTCGATTTTCACTTCCACCATTGAGCACGCTTTCGATACTTTACGATTGTGTACAGGTTTTGAGCAGTTTCTCATAGACTGCACACACTGTTGGCAATGGGATTAAAAGTTGCGCCAACCGCCGTATTTCAAAAAAGGGTTTTGTGCTGCAAGACAGAGTGTTTTCTCCGTGGAAAATTTGGAACAGCAATGAAGTTCGATGTGATGGAATTGGAAGTGTTAGTGGGAGTCAAACGGTTACATAAAAGAAAGCGGTGCTGAATATTTTTGTAAAGGCCAGCAACCTCATAAAAGACATGTTTCGGTTAATTCAACCAGCCCCGATTGTGTGTGAATTGGATGCGAGCGCCCCATCCCGCACCGGAGTGAATTTAAAATGTGTGACTCACATGTGGCACACCTAAAACTGGACCTGGGACAGGACTGAACCAGAGTTGAAAGGAATATTGTCATATACACTGTATATATGTATAAAAGGATATGGCATGACTCCTTCTTGTGACTGACTCCAGGTCAACTCTAAAAGAATTGATGAATAGTAAATGTTTTTTTTTTCTGGCATTTCAAATGTTTTTACATAAGTGGAAACATTCTCCCTGCTGACTTTCACCGGCCATAACATCAATTATTGAAAGCCACAAAATGTCAGCCATTGCTGCGGTATGATAAATCACAATGACCATGCAAAAACAATCATATTTACATATACTCCTACCAGACTGTGCAACACGAATTGTGCGGCTATACTGCCCACTTGACAAAGGTGAATGAGCCCAATTAGTAGGTCAGCTTCCACATCTGTTGACATCGCCGATCAAGTTTACACCCATTATTGCAAGTGCAACCCTTTCGTAAATCAGGTTCAAAGTTTCATCGGTCAAAAGATGAGATTCACAGTACGAAGGGTTAACTCCGGTAATCACCTCTTATTGATCTGTGTGTGTTAGAGGAAGAAAAATTGTGGTTCCAGAGCAGCCAGCCATGAATGGTTATTGATCCGATCATAAAGAGCCTCTGTCTCTTGAGTGTACGGCTCTTTAGGTAATCATTGATGCCCGTTGTTCTCTTTTTATGGCCTTCTGACCACTTCATATCTTACACCTGTCCTCCTCATTTTCCCTTTGGTATTTTTCAAACTAAGCGCAATCCAATAATCCTCAATACACTTCCCATTTACTGACTCCCAAAAAACCGGCGCCTAGATTCGGCATTCTAGACGACTGCTGTAAATGATTTTCTTCACTCTGGCTGAGCTGCATGAACTGGACTGCCACCATTGATAGCTTTCAGCTCCCCAACATTATCGGTGTGATAAAGCTCTGGCAGAGCTTGCATTAGAAATAATCAGCCAATCTCCACTTCAGTTTTGTGTCTAGGTGGGGAACGGTTGCCACATATTCTTTTCACTGGGACAAGACTGAGAACAGGATGACGATGCGATCCCACGATGTCTGTGTTTGATAACGAGCGCACGGAGAGGGTGAGGGAGGACAGCAACCCAATATCTGCCGGTCAAAATAAAAGTCAATTAGGTGCGTGTCCATTCTTGGTGTTCGTATTTGTTTTCTGGCACGTTTTCGACCTTTTAATGGCTTTCTCGCAAAGGTGGAGAGCACTTAAACCGAGCGGTTATGCACCGTGTCACGCCACCTAACGCCCACTCATCACCATTGGGAAGCACATGCACACATGCGAGCGCACACATCCTTAAACTGGCATGCAAACGTGAAGCAAAGTATATTTTTAATATGCGCACACGCGGTCTTATACAAATAGCATGCCGATACACGCGCACGCACACACCTTGGCTCACTAGGTGCACACGCATGAAGACGCAGACAAATGAGACCTTAGTGGAATACTTGGTGGGTTTTCTGTTATGGTCATGATTTCCTTGAGGGCTGTGAAAACACACTACATATGGAGTCCATCTCCTCTATGGCTTACTGTAGAGACTAAAACACACACAGCATCAACACGTGCACTCACCAAAAAAAAAAAAAAATCTTTCCACGTTGACCGAGCGACTGTAACAGTAATGGTGGCCTTCCATGTTTTCAGAAAAATATTGTGACCAAATTCCAATGTTTTTGATTTTGAAATAATTTCTTCCAGAATGCAAACACTTTAAGCTATATAGTGAAACCCAATTTATCGCCGGCAATACATTCCAGTCCCATCTCGGATAAGTGAAAAATCGCAATGTAAAGAGCCCAGAGAAAAAAAATACATCTTTACAATTCCCACACATAAAAGAGAGAATTAAAACATATACTTTACGTAACTTGCGGCCAGGTGGTCCAGTTAGCACGTTGGCTTCACGTCGGGTTCGATTCCAGCTCCGGCCTCCCCGTGTGGAGTTTGCATGTTCTCCCCGGGCCTGTGTGGCTTTTCTCCGGGTGCTGCGGTTTCCTCCCACATTCCAAAAACATGCATGGCAGGCTGATTGGACGCTCTAAATCAGGCATGTCCAAAGTCCGGCCCGCGGGCCAAATGCGGCCCGCGGTCGAATTTCATCCGGCCCTCGGCCCCTGTCATAAAATCAGTGCCGTCTGGCCCGCAGGTTGGGCGCAATGGAACACGTGTTGCATTGACTGAGGTCTCGTAGACTGGTGAGTGATGTTTCATAGAGTACTGCTTCCCTCTAGTGGCTAAATGAGTAATAGCATTCACTAAATGAGTAATAGCATTTAGACACTAGAGGGCATCACTCACGAGTTAACAAGACATCACTCCGTGTTTATATTGACTGATATGTCATATTTCAAATTCCTGTTTCAAATGAACCAAAAGAAATTCTTAAGATTGTTGAAATTCAAATAAAAATGGAAATGTGAAACAGACTGGCTTACTAAAATTTGTTGAACAATATTGTTGTTGAATGTAAAGAATGTCAGCCAAGGTCGGCCCCCCGACATTTTACCACATAAAATCTGGCCCCCTTGGCAAAAAGTTTGGACACCCCTGCTCTAAATTGTCCCTAGGTGTGAGTGTGAGCGTGGATGGTTGTTCGTCTCTGTGTGCCCTGCGATTGGCTGGCAACCGATTCAGGGTGTCCCCCGCCTACTACCCGAAGACGGCTGGGATAGGCTCCAGCACCCCCCGCGACCCTAGTGAGGATCAAGCGGTTCTGAAAATGGATGGTTGGATGCATGGACTTTACATAACTTCGCATGATGAAAGTGCACCATCTTAATGCTAACATTGAGGCTAGCGAAATTACCATATGATAACTTTTTAACAGCTTCAACTTTCAAACATGGGGCAGCAAAATATACGGGGCCCATCAGAATATTTACAAGCATATATTCCCAGGGGAATATATGGGGGGAAATCTGGGGGGAAAAAGAAAAAAGTAGGATGAACCATGATATGGCGACGGGAACCTGTAATGTTTTTCACAATCAAACTGTCGCCATCATAACGTTTTTATCAAATGTTATTGATGAATGACATACTAACAATCCTTTCATACAACTGTCAATCTTAAATTGAAATTTTGTGTGGTCCGATGAGGTCTTCATGTTTCATCTGCGTTTGTAGTATAAATGAGATGGATGGTTTTGTACATTAGAGCTTGAAGCTATTGTGGCGTGTCAGAAAAAAAAAATCAATAGGAAGCATTTTGTTCTTTAGAGCAACTGTCTATTGAGTTACCGCCACTAATGTGTTATCTGCTCGGGGAGGATGTTTGTGTGTGTGATTGTATTTATTCATTAACATCCTTATCGCCAAGACAAAAAAAAAAAAAGCATCCAGCCTGCGTGTCCCTCCCTCTGCTGCGACTGCGTCAGGGTGTGGAAGTATTGACCAGTTGCTGAGGGAGCGCAGCTATCGATTGTGACTTATCCAGCTGTTTATATTTGAACCCTGGGTTTAACCTCCATCGATTGACACGCACCTCGCAGTCGGCAAGGTGTTCAACTTTGCTTTCCACTAATGGGTCAGAATACACAACAGTGAATGAGTCCTATGTGTGTGTGTGTGTGTGTGTGTGTGTGTGTGTGTGTGCGCATTTGCATATGCGAGGAAGAAATGTGAAGTGTAAGTGTAACCAGCGATTTCCAAGCTGATCCGCCATCGCCAATCATAATACAATACAGACATTTGGGCAAAATACTAAAGGAAGTAAAGGAAGATTTACAAAAGCTATTCATATTTCATTCCAGCAATATATTAATGCATAGCTGACTATTACGCTTGACATGCTTGCAGTCTCGCGCCAACAAATCTTGCGCTAAATTAGAGGAAATCTTACGAAAGCCCCTTTAAGGGGGGAAAAAAAGTTAAATGACTTAAACAGGCTGTCTCTGCACAAAGTATGAGCATAAGGCCATTCACTGTTTTTTTAATACTTGCATTTCGACAGCGTGGATTACAAAATGTTTTTCATTTTGTAAACATTTACAAATATCTATTGGTTTTTAATATCCCTTCGATTGTATCGCATTTTACGATAATCGAAGGGACGAATGCCGTCTGCTCTGTTAGGGAGGGGCACAGTAAATGTGTTCCCATTAGTTTGCTCACTCTGTAAACTAACAAACAAATAAATGCTGAATTAGCTAAAGGTGACAAGTGAAAAAGGAAAAAACCCCACCATAACAGCATGCATTTTTTTTTTTCAGATTTAATGGAGAACTTTTGAACACCAAGTCCCCAAGATCTCAATCCATCACAATCTCAACCATGGGTGAGTTTATATCTCTCTATATTTGTCTTTCTTAACCTGACTTGCCATCTGCAGAGGTCGGAAAAAAAAGCGATAAGCCCATTTCGCCAAAGTAAGGGGTATAAAGGACGGAATTCTCCCTCCCGACGTAGAGTAACTAATTCTCAGAAGACTTAAAAACTTAAAATGCAGATACACGAAAAATCGAATACATTACAGTGTGTGGTTATACTTTGTCTGCTTCTAATTTCCATGAAATGTACTTTTTAAAAAATGTGTTGTGGTATGTGCTGTGCGCCTTCAGATCATAATTTACTCACAGGGATCGTCAGTGTGTGCGTGTATGTGCGTGCTTTTGCATGTATGGAGTTGTTTATATTTGACGATCATTTCACTGGGCTATATGAGTAAGTGATTGGTTCGAGTCTGCTGTCACGGTATACAGTATACGTGAACTTTACATTTGTGTTCAGGTTTCAAAATGTGGAAATAATAAACGAAAAATGCGTACGTGTACGTTTGCATGTTCCCGTCTATGTGTAGGCCTTGCGTATGTTCCTCTCCCCTCCTTGCCCATTTGAAAGGTTGTAATGAGTCATTAGGGAGAGCTGATGTGAATTATTAATATTCAATCATGATGCTGTTCGGGTATTAACTGATTCTCGAGGAGGTGGGGAGGACGGAGGAGAAATTGAAACGCACACACACACACATGCACACAAAGATCTGTCGAATCACAAGTATGTGGGGGAAAAGTATAATGAAGTAGAGTCGTACACACAAACTAGAAACAAAAAGTCCTATACCAAGAAATTATGTACCTGTTTGACGGAAGACGACCACAGCTTATTGTCTCCATGGCGATGGCTTTGGATGCAAAATAACCCGTATCCCAATTGTAAAAGACAGTTTTGATTACCATGGACCATTTGGGAACGCCTCACTAGCCCAAAATGATTTTTGAAGTGGTGGAATTGGAAGTGTTTGGGAAGGCAAATCACTAAATCTATCATGCTTATAGATACATAGAAAGATGGAGTTGAAGGGATTCATTGTTGACATGGCATGACTCCTTCTTGTGACTGGCTCGAAAATGGCATTGCCTGATGAATAGATAAGCTTGCACAGCATGTGAAATCAATGTTCTTGACGTTTTTGCATGCACAAAGTTTTTGGTAAACTCGGCCCTTGCGAAGAATCTTTATAAATGTCAAGGAATTTCTGCGAGTGTGCGTCAGTGTGTGAGACAGGCCAGAGTTCGAATGGTAGAATGCTGTATTCAAGGCAGATTAAATGAAGGTTTTGTTCACTTTGCTCCAGATGTTGGGTCTATGTGTTTTATTTTTACATTCTTGGCCTGTGGCCTGTATATATATTGGATTGGGCAGGGAGTATATAATATCAGTGGAAAATGCTGCGGTCTGGTACCTTTTAAATAACATTTCCTCCTTTTTCTGCTGCTGTCCTGTTTTTCTTTCCATTTTGTCTTTTATTCGGAAGGTGGTGATGTTTAGAAAAGCGCTTAAATGAGGCTGGCTGTTCAGCTGGGGGGGAATCACTGGAGACCCCCTAAACACACACACACACACACATACATATGCAGAACACACAAAAAACATATACCTAAGGCAAAAACAAAGAAATGGGTGAAGAGGAAGGAGGTCTTAAATGATGAGGGTCAGTCGGGCAAGCGCTACTTCTCAGGGTGGCCCAGCCCGTACTGTGAAGGACGTACTTGTACTAATATTTAGCTCACTCCTCTTGCTCCAGTGCAAGGAATTATACCAAGGGTGCTTCGGGACTCACATTTTGGACTTTACTTTCCTCATTTTCTGATTTATTTCTGAACAAATGGGGTTCAAAGTGAGCTAAAATCTGCACCCACTAAATTAATGGAGTTGTAAAGCTGCATAGACTCGTGGGAAATACAACCACAGAGCTTGAAATGCTTGTCTGTGTGTGTCTCTCTGCGGTGGCCCCCACTTCTGTTTGGAACGGCCCACTACTCGGTACTTTTCACCATAGTGGTGGGCCCTGTCATCGCTCATCCTGTGCCTATAGTAAATACTGTATGTATGTATGTATGTGTGAGTGTATACTTTATTAGAACCTGGACTCAAAGACGAGATCTGCGTTTCCATATTCGTTGACCATTTGACCGACGAACTTTGAATCCCTTCCAATGGATTATTAACTCGAATTTTGTCATAATAGTCCAAAAAATGTAATGATAAATGGAGTGCATTTGTAAAGCACTTTGTCTACACCATATGTTGTGCAATTCACTCTTCCAAGCCTCACGTTCACTTTTTTGAACATTTCTCGGAATGTCCATATGCGGCCAATGAGCAGCCGTGTCAATCTACGGAAATGTTTTCCTTTCAAATCACTTACTTTACCGTTTTAAATAAGTTAATTTAACTTCCAGGATCTCTCGCCACCGGAAGAACGTGGGTTTTTTTTTAGCTTGTGGTAAAGTTTTGAATCCATCCATGTTCTCTTGTACTGGCTAGCCAGCGCTAAATTAAGCTAACCATCCCTCTGGTCCAGCATTTAAATTTGCAAGCTCCCTTTGTGCTAGCACGACATGACAGGCAAACAGAAAAGTAACGACAACGGCGTTGATACACTACCAAGACGGCCTTTATTGATTGATTGATTGCTTAACAGTTTAATATAAGGCTCATTAGCCAGCCTAACATTCCCATATATGTGCAAACGCTTCTGGGTGTAGGGTGTCGAAGAGCGCGCGTCACACGACGTTTTGCGCGCCCCACATAAGTGCTACTATGTATTCAAGCGGAGAGTGGAAAGACCAATAGTTATTTGATTGTGTACCTTAGCATAATGGTGACTTGATAACGACAGGAGACACCAGTCCAGGGTGTCGTCCACCTTTAGCTCGAAGCTGGCTTAGGCGCCAACTCCGCCATGACCCTAAAATGAATAACCAGAATAGAAAATGGATATACCACAGTACTGTGGCTTTAAAAAAAAAAAAACATTCTTTAGTATGTTTAAAATAATGACGATATTTGAAAACAACAAAACCTGATTAAAAAAAAAATCTATATAGTATATATAGTAGTACTGTACTGACGCCTTTGTTCATTTCTCCATTCTCACCTTTTTTGTCTTTGATACATTATGTACACCTTGATATAATTTATTCTAAAATATTAAACCATTAATCTTGCTGTCTGCAAGATGAAATCAATGCAGTATCTTTTCAACATCATGATAAAAACATGGAGATATTACTTTTAAAAATGGTTATATAATTGTCGGGTTATCATAAACCCTCTTATCACATTGACCATATTTTCAATTCGGAATCATAAAGACATCTGAGAAGGCTGAGGAGTATAACTTCACAAAATCCTCTTGAAGACCGGCCTCTTTGCCGGGGAAAACTCCTAACTGTCACAATGAGAGGGTTGCCGCTGCACTCAGAGCAGCTCAGTGGTGGGGTCAAAGGTCAGTTGCACTGGCGGAGTGGGCTAAGGGTGGGTGTAGAATAGGACGGGGCGTGCACTGAGGGATGAGGGCGAGGGAGAGGAGCAGCATCTGGATCCAGAAATGTTTCCCAGTCAAGTTCCATTTGTTTAGTCTAAAAGACAAAAGTGTGAAGGCAGGGAGGGGCCTCGACGGAGAGGAAAGTAAAAAAGGGAATGTGGGCGGTCAGGTGTTCATGAATTGTTGAAAGTTTTTGGACACCTGGATGTTAGACATACAATTACAGGAAGTAAAAATACGCCCGTCACCCCCTTTGCAGTTTGTGGGAAGAATATTTGTAAATTCACTGACGTGACGCGAGTTCACAATCTCTGTTGTAATTCATGTCAAAGGTGTTTGGGTCAGAGCTGTCGAGTTCTTCCACACCAAACTCATTTTAGAAGCTAATGCTGAAGGAATACATGTGAACTTCAACCACTGTGGCTCTAGTGGCGTTTAAGTAGGTGTTTGTGTGTTTGTGTGTGTGGGGTCAAAAAACCTTCCCATCCCCCATCTCACCAGGTTTCAGACGGCGGGGAGGTCAGCCTCCTCTTGACCTCTGCGTTCCACAGGCCTGGCACTATGTTAAGAACACACGCGCACACACACATTGACCACTCAATAGCCTGAACGAAGGCAAAATAAGCAGACTACGGTTGCATCTTCGCTTCCATATGAAGATGGCGGACACCATATTCAGAAGTGTGATTTGCTCACTGCACGAAATGACTTCAGCATTGTCAGCCGTGTCATATTCTAAAATAAAGTTACAGACGCGCGGCACGATGGTACACATTTTAACGGACACAATCCAAACGGCTCCATTTTTGCCATCATCACAGAAGACAGAATTTTGAAAAAGAGGGTGAAAATATTGTGCGCGTGAGTGAGTTTGAGTGCGGAATAATGCCAAAACGCTGAAAAATATGAAGTGTATGTGCAGCAATTTAGTGCATCCCAGAAGTCTTTCATGATAGACTGCACAGACTGCGCTTTGTTCAGCTGGAATTTGGTTGTCTGACCCAAACGCATACACTCGACATCGTATATAGGAGTATATGTACAGTAAATCAGACCACCCTAAAGGCTTTTTTTAGTGTGAGCATGTGTGCTCCCCCTACACTGCAGTTGACCATGTGTGAGAGCAAATGGGATTTCATTTGGAGGTTGCTGACAATTTATCAGTAATTGTAAGTGGAGACCTACTGAACCGTGTAAAGCGAGGTTTTTATTTTTGTGTGTTGTGTGTGTGTGGGTTTTTTTTTTTTTGGACGTCAATCTTTATGGTTTCAAGACCTCCGACCTTTCGTCTTGTCTGTGACCTAATCAAAGGGACAGGAGAAAACAAGCATCCAGTCATTCATCATGCCATCTTTGTCCCCTTTAAGAACGATGTGTCTGTCGAAAGGAGAAATCGCTGTGGATGGAGGGACACAAAGACCAAAGGAACACACACGGCACTAATGAAGTAGAAAAAGAGAGAATCTTTGCAGGGAACTTGAGCGCTGTGGAATTGCAGCCATTGGTTTGGGTCCAAAGTTCTTGACCTTGAGATGAAAGAAATGAAAGGATTTGAAAACTCAAAAAATTCAAGTCCAGCTCCTTCTTCAGCTTTGAAAACATGAGCAAACAACCCTATGGAGTATTCCTACGTATTACAAATATTTGTAAAATTCATACTACACATTTTAATTCATTGTTTTCAATAATGTCAGTATTACTTTAACAAAGCGGAATACATTGAAAGGATAATTCTAGACAACAGGTAGGGAACTCCGGTTCCCGAGAGCCAGATCCTGCCTATTTTGGATCCCTCCCTACTCCAACACACCAGATTCAATTGTTAGTGGTCATTTCAGGCGTCTACAGAGCTTGCTGATGAGCTGATCATTTGAATCGGGTCTGTTTAAGTCGGGAGAGATCTAAAACGGGCAGGATCTGGTTCTCGAGGACTCGTTGGCTTCCTCTTGTTGATCCGATGCTTTCGTCTTCCCTTTGTTGAGAGATGGGACTCTTGTTTTTGTGACCAGCGCAAGTCTTACGCGAGGTGCGGACCAAATCGGACTAAATCTGTGTGGAAGTCAGTGTAGACCTTGTTTTGGTATTTTTACAGATGCATGCAAGCAGGCGCAGCATAACGGATTTATTTAACGGAAAAAGGCGATCTGCGCCATTGTGGGTATGAACATCGATGTGTACATAAGCTGGCAATTAAAACTGCTTCTGTCATTTCCTTTGAATATGGCACAACCCTCGCTAGTCGTTGACACGGCGGAAGAAGAAACACTTTTTGCTGGAGTCCTGCAGCAGGCCGTGGCACGTCTGTAAGCAGACCACCACAGTCGGATGATGTATTGTTGAGCAGGAAGGTCACCCATGTGTAATGTGTAGTATGCACGTACGGGCACTTGTGTGATATTGGAGCGGTATGTATGCCTCGTTAGCAAACACCGCTAAAAGCCAAAAGGCCTTCAGGATCCGAGCACCGCTTTTGAGAGCCGCATTTTCCACCGCTTTCGTAAAAACCAAAAACACAACACTCAAGTCGCTCTCTCTCTCACTCACATACACGCACATACACACAGAATACCCCCCCCCCCCCTCCCCTCCGCGCACGCACTCAACAAGCACTTTTGTGTGTGGGCAGCTAACAGAACTCTTGAAACAGGATTCCGCGGCCTCTGTGGACCTGAACGCACAGTCATTGAGCATCAGTCGGGCTAGATCCACTTTCCTTCGGCGTGATGAACGAAAGAATGGCCTCGAGGTGATGACAGAGCGAAGATGAGTTGTGGGAGCGCTTTAGATCGCAAAATCATTTCAATCCAGTCTTTGGGTTCAATCGTTCCATTCTCTGCCAAGCTCGGCTGTAAGCATTATTTTGTGTTTCACCTCTTCCTCGTGTCGCCCATGATCCTGTTTTGTTTGGTAACCCGACCTGCAACCCTCCACTTTTCCACACAGACGCGGGAATGAAACTTTCTCCTGGAGTTTTCACAGCAAAAACCAAACAAACGCAAAAGATGGAGGGTGGCATGAAGGGGGAGAGAAAAGAAGGAAGTTATTTTCTCAGGTTTTTGAGGCTGCGCTGCGTGCACTTCTGACAGGTGGGAGGGGAGATGAAGCGTGCATTGTGTGCACTTGCTAATTGGCATGGTTAGCGGGGACCATTCCCTGCGAACGGCGGAGATAGTCTGTGCGAGGTTTCTGCGCAGCGAGCGGTACAGATAGGCAGGAAACGTGCGTCGCAGACAAAGGCTGCTTATGCTAAAGCTACGCAAGGTCTGATAAACCTGTAGGTCTTTAATGGGCTCAGCGGGAGGAGGGAGTCGAGAGGAGGGGGGGGGGGGGGGGTAATAAAAAAAAACAACCAAAAAAGTCAGCTTTAGGCTATTCTTTAAATACTCTGAATAAAAGCTCGATGCCGCTCATGAGACCTAGTGACACACGTATCGGATAATGAGCTATTGTGTTGCAATGTGCGTGTGCGTCTTGACTCGTGTGCGCTTGAGGTGTCAGGTGACCCACAAGGTGTATGTTACAAGCCACCGGCCACATGAATAGCCCCGCAAACAGCACTGGATACATTTACACACACACACACCTGCACGTGCACATACTTTGGCCGATTCTCCAATTCCGAGCACTGAACAGCACCTCTAGATCATTTTATGAATATGTGTGGGCAAAGTTGCAAGGTTTTGCAAGTGTCGTCAGTTTGTTTATATTTGTACCCCTGACCCCCTTCAACCCCCGGGAATTCCTTTCACCTAAACTTAATTGATCAACTTCAGTGTTCCTTTTGAAAGAAAAAAAAGGCCCTTGACTCCGTATTGCTCCTCGTCACGAAACAGTGCATGAAATAGAGCGATATCTCAATGGCCTCACGTTCAGTGTCCTGAATGGGTGCGAAGTGAAGAAGTGATGTGAATGAATCAAGGTCCAATAACCTCTCGGAGATTTTTGAAAAATCCCTTGACATAAAAGGGTCACGTGATCTCAGGCAGCTTTTGAAATGTTGCATGGTATGTTTTTTTTTTCCCATCTGCAACGCGTTGCTTTCAAATGTGCACAAAAAGGACCTGTGATGAATCCGCTCCCCCGATGTAAATATTTGAATGTCCTCCCTCATTAGATTTTACCAATTTCGGTTTGCAAACATGTATTCCGATATGTCCTTCTAGCTCGGTGCCCTCCACAGAGTCCCGTGAAAGTGAACAATGTCTAACTTGACCTTTTTAGCTTCTATGACGTTTAACTACGACGTCTTCCTCTTGAACTGAGCCACGAACACTGAACGGTTTCTTGTGAGAAGATGACGTCTCTTCATTCAGTCTCTTGAGTCTCGTCAAGTGTCATTTGGGGCAAGTTAGACCCACCCCACTCCACCTCTCATTTCTAGACTCTAAAATCTGACCCACTTTATTGAGGCGGTCTGATTGTTATTTCTTATTGTCATTTTCCCTTGCTGCTTTTTGCGGCCTGGTCAGTGGTATACATAATACTGCTGGGGTGGAGCATTATTACTTCTTTTCATCAAGAAGTAATGAATAGGCGGCAGGTGACCTTTATGTGCAGTTTTCACAAACCGCCCAGAAAATCTGCATGCACAAATTATGTGCATGCAGATTTTTTTTATTTTGTCCTTTTGTGTTGCATTGTTTATATTTTGTTTCATCGTGTCTTTTGAAGTGACTATGTACCGGTAGTTTCAATTAAAATTTGTTGAGAATAAAAATACAAAAGCTTAAGTGAGTTAAAGTAGTCTTCAAAGTTAAATTGTGAATGAGGTTATTTTTTTTTTTTTTTTTTTTTTTGCATGGAATATTCTTGTAGATTTGTGTAGAGCAAATAATTTATAACCAAACATAAAAAACGCGTTATTTTAAACGACTGCAGGCATTATTTTACGTAATATTTTGGTAACAAATGAATTAAAAACAACGAAAATCTTTCGTTTTATCGACACTATTACTGTGAGCCTGAATAATGTAGCGATCGATGGCTGGCCTTCCCTGAAAGACGCGTCTCATATTTCATATTTAATTGAATTAACCATTGCAACTCTAATGAGCAAAATGGAATTTTACAGAAAAATGAAACCGTGGTCCGAAGGTTGAACAAGACCCCTCAACCCAAACACAATGGGAAGCGATGAGATGAAACAAACATAGCAGCAGAAACACAGATGACCCGAAGAGCAAGTAGACTGGAACTAAAACAGAAGTCATTTCGATTATAAATTAGCCGTGGCGTTATTTACAATTGGAAAGCGAAATATAAGAAACTGGAGTAGAATGGCTCGTTCACGCTCAGCCAGACTCTCTCCATCACATTTGTGTGACAAATGAAATTATTTACTATACCTTAGCGTGTGACAGGGTGAGTTTGGACTATTCCGTATGCCGGCAATGGAAGCCATTTGATTCACATTTGATTGAGTACTGAAGCAGTTTTCCTCGTGATGTTGCTTCTATGAAATCACACTTGTTTCTCATGAGCCGTATGTTTCCTTCCGTTGATTACAAACCCCTTAACGTGACATACGTATTCTCCTCATGGACCGCAACAAAGTAGCATTTCTTTACCCTGCCGGCAGTTCATCATCCTCCAACCAGCGCGACGCTCGCATAGAATCAAGCAGGAGATGTCGAGACGGATGGCAAACGTTAAACGATGGTGACGTGGTGTTCGCGTTTGGAAATAATCTCCCGGCCGCAGTGGTAAATAGCAGTTTATTTAACGAGCACCAAATCATAGGAGCGCTTTTACCTTCCGCTGTCACCGCGTTTCTTCCTTCCCCTTCATCCCTCTTGCGCGCCACCTCTTCTCCTTTTGCTCTTATGTCGGGCTCCGCAGAGCACATTAATAATAATAACAATGATAAACAGAGAGTGGAGATAACCACAGCGGTGTGTGTATGTGTGTGTTGGAGGCCCTCACACTCCGCCGGCTTACAGCGCTTAGCCCCCATTACAGACGGGATGCTGAAAGGAGTGGGTGGCGGGGAAAATAAAAAGCTGTTCTTTTGCATGATATTAGCCACATGAAAGCGTACCAGGACAGTAAAAGTGGCTGAAGACGGGGAGGGAAGCCGAGGGAGATGGCGGAATAAAGTAAATAGCGGGTTTGCGGACTTATCGGGCATGGCACCGTTAGTCAGACGCGTGTGCACGCGGGCGTTATCGTGCGCAACACTGTCAGGCGGCCCATTGTTTGGGAAGGGGGATAAAAGGCAATTTCCAGAGCTTCCTTGTAGAACCGCACGCTTGGCTTAATTTGAGGGCCATTTTTCCATAACAATATTGTCGGTTTATGCCGTACGTCTCTTCTTCCGCATAAAGTCGTCGTCTGCGTTCCCTCGTCGGCCCTGCTCATCCTTCCCCGTTTGTGCGTCTTTTCACTTTGTACCAACCTGCATTGGTGTCTGTGTTTATTAGTGTGTCAAGCCCAGTGTTTGCGACGTTCCCTTTGAGGAGGCGACAATAGCTGATAGACTAATACCTGTCGGTAACGGCACGCGGGTTCCCGCGCGTCACGTTGGAATGCCGCCCCTGCCCTCCCCCCTCTGCCCCATCCTAATCTTGTACTGACACGGAGCATTGTGAGCTGCGCTCCGCTGCCATCAGAGGAGAGCGTGTCCTCTCATCATGGTGAGAGAGGGCCTATTAGACGAGCAGAGGATGATGGGAGGCGGGGAGGAGCGAGGGGGAAATAAGGGAAGAGATCGCAGGTTCGGGGCAAGATAATTGACACGGATGCTCCGTTTGCCTGTGGAGGAGGAGTTTTTGTTGTTTTTTTCCCGCCCCTCTCCAAGGCCTTTAGTGCAAGAGCAAACAAGACTTGGTGCACAAATGCGCACGCAGACACAAACACATGTACAGAGCGTTCATGATGTGCGTATGTTTCCCCCCCCCCCCCCAAAAAAAAAAAACCCTGCGTGCTCTCATTTGCTCGTCTGTGCAGCGCGTCCTCAAAATGAAACTGATTCCATTACCCATATTGTGAGTACATTGCAGACAGTCGCGTAACGGAAAACAAAGGATAGAGAAGACAATGTTGACAAAAAAAAACTGCAATCAGGTTTCTTGACTTTGGGTGAGTCACAAAACTGAGTGCGTCCACCTTTGTGACGGCTCAACAATCTCGATTTGCCGTTGCATCCAATATCGCATCGTACTTTGGAGATAACCGCATCCCGTTGGCATTATTTAGTGGACCAGTTATGCTTACCATTGCGAAAAGAACGATTCGCCTTCTCTGGCCTGAGTTCAAACTGCCACTGCAACGGCCTTGTAAAGATTATCAGTAGGATGGGAAAACGTAAATGCCCGTGATTGCCGCGGATGCCTGCTTTGAATTGTCAGAACATTTGTCACGCTGCCCGCGCAGCTCCCGATTTATGTTGAGCTCTATGTTGTGTTTATTTGCGCATGCCCAATGCCTCCGGGAAATGTTGCGGAAATATGTTGCGCTTCACTCACTGGCCACCGGACACACTGCGTACACCCGCGCAATCAAATGACATCCAAAACTTTCAGTCATTCTGCCTTTTTGGAATACAATTTTTCGAGTGGCAACATTTTAGAACAAATCTCAGCATGTTGACGTTTCTTTTGAATATAAAGCGCATGACAAATTCAATTATTATTTGTGAGGCAAAGTGTCACGATACCACTACCAACATGAACAATAATAATAATAATGATAAAAGATGCTGCATTAATTCTTTCTGACAGTACTGCTCAAAACAAAGCATCGGGTTCCAAAGGTGAAATGTCAAATGGTGTGTAAGTGTACCTAATATTTTGGCCACGGGCATATTCCCCACTTGGATTTTTGACTCTAGTTCTACCTTTTTATCTGTGTGTTATAACGTTCGCCATATTTATTTATGATCGTTAAACTTGCTGACACCAAAAGCCAGAACGGCACTTTACTGGAGGCGGTTGCATTTCTTCTTTCACCCTCAAACTGTAGTCGCAACAGAGTTGGCTGTGGGCAAAGATAAAGCTAAGGTGCTATCTGCTTATTATAATCTAGATTTTTTTAAAAAGAGCAGAAAAGACTGGTGGCCATTCTATTCCTTAAACCTGTTATCATTTTTCAAAGCTGAGCTGTCTCTTGCTTTCTTCCCTACTCCAAGGCTGTTTTATTGTATTGCAAGCAGGAAGTGTTCTTATTGTAAAGTTTTTTTTATTTTTTTTTTACCTTTTATCATCCCATGTTATTGTCTGGAGAGGCACATCCTTAGGCTGGTGGTCTCGCGAACAAAGCCAACGAGGGTGGGATTGATAAAAACACTTTAATGGGCCGCTATCTGCCCTTGATGGGTCTTCAGTACCGAGTGGGTATGTGACAAACTGCTCTGCACTTGGAAGGCTGCACACAGAAGATTTTTTATTTTTTTTAATGTCAGGAAGACTTTGAGATGTAACTTTGCAGGCGTTTCTTCCTAAGATGCGGACGGTACCGGTCCGTGGGTCATTTGGTAGCGGGCCACAAAGAAAGAATAAATGACTTACATTGCTTCCGTTTTATTCATTTGGGAATCTGTTTTGTTTTGAAAAATTACCTGATTTTCTGTTACATCAGTCTACAATAGGTGACTCTTGACGCGCTCATCGATCACGTTATAGGTTACGCTAAAATGAAACCCAGGAGCTAGCAAAGTGACAAAAACAAACGTCTTTGGGAAGGGGAAAAGGCTCGGCCAGGAGACGGAAGAAGAGCCGACGGCTTTCAAGAAAAAGGAGGCTACATTTAATAGACTGGAACAGGAGTCCTACTGGGCGGCCCGGTAGTCCAGTGGTTAGCACGTCGGCTTCACAGTGCAGAGGTACCGGGTTCGATTCCAGCTCCGGCCTCCCTGTGTGGAGTTTGCATGTTCTCCCCGGGCCTGCGTGGGTTTTCTCCGGGTGCTCCAGTTTCCTCCCACATTCCAAAAACATGCGTGGCAGGCTGATTGAACACTCTAAATTGTCCCTAGGTGTGAGTGCGAATGGTTGTTTGTTTCTGTGTGCCCTGCGATTGGCTGGCAACCGATTCAGGGTGTCCCCCGCCTACTGCCCGGAGATGGCTGGGATGGGCTCCAGCACCCCCCACGACCCTAGTGAGGATCAAGCGGTACGGAAATGAATGAATGAATGAATGAATGAATGAAAGGAGTCCTACTTAAAATATGGATTTATCTCAACGGGAGATTCCCACACAGCAAGCCTACTCGGCATAATACGCGGTGATGGTGAGTCGTCATTTTTCATGCGCTTTGTATTTGCGGTGTCTCTTATTTTGAAGGCACGTTAAAACGTTACCATAGCGACCAGAGAGAGTTGCGACCAGATAGGACGTTCCTCGTGTCATAATTCTTGTTTAGTATTATGTTTAGAAGATACCACAGTTGTCATGCAGGTCATATCATCTTATTTGTTGTATTTATCCGTCACACCTTAAAGCCCGGTAAAGTATTGTCCGGCATTAAACCGGCCCGTGGGGCAAAAAAGGTTGGGGACCACTGTTTTAGAGGACTCGTAAAATAAAAACGGGACAGGCCCAAGCACTCGCTGCTCTCCTCCGTCGATCCTGCCTTCCTCTGCGTTAAAAATGGCCGCACGTAGGAAATGAGAGGATTGTTATTTCAAACTTAATAATGTTACACGACTCTATTAAGAAAACGCTGCTCTATCAAACTCCCACAATCTCCGGAGATAATTTAATCACCAAATGCCAAACTGCCACGCCACATTTAGGTGTAATTTTCATCCATGCAAAGGTAATTTGTTTCGGTATTATGAATTAATTAAAGCCTAACAAAGATGGAGGAGGCTGTAGAATGTCTAATCAACAGACCCTTGAAGACTGATTGATTCTTGCTCCTCCACGCCGCGGCCTATCATGCTTTGTCCTCCGCGTCTCATCTCGAAATTGCTTCTACCTTTTGGACGCGCCGGCTCTGTTTTCCTCTTTTAGGTCTCGTACGCCGTTTGTGTGAGTGGGTTGATCTGGACATTCGGAAAGTCGGTCTCCGCAGACAGCGGGCCTGTCTTTTTACTTGACCGCATCGCATAGCATTTAATAATCCGAATCGTCTCTTGTCACTATAACAGCTGCTTATCTAACGTTGGGGAATTATTTGTCTGTGTCCCCGCAGAGAACTTTGTTCATTTCGAATGATTTATCAGGATGGCTAAAGAGCCAATGTGAAGTTTTTCCACATATTTTGTATTTTTTTTTTTTTGTCAGAGAAGCATCTGTACTTGAAAGCAGATTCCTAATCGAGAAACGGTTAATCGATTTACAACGCTTTTCACTTTGTTGGGTGGAAACAGTTTTGTTTGCTTTGCGTCAAAGCGTAATGATATTCATTTTAAAAGAAGTACAACCACAGGATAGCGAAGGAGAGGATGTCAAATGTTAGCTCAGTACCTTCTTCTTTTTTGGCTTTCTGTGTCCGTATTCTCTCAGCTGCCAAATTCCCACACACGCAGTTTCTTCAAACTTGAAATTTTGTTCATTGAACGGGCAGGGACCAAATCTATTTCAAAGACAAATCCCACCCGTACTGTTTTACACAACCGTGGTTAAGTTCAGGGGGGTTCGCATTTAATTTTAATGCTTCCGTCGTCAAAATCTTCCGTTCCATTTTTCTTTGAACTTTCGCAGATTAATTGAAAGCCAATATGAAACGGCGGGAGATTAATTTAAAGGTCAATCCAAAATCTCACGTTGATCCTTATCGGCACTCTTTTTTTTTATTTCCATTTTTAACGTGACACTTCCAACTGTCTTGAAGAGGCTTAGACTGGTTCGAGCCGAAATTCTACCTTTAATTTTGTCTCAATGGTGTCGCTACTTCATTTTTATCATGATGTAGCATCGCTTTTATTCACTCAAAATCACTGATCTTACATAGATGACTTGATGTGCATTTCATGCTGGAAGGATGGATGACATTTATTGACATCTTAGTCAGACTTGTTACATTAAAAAAAAAAAAAAAAAAATATATATATATATATATATATATATATATATATATATATATATATATAGTATATGCAGTTTGTAGCCATTTGTCACTCAATCATTCATGCAGCTGCTTGTCCCGGCAGATAATATTGCATTTTCACCTGCCGCAGGGCACCTGAAAGTGTCCTTTTCACCCCCAAACACTCGCTCCCAGACGCACACCCCATCAAAAGAAGACAAGAAATCATAAATCAAGGTTTCAACATGCCAAAGTCATATGCAGACAAGCCCTTCTCACGCACACACAACACCACACGTGTCAGTTGTTATCTGTTTCTCAAATCTCCCGTACCGCCGTGTGGAGGTTTTTTTTTTTTTTTTTTTTGGTCTCTGCCAGCTGCAAATACACACGCGCATGCGCCCTAGAAAAAATGTTCACACCCAGGCGCATACGGTAAATACAACAAATACCTTCTCATCTGCTAGCAACAACACACCTCAAATCCAGGCCTTGCTTGTGTAAATATTTATCCTGCCCTGGTTGAGCTATGTAGGGCATTGTACGTGGCGAAGACAATAGCCTCTTGGTTTGAGAGGCAGTCTCTTGGCTGAAACGAATATTTTTCCAAACGCCATGTACACAAAGCCGGGATTGAAACGCGACAAAAAGTGCATTAACTTTTTGTGTGTGTGTCTATGTGTGTGTGTGTCAGATAGCTGTAGGTGCATTCCTTTGGGGCGAGGTGGTTGGCGATAAAAACTGCGAGAGAAATAGCGCGAGTTAAGGAGAGGCTGGGGTCAGTGTGAAACTGGTGCGCTTCAAATAAATCAACCTTGTAAAATAAACATTGTTCAGTGACGGGCGGGAGGCTGTGCGGAACCTTTTTGATGTTTGGTGTGGAAATGCAACTTGGGTTTGGCCTGAAACAATCGGAATTATATGTTTAAAGAATCAACGTACTAAGTTGCAAATATGGTTGACCCGCATTTTTGATGGTTTAGCCTTCAAGTGATTTTTGATTCAAAAAAAAAAATTTAAGAACACGTTTTTTGGTTTTTGGTTTTGTTTTTTTTAACATGGAAAAGGTGGTTGGATTGGTTTGTTGGCCTTGACAGCCCAACCTTAACAAACATTTTCGGAATAAGCAATAAGCTCTGAATCGAGTTTGAATATTCCCGCAGTCATAGTCCAAATTCTTTGAGGAAATATTCCAATCAGAGTACGACTCTATGCCACGAAAGTGGCATAGAGTCATACTCTGACTCTATGACTCTGACTCTATGACTCCGACTCTGACTCTTTGACTCTGATTGTCAAATTTCATCTTGTATGACATGATAAAAATGTTTTTGTGGCTACCGATCGTGCGGCCTGTTTCGCTCCCATCGCCAGCTAACTTGCATGTAGCATAATCTTACCACAAAAGCGGTTGGTTCTAACGATGACTCTGAATGGGAATCCGCATAACCTCAAAAATGCTACGCTTATATGCAAGGCCTGTATTTCGAACAATGGCCCGGGTTTGCTTTTTAAGCGTCGGCGGTGATTCAAGTCCTGTTTGGCCACTTAACGTGGCTAGTTAGTTAGAGCCCGGGAACTCCCGCTGTTAATCCCCGGTGGTTTGAAGCAGATGACCAATTAAAAATCCTTTGGCAAATACCCAATCAGCGCCGTGAGGGTCTTCCTCTCCACAGTATGCCGCTGTTTTTTTCATCGTCCGTTCCCCTTTTCCATTGTGCCCATCCCGCCGAACCGCGGGGATCTTTTCACTGCACACGGACACACTCCCGCATGCACAAAAGCACGCATTCGCACACGTACACACACACACACGCACACAAGCACAGGGCACCTTATTACTCTTTATTAATCTGCAGGGCGTTAATTGAAACCCCCCTGAGTCTGAGCCATACCTGTATTCCCATTCTCATTATCATCCAAGGTGCCTTTGGGAGCACCGGGGAAGAGGGGTGGTGGTGGTGGTGGTGGTGACAGAAAGGACTTCAGAATCTCCCGTGACAGGCCAGTTGTACATCTACAGATCACAGCCAATTCAATTTAACACTTGGTTTCTGTCTTCCCAGTAATCAATCGAGAATTAGAGGGCTGCCAGGAACAAAACATGAATCTACGAATCCTTGCATGAACGATATATGCCGTGACCTCTCCCAACCTCAATGCGATCAACTGTGCGTCGCTTCCTTTACACCTGCCATCACCTTGGAAGTGCCTCCAACAAATGATGGTTTCATGATCGGTATTAAGGTAGTGACAGATAAATACTGCAGGTGTGGTTTGTAAGACCCTTTTTGTTGGGAGAGCACACAGAAATCCTGGAACTGGGCCGCATTGCCTGGAGCGGTTACAGGTGGACAGCCAAGACACAGCTGCTTTCAGTCACAGACGTTCCTAATTTACACACACACGCACGCACGTACGCACCCCCCAAAAAATAGTTCTTAAGCCATTGGTCCTCTCATTCGGCCCAAAGCACAAAATCATACATAGCGGTGCGTTTTGCATCACAAATTTGGTTCTGGTGGCTTTTCCGTTCAATCTAGCATCTTCAACATCAGCCTTAAGTTCTTTTCACACTGCGCTTAGCAGAGTCGACGCACGTTAATTATGAATGTGCGGCTATGGCGAAAGACCAGAACGTCATTATGAATTAAAAAAAAAAAGTCAATTTGGGAAGGATGTCACCGTGACTTCAAATGGTGATAATAGCAAAAAGATTTGGGAGACTTGCCCAGTAAACGGCACAGAGGAAAACACAACTAATAAATAAACGGTGGGGTCCTAAGCTGTGGGACACGAGAGATGACATACTTTGGCAGGCAAATGTACCGAGATGTCCACCGTGTTCATCCAAATCCATTTTGCTGACCAACTGATAAAGCCTGCAGGCGACTCCCTGGTTGGCTGCTAGGCAACCATTTCCAAATATGGACAAGCTTGCGCCAGGGTGTGCCATCCCTGATGAGCAGTCATGCAGCCCTTGATGACTCTCTTGAGCTTGGGAAAGAGGGAAACCCCCCCCCCCCCCCCAAAAAAAAAACTATCACACGGATCCCGGTCAAGTGAGATTTCTTCAGCACAAGGATGTTCTTCCTGGCCAGGAACTGTCAGATGCTCAGTTCATTGTTGAAAAAGCGCTTTGTCATGGTGGAGCAACGAACGACTTACCCTGCCACAACTTTCGCTTCTTTACTTACTGAACAAAACAAACGCCAGAGGGTCTTTTTGTACCTAAAGTATGAAATGAACTCCCACCCACATAAAAGTGGAAAACTCATTTTTGTTTGAAATAAAGACATTTGTGTCAGGCATTGGACATTTCTGACAGGCATGGAACATTTCGGATACACCTCGTATATGTGATTTGCTCCGGATTTTTGCTGACTTGGGTTGTATCATGAACCCCTGTTTTGGCGTGTGTAATTTTTTTTTTGGGGGGGGGGGGCGTTTTTTTTGCAGTTTGTTTGGTACACATCAGATTTTGAAACCTATCGTCCCAACTTGGTCCAATGAGCCTCACTATCGGAGCAAGTGCATTCGAGAACAGAGATTTCATCATTTCCCTTCCACTATTCATTTGTGGGGCATGTAAATCCAGATTGCAATCCAGTCCGGTTCTGCTTCCTCTTCCTTATGTTCAACTCGCGTGCCTGTTTGCCTCTTACCCGCTGACAGCAAAGCATCTTTTCCCCTCTCGGTCCTTGCCTTACTTAAGCGGACGTCTACAACGACTGATGTGCACAGACTGCGCAGCACAGGTGTTGAGGCCAGCCTGCCCCACACTAACCAGGCCCGGGGTTCGGTTTACTTTTGTGGTGACAGAAGTTATACACGATGATGAAAGAGTGTGTGCACATGCGGGTGCGTGAGCGTCAATATGTGCCAGGAGGGAACGGGATCCGATTAGTACTACTCTGAAAGTAATTACCTTAATTAAAGCGGTAATGTGCGCAGGCAGAAAGGAGGGAAGAGTGGGGAAAGGAGAAGGGGAACCTGAGGGGGTGGGGCGACAGGAGAGAACCTGACATCTTTTATGGAGCAGTTTTGGGACGCTTTGATTTAAGGGGCACACTCGACCGCATGTGGGGAGGGGGCAGAGAAGCAGCTGAGGGAAGGCAGTTGTAGTGGGGGGGGGGGGCAATAAAAGTGGTTCGCTATGGCAGGATAACGGGACAGTTAGTGATGGAGAGATTGGAGGATTGTGAGAGAGGAAACACGGAAATCTGTCAATGGCATTTCTTTGACCATTCTGAATGCAAAACACCGCGATAATTGTCCCTCTTGGAGTCAATATTCTCTCCCAAGAATTTGGTTCTAAATCGTGCAAAATAAAAAGCTGCGCACGGTAATGCCGCGCTCAAACTGTTTATTTTTTCCTCATTTATTGTGAAGTTATGAGAGGAGTAAGGAATACTTCAAAATAAAGGGAGCGGTTTTGTTGCGTAGTAGTTCGCATGCAAGTTTTCGCTGGAGTTGTGCAGGCCTTCTTCCAAGTTCAGGTTCCACATGACTGACATAACGGTTGCTGGCGCTTTTTTGCCCATTCTCAACTGCCCTGAGCCTGACTGTCAATGCATAGATCTCCAACTCGGGTCCTCGAGGGCCGCCATCCAGCCTGTTTTGCCGGCCTGATTCAAATAATCAGGATTATTCGACGAAGCCTGCTTATGAGCTGATCATTTGAATCAGGGATGTTGGAGGAGAGAATCGTCAAAATTAAGAAGGATACCCTTGAGCCCTTGACGTCCGGTGTTGGTGATCTATGATCTTGGGTGTCGTCCCCCTTTCTCCTCAAGTCAGTTGGGGCTGCACCGATCCCCAACCCGAGACTCTCGAGAATCGATACTTGCATGGAACATTTTGACACATTTTACACTTGTGTGCCTGATTGAAACGGCTTCAACTACGCATTGGAAGGGCCTGTGGTGAACGCATGCATGGCAACAGAACTGTGTGTTAACTCATTGGACAAACTTTCACACTAATCTTCTATAGCAACGACAGAGGACCACCTCATGTACAAGTAGGTTGATTGCTTGTGGGGGGCGAGGGGGGAGGAAATCAAACACAGGCCGATAACAGTCTCTCATATGTCCGGCACACAGCTTACAGGTGTGTGTGTGTGTGTGTGTCTGGGTTTGAATTGCCATTGAAATAGCACCTTCGATGGAGTGATAATGAAAATAATAACATCCCTGAAAAAATATTCATCAAGGTAATGATGAATGCCAAGTTTTCTCCGAGAGATACATCAGACGCCGTTCTTGGTTAAAGGAAAACAGAGAGCGGCGTCTCCCACACCCTCAAATTATCTGCCGCTTTCACAACCCACTGATAGCATAGATGAGAGCTGAGGAAAATGGACACACAATTATGCTCACTTGTCGTATATTAATACTGCTTCTTGACATCTTCCATGGACCCTGGGCTGTCATCTCTTTGTCTGGTTTAATTGAAAATTAATGGTTAGTGTGTTGCCAAGGCAACCGCGGCAGCGGCGACGGTGAGTGAGTCACGTTGAAGCAGACACCAGTGGCATTGTTTGTCCCGTCTGACCTTGGAAGTCAGAGTAGAGGACAGGCAGACGAGGACAAAGAAAGACATTTAAAAAAAAAAAAAAAGGAATCGAGTGGTAAGGGTTGAATGCTGTGCACTGGAGCGGGGAGGAAAAATAAAATAAAGTCTTTGTGGCCTTGTGTTTTGCCAGGTCCGGGGGTGGGGGCGGGGGGGGGGGGTAGAAGGGGTGACTGAAGATATGATGTCAAAATGCCAAACGGAGAGAATTATGTTTGAGTGCAAAAGAAGAAAAGGCCTGCGAGTATTCTGGGGAGCGTCAGCGGCACCTTTGCGTTGATGGAGTCAGAGGGCACCTTATAGCTCCATAATCATCTGGATACTGTTTTATTTTTTTTTTATGTTTGTGTGTAGGTGTGAGGACGTGTTGGTCCTTCTTTAGAAATTCAGCTGTTTACAAATCTGCTTGAATGTCATGGATAATGACCATAAAGCCAATTATCTTCAGAAATTTTGGAGATCCGATGTGGGGGTGGGGGTGGGGGGCATACACAATCTCAATGACGGGATGAAAACGCTCCTATAGGAAAAAAAAAGTCATTTTCTGTCACGAATGGACAGAAATATTCATATTTAAAATTCATTTACAAGTCGATCAGGTTCCTCTGCGAGCCAATTCTTGTGTTTAAAATGATTCATTTAAATGCACTCCCCAAAAATGGAAAATAAAAATGATTAATACAAATCAATCATAAGTAAATGAAAAATCAAACCGAGTGGATCAGAATGAGTCAATTCAACCAGCATGACAGATATTACCTGTAAGTGGATACAACCGGAATATTTTTTTTTCCATTTGTGCAACTCGACTAGAGAATCTTATTAGTAAGATATCTGGTATCTTCATATCTTCATAAGAGCATGTCTTCTTTGGATTAAAAAAAAAATTGTTGTTCTTCTTATAAGTGAGACTTAACGTCGGGATCTGAATTAAAAAAGGTTGTGTGCCCGATTCTCAAACACAATGTTCTTATTGTGGGCCTCTACAGTGTTTCACTTTGCGTTCATCTTCTTCTTTTTTTTTTTTTTTTCAACCAGTAACAGCCTTATTAAATGCATAAATCTTCAGGCGAGAAAGAAGTTTCGAAACCACATGATAAACGTCTACCCACTAATTATTCCATCAGACCTCAGTGTCAGCCCATCACTGCATAGTTGTTTTCATGAATGAATTTTGTCTCTCGACACCTTTTATGTCATGATTTTGTGACGTCTCCGCAGGTCTGCTGACCAGCTCCAACATGCCAGCTCCATCCTCCTACAAATTTTACCCCTCCCCGGGCAGAACTCACGACACCAAGGTAAGAAAGATTTCATTCGGTTCTACGGTAACTGGCAGCACTGCAAAAGATTTCACAGGACTCAGTGCTACCAGCGGTGTTCGTGATCTTTAAATGCGACAAAGATGAGCAGACATGTAAACCTTGAAAACTTTTGAAAACTCATATTTGGTTTGACCGGACAACCTCTCACCATTAAAATGTTGTTTTTTTATCATCAGATCAGATCACAAAGTTGTGTTAACCGTTAGCTAAAAAGAGGACGGAACAAGTGTATGAATCCTCCATCGGGGCCCAACATAACATCAAACATTAGACACCAACAGCCAGGGGTGCCGTCTGGGATTTTTGGTACTGTGAACCCTAACCCCCCCCACACATTTTTTAATGAGTGTTTATTTACTTCCATGTTAGCTTGGCACCATTTTGACAAAAACGCAGTTCTTCGAAGATGCATAGTCATGAAGTGGGACTTGGATTTGTTGCTTTTAAATTCACTCTGAAATTAAGTAAAACAGGTTTTCCTGGTTGGTAGAAATACAAAAACACAGATTCTGGGGGGGGGGGACGTTTTCCCCTTGCAAAAAAATGATTATATATATACATATATATATATATTTGCAAAGGAAGACAAATTTTTGTGAGGCAACGCAAAGTTTTTTTTCTTTGTTCGATCTCATCTTAGGGGCTCGGTTGGATCTCGCACATGAACTGAATAATGACTTTTAAACGTAAATATTGACAATGGTTAGCAAATTTTACACAATTGCTGGAATGATTCACAGTAGAAAATATGTGTTCATGTACTTAAACGGGAGTCACAAACCACAAATCCCGAACGGGTTGCAACTTGTGAGAAAGTCTGTCGCTAATAACTGATTTCAGCTTTTACCATCACATTTATGACGGTCAGGAAACACGTCGAAAAATGAACAAACATTGTGACAATGCAGCCCATGATACAAAACTGCCCCCCCCCAAAAAAAAATGTACACACAAACATCATGTTTTTCTTGTCTCCCTCAATGGGCTCACTTGCGAAAACTGCTAACTACGGCATCATCAAATAAATACTATGTCGCATAAACTGTAGGAAGTAGGCAGAAGTAAAAAAACTTATCTCGTCCCTTCCCTTGTTCTTTGTTGTATTTTGTATTCAAACTATGAGTCAGAGTGCGTGCGTGTGTGTGTGTGTGTGTGTGTGTGTGTGTGTGTGTGTGTGTGTGTGTGTGTGTGTGTGTGTGTGTGTGTGTGTGTGTGTGTGTGTGTGTGTGTGTGTGTGTGTGTGTGTGTGTGTGTGTGTGTGTGTGTGTGTGTGTGTGTGTGTGTGTGTGTGTGTGTGTGTGTGTGTGTGTGTGTGTGTGTGTGTGTGTGTGTGTGTGTGTGTGTGTGTGTGTGTGTGTGTGTGTGTGTGTGTGTGTGTGTGTGTGTGTGTGTGTGTGTGTGTGTGTGAGGGAGATGCAAAAAAAGTCACTTCATGTGGACGATATGGTAGATTGAGGTAAGAAATTGGGGATGGAGAAAGATAGAGAGAATGAAGCGAGCGGATCACTTTTCCATATTGCATGTGTAGCTGAATCCATCATCTTGGGGAGCCATTACATGCGTCATTCACATCAAACTTTCCAAATTAAAGAGCCACCTCATCCCCTCTACTGTACTCCTCTCGCTAATCCCCTCTCCAGCACCCCCCCACCCACCCCTTTCTCCGTTCCTGTTTAGCCCGTGCACGCACCAACTTCTCCCCTCTTTGGAGTAAAGTTGCTGAGAGGGCTCATATATGATGTTTTTGTAGCTTCAGCGTAGCCTCGGGATGCAAAACACATCTCGGAGCTGCCAGATGAGGCCTCGGTGGTTATCTTATCTGATGCGGGGAGGGGAGGGGGGGGGGGTGAGAAAAAAAAAGGGGGTGGTGAATTTTATTTGCATGCTGCATTGATGTTCAAATAGCTGTTTGAATGCTTCCTCAGCAGCCCGGACAGACTGTGATTGTGTGGCTGGCGAGCAAACAAGTGTATCAGATGATATCAGCCGTGCCCTACTTAACTAGCCCGGGTGAAACGCGCAAACGCGGCAGACCGTGTAAACTTCAATTCGCTTCTACGTACATCTGTCTCCAACTTTGCTGCGCAGTAACAAACAGACGCAAAAGCTCCTCAACTATGCATCTGTTGCACTTTATGGCAGCGAGATGTTCAGTACCTCATATTGCAGCAATAAAAATAAAAGTCTGGTCGGGAAGTAGCTTGATGCAGTTGGAAAAAGTTGGATCGGGGAGTCATGTCGCAAATCACGTCGTGCTCTTTGGCCTCACACACACACACACACACACACACACACACACACACACACGCCCGCCAGAGGGGCCCGTCTGGCTTTCAGATGGACCGAAACATGACAAAAAAGAGAGGCGAGTACAGGAGAAGAGATGTGAGGAGGAGAAACAAGAAGACAGATGAAAGGAAAAGTGAAGGAAGCCAAGACGGTGATCAGAGGAAGTGTGAATATTAAAACAAGGAGGAGTTACTCAGGGCGAGTGCCGGGCTTTCATCCCTCACTGTATTGTGTCCTCGCTCCTTTCAATAGACTGGCAGAGATCCGTTTTCATATTTCAGGAGCAATTGTAACCAGGATAAGCGAGTCAGGAGGCATATGCAGAAATCTTTGAGAATCTTTTGCGCAAGCGAGAACGTCTTTCTTTGACAGACTTCCGAGGTTTGATACCTGCGATTCGCCAGCTTATCGAAGTTAGAATTTAAATAGAAGCTAAATCATTGTCTTTTCCTCACTTCCTATTCCTGCTTCGGTGATGTCGCCCAATCTCCCGCACTCGCTCTGCCGTGGAAAAAGCCTGACCTCTGCGCTTTTTTTATTTTTTTTTGTCTCCTTCCTTAAGATTGGTTTTAAATACTCAGCAGATTAAAGCACAGGCATGAAAGCTCACATTAGCCATATATTTAAAAATCCCCCCTGGTCGATAATCCATGTATTTGTCAGAATCAAACACAGGGGAAATAGAAAAGGGAAGCAATGACATGATGGGTATAGCCAGAGCCAGACATATTGTGAAGGGGAATTAGAGGGACCGAGTTACATTTAGCAGAATGTGGCCCAAGGAAAAAAAAAAAAAAAGTCCTTCGGTGTGATTATTGAAATTCACTCAACAATGCCTTTTAAGAACGTTTTGATGGGGGAAAAAAAAGCACTGTGACCTCCGACGCCTTTCACGATCCAATGAACACACACACACACACACGCACTGACCGCGAGCAAAAAGGGAGAATGATGCATAACATGCTTACGATATGAATATTTCACATACCCCAAGTGTTAGCATCCTACTGGAATTGCATTCCAGGTATAAGGTGTATCAAACATTTTCATCATGATGAAATGAGATGCTTTAACTCAATGTTGGAAGAGAGTCTGAATGAACATATCCACGTGTGTGTGGGGGGGGGGGGGCGTGTGTGTACTTGTGTATCAACGCATGGCGCATCAAATGAAAATTCTTGAACACGAAAAAAGTAACTTGCAATTAAAAATAGTTGCATCTTTTTTCGTCTTAAGGCAATGAGATGAAATAGTTTGTCATAAATAGATGAAATCATTGAGCCTTTCAGGCCATGTGTTAGACGCGTTCCCGAAATGTCAATACATTGATAGTAAATTCCACATTGCAACTTTTATGAAAACAATTTTCACTTTTGATGATCTTAAACCTCCAAGGCTGATGCGCAACCTACTGGACATGAATGTTTCTTTCTTTCTTCTCGTTCAAAAGAGAGCTGCAGTTTAACATGAGGTTACAAAACAGGCATCTGCAATAAGAGTGGCAAAAAAATCAAATAAAATAATCGCCACAAAGAAAAGTGTTTTACTTTCAATGTCAAATACTAAGAGGAGTATTTGTGTGTGCGTGTCCCCCCCCCCCCCCCCCCCGAACTCATTCCTCAAGTTCTACATTGGGTGAAAGTGCATGGTTCCGCAAGAGATAGGAGTTTCATTTTTTCAGTGACCATGCTCACAACTCAAAAATCTCAAATCATTTTTCACCATTGACATGAATGGAAATGCCATTAATCTGTTCCAGCCTCCCGAAATAACCTGACAAAAATTGTGTTCTTAAAATTAGGATAATAACACTATAATGTATTACTTCATTAAAAAATAGTCATAAGATTATAAAGTAGACTGTTAAGAGTTAAATAGTGATATAATAGTGCAACATATCTAATTGACTGCGCCCCCTTCTGGTGTGGCACAGCGACAAGAGGAGCATTATGATACAGTCATGCAGACGCAAACAAAAAAAAGAGTTTCACAAGCACTTGGAGTGAATCAATAATCTGCAGTAACTTTAGTCATTTTCCACAGAGAATAAAGAATATATGCCTTTGAGTATTGTTATACTCTGTCTACATGTGTTGATGCACTGTGAGTGATGAAATATCCGTTGTAGCATTATAACACTGTCACAAAATTTCCAATTACGTAATAGCATTAAGCTACCTGAATTTTAGTCATGTTAGTTTTTTTTTGTAACACACGATGCGTAAGTCTGTTTGTTTTGTTTACTTTGACCGTAAACCTTCACGAAGAGAGGTATTAAACTGCTTTTTTTTTCCCGCTGTCAAGCTGCTGCTTGATGTGATGTAAGCTGAGGTCACTGCCACCATAAGACATTTGTTTCAAGTTTTTGCTGTCAAGTCAAAGCAAAAACACCCAAACCAAAAAAGTGTATCATTTGCTCAGTGGAAACATTATTGCATTGTCATGGGCAATTCAAAATTCCATTTTTTGAAGATGGATTTCTGTTTTCTGCCTTATTCACGTAAAATAAAACAGTCCTTCCTGCTATATATCAACTCATCACTACATGCTGATAGAGTCTTGAGCTGGTTATTGTATCTGGGCTGTTATACGTGTCAGCTTAACGCTGATGGCCACACTAATGTGACACAGCTCTCTGGGTTACATCTATTTCTGTTGGATTTGGAAAAAAAAATCAGTCTGTTCACAATTCATCTTTAACACACACACACGCACATTCCAAAAATGTTACTCAAGCAAGCCAGTCTCATCTTATTCTCCCAAAACTTCGCGGCCTCACTCACGCCTTGAATCAGTGACTTAAAGTACACAGTGAAGAGGTAAAAAATCAGAGCTGTGTGTGTGTGTGTGTGTGTGTGTGTGCGTGTGTGTGTGTGTGTGTGGTTGTGTGTGTGAAGCATTTGCAGACAAAGACCCGCGCTGTAGGGAGTCCTGTGGGAAAGGCGTGCGGCCGGAAGATGTGAGCGCATTGGCGAGTGATAATGTCAACTTGAGAGATACGGAGTGTCATTTTACACAAGCGCGCATCAAAAGTGACAGTGTAGGGATGGGATGGGGTGGGGTTGGGGTGCGGGGGGAAGACAGGAGAAGACAGCATGTCATTTGTTTGCTTTGATACAAGATCGCACAGGGGAATGGACTGTGTGCGTGTGCATCAGATCTCTGCATTTTACAATACAAGCAGCATCGAAACTCATAAGAATCTAGTGAGAAAGAATCCAAAAACTGAGGTCACTCGTTTTGTCGTGGCGCGCATGACTGGATGTGAGGCAGCCACCATTTTTAACCATCTGTATGGAATGACTGTGAATGATTTTCTTGATTTGCCCGCTGAATGGCTCAAAATAGGATGTTGTCTGCCGTTTCCCGACATTCAGCTGTGGTAGTCTTCAACTTTCCTGAAGTCTCAATAGGGATTTGAGTACACTGCCCCCTGGTGGCCAGGTCACACACACCAGAAGGAGCAGCACAATGCCCGTTGAATAATGATGATGACGATGCGGAGCAGAAGGCATGTTTGTGTGTGTTCATCGCTGAGGACAGGTGAGCAACAGAGTTGAACGCAGAATGGAACAAGAGCCAATCAGGTAGCAAAGTCAAGGTTGCACCCTTCCCGTCAGTCAATTGTCAAATCAAGTCAAGTACAACATTATTGTCAAATGTGCTGCGTGTGTACTGAGCAGGCAGGATGGAGGCTACGGCCAGTGAATGGCACAGTTTTCCTTTTGTTGATATGAGGAAGCGAAACAAGTTGAGGTCTTGTTTTTTTGGTGTAACCAATTAGATTGACTGCAACAGACATTTTGTTTCAAGTTGCGTCACTTGTAAGCCAAAGTTCCACTGTAATTACTCCAACTTTATTACAACATTTTTCTATGGTAAATGCGCCCCCCCCCCAAAAAAAAACACTCCAGATTCAACCATTCATATTCATCTGGCCCCTCTTCTACGTCCGAATGTTTTCCATCACATTTGCCCCCAGATCAATTTCGAGCCAGACATCAAAGAGAAACCTCCACGGTATATGTAAGCTAAATGGTACATGAAAAACAGGCACATACGGTAAAGGGGTCGAGAATGACCCCAGTCGAAACCAACACCGGTTGTTCATAAACAAATTCAAACGTTGACTATTTCTGAGAGTTTAATGACAAAAAGAAATGGCCTATATGTGTGACAATCAAAGTGTGTGTCAAATTTCTGTCTCTTGCCTCTGCAAGTCATCACGCACAGCTTCAACTGTTGTGCTTGGGTTGGCGTGAGTGTGTGCCTGTCACTGACACACACACACACACTTGCAGACTCAACACTCCTTCCCAGACTGGTCACAAGTGCCAAAAAATGAAGGGAGTCCTTGAGGGAATTGAATGAGACCCTCCCTCACTTTTCTTTGGCTCTCCTTGCTTTCCTGCATACAAGTGTGTGTGCAAATATCTTAGCATGTCTATGACTTCCTTGGACTGGGAATCCAAATTATTTCAAGGCCTTGCAATTTATATGCGTGTGTGTGTGTGTGGGGTTGTGCGATGATGCTCATGTGATGATGGCGACCGTGCTTCTGCTGTGCTTCTGAGTGAATAATTGAAAGCTGTGATGAGCTTTCTCCTTCAGTGTTCTGTCGTACTCCTTCCAATGCCATCGCGCTGAGGGCAAACTACGGTTACTTTCCATTGGTACGTTCTCATTTATTCTTGTTAGGACAACCTTATTGTGATTATGCATGCAGCACAAGAGTGCGTGTGCAGCATGAGTTGTCGTTATTTGTAAAACGTGCACTCATGTGGGCGCTCGGTTGTTTTACACGCTCGAGCGTCTTGCTTATTTGTATTTATTTTGGGCCTCTCAAGGCATTGTGGGACTTTACCGGAGCTTGTTTGTAAACATCGACGCCAGCGAGTTGTGTTGTTAGTGCTGCTTGAGTTTATTCCCAGAAGGTTGCTAAAGCTCACAGTTTGTTAATACCGTACATGCCACCCCCCCTACCCCCCCCCCCCCTTTCTCCAGCGCTGTTGCTCTCATATGCAAACAACGCAACAAGGGAAACTGATTCAACAAGAAAAGAGAAGCATGTCGGAATGTTGCTTCTGCACACATGCCACAATCAGCCCGACTGTCGACTGGAGGGATCAGCGGCTCTGTGACACTTTGGGTGAACACTACCGCCATATTTTTCTTTAATTAAGCCTGGGGCTGGGGGTGTGGGGGGAGACTTGTACTACAGCCAACCTTGCACATGAAGCCACTTGTGTTTTAATTTAATTACCTGTCCACTTTGATAACTATTCATCCTGATTAACACGGGGCAGAAGGGTTCTGAAATTTCAATGGGAGGGATGAGAACCAGACTTATCGGGCTCTTTTCATCCTGTTACGCAGCCTGCTCCTGTAAAGGCTTTGGCCGATTTTGTCACTTTATATCATCATGGCCCAAACTATGCTTCTCGCCTCAACAGCTACACAACCGTACGCCGGAATAACGCTTTCAAAAACATCGGAGGCTGTGCAATACCCTTCCATCTGTCAGAAATGCAGTGTTAAGATCAACAAGTGAGGCGAGCCTATATCCATCAAAACGTCAGCTGCATACCACTAACTTGACTTGAGCTCACAACTCTGAACAGTTTTATAAAGAAAACGGGCAATAGCGGTAGGACTGCAAGCAATTCGAACAAAACAAAAGTCAAAAAGGCATGAAACACAAGTGTATTCACGGACTACGACTTGGTGCCAAACATTCACAGTGGTTTTTACTGTAAAAATCAAATGCCTGCGTTGTTGTATGATTTGGAATTTAGCCACAATTTTTGCGGAAAAATACGAGTCAAACGTCAGACGGAACTACTGCCAGGGAGAACGTTGTCAGACCTCAGCAAAACTTACGAGAGCCAAACTTCAAGCGAGTCTACATTCGATGTAGCTTAGCTACACTGACGCTACCTACCAGAGAAATGTAGCTAGCTAAAGCCTGGTTCACACAGCGAGAAAAATCGGCCCAATTGTAGCCACAATTCTCCACTCCCGGCAATAGTAAGGATGCTGTGGTTATCGGAATGGCTCCAAATATAATCTTTCGAGATCTTACAGCCACGCGCGGTGTATTCAGACTGTTGATGGCTCAGAAGGACGTTTGGGCCACTCCAATCCCAAGTTGGGGATATTCAAAATGTTGGATTGTTTTGGCCCCACTTCTCAGCGTGTTTGGTGTGCCCTAAGGACAAACGAGTAACTGAATAGCATGTACTAAACTTTTACTGCCAAAAACATATTGCGATCTAATTCTACGCTAGCTGTTGATGTTTGCAGAGCTACGATGACGACCTTACCTGACGATTGTTGAAATATCCCACGTGTGTGTGTCCTTAAATTTGTGTCTCGTATGTTTTTGGATGTTCTCAAGGAGATTTCTATTTTATTTATTTTTTAAACGTAACAAAATGTACACACATCTGGCGCTTCATCTGCCATTGTATCCAGTTGCACGCATTCCATAATCCATACTGCTCCAGATAATTTGTGGGCACTATCTAAATGGCATCATCAGGATAATGAAGCCACATAAAAAAAATGGTATCATTCAAGTACTTCGCAGAGCAGTGTGTGTCACATTCCAAAATCACATTCCAAGAGGTTAACAAAAAAACAAAAGATTTATTATGCAAACGTTTGGCAACTCCGAATTTCAATACTTTTCAATTTTTCTTTGAGTAAATGATTCTGATGGGCATGCCTAAGGCACTTCATTGTGACACTGACCCATGAATAACGCAGGTTTGTTTTGCAGATAGAAACATGATCAAATTCAAACTTGAAGTGACAACAGCAAATGAGCAACGGTTCCAGTTGGACACGCGTTCACACACAAATGCACTCACACACAGATGAACAGTACACATACTTTTTTAGGGTTATTGATCGTACTCATGAATGTATGGTGATTTATTACAGCGGTGGCCCCTTGTGAGGTGGTCCTCTGGTTGACTGACATCATTTTCCTATGGTTAAAAAAAAAAGCTTCGATAGGGAAAAGGAGGCTGAATCCTTAATAGCCCACGCCAAATTATTCCAAGATTCCCTTTTGAGTTATAACATGTTTTTTTTCTTCCTCCTCTAGCTTCCAACACCAACCCCCCCACCCCCCTTCTGCCGAGACAGTCATGATGTAATTCCCAAATTTCTTCAGAGACAGTAATCTCAACACTGATTATGCTGTCAATTAGTAAATGAATGGGATGTGAGGGAGAAAAAGGTGGTAATAACTCCTGCAAAAGGAGTTGTCAAGCCTCCAAAATACATCAAGGACATAGTGAGCTCTGCAGACAGTAAAAAAAAAAAAAAGTCCAATCACAATATAACTATTTTTTCAAAGAAAGCATATAACAGCCGTCAGCTCACTTAAGCAGTCTTTTTTTTTAGGAATAAAGTTTTATTTCAAGACTGACATCAGTCCTTTACAACTAAATCAATATGCAGTGAGAGACAGTTTAAAGTTATCTCCATTTTTAGCTTCCTCAAATGCGTGGTTACAACTTCCGGATTTCACTTGGTGGAGGCAATTATACACCAGTTTGTATCTAAAAACACTTTAGATATGCCAGTGCAGGAGCGTAACAAAAAAGTCCATGAAAGTGAAATGTTCTGTTTGAATCTTTTTTTTGTTTTTGGGTTGGGTTGTTTTTCTGAGTTTCAGCACAGGCAAACCATCTGTTGTTCCCTGACTACATAATGGCAAGACTCAGCCGGGATGCAAGGATGTCAAAAGGTCACTGGCTTCCCCTCACGCACGCACGCATGCGCAGCAATACAGAGAATGTCATGCCAATGTTACGTTTGATCAATTTGCTATTTGCTCCTTTAGAATTGCAAATACAAATGCCGCAAAAGTCTTTGCACAGTTGAATATCTTTAAACCAAACCTGCAACCTCAACAGCGTAACAACTGATTTGCTGATCTACCCCAAAGTGACTTTTTGAATCGTTTCTTCCTGAAATCAGTTGCTCATTTGATTACCTTCGACGTGCTTTGTGCGCCATTGTTTCAGCAGAGAGGCTTTTGACCTTTAACAAACACTTTACTAAACACTTTGATGAAAAAGAGCCGATGAATAGACAATCTGTCGGGTTTTTTTAATGTTGTGGTTGTTGTTGTTGTTTTTTTTTTACATTCGGGGTGAAGAACGCAGTAAGAATCACTCAAGACGCGAAGCACAAGTGATTGTTGATCTGGAGAAGACTCAAATATCCCCAAAGAGAAATCGAAATCATCCCGCATGAGGGGGGAAGAAAGAGAGAGGCGCCGTTTCCTTTTGTCGTGGAGTTTTGAAGAGGCGCACCTGCTTTAGAGGCATTACGGTAGCGCACAAACTGTCCCCGTGCAGTACGCGCACGCACGCACACACGCGCGCGCACGCACACACGCTGCCCTGGTGATTCAAGGCTGATTTCCAGCGAGGGAGCGTCAGAGTGGATGGCAAAAAAAGAGCGGAGCGGCAGGCGGACAAAGTTTGTGGCGCTGAAAATAAAAAAGAAGCAAAAAGACAAAACGAAAGCAGCTTTTTTTGGGGGGGAGGAGGGGAGATAGCGGGAGAGGCGAGCCGAGCAGAAGTTGCGCCCGGTGGCACACGAGAAGCGGCACAATTGTTGAGACTTGACTCCAGAGGTGCACAAAAGAAGCGAACAAGAAGAAGAGGACTAACTCGCGAGCACGCTTTTGTCGTCTTCGCTTTTCGCTTTCATTTTGTTGTCATCGTTTTTAAGTTTTATTTTTGAAGTTATTTTATTTTTTCTCTCTTGCTTTTTGTGTGTGTATCTCTCGCTTCCCCACCGGCGTGTGGCCTTTTTTTTTTTTTTTGTCGCCGAGAGAGCTAGTGGACGCGCGAGGGGGCCGAGAGGAGCCGGAGCCGGGCTGCCCACATGCTCCAACCCCTGGCGTGAAAGTTGACTTCTTCCCAACGCGAGAGAACAGGTTCATGCACAGCACACCAACACACTCACGCAAGCACACGTACGCACTCACGCTATCTCTCGCATTGTCTTGTCCTCTTTGGACTTTTTCCCCCACTTTTTTTTCCTCGTTTGTCAACTTTTAAGCCGCTCTAACCACGTGGAAAGGTGTGTCGATTGCTCCGATGCGAACACTTTAACGCATATCGTGTGTGTGTGTGTGTTGTATTCACTCTCCTTTTTTGCCTCCAAACCTTTTAAAAATGCAGCCTAAAAAGGGATTTTTTTCGATTGTACTACAATACAAAATCCAAAAGGTTCCCCTAACTGTTTCTCAACTACAAAGACATTTTTAAAATGGATTTTTGAATCATTATTTCTGAATCATTGGAAGTTATTTCTTCGCGGAATGTGGCGTTCTTAAAACTCAGCGCTCACGTAACTTTGAGTCTCTTTCATTTACAAGCAAAATTGTAACTCCCCCCTAATGAATCCCCACGCGTCTTTTGACCATAAACGCCGACGTAAAGTTATGTGGTGGTAATTTTACAAGACGTGAGCTTTTCAAGTTCTCCATTTTTTTTGAAGTAGTTGTGATTTTAATTGTTTTATCTTTGTATCGCCGCTTTTTTTAATGCGCCCCTCACAGATGATAATAAACCCATTGTGTCAAAAAGAAAGAGAGAAGAAGAAAACAGCTCTCTAGTCAAAAGGTCAGGGAACAATACCTTCTTTTCAAACCCGCTTTGACTTTTCGAAATTTGTAACCGCCGTGTGTGTGAGACCTGGCAGAGTTTCTTATTGGTGATGATTTTGCTCCGTTTTTGCACGATCCCAACAATAAAATGGAAACGTCTCGACGTGGAGGAAAGTTGCCACAGAATCGTAAAGTTGAGTTGCATCTCTCTGCATTCTTTTATCTTGGACCATCTTTGAAAAAAAAAGGGAGCACGTTTTAAGAAATGCAAAAATAACAATGAATAATGCAGCTCACAATTTCAGAAAGGGATTTGATTCTTTTGGTTATATTACAAAGTTAAAAAAAAAAGATGACCTGAAAGGGTGCAGCTCAATGTACGTATTTAACCGTGTTGGACAACTTCATTGCAATCTCATACTGATGAGATAAGATAGGCCTACGTTACACTTGAATACTTCAACTGATTTACTATGCATGCGAGTTATGAAAGGGGACAAAAAGGAGGGAAGCCTAAAAACAACAATTCATTGTGTGTCGATGTGGTGGCCAAACTGACACCAGCATCACTGCCACTTGATTGACGGGGCTTTAAGACATTTGTCAAAATTGATTTTATTTACTGTGTCATCCATCTCTCATTCTTTTTTCTGCCTTCTGTTTTGTTTCCATTCCATCTTCCTCTCTGGCTTTTTTTCCCCCCCCCTCCACTGCGACACTTTCCTAATTGCGCTTTAACAAAAGATGCAAAAGCTCTCAATCACGCTTTATGACCTTGTCACATTTGTGGTGTCAGACGGTTCTTGGTGGCGACTGCCTACCATCAAATTGGCATTTCATGTAGATTGAAGGGAGGGGAAAAACGCAGACGTTTGCTGTCGAATGCACTCAGGCCTCCTTTGAAAGTCTTCAATTGGCGCGATAAGAACGATGTTAACTAAATATTTAAATTTCCATGACTTTTGCATGACTTTTAATTCACTGACGGAAAAGAAATGAACGTGTGAAAACTCGGGCGTTTAAAAGAAATGTCAGCAGTCCTCACTGTGTCAAATTTGGGATTTTTCTCATCATTTTTGGGTGGCGATCTAGTCGGACACCTTTTATTAAGCTATTCAGATGTTTTTTTTGTATGTGATTCAATTACACTTTGACGTTCGGATCATTTGATTGAAATCTAAAAACATTAAAACAGAAGACAGGTGTAGTTAATTTTTGAGGAAGAAAAAAAAACATTTTTTGCGAGGCTTCTTTTCCCTTGTCCTCATGCACTATTATGCAGCTGCCCGACTGTCAACATGTTTTTTTTTTTAAACTTCCCATTTGCTTCCACACTTTTACTTCTTTTCTCATTTCCCTTCTCGCCTCATCTATCCCGACAGCTGTGTCTTTTCCGCGTCACGTTTTGTTTGTCGTGCTCTGCCGGGCCGGACCCCTATCAGTCCAAGATTTTCCAACAGAACAGCCGGTTGGTTAAGTGTGTATGTGATTGTCTTTCTGACATTCGGGCATTGTGTGCGTGTGGCTCTGTGAGATGGTCTAGAGATGGGTAAAAATTACAATGAATCTCATATGCTTGTGAGGGGGGGGAAAAAACCTCTCCAAGCAGATTAAAAGCCATGCTGGCATGATTGTTTCAGTCCATAAACTCACTCAAAGGGTCCTCTCACCTCCATCAGTAGGGCTGCTGATAGTATGTGTACAATGAGGAGTATGTATAAAAGTGCTTTTTATTGTTTTTTTTTTTTCTTCAACGCACCTGTGCTGCTCCAGTGAAAATGGACACCATTTGAAGTTTTTAAATGTCCTGTGTCCGTAATATGCTGCGAACCACAGCCTACAAGTCTGAGTGGGCTTTTTGGGTGTAAAGTGATGTTGAAGAGTGCCCACATATGACACCGCTATGATAAACATGTCAGCTTTGACCAGGCGTAGTTTTTTTTTTCCCTACGGTGCCACTTAGAAACTAAAAAATTTTCATTGAGGTCGGAGAGCATTCGTGTTAACATATGTTAAAAAAAAAAACCCACATTGTATTTCAATCATTGTGTCTGATCCCCTTTTTCGGCAATAATTATTCATGCGATATAATTGACAAATTTGTTGAAGTACTGCAAGCGGGGAGAATGTTCGGGTTGCGTATTCAAGTGATTGACGGCATGGAGAAACTGCCGCCACATTGCTTTAGACTGAGTACTGATTATACATATGGTTCAAATTGAGCTTGTTATTTAGGAGAAGTACAGCGCTCAATGTTTGTGTGTGTGTGTGTGTGTGTGTGTGTGAGAGGGAGAGTGAGCGTGCGCATTTAATAAATCCCTGCACATTTTTCAAAGATGAGATGTGTTTTCCTGACGGGTCAGGAGGCAAGCGTCGTACTGTAAAGTTGCAAGAGTGCAAAGCGACGAAGAACAGAGGGAGGAGGAGAAGGCTAGAAACAGAAAGATGCCCTGAGACACATTTTACATCGACGTTGGCCACCCGTGAGCGAGGTGTGTGTGTGTGTGTGTGTCTTTTCAAGGAGCCATGGTGCATGGCTTTAAACCTTCGTGATTGATGAATTTTTTTGTTGTTGTTTTTAACTCACTGATTTTCTATTCAAGTGCCTGAAATGAAACATATCCAAATTTCATATGGGCTCATTTAGGTTCTTTTTTAGTTGTTCCACAGAACACCAGCCCATTAACAGCTGATGGATGTGGGGAGGAGTGACCCAACAGTTTGAAGCGGAAGGGACTGTTTCCTATGAGCGGGTGGCGGTAGGACGGGGAGAGGGGGGATAGTCGCTGGGGGGGGGGGGGCTGAAAAGGGAAGTGAGGGACAGGAAGAAGATAGAACATATGAGTGAAAAGGCTGGTAGGAGCGTCCAAGAGTTGTTGAGGCGTGGGTCATTACAGCTGAGGAAGCATTAGATCAGCCTCTCCAGGGTACGTTTGGCACCTGAGGCCATGGTTGGAGCAAAGAGCTGGAACTGAAGGGGTGGGCCACGTTTGAGTGTGTGTGTGTGTGTTTGGTGGTGGTGGGGGGTGCTGTCAGTGTGAAGTCTGGAGGAATGAGAGCGAATCGGGAAGTCAGGAGGCGGCGGCGGCGGGGGCTTTTCAAGTTTCGCCGTCGGGAGAGGAGCATGAGGTCAGAAGTACGCTTGATGCATCTCCTCATCTAAACCAACCGTATTCGTCATTAGCAAAAGTGACCGTGAAACACTTTGATCAGTAAAAACGGCGTTTTGCTAACTGCCGTCGGCAAAAAGTGGTGCGAAAATAAACATACACCATCCACGAGACTGGGGTGGGTGTGTGGGGGGGCTCGATCCATGAGACGGTCAAGCAGAGTGACTCCTTTTGATTGACAAGCCACTGCTTCATCACTGTCACCGGCGACTCTAACAGACGGCAAAGACGCAAGATTGCACGTAGCGAAATGCTTGAGGATTTTTAAAAGCTCACATTCGTAGGCCCAAGCATAAGGAGGCGTTCGAATCAGTGAGACACCCAAAAAGCCATCGTATGACATTTCTGGAGAAGGCACAATAACAACGCAGCAGGGAGAAAAGGACTACAGTGGACACGCGTCGCTCACGGACAGCAACGTAGAGAGAATATGACGGCGTGAAATAGTGACTAAGTTTCGCCTTGTTCGGTCCGATCGACCTCCAAGCCCATTTGGGGAAAAATCTGATGAGCCAACGCCGACAAAGTAACATGGCCTCATATTTACGGCCCGCGCTTGAAATAGAGCGTCTTGATGGCCACTCATTGGTCGTCGAGTCTCACGCTAACTCCGCATTGCCGCTGACAGCTTTATTTGTGTTATGGATTTTCCTTCAGTTCGTCCCGACTCCCTTTCCGCCCTTTCCGATCCCCGCGGTCGGCTCCCCTTGCCTCCGACCCTCCGACCTTTTTGTAAGCGCTTCATCAGAGAGCCGTTGGTGTTTTCTAAAGCGCCGCGACAGACTGACAGGGCGGCCGTCAATCGGGCGGGGGGTAGGGGGGCAGATCAGTGGAAAGCTTCGCTAGGAAGCAACAATGTGACTCAACTTTGCGCGCCGCCGCTTTAGCGTGTATTGAAAAGGATGGTCGTGAAGGCTAGGCGACAGCTGCGAAATGCGCGTCTCGCGGCGTTATGGCTTCGTCGAAGCGCGTTTCAGAAATCGTCTCGCCGCAGAGACGTGCTAGCGGGCCTCTCGGGCGCACTTTTAGCACAGGCGCAGGTGCTCAAGTTTGGTTCAGTTAGCCTAATTGAGACTTTCCAACCCACTATGATTTTGTCTTCTCTCATTTGATTTGACCGCAAATCTGATTTGCCGCGTTTGTAGTTGCTCTCGGCACGCATGGGAATATTTGGCGTGAGCGCGCTTGCGGTTTTAGTCTGCGTCCCGGTTCCGCGTCACGGCGGACCGGTGTGCTAATAACCCTTGAAATGCATCTCATTATGTCTTCTAATCCGTCAAGTATCGGGATGTTGGCGAACGCTTGGCGAAAACGTTGCCGGGGCTCTTTTATGGTATTAGTATTTGTGGTATTAGTTCCGGGGGGGGGCGGTGGGGGGGGGGGGGGGGGGGACACGGGATGCCGACTTAAGCTATTAGCATGTAAGGCGCCGCGCAGGATGATCCATCCCCTGACGGGGCGATCTGTTCGCCGGTCTTGGACTAAATCACAATAGGCGGCCTGGCTTGACGGCTTGACGGAGCTTCTGACACCCGTCTGGACCGCCCTTTTCCTTCCTCCTCTGCCGCTTGTAACCTCATATGGGAGATTAGAACGAGCCAGCGCTTGGGAACTTTGAGTCTTTCGAAATAGTTTGCTTATCTTCTTCAGAGGGGGAAAAAAAAACAATGCCAGACTCTGGTTTTTTTTTTGGGTGTTTTTTTTTTTAAACTCCTGCTTTGTGCGAGGCTTTGTAAAGACACCGACCAGGTTTTACTCGGTAGGGGGCCGGTAGAGCCACTATCGGGAGTCGAGGTGGTGCCGTTGCACTGCGGATGCACTTATTGTGCGCGTGTGTGCTGTGCACATTCAATTAACTGTCAATCACCGCGTGACCCTCCACCTCTCTCTCCTCCCCGGACTGAATTCCTCCGGTTTTAGGTTCTGTTTTTCGAGCGGCTGTGACGGAGAAGAAAAAGCAAACAGGTCATCAGTTTTCTTAACTCTCATGTATTCTTTAGGGCAATTCATCACTGTGAGGAGATAGTCTTCTCTTATTATTATTATTTTTTTAAATGATTTCATCAGCGCTGCAAATGAGTTTTAACGTTTTCAGTCAAAGAGGGAGGATAGAGATCTTTGGTTCCGGTCCATCAGAGGCTTTTTTTTTTTCTCTCCACTTTGTGCTTCCACATGCTGTGTGCGGTGGGCATTGTTGGCCGAGAGACATCTGCCACTAGATTATTCCCAGCTGTTATCTGAATAATTGTGCAATCCCCTCCTCCCAAACACCCTTCCTCCACCTTCCTTGCCCCCCCTACACCCCACCCCGACCCCCTTGTCTCCTCATCCTCCGCAGTGGGGAGCGATGAGCCTCCTTTCTGAGCCACTCGATTATGAATGCGTGAATGTACACAAGCACTGGCCACTTCATTGCAACTGTCATTGCGAGAAACGTTTTAACCCCCGGGAGAACCCAAGAACCGTTTTCTTCTTTGGAAAAGGATGAATTTGACATTAAACGCCTGCTATATTTTCACTGAACACCAAAATATATGTTTGGTTTTTTTTCAAATGTTTAATGCTTTAATCCTAATTTAGAGTGAGGGACAAATTTGACCCTTTGGGATTTAAGGGGTAGCATTTGAGTAGCAGAATTTATAGGGGTGAAATTTGACCCCGTGGGTTCTCCAGGGTTAAATAATATACAGATTACAAACTCCAATCAGATGAGCTCGACGGGAGGAATGGAATATAAAACACATTTCTTGATGGCATTTGATGACATTGTGCAGGTGTACCTAATGTTGTGTCCGTGAAGTATTCACGTCGCTGTTGTCACCGCTTTCTTTTCTGACATTTGGACAAGGATTCAAACAAACGTACACACACCTGCTTCCGACTTTGCCCTTCCTCCTCCCTTTAGCTCTCGGCGAAATAAAAGTATCCTAATCCCTCCAGATCAAGATTTGCTGTCCGGCGCGGCTTTGCCAGGCCGCGAATGAGAGACAGCTCTCATGTTCCTAAGGAGCGACGGCCGTCGTGTGTTTGTGCGCGCGAGTGTCTGTGTGCGTTTGTGTTGTTAGGCTTTGAAGGCTTGCGGGATTGAGAGGGGATGCGTTCGATAGGGCGGGGGGGGGGGCTCTGTGAGAAAAGAAATAGGGCAATTTGAAAGTCGGAGCAAATGAAGAGCGAGTTTTTTTTTTCCTTTTTGTGTGGACGAAATTGCACACGATTCAATCGGGAAAGTGATGAAAGCGTTTGTCGTTTATTTATAGGTTTGAATAATCCGTTTCCGTTATGATGTGTTGCTTTGTGGCAATGGAATCACTCCCATTCTAAAATTAAAGGGGCTTCTTCTTTTTTTTTTTTGGAAAGAAATTACCAACAACAAAAAAAGTTCATTTATTTCAGCTAATGAGTTGTCCTCCTTATATGAGTTCATCAAACAAGCAATCCTTTTTGCGTTTATTTATTTTTGCACCATTACAACAATCCTCTTTCAACCAGGTTTCGTTTTTGAACTTCCAACTCTTTTATTTTTCTCCCTTTTGCTTCTTCCTCTCCTCCTCACCTCTTTTTCTGTCCCGCGACTCTCCCCGTCGGGCCCGTTGTCTCTAATTATAGCGCTCTGCCTTCCCTCTCAGTCTCTTCATTACATCTCGCCTGTCATCACAGTTTACTTCCAACATTTGCTACCTCTCCTTGCGCTTGTTCAATAGCAATCATTTAATTCCGTAGCAGCGATTTGACAGCAACGCGCGGCGAGGTCAATCAATCGGACCCTTCAGCAAAATTCGACACAATGCAGCCCAACCGTTGAAAATGCCGGCATTTCGTGCGCATTCTCGTCCCATTTGTTCACGAAATATTTTCATGCTTCGCCGCCACGGATGAATACGCCGTTCTCATTTGGCTGCCGTGTAATCGCATGGATTTGTGTATGCTTTCGCCATATAAAAAGGTCATAAATTGTGTTGGGTGGTCTGAATAGAGCGATTGTCCCTGAAATAAATTAGATGCTGCACCGACTACACAAAATGTGTTTTATTCCTCCTATTAAGTTTTTCGTCAGTTAAGTAAAAGAGGGAAAAGCCGCGTTGAAAGGCGCCCTGTCGGCGAGCGAAGGTCGGCGCTGCCGCGCGCAAACTGTAGTCATAATCGGCAACGTGCGCTGCTACAGTTTTGCGTCGTCTAAAAGGTCACTTAGTGGTCGTTTATCAGGCCCGCGGGGTCGTCAACAGCGGGGAGGACGAGGACAGATGGGCTGACGGGCGTTCGGGTGTCCGGCGGGATTTTTGTCATCGGATTGCCCAGAGAGTGGGCAAGACAGAAGAGAAGTAGGAATTGGAGTTTGGGGGGGGGGGCGGTCGGTGGGGGTCTCGTCATGGGGATGCAGACTCGCTGATGGCAGAAACATCACACGACTGACACTCTCCTCTTTCTGTTTGCATTAGCGGAATTTTCCGCGCATCGAATGAAGCATATCACCTGGGCTGTACGAAAATGGTCCCGTCGAGGTGGCATTCACCTCCTAAACGCGACACCGCCCTGGTGTTTGGAGGGGTGGGGGGGGGGGGATGAGAAGGAGAGTAGTGGGCCCAGCTCTCTATCCCCAAAATCTGAAGGTCTCCCCGCACCTCCTCCCACAGGGTTAATTGAAGGGGAAATTGATAGTTGTGTGCGGTAATTGTGGCTTTAAGAATTCTCCCGTCTCCTGGGGAGAATGATGAGGGCAGCTGGAGTGAAGACAAAAAAATATGGGGGGGGGGAGAGGGCGCGAAATCCGGACAGATGGAACTATACTATAGGAACAGCGCTTTAATGGGGGGCTGACTGGCTGATGAGGGCGCGCGTTGATTGGTTGATCTTGAAATCTCTCTGGATTCTGATATTCATTCCATTGATGATTCAATCACAGAAATATTGCACACTGCTCCCTTTCCGACTGATTTCTTCCCGCTTCTTCTCCCCCTCTTCTCCCCCTCCTCCCAATCTATCCTCGCCTCCCGCGACGGACAGATGAGCCGAGCGCGCTGTATCTGTTCGGTTCTGCTCCGCTGATCGCTCAAGTAGAGAACTTCTCTTCGTCTGATGGCGCTGAATGGACTTTTTCTCCGTTGCGCTCTCTTTCTCCACCCCCCCCCTCTTTTTCTCTCTCTTTCCCTCCCTCCCTCTGAGAGGGGCTTTCCTTTGCCAGGGGCAGAGATTTTATAATTAGTATTCCTCCAGAAATAGAAAACTAGTTTTCTTAGGTGAAGTCACCCTCTGATGAGTAAACCTAGCAGGGATATGGAATGAAGTGGAAATCTATGTCAAGGAACTCTATTTTCCATCACTTCTCGCGTTCACTTTTTGCCCAAACAAATGGACCTGCGCCTCGCCTCGCACATATGAACCATCCATATGAACTCCGTGTATTTGTTTCTTGCATCCAAGGAAGTGTTGGATGGACATTTTGGACATTTCCTTGATTGATTCGGGCAGGATTGGGCAGCCCGGGTGTTCGAGGGCCACCTTTTTACCCGATTTCAAATGATCAGCTCATCAGCAAGCCCTTCATCAGCAAGCCTTGTAAGGATCTTGATGGTTTGAGGGAGGCGTGTCGCAGGACGGAGACATCGAAAGCAGGCAGGAAAGTGGACCTGGAGGACCGGAAATGCCCGCCGTGGGATTTTGGGGGTTACGATAATGATCATTTGATCTCTATTCCAATTAATCAATTCATCAATCGATCGATTACGAGGCACAGGCTATAAATCGCTGGCATTGGCTCCCATTAAAAAAAAATTTTTTTTGCCTCCCTGTTTTCTCCGCCTCTCGTTCCTTCCTCTGACTCTCCCCGCCGCCCCCTTTTCTCTTCCCCTCCTCCCCTTTTCTCCTTTTGCTTTCTCTGTCCGTTAATGAGAATGTGTTAACGAGAAAAGAAAGATCTATTGGGTGTTGCACATTTTATCAGTACAGCGGAGGTTCGGAAGAGGGGCGAGGGGGGAGAAAAAAAATAAGACACCCGGCGACGGGGCCCTTCAAAGAAGGCCTATTCTTGTGGTGGTGAATGTTTGATGAGACGGTGAAAAGTTCCCCCCTCTAACGTCATGGTGTCTGAACAGAGGAGAACAGAACTGTTCTAATCATGCAGCACCGAAAAGAAAGAAGAAGAAGGAAAAAAAAGAGACTTCCACCCCGATTTAATTAACTGATAAGAAATAGCTTCAAATTAATTTTTCAAGGATGTTAGATTTTGATTAAGAAGAAACTCTGAAAAGAAACAGACGACTAATCATTTTTTCTCATCAACACACTCAAATTCTAACTGCTCAATATGATAATTGTAGCAATTAAGGCAAATATTGTTGCGCGGCATTTATGTATCCCCTTAAAGGAATCATCAAACCGTAATTCTCACATTTTTGTTTTTGTATATGCCCACTTCTCAATTCGACTATCCTTTTTTTTTTCTCATCCATTTTTACAGGATGAAGAGATAAGAAATGCGCAAGATGAAACTTTCTTGGGCACACGTGAATCGGGCCTTTCATGCACCTTAATTGCAGTGGCACTTGTGCACAACGACTTTATTTCTGCTGGTTTTACATTACAAGGCCGTGATAGATCTTTAGATTAACGTGGCTAATAGCCGCCGGCGTCGCACTGTGTGTGTGTGTGTGTGGTGTGTGCGCGCGTGGCGGCCTCGCTTATTCACAAGCAGGCAAACGTACTCCCCATTTCTAATCCGCAAAGTTGAAATCGTCTATTCAGTGAGAGGAGAGGGTAAAATCCGATCCTGCTTGAATGAAACATTGCGCCGTTCATCTGCGAGTGGCCATAAAATGTGACCGTGTGTGTGAGAGAGTGTGTGTGTGCGTGTGTGTGTGTAGTTGGTAAGGTATTATAAAGGAGGTGAAGAGGGGCCAGTTAGATGCAGAGAAAGTGCTGGCAGGGGGTCGGGGGACTTTACAAGAGCTGCAAGTTCTTTACTTCAAAGACGCCTTATAGCTTGGACAAACACTCCTCCTGCACACACACACACACACACACATGGGTTCTCTCTCGTTCCCTCTCATGCGATGAGCATCCATCTCACCCTTGCTTCAGTTATATCGCCCACTCACTGACAAAATGTGTGGTTGCTTTAATTATATGCTGTTCATATGATACATGCTGTTTCCATTTGGCGGCATATAAACACACACACACACACACACACACGCGTACGCACCCGGGCGACCAAATAGGTATTCCTGGCACAAACCCCTTGGATTGTGCATCCATATTCAATTAGCAAAAACTCATTATGAAAACTTGGCATTTGTTGTTGTTTCCAGCCAACCTCCTTGCGCCACTCCTTGTTGCGGCAGAATTAATGGTTTTGATATGCTAATTAGCGGGTAATTTAATTTCAAAAGGCCTCAATTAACAGCGGCGATGTGGACACGAGGAAGTTAAGCAGCGTAATCTAATTTGCATTAGTAACGAGCGGGGAGTAATTAGTCTCTAATTAGCCACTTCAGACAGCACTTGTGTTTACTTTCCTAATGAAGTGGAGGCGCTTTTCTGTTTTTTTTTTTTTTTTTTTTGTAATAGGGAAGCCTGTGAGTAAGTAAGCACCTTTATGAGGCGTTTGCATGCACGTGCGAGTGTTTGGTGGTGGGCTGCTACCACACTTTTGGCTCCGGTTTCACACATAAACACCGTAAACACACACACACACACAAGCAGAAAGGAAAAAAAATGCGTGAGTGGATGTCATCGCCCATCTGGATGAGCAGGTTTACACACGCCCCTATAGATTGATGCGCGTGTTTATCTGGAGGATGCTCGAGTGTTACGCAACAGCTAGCAATGTCTACATTAGGGCAGCCATTTAGAACCCGAAATGGGTCGAGCGTCATTGGGTCAGAGAAAAAAAATGCTGTCGTAGAATGCTTTTGCCTTGATTAACTCGCCACACAATATTCCCGCTCTGGGCTTTTTTGATTCCCATAAGGTGTTGCCTTCTGTGTTCTAGATTGTTCATACTGAGTACATGTCAATTTCATTGCAATATATTTTTTTGCTTTTGTAAAACCAGTTCCTGAGCTGAAGGGTTTTGGTGTTTTGAATGATTTGTTTTGAATCTTAATTGTTTTCAAATGTCAAAATAATCTCGCGCCACCTTACCTCTCTGAGCTCATCCGCCCGGCGCCTCAGGTCTGCGGACCAGACATTATTAGAAGTACCAAGAACTAAACTGAGGTTCAGAGTGGATGGAGCCTTTTCTGTTGCTGGTCCCTCTCTCTGGAATGATCATTCGGCAAGCCTCCTCGCTGCCCATCTTCAAAACCCTCCTCAAAACTCACTTGTATTCTTTGGCATTCGACTCAGCATGACTTAGATTTGTTCTTGGTTTTACTGTTTGGTGCTTTCTACCGTCTTTATTACCGATTTATTTTACTGTTTATTGTATATGTTGCTCCATGTACAGCACTTTGTATGCAGTGATGGCTGTTTGAAAGTGCTCTTTAAATATACTTGACTTAACTTGACTTGAATTAGCAGTCAATATAACTAACAAAGCATTAGTTAGCATTAGCATAGCAGTTAGCATTAGTTAATAGGACACGCTAGGTTACTCAACTTAAAAACGAATGCCTACCAAACTTTGTATCGGAATGGCGCATGCCATGATAACACTTTACATTTTGACAATCAATCGTGATGAAATCCATCTTGATCTGGATAAGGGTTTACTTGTTTAGCATGTGAGTCAATATGAACCATTAGAACCGGCCAAACCCTCAAATTTGTCTCCATTAGCTTGGAAGTAGCCTGCCAACGAACAAACAAATGGACAAACAACCCCAACGCAAACTTTGAAAGAGTTGTTTTCATTTGTCTTAGGAGTTGAACCTTGGAGCAGGTTGCTCTCTATCGTGGCCAGGATAAACTCATTATGCTTTTGCTAAATCATCATCAATGGCGGCCCGAGACATTTGCACAATACCGTATGTGTGCTGATTCTGGCATTATAGGGAAACACATACTTGTGTAACCTTCCAAAATGTTTGGATAATCTTGGCAAAGTTGGGAAAGTCTCTGGTAGGGGGGGAGGGGGGGAGGGAACCACTGGACAGATCAACGTTTTCATCGGCAACAGTTTAAACTTTTCCAGTCACAGACGCATCAATAACAATGTGAAAACAACATGCGTCCTCCTGGGCTTTATTTTTTGGAAGGGAGCTGGCGTGGAAGGATTGCACGGAGCAAAATAGCAGGGTTTAAGGGGAGGGGTGGGAGTGGGGGGGGGGGACCAGCAGCTGCCCTATTAGCCCAAAATCTGTTGTTCGGAGGAGGTGGGAGGAGGTGGAGCAACAAGCACTGAATGTTCACAAAAGGGGAAGCACACAGTAATGGGCATTTCAACCCTAACACGTCTTTGGGTGTACTTTTTGTCACACCTTTTCCCATAATCCAACGCTCTATTCCTGATGGGAAGGCGTGCTTCTATAGGCTTATTTTTTTTCCCCTCCCTGGGAATAATAAGAGAGGTCAGAAAGTGAGGCAACTTCCTGCTTCAAAGTGCTGGGTCAGACCGCCGCTTGGCACGAGTAGTCAAGGGCTCAGCAGAACACACGCGCGCCCTCCAACACAACCGCACGTATAGAACCTGCGGCGCTAAGAAGCCCCGTAGACCTCGATTAAATATAGAGGATGAAGTCGCCGGCGTAATTAAGAGCCTGTTTAGAACGCTGACCTCGTCCAATAAACACAAATTTATAGCTGCAAACACGCCGACAAACGTGCGCGGCTCCATTACGTTGCAAAACACTCCAAAGCCGTCTATAAATAGGCAACTGATTTACAAATGAGCTGACCTGTATGTTGGCCCTGCGCTCAGATAGGCCCGCAACCCCCGCCGGGGAGCGTAAATCACAAAGAAAATGCATATGCATGAGCATCCGGGGAGGCGGCGGCGGTGGTGGGGGGGATAAGTGCGCCTGTGCATGTGTGCGCCGCACGCCATTGAGGCTTAGTTAAGTGCCTTTTATTTCATTGAGGTAAAGTTAAGGGCCGTGGACGGGCCTCACTCCACCGTGTTGGTTTTCAATGGAAATAAAGAGAAATAAAGAACTCTTCACTTTTTTTTTTGTGCGTCTATGTGCGCGTGTGCACTTTTTAGTAGTATCCAGGGATGTCACAGTAATAATGGAAGCGAGATGACGTTTCATGTCATGTTTCTAGGAGAAGTGGTTTTGGTGTTGGACCTTTGCCTGCTGTGCGTGTGTGTGTGTGTGTGTCGAATGTGAGCTGCTTTAACCTCTGCTTGTTTTATGGACTTATGCGTGGCTCTGGATGTGGCTGCCGCTAGATTAATTTACACACCACTCACACCGGCTTGCCAAATCTGCCGTTTCTCTGCCGTCTGAAGACAGAGCAGATATTGCCCCGCGAGGTAAATAAATTACTTCCATCGATTGCTGTGGTTGTCGAGTGACTTTATCTCAGGTTGACTTGTCCAGATACGCATCAGTGTGTGACAGGGGGTGGTCTTTTTTTTTTTTTTAAACGATGTGCCACTGTGTCTTATTTTACATGTGTTTGTGCAGGTGACAGGCTAAAATCAGATCTTCCTGATGGCTATCTCTGCTTATTTTAAAAGCCTTCCGTCTTGAGTCATGTGTGGGTTTGCGTGGATTCTAATTGAAACATTCTGCCGTGTGAATACCGAAACGCGAATTAAATTGGGCTCCAATAACCACAGAGGGATTTTCCATCTCACCTTTTGGCCGCATGCACGTTTGGAGTTTACCTGTGCATGGGTAGCCGCCGGCATTGGTAACTATAAAGTGCGATCTAATCGGAGCTCGATCACCGATGCCAGCCCATGTGTGTGTATTTTTATCTGCTTAGACGACGTCTATGCGGGAACGTTGGGGGACATTTTACCGCCGAGGCCCAGATGTGGTGGCGTAGGAAAAGGTTAGAAGTTCAGTGTTGAAAGGCGGGGAGGGTGTGCGTGCGTGCGTGTGTCGGCGGGCCGGGCCCACATGCGGTTTTAATAGACGCTAGGCTGACATGACTGCAGAGGCCAAGAAGCCACTGTTAAAAAAGTTTTGGAAAAAGTGTGAAAGTATGCCTCATCTGTTTAACAGTGGAACAACTGACCAGCTCATCCATGTGCTCATTTAGTCATCACATTTGATTTCATATGTGATCATTCTTGTGTTTTAAGACTTCTTTTTTTTTTCTCGGAATTTCATTGGTGTTGTCGCGGTTGGGATTTTTGAAGTGATTTTAGAATGGCGTTCTCCATTTTTTTTTGGGAGGGAGGACTAAAAAAAAAAGTCATTTGAGTTGGAAGAACTCATTGACATTTATGCCATCAATGTTCGATAGCACAATAAAGCAAGAAAGTCATTTGCTCCAAACCCAATTGGTGGCTTTCACATTCGAGTGAAGGTCATTACAAGGGACAATATTATTTCTTTCATGAGCAAAACTCAATCTTTTGTTGAACTGCCCAATTTTAAAGTTTGTCGCCTTGAATTTTTACTTCCAACTTTTTTTTTGCAGTCAATATAGGAGGTCTTTTTTTTGGGGGGGGGCGTTATCCCCTCCCTCCACTAAAGTTACTTCAAAAATTGCCATCAGAATACTTTTTATCGATCCCAGATTGTTTTGCGGTATGCGTACAAGACAACGTCATTAGCCTGAGCAGTCTCAGGCTCATGACTTGAGTTGTTGCGTGCTATGACCTAACGGAGTCAATGATGACATCATGATTTTGACAGGAGCTCAACAGCTGATGTCCAACAATGATTTCCTTGGTCATTATGCTCTTGAGATTTGGCGAGGCGAGAAGCATCACGCGGCCAAGATGCGCATTCATTTCGATGAGCGTTTTTCAAGAAATGTGTGTGTGTGTGGGGGGGGGGGGGGGGGGTAAGGGGGGGGGGGGAACATAAGGGATGTTGTTCACGGAACACTCTCCATCATGATTAATTGAATTGCATAAATAAGTGATGAAAAACATAATAAAACATCAACTCCCTCTTAAGGGCTTGCTCTGCCTCCTTATTTATTTATTGTATGCTTAACTTTTATTGCTCAGATCATGAACAAAACTGGCCCAACCTGCATTTTTCACTTCGGATTCGCTTTCTCGCCCTGGGCGCTACAATGCAAATGAGTGGAAAGCATTTTTTTAAAAAAATTGAAATTGAAATAATGCTTGAGATGAAACAATAGTTGCATTTGGATGTTGTTCTAATTGGGGCAAATGGCTGACTAAAATCAACAGACAAGGAGTTGCCGGCTCGGTGGATCTTTTTCGTCTCTATGCTGCGGTTAAAAATTAAAATCCCAAGCAGCATAAATCAGAGAGGGGGAGAAAATTAATATACAGCGAGGGAAGATTAATCAGATCGCCGCGCTTTCATTGTAATCTTCTCCTTTTGTCCTCAAGTGTGACAAAAACATTATTGAACATCTTTACCTTCGCTTTCAGCCACTCTGGGCTCGGCGCGCCGGCTGCAAACCTAACAGTCTTTTAATATTGCCGCTTGTATATTCTAATCCCGACACCACTTGAAATAGAATTCCTTTGCCTATTTTAAATCACGAATGTGAAATTGCATTAAGGCAGGAGTGCGCGGCCATGAAAGCGGGCATGTTAAATGGACATATGAATGCAGGGGTAAAGCCGGACCTATTAAGCACTTTTCTTATTATTTCTGAAAGTGGAGCGTGATAATTAGTTTGGTAGAAATCCTATAGCGGGGTGGAGGCAAGGGTCTCAATAGTTGAGCCAAATTAATTTCTTCTGTCACCTTGAGCATACGTTCCTCTTAATAGGTTTAATCTATTTCACGGTGATTAACTTTTATTTTTATTTTACCACTCGACGGTGATACCTTTTTTTTTTTTTCTTCTTCTCCCTACGCGGATTCCACTCTGCGGCTAAATGGTGTCTTCGTACAGACATACGATATAGATGCATGGCGTCATTACCGCTTGGCTCTCGACTCGGCGCGATCTGAGGGATGGCAACGAGGTCGTTTTCCCAGCGGTCCTTGCAGCTGCAGCTCGGTTGTCATGTGATCCAAGTGTCTGGCCGGATCGCCGTTTTCTTTTCCTTTTTTTTCCTTCTTTTCCTCAGGAGTCACTCCAAGTCTTTTTAGTGCTAAAAGTTAACAATCATTCCTGATGTTAAATCCATCAGAAACCGCCATGTGCCACGAGGTTGCTTTAATAATCTCCCTTGTGTGTATGTGTGCGCGCGTGCGCGTGAGGAGAGGTTACGGTGGGCCATGGGAAAATGCAATACCTGAGAGGATTAGAATGATCCCAAGGACACTTTGTGTGGCACTCCAATCAAAAAGTCATTCCGCATGAATTGGGTTGCGCTTTGTAGCCCCTCAGATGCCTGCGGTCCTTACGCGCAATCCTTAGCATACTTTGGCAACGTGGCTGCCGTTTGGGTCTTGGGCCCGTTTGTGTCCGTACATGTCTCAATATGTATGCTTTATATTTTGTTGGAATGGCACACGTTTTCCTGTCCGGTTTCAAGTTACACTGGTAAATTATACCCAGTCACTGAAATTACATCCTATAGACTGTGAGTGTGTGTGCGTGCGTGTGTGTGTGTGTGTTTCCCCTCATTGCTGACATCATCTCACAGCGCTGTACCCCGTGTCAGCTTTGATTAGTCTGAATGAAGTCCAACTGTTTTTGTGTTTTCGTCATTTAGGGGAAGAAAAATGGAAATGCAGCTGTTTTCGTGCATGTGTGTGTGTGTGTGCGTGGATGGGTGTATGTGTGTTGACGGGAATGGCTGTGTTGTGTGCAGCGTTGACTGCGTAAGAGGGGTTGTCAACCGGCAACAATGCTTTGCGTCTGTCCCATCAAGCTTCGCTTACCTTAAACCAAACGCCCCCCCCCCCTAAAAAAAAGGAGGCTGCAATATGCCAATTAGTGCACCACAAATGTCCGTTTTTGTTGGCCTGAGATCCTAATAAATAGTTGCAACAGTGTGTATGCGTCAACTGTGGTAGGTTGGAAACAGTCCCCCATCTGGGATGCGTTGCTTTCTTCAATATTCTTTTGGTACCTGCAGTATTTTTCTAAGTTCGGTCTTTTGGTCTGCTTTTTTCGGCATTTTGGAAATGTAAACATGTCTAAAATACATCCAGATGTTACCAGATGTGCTGCGCCACCACAAACACTGGGCAGGGAGCGTGTGCGTGTGTGTGTGTGTGTGTGTGTGAGACCCTTTGCTCAGCCATTGACTTGGATGCCGACAAAATGATTGCCTGATTTTGTCACACATCTTTGCTTTTCAAATAGTTTCTGTGTGCGGGATGGTTGAATGAAATGCGCTTTAGAATGCAGGGGAGTTGGCGCGCGACACAGACAGCCATTTTTCGCCAAAACATTGACCCTAATGGGTGCTCAATTATCTCGTGTGTCTGATGAGCGCACTTTGGCAGGTACAGTACAGGCACGCTAAACGCTAACGCGGCCGGGCAGACATTTTGTGTGGCAAAGCTCCATTTGGATTTGTCACTACAAGAGGTTGGAGTGAGATCAAGCGCTTAGCGTAGGCGAGGTCGACAAGGCTGGAATTGCGGGCTAAACGCCGTAAGTGATTGTTTACCGCGTGTCCCGCGCACAAACAGAAACGCACGCGTGCACAAAATAATATTCTCACCGTAATTAGGCTCCGTTTCACTCTCAAGGCCGTTTCAGCCTTTGGATTTTTCAGCTGTCGGGAACACCCCGCACACACATCTATAGAAAGTCTATTTGTTGATGTCCGACGGTCATTTTGAAATGTTGCACCTGGGGGAATAATTACGGATGAGGTTTTTTGGGCCGTTTTTCTCGTTAATGTGAAGGTGGTGAGAAATTGTGTCAATTCAGCTGGCGAGAGCACACACGCAGAGGAGCGGCGTGCCTTCAAGCTGCAGCTGATGCCGCGATTCTCCACCAGATATACGTGGTGCACTTCCCTCACCACAAGTTTATTTTGTCCCTCGTGTGCGTGTGCGAGAGCAACATCTGGTCCCTTCTTCAATTCAGACGTCACCTTGTTTGTTTGGCTTCACCCTTACAAACACACCATTAGTGCTGCCCCGCGCACCGACGACTATTCCTGGCCTGGGATTTGAGTTTAGCTCAGGCCCGCTGCCTGACTCACTGGAGGTCCCTGCAAGTTAAACCTCAGTCCTACCAGAACCGAGGAAGAACCGAACCACAGCGCACCGCCCAACCACCACAATGTAACCCTAGCCTGTACTTGAAGCTCCGGCGTCAGCTCCGGTCTTTCAGTGCGCGTGTGTCCGGCGGCACCTCTGATTCGTGAAGTCCACCTTGTCTGCTCGCAGACGGACAAGTAGGCCCCGGTTTATGGAAGGACATGAAAGCGAGAGACGCGAAGAAAGGAAGGCGAGCGGTGGTTGGAAGAGAGGGAGAGAAAGTAAACGGCAAAGGTGGTGAGGACAAAAGCAGTATTGTATCTTTGCAAATGACTTGTGAGTTGAAAGGCTGAAATGTCCTCCCCAGAGTTCGCTCATAAAGCCTGGAAAAGACGGAGCTTGGCAGCCGAGGCCAAAGCCAGACAGTTCTGGCGGCCCAGTGCAGAGAGATTCCAGTAAGGGGAGATGTAAAAATCAATTTGCAGTGAAGAAAGTAAACAATCGGAAATGACAAACGCGGCGGTTCTTTCCATTGCGCCGTTTCTTTTTCTTCTCCCCCTCGCTACTTTTACGGTGATTAAATAAGACAAACGCAAAGGCCGAGCGGGCGACTCATCAGAAGTGTGGTGGTTAAGGATCCCGTCTGGAGTTTGACCGCTTTAAATACCTGAAACAGATTTCCGGCCAGCGTGCGCGCTCTGTCTTAAAATGAAAAAAAAAAAAAAGAAGAAAACGGGGGCTCATTAACAATCACATCAATAATGCTCTTCAGATGGCAAAACAATCACTTTTTTTCAAGTCATTATTATGAGTAATCTGTTAAAAAAAATCATTTCATGCCTCAAACTTGATCTTTGTTAGACCGCCGCATCCAAAAGAAAACAACCAACCAGAGACAAAGGCTGTGACTTAAAAGGTGTCAATCATCCATCAACAGCCTGGAAACAAAATAGAACTTCAAAGCAATAGCAATTAGGATAATTGGAAAGCTTCATTAGGAAAAAAAAAGTTGCTTTTCTGGGTGACAACAATTTACAGTTTACAACAATTTCACAACTCATTAAGTCACTCTTGGCCTTCTCTGATTGGTCGTGTTTCCTCGGACTGGGTGGTTTCCTGTATATCAAATTAGAGACATGAAATGGAACTGGGAACTTCTCTTTTTGGTTTTACGATTTTTTTTTTTTAATCATGAAATACTGTCAAATAACCTGCCGTCATAACAAAAGTGACCCCCCCCCAACCCACCACCCCCCTTTTGAAAATTGCAATCTCCCCCTTTAAGTAACGGTTAGGTTGGAATAATTGTCATGAACATTTCAAATCAAATCATTTCTCTTCATTTCAATCAACATTTTTGAAAAAAAAAAAGTTTCCTTCTTTCGGCCGTGGCTTTAGCTTCACAAGAAACTGAATGTGCACGTGAGCGATATGGAAAACCGCTTTATCCCGTATACTCATTTGACTTTTGGACCCTAGTTGACAGAAAGAAAAAAAAAACTGTTGCTCAATAGCTAAGCCGGCGGAGTAGCGAAGGCCCTCTGTGTTTTTGACAAACGCAAATGAGGAAGCGTCGGTGGCCCGTAGAGGCTGAGGTCAATACAATTGTGTGGATGGAGAAACAATGCAGGGGATGACTGTGAAAGAGATTGAAAAGAGAATGGGGAAGCGAGTCCTCGGGGCCTGTTTGGTGGTTAGGGGCCATTGGGGGGCCCCAGCAGAGACCTCCATTAGTGGAACGATCTAACCCTGGGGGAGCCGATGCAGCGGCGGGCCTTCGGCGGCGACGGCCGTCTGTTTAGCAGCAGTTTGTCCGCATTGCTCATAACATCGATCGAGCCGGCCGAGCCGAAGCTGCAGGAAAGCTCTTTGCCGCTGAATAGGCCGAGCGGCGGCGTATCGATGGAGTAGAGTGGACCTCTTCCGAGCCGTTCGCCCCTTTGGTCATTTGGGGAAGACGGACGTGTCTTATTCAATAGAGACGCCGCATGGCTGCCTCGAGGCGGGTCCGAACCCGGGGGCTGTAGGTGAACACCGTTATGCGCGGGTAATGATTTGTGTCTTAATCCGCTTTACGTCTTCCTCTTGCGTGTCGGATGAACAGATCCGCTTTGACTGGCTGGGAACAATATGAAAGAGAAAAAGTGAGGAAACAAATATGTTTCTCAGGCTCAAATTATCCCTCCTTCACTGACCCGGGGGATCTGTTCTCGTGCCCTCCACCTTCCCATTTTTTATTTTTTTTTGTGCTCTCTGAAGTCACATTCCATAAAATCACCTATGGCTACGAATGGTGGTCATGAGACATTCTATTGCCGTTGACGACCGTTTATACTTGTACTTTGTACGTAACGGCATATGAGCTGCGCCAATTCCCAGATTATGCCGCTAGCGGCAGCGTAGTGGGTGACGGACGTACTTTGAGACGACGCCGGGTCGTTTGGTCGCCAAGCGTCTTTTTACGCTTGCAGGGAAGTCCGGACACGGTAACCTGCGACTGCCTGCGACGGGATGGCGTCCACGTGACCCTATAGCACAACGTTGAATGCTGGAGGCGGCCATACTTTTTCACCTGAGCTATTGGGGTGCCATATAGTACCGCACACTTCCTAACCAGATGTAAAATAAAAAATAAAAAAACATTTGAAATACAGCTGAAAGACACTATTCATATATTTCTCAATGCATGGGAAAAAAAAACTCAGTCATCCAACAACCAAGGCACAAAATTGCACAAAATTGTGAAACAGCAAACCAACATGAAGTGCAAGAACTCATTTTGTGCTTTTTTTTTCAAGGCGCTTCTTTGATTGGCTACAATCCGTTCACGTCATTGTTTCACAGTTTAGCTTACACACATGGGGACATAAGATAAGATAAGATCAACTTTATTTGTCCCACACTGGGGAAATTTGCAGTCTACAGCAGCAAAATTAGGAGGAGTGGGGGGGGGGGGTGTTTAATTGCACAAAATAAATGTTTCAGAAAAGAACTGTACACAGTTCAATATAAGTGCAATATAAAATATAGCGTTAGCAATATATCAGTAGAATAAATATTCTAAATTAGCAATAGCGTATTATTGACCATGTTTAATATTTAAGATTGTTGGCCCCGACTTATTTTGCACCCCCTTTTGGGGACAAATCCACTCTTAACACACTATAGATATGATCTTATTGGAAAATAAGACGACATAAGATTGACTAGCGTTTGATCTCGGGGAAACGGCAAACCAGGGACAAACGAACGCACTTGGCCAGGGATTCTGTTATTCCGTTTCCTTGTTCTATTCGCATGCATGTGAGCTGCACTCGAGCGCGTATCTGCTCTGGTGGTTGTTTGGAGAGCATCGCACGGTGTCAAACAAACCAATGTCAAGCTTTTTTTTTTTATTGTACAGAAAGCATCAGTTCTTCATGGGATAATGACGCGCTAAGCCACCGGCAGTAGCAGCTCTGTTTACAGACAAAGACAAGCCACCAAACAATAGGCACGCATGCACACCGCACATCAAGCTTGACGTGCTCACCGCATCACTTTCGATAGACACACGCAATCCAGCAAGTGTTATAATGTGCCTTCGGATCAGATTCGCTAATAAGACAAGAATGTTGTCCGTGGTATCCAGAGTTTTCCACTGGAATCATCCATTCATCCTGCCCGTTTCCTGCCCTGGGGTCTTCCTCTCGGCCCGGGCAGGCGAGGAGAGGGAACCCTCTGTCTCCCGCCCGTCCGCAATCCACCCCCCCCCCCCCCCCACCCTTTGCTCGCCACATCCTTTTTCATCACTTTTCCTTCCCCCCCTCTGCCCCGCTCTGTTCGGGTCACTTCTGGTGGGCGACTGGAGTCTTGCCTTTGCTGGGTTTTGCTTGTCTGGCTGTGGAGCTGACACAGCCACATGACTCAGTGTGAGTCACAGCTATTCAGGCTTATTGCTGAGGAAACGCTTGCTGAATAGGAAGAGAAATGTCTTTCTCAGACTGGTACCGGAAAGCACACTCATGCGTACGGGACAACTGAACAAATACTCAAAAGTCTCAAATTCAGCCGCGGACTAACTTGAAATAAAGTTTGGGGAGATAAATAAATAAATAAGTGGCTTTAACCTTGAAATGTACCCTCGTCCAGGCACAATCTCCTTTTTTTCTTCATCTGTTAAATGTTTGAGTGTTTGATAGTTTGAGGTCTATAGCAGAACCCGCCCGGGAATTAATGTCATTCATATGCCCCGCGGAAATTACTTTTGAAATGCATATAATCTAAAACATGCAAATGAGGCTGACTTTGTGCACCCTGTTTAATATGAATTATCATTTTCTGAATACCTATTATTACTGCGTACATTTCTCCAATTATATTGTTCCTTTTTGTCACTTTTGGATATTGACGCGCATGTGCACATCAGGAACACGGACAGCATGCACGTGCCTGGTCACTTGTGCTCACACACACACACACACGCGCGCACACACTCATGCACGTACGGGAGAATGTCTTTGTGAGCGGGTGTATGTTAATGAGGAGTAATAAGGATGGTAATGACCCATGTGCCTCTCGCTCTCTCAGTATTTTATTTTATTTTTTCTTTACTTTCCCTGATACAGCTTTATCTATTTTTGTACACGAGGTCTCTCATCGAAAAGTAAAAAAGTAAAATAAAATAAAATACTGTATTATGCCATTTGCGGATTCCGCACAAATATCCCAATCAGAAGTCCTTAAACAGCACATGAAAATAACGAGGCAGGAAGTACAAGTGTTGCTCATCAAATTTTTATAAAGGAGCTGAAATATTGATGTGTTTTAAAAGTGAACAGTGCGTGTTTAGTTTGTCGCTTCCTTTTCTGTTCTGGTGATAGAGCACTTGTTAATGTCCTTGTCTGAGAGGCTGACTTTAGTTTTTTGGGGGTCTTAAATTGAATGGAAGGCGGCCCTTTTTCAAACGAATGACTCTATTCATTTATTTAGACTGTGTCATCAATTATTCTATTAATATTAGTATGTTCCAAATTAGTATGACGACTCTCAATGTTCCTTCTGCGTTTATTAATTAGGATGCTTGTCACTATATAACAAAGATTTTTATTTTTTTTTCTCGCTCTGTGCTAAATTATAAAGAGGTCATTTTTTTTAACGCAGTGAGAAACGGCTAAGAAATTATTCATGTTTTAATATAATGCGGTATATAATATGTGCGATGTGAGGCAAATAAAAAAAAGTGTGATTAAAAAAGAAAAGAAAAGCGCAAGAGGAGCAGAAAACTAACAGTTACTTTGAGGAGTCTTTGGTTCGGTGTTGATTTTTTTTACTTTCCATGCTTGTCCGGGTGTGTTATTTGTGCACACTGGTGGATATCATCTTGTTTTAGTACTTTTGGATAGCATGTAAATGAATTACCTCAGCTTGGACCAAGTTCAAAAGTAGTGAAATTCAATTAATTTGAAAAGTGGACATGCTATCATTTCCTCCCCGTGTCTCCTTTTAACGTCTGGCCTGTTTTTACTGTGCTCTTATTCAATTATATTTGATTAAACTTGCTCTGATCCAATCTATTAATTAACTCCGAAATGCAAAGTGCCCCGACTTGAAAGCCCGGCGTATAATATTCTATGATGTCCACTTTGATATTTATTTATTTATATACACCGCACTGTTTTAAATCCTTTGTAACACTTTACGACTGCCGTCACCCCCCCCCCCCCCCAAGCCCCGTTCGCAGGTAATATTAAATCTACTCAACTCATCGTCCTTGTAATGCAAATTCCGATCGTAAATTGTGTCACCTTAAGGCAGGGAATAAAGCTCTTTGGCAAATAAAGTTCCTCTTTTTTTTTTTTATCTCTTCCGCAATTTAGGGAAAAAGGGAAAGGCACATTTTTACACCTAAATCAAGTGCGCCTTGGTCGATTTGGATTCATAGCTCAAGTAGGAATAGTTTTTTGGCGCTTAAAGTTTGCTCAATAAACGATGGACCGTGGAACTTCGAGGCTATACTCTTGTTCAAAAGTATCGGAAACAACATTTTCACCGACTATTTCTTTTTTCGAAATGTATTCATGAATAAGCTTTTTCCTGTTTTGAAATCGAAGGGCCACTCATAGCGGGCCCGCTCGTCGCCCATCCCTTAGCGAGTCGCTACCTGCTTGTTGCAGCCGAGTAGCCAAAAAAGTCCTGATTCATCAACAACCGGTTTTTCAGCCCATCACAAATCGCCGCATCTTTTTAACGATCGATTCATCGATTTGGCCGTGCTTCGTCCCGGTGTTCGGACTCAAAACAGCTCCCTTGACATTTCATTTATAGCCTAAACACACTTGACCGTTTCACCATTTCAAGGTATATATATATATATATATTCCCGAGTGACACAATTTCATCAGAATTTCTCTAGCAACCGTCACCCCCCCTTCGCTCCTGGCTCTCCCTCCTTGCCTCCCTTCCATCACAGTTGAAGGTCATCCTAATAAAGCGCTCTCTCAGGACACGGCCGCTAATTGCTCAGCTGCTTTCACATCCAAATAAAGACGCGCAGCTTTTTTTTTTCTCAGCCAGTCATTCCTCTCTCGCCTCACCTTTCTTCCGCCACTCTGAGCATGAACCTGACCTCCATTTACTTCTCTGGACAGAGGGGAGAGATGAAGGGGAACTTTCTTCTTTTTTTTCTTTTTCTTTTCCATTTTCATCCTCATGATCACTTGCACGTGAACTTGACCTCTTTTGGAATGCACAACCCGTGATTTCTGGCCTCCGATAAGTGAGGTGCGCATGAAGTCCGCTCCTTGGACAAATATTTGTGTGTACCTTTTGTGTCTGTGTTCACTGTTTTCTAACCGACAGTGGCCGGCAGGCTGGTAAATCACTTACTGCTCTCTGAAGGAAGGGCCCAAGAGTGTATGTTTGCCCCGGTCACACAAACATACACGCACACGCCGAGCGATCTCATGGGTGCGGAATGCTCTGTATGTTTACCTATGGCTCCAGAGCCCACCTGATCGAGGGAGCCTAATCTTTATGGGCTCTGTAAACAGGGACTTTGTCTTCACAAAAATACACCACGCAGACATGTGCGCACACATGCAATCATTCACTCAAATGCACAAATAAAAAGCCACAGGCCGCGTCCGGTCTGATTCGGTTCTCGCGGCTTCACGACCGTTCATTGAACACCCGAGGCTCGACAACGGTCCGGGCTAGCTTCTCCTCTACCTGACAGTGCTCTTTTGAAGTCGCTCGCACATATCGGCACACGCGCGATAGGACTCTCTGTGCGATAATAGCGTTCAACTGTTCGCACTGGAGCAGGGCCAGGGCAACCGCAGACATCCAGCCCGAGCTGTTCACTGTTAACCAACCTGTTAGCACTGGCAGGCAGCCAGAGTGGCCCGGAGCGCCGCCGTTAGCCTGTTAGCATTTAGCGCGAGTTTGAAGTTTACCTGCCTCGGGCGTGCTTAATTTGCGTTCACGGCCAGCTGCAGAGGAAGAATCCGATGATCTGGTGCTCGGCGTGTTTGTACGCTTGAGAGAGTGTGTTATTGCTTCCTCCATGACCTCATCGACGCTCATATTAAAGCTAATAATCTACTCAGAAACGCTCTGCCATATATTCATCAAATTTCTGGTCCTCGACAGCAGTGGTGACCAAACTACGGGTCTGTGGGGATTTTTTTTAAAGGTGAAGGCGGATGGATGTCAGAAAAATAGGTGCCAGTAATAACAATAAGTTTTGATTATATACTGAAAATTTCTATTTCTATAATATATGTACAAGTTACTTAAGAAAAAAAAAGTTCCTTTGGATTTTCTTAATTCAAATTCATCGGTTGCAAATGATTAAAATGTGGCAAAGCAAAATCATTTTCCTGTTTCCCTCAAAAATAAACAAATGATTTGTGTTAGTTGAACACATTTGAATCATGTGCAACTGAAAATCAAGTACTTTTTTTTTTTCCGCTAGTGTACCGGAGGTGCGTTTTATGCCCCGAAACGAGGATTAAGGACGACCGCTTTTGTTTCTGTGACGCTCAGAGCTGCTTTTACACAAATGCAAATGTACTCAAAAATCTTTTGAGTCAACAAGTTGAAATGTTTGCTCTCTCTTTCTAGTTATGTGTGTGTCACACGCGATATCAATTGGAGGCCTAAAAGGCCGGACTTGATTGGTGGGTTTGATCTGGCGACTGGCTTTAGAGCAGAATCATTTCGTTGAGCTGGTGTGAAACGATGGGTGTGTAAAATATCTCGAAATGATACCTCGTCTGTATGGAGTACATGTCGCTGCCCAAGCGCAGGAAAAACCCAAATTGGGATTTTCACTAAGAGAAATCCTGAATGTGTCTTGTTCAAGGGGATGACTTTAGTGGGCGCTAACAGCAAACAGGAAGCAATAACAAAGCACCTGTCCGGTTTACGGAAACGGAAAGACGCTTTGCGTTCAATTTCAACGCAGATTCTTCCGATTTCGCACATTTCTTGTCTTACTTGCCGGGAAATACGGTCTGAACAATGAAAGATCAGACGTGTGCGTGTGTGTGTGTGTGGATTCTATTTCAGCGGGAGAACTTTCATGTTTTCCAGGGTTGAACCTGCCACTAGTTACCAGGTGCAACCACGGGCAAGGAAAGACAAATGATTCAAGAGTCGGATGAAAGTAGATTGGATGGAGTGCACATACCGGTACAGACATTTTTTCCACCCCCTCTACCTCCTCCTCTCCCCCGCCCACACTTATTCCCTCACTTCTTTGCCTAATAAGCAGCGTTCCTGTGAGCTGATGCAAGGCGGAGGAAACAGAACAGGCGTTCTGGGACCGCTGGAAATATTCCCACATGAGGCATAACACGATAAAGACTTATTATCTCACTAAGCTGCTGTAAACACAGATGCGCGCATAAATACACAGCGTACACAACTCTCTGACTGGCGCGCCTGCTCGCCACCGACTCTCACAACAACATACTCGCGAGCGAACTTGGTTAAGGAGCGGCGGCGGCGGCGGTGATGACCGTTGACCAGGAGGAATCTGACAGAGGCAATCCCGCTAACAAAACCAGCCAGTGAAGTCGCTCGCTGGCCATTGAAGTTGTTTGAACTCCCCCCCCCCCCGCGCCGTCGCCTCCCCACACCCCCGAGGCAGTGGGAAGGAACAGTCAAGAGCGTGGCTGATTATGAGAGCAATCTTTTCGGGAACATCTGAACAAGCTTCATGTCAAAACAAGGACCGGTCCGCGCTCATCAATCATAGCCGTCACATACTGTACATATACACATAAGCAACCTGGCTGTGAGCTAATCTATTCGAGTACAAAGCTAGGTGTCATCAGGAACATGTCGAGTCCTATTTTCTGTCTTCTCAATCCCAATTAGACAGCTCTTCTTCCCTTTTGCTCTATCTCTCTGATCAGCCTTGCCTCATCCTTCCATCCCTCTCGCGGTGTCCCCCCTCCACCCTCTCCCTGGGCTTCGTCGGGAATGTCTGTTCCCGCATGCACTCTCAGGTCAGAGGTTCATCTTGAGGGGGTCGGATCTTGTAGCGCCGCGAAGAAGACGGGCGCGCAGGCAGAGTGCGCCCAGCGCGTCGAGGCAGGCCTTTTCACCAGCCGCTCCTCGTCGCTGCCAGAAACACTTTGACCTCGAGCTATGTGTCTATGTGTGTGTGCATCATAGGCCTAATCAAAGACTTCAGGCTAGATTTATGCCCCTGCCTTTTCGCCGACCTCCATTACACCAGCTTATATACACCCATTAACAGGATATGACAGAATACACACCCTTCGGAGTGGCAGAGCACATTGACTGTGTGTGTGGGTGTGTGTGTGTGTGTGAGTGAAAGACAGGTTATGTGCTCACTTCCCCATTAGGTCCCTGTCCAACGACGAGCTCTATCTCCACTGCATATTGCTAATAAGGTCAATGAGGAAGCGTTAGCGGGCAGATGGGCGCGCAAGTCCATTACAGCACAGTGTGGGCCCCGATAGGCGGCCGGGTGATTCATGCTCGGTGAGACGTGTGATGACGCCAAGAGTTTGTAGCGCGCCGCAAAGTCAGTGGATCTGTTGATCACTCAGCACTATGCATGGCTTCATAATATTACCTCGGGGAGTAGTTTGACCTAGCAGGGGTCCAGCATGGAGGCGGGAGAGATGGTCGGGTAGCGGAGTGAGGTGAGAGATTAAGTGACTAGCTTTGAATGTCACAATAACGCTCTACTTCGTAGGCTATAGCCTCCCCGGCGGATGGGTGCCAGGAGCCGGTGGGGAGGAAGTGCTGTAGTCTTGATTTATGCTTATTAAGGAAGAATTCTTTAGCGGACTGTTAGCGCCTTGTATTTCTTAAACGTGACATTACTGGGGTGATATTTCTGAGCGGTCTATATATTTTTTTCATGAAGAAGGTGTACACTCGCCTGACGTGTGTGGGATCGATTCCCACTCGGAGACGATGTGGGGGTTCACTGTTGTTTGTCTCAATATGTGCCCTGTGACTGACTGGTGACCAGTTCGGGGTGAAGTACGCCTTCCACCCGAAGCCAAGCAACGCCGCCCATGACTCTGTTCAGGATAAGCGGTGTTGAAAATGGATGGATGGCAAATGTCTGTCAACCAAATTAGTTATTGTTCTAGGAAGAGAATGGATGGACAACTTGAATGGTGACAGCGATATGAAATCGCAATATGCTTTAACACATGTAACTGGCATCCATCACTTTTCTATAAAACCCTGACTGGGTGACTTCATCTTGCGGTTGCACAATCTGTCTGTAATCGAGCCTTCAATTTGGAGATTTTTCCTCAACAGATGTTGTAGTTGTTAAGCAGCATTAATGTCACCACAAAAGTCTACTTGAGCTCTTTCCAGGCTCCAAAAAATGAGTTTTAACGATTTATCAAAAACCCACAGTTGCCATTTACTCCGGCGGCGAATTGGAGTTGGTGTCTTGTTTGAAATAATGACATCCCGGCACTGCCGTTTATCAGCAAATCCTATTTTCGGATGTGACAACACTTAAGTAAAATCTGTATCCAGTGTGTGAATAACATGCGCCAGAACCACAATATAGCAAAAGCAGAAAACGTTTCTGTGGAATTCCGAACGGCTGATCCTTTTAACTTGCATCTTTTCCACCTGCACAAAAACACGTTTAGGCCTCTGTCCCCACAGCGAGCATCTGGCAACATCCCATTAATGGGGCCACAAGTGCTCGATCCCAACCTCACCTGCTGTCGCACTTTCGCAATGAAAATGTGCGCACACACACACACACTCCCTCTGAGGCAAAGAAAAGTTGGAACCTCTGATGAAATGTCTTTTATTATTTCCACAGAAGGCACAAGTTGTGCTGCTCTGAAAGCCGCACACACGGGCACGCACACAGATTCAGTCCCACAGAGCTGGCGGATAGAATGTCTCGATGGCATTTTGTGTACCCGCTCGGATGCAGGAAGGAACGCGTCAGAAGTTTCCATCCAAAAGCTCGTCTGCCGTGTGTTAATTTCTCAAACTGCATCAGGCAGAAAGGCGAGATTGAGCTTGCCATTAGGAGCTCGCAGCTTGCGTGCTTGCATGAAGCTTTGTTTTGTTTTGTATTAGCCGCCTTCTGTGAGCTATACGGGCGCGCTCGCGCGTGTGCGTCTCCGCACTCCCATGCTCGCGCTCCCTAACGATGGCAAATGTGCCTGTGTGTTTGCAAGGCGTTGTTTCTCAAAAACAACAACACATCCAGGAACGGCGCGTTTTGTCTAGTTTTGTGGAAGGAGGGCGCTCTAATTAGAGAGGCCCTCTGAAGGTGCTTCAAACAAGCCTTGTCAAAGACCAACCTGCTCATGGCTTGCACACGGCGCACACATGCCACCTCTGATTATTGGAGAAATGTGTGTGGGGTTTTTTTTTTTTAACTATATCGCCGGGTATTAGCAGCCTTGTCAGTTTAGATTTGCTGCCTGTCTGATCCTAATCCGCGCGTACGCTCCCAGACGCACACATCTACATGCAGACAAAAAGTCTGCTTCAGGTGTCGCTTTGTGGCCACTTGTGCGTGGGTGGTTCACGACCAAAAGCCCTTTTCACAAAATGCACGGGCGCGCACACACGTGAGCACGCACGATTTGCTTCTCTATCTTGGCATGTGTTTGCTTTAGCTTCCAGACTTGTTTACCCTCTCAGATAGGAGCAGGATTTCTGTTTAAAACTGCCCGGGTTTCTTTTGTTTAACCCGTGTTGTTCTCTGCCGCCCACCCCCCTTCTCCTCCCCAACCATCCCGTCCCGTCCTGTCCTGTCTGCCTACCATCAGGTGCCAGTGATGATGGTGGAATCAGCCTCTGAGACCATTCGAACGACACCGTCCAGCCAGAACGGAGTCAGCAGCCTCAGCAGCCAATCAGACGGAGGAGGAGGGAGAGAGGGCGGCTCCAATGGAGACACAAATGGAGAGATCAGCCCAGTAGATCTACTGCACCTGCAACAGCAACAGGTGTGTGTGTGTGTGTGTGTGTGTGTGTGCGCATTCTCCTACGCATCTGTCTAATCATGATCGGCAAGTTGAAGGACGTCCCGCTTTTGCAACATATGTACAGTATGTTGTGTAGAACTCCACATACACACGTGGTTGTTACATAACTTTCGTCAGACTGGCTCGTCCGCCCTTTAATCAGCTCGCACTGTTAATTCTTCATTATGCAAACGTTTCCCAACTGAAGACGTATTCTGAAGCCATTCCCACCCCCCCCCCCTCCCCACGTTGAGAATCTGGCAGTGCAATGCAAACACGGGCACGCACAATAGTCGTCGTGTGTGTGTGTGTCAGCGTTTTGTGTTCATTTGTTTTATTTTGTCCCTCGTGCATGAAGTGTTTGTCAGTGTTTGTGTGTATGACACATCGGCATGAAGCGTCTCCAGTTAGGTTGTTTATTTTGCCTCCAGTGCGTCAGACTCCACTCATCCCCCCCCATCCGCCCTTAGAAGCCCCACATTATATACAACACACACACACATTTATACACACCTACTTGAACCACATCTTGTCGTGGCAATCGCTGCAAAGGTGGGTAGGAATGCCCTGTTTGTACTCCATGACATTTACTTTAGTCATTTTTAAAAATAGTCTTCATTGGACTTTTCAGAGTAGCTTTAATGCAACCTACCTTTTTTTTACTTTCACTCGACAATTTTTTTGTTGAGAAGAAATGCTCCTTTTTAATCATTTTTTTAAACGGCTGTATTTATAAGACAGACTTGCGCCGTAGGTGCCGTCACATGACTCGAGTGAAGTTTGCCTCTATTCGACCAATGAAACAGAATCTGGAAGTCACATGACCACACGTAATATCTTTGCGGCCTCACGTCGAAGGAAAGCTGCCAAAGTGAGACATTTTCATGAAAGTCGATAAAGAAACAACATCAAAATAAATAAATAAAAAACATCAGAGAAAATCCAATTGTTTTGTGTCATGAGAGTACACAAAAATGTAAGACTAAAAATGAACCTTTATTTATGCTATGAAGATGATTGATTATTTCTTGATTGTGGGTTGTGTCTGATTCGAATTGGATTAAAACTCAATCAGAAGTTACTCACTGGTTACGCAGTACTGAAATAGTTTTTTACTGACTCGAGTAATGAGTTGGAGGACCATGTTACTTTTGAGTTCGATTATTGTAAATTAACAGTATTCTTGAGTAAAATGTGTGTCTACCTGCCCTTGGTTTGCGATTTTGTGCTGTTCTAGCATTACAGTAGAACTCTAGATTTGATTGTGTGTATTCTGTAGGTTGTTTTTTTTGTGTGTATGTGTGTGTGTGGCACAAGCAGTTTTACATAGCAACTTTACTGGATGGACATTTCTATTCGTGTGGGCCTTTCAGCTGGTCCACATGACAAATTTCAGGAAGTGTGCCTTGGGTTTTGGCTCCATCATGACACATGCTCATGTTGTCGATGAGGAAACCGCTGCCTGCTAAAATATTCCTCCTAATTATCGTGATGAAGCCTCTTTTTTTTTTAATGAACACTCGAGGCCCTTCACTTCCAGCTTGGGGCTCCCTCCCCAAGCCTTCCCCTGACTGTATGCCTCACCCTGCTTCCTCGGCAACCTTCAGCCAAGGGCACACATACACGCAGACACACATGCAGTTCTGCACTAATGCACATACATAAACACCCAACCTGTAGCACACACAAAGCAAGTCTTTCTTCTCTCGGACGGGTCTTTACTCTAGATGTTTTTGCACCTGTGTGTGTGTATGTGTGTGTATGCTGGTATTTCCTCTCTTGAGCGAGTTACCAACCACAAACATACCTCCTTCTCGCTTTCCATCTTTTTCTCTTCCTCTCACTCACTGAACTTCTTTTTTTTTGTTTTTTGTTTTTTTTGCTTCGGCCCACAGTAGACTGTGAAAGACGAGCGTAACCTTTCCTCCAGATTTTAACCACACCTAGAAAGAGTGTTGCGGCTACATATTAGTAATCAGGTGACCATAATTTGTCGTATTAAACAAATTCTGAATTACAATTTTAGTATTTGTTGGAACATTTGTTGAGTGTAAGATGAGAATAAAGGTCGCCAAGTGCTGCGCAATGAAGTAAACTACAATTCTCACACTTTTTGACCTTCCTTCTTCCGTGCAGGTGTACAGCAATCCCAAAATAATAACATGTAAAACAAACACAGAACGCTTTTATATGATATTCATTGATAAAGATGAAAACAAAGAACAATTTCCCCTCCAGTGATAGTTATTGTAGTTAATTTTGTAGTTAATTTTGAGTTAATTTAATCAAAGTTTTGGTGTGTTTTCCTTTTTTGAACGTATTTTTTTTGTTTGTTTGTTTGTTCACCAACATATGTATCTATATTTTTCTATTTTACTTTTCATTATTGCATCGGATCCCAGTTAACATTAACAGCCTTGTTTGGAAGACACTGTCATCTTTCCCTTGGGAACCTGGAAGAAATCACATTAATGTCCTCCTGCCAAACCCCTCAGCTAGCCTCTCTGTCTCAGTGTTACAGCGAGAGCTCCGCTAATAAAGCAAAAGCGGTTTCTAAATAACAGTCTGACTTCATTATTTATATATGACATCCCATTGGACTGTGCAGGTGTCGCTCAGGCTCAGTCCGGTGAGTGTTTTGGGTGGCACGAGGAGAGATCGGACAGATTGCTCTAACAGGCCGCCAGGATTTGAAGGTAGAAGGAGGGAGGGACACACTGGGAGGGAGAAAAGGCGGTGGTCACTCGTGCGGCTGAAGAGAAGGAATAGAGGGATGAGGGAGGAGTGTAGCGCTGAGATGTGTCAGAAAAAGGGCGCCTGGGCCCCCCTGTGGAATGTGGTCTGTCTGCCTCCCCAGAAAGAACAGAGCAGCAGTAGAGAGAAAGGGAAAGGGGGCGGGGGGCGTAAAACCAGTTCTGCCCCATCATGTAGGGAAGAGGGAGGAGGGAGGGAGAGAGGCAGAACAAAGAGCGGCGTTACAGGGCCGTAGTAAGAAGAGGTGGAAAAGTGGGAGTGTTGTTGCACTTTGTTGAGGCGCACGGGTGTAGACATGCGATGATGCATCGCCAACGAGAAATGTAAGCAGGATAAATCCTTGCATACCTCGAAACGGTATGTGTGTTCTGACGAGAACCAGGTGTCTGCACTGCTTTCCTTTTCCTTACATCTCTCATCCCCCCCTCATTTTTGTAGTAAACTACTACATCGCTGTCTCCTCTTTTTCCCTCGCCATCAATTAATGGCTTCTGGTGTTCCAGCCGCCACAGTAGTAGTAGCAGCTGGCGATGACAGCAGAAGAGATGAGAGGAAGGAGAGAGAAATGGCGACAAAAAGGTGCCGTTTCCTTTTCGGAGTGCCACTCGTCGGTTTGGGCTTTTCCCCCCTTTGGCTCTCTCTTTCTGCCAAGGGCCTTAAATTACTCCTGCAGCCAAATAGAAAGTGAGAGGCGCATTGTAGTCATGCTTTGCCTTGCCCAAGGCTATCAGTGGCACATTGGTTGAGGAAAAAAGCAGTTTTACAAATTGGTCAGGACCTTCAAGGCAAACTCCCATTTGTCATGTTCTATTTTTTTTTTTTTTAGCCCGACACATGCACACTCACACATTCACATATAGCATAGTTGTAATGCCAAAATACCTCCAATTGCCCTTAACTATCACTGTTAAGGGTCTTAACCTAATCCTGAGCCGAGGATGAACCCACCTTGACCTTATCCTTAAAAATATTTCTTCATTTGCAATCAGTAAATTAGTGTGCCAAAATATCAGCACCCTCAAGCTGGAATTGATCCTCTTAAAGGTACATAGACAAGAACACACCCACACACAACACCCACACAAATATAGCATTCTTCATGGGGCCATAATGCATTCAACAGCTTAACTATCTTTGTTAAATAACTACATCCCCTATTCACCGAAAAAATATATATATATATATATATGCAGTATATATTTGGCTGCAAAGGAAAAGCTAGCCTCGTACATTGACTGCCCTCAATGCATTTCTAGGCCAGACTCTCCACGCTTCACTTTTTAGCTACAGGTGCATGTGAACTTGTCAATGTAGCAATGCATTATCTATCTACCTATAACCAAACGCATCAATCCATCCATCCATTCTGACATCCATCCATGTTATATGACGACATTTTTTTGGGGTTGTTTTGTCTGCGATGTTGCGGCATTGCGCACTGCAATTCAAATTGGAATCCCAACAAACCTAGTCGCTGACAATCGGCCACTCATGAAAATAAGTCCCAGTGTGGGGCATTTCGGTCACGTTAGCCGATCTCTGAAGGCGTCAATGTGTTCTCTCAGGGCCCTAACCTCAAATTGGTCCAGCTGAAGCAAGATAGACAAGAATCCACAGACTCACACCTAACAATCTGTCAAGTATTCTGTGCTCATAATGCATTCTGAAGTCCTTAACCATCTCTGATAGGTACTAACAACTAATCCTTGTCCCGAGATGAACGTAACTCCAAAACCATGTCATAATTCTCGACCATCCCTTTGAAATTGTCGACATGTCCTCAAACTCTAATTGGTCCTAATGCAGTCGAATGGACAAGTTTATTCTGGACACACACGCATGCACACTCACACGTGCATGTGAGTGATGTGAGTTAATGAAGGGTGTAATTAAGTAGCCGCAGTGATGACTGGAGATCGGGGGGATCTGATACAGATCTCAGATATACACAAACACTGATACTGTGATAAGTGTTGCTGGCGCATGTGTGAAAGGACCACAGATCAGTCTGATGACGGCATGGCTCTGCCGCCAAATGCATGTGCGTTATGTTAATAAGTGGACCTGGAACGATTGGGATTGGCTGGTTACCGGGGGGAGGTGGGGTGCTGAGAAGACTTGCAAAGTAATGGGAGGTGAATGCTGGTCACTGCGACACTTAACGTCCTGGGTGACCTCAAGCTCTCCTCTACAGTTCACTCTCAGGTCAGGGGTTCACGGGAGATGGAGGTGATGGGGTGACTGCTAAAAAGAAAGAGAGAGACATTTCCTGACGACACGTTCTGATTTCTTAGTGCAGTGGGATTTCATTTAATCACATTATGCTCGTGCATCTGCATGAGCGGTGGAGTCCTCTTGCACACTGATGTCTGCACTTTCCTCACTGTGTGTGTGTGTGTCTGTGTATCTGTGTGTGTGTGTGTGTCTGCGGGAGTGTAACCTCGAGCTTGTTTCCCACTGTCATGCGCAGGCCACTAAATCAGTAGCGGGCCTCTCTCTGAGTGCTGTCACCTCCTAAAAGCGTCACATTGGTCTTAGCCAGGCTGTCCTCTTTATGATTGAGGTCAGTGGAGGTCAGAGGTCACCAGAGGCCAGGCTGGGTTGCCAAGCATCACAGAACACCCACTGCTGAATAGGCCAAAGTACAAGGAACGCTATAGAACACCAACTTCCTCCAAGAGTCTCCAAAGCACCGGCTACACTGTTTTGGTTTCCTGACTTTTGCTTATCGAAAGACTAGATCAGGAACGGGCAACCCACGGCTGCACTCTGATTGACCCGTTGATTAATCAAAATAATAACAATAATAATATATATATATTTTAAAATAAGACATTTTCTTTTTTTTTATATATCTGATAAACATATAATTATTTCCCACAAAATACTCAAGGTAAATTGGGAACAAAAAAAAAGATTAAGACCATGGATGCCGCACATAAGCACATATTTTATACATAACTTCAAATAGCTTTTTTGTCATAGATCTGGTATGGAAGTGTTTTGGCTCCCGAGCAACACGAATGAAAAATTGTGGCCCCCTCCAGCATTTAACTTACCCATCCACGCACTAGAATCTAGCTAAGATTCAGAAATATGACAGTCCTCATATGATTACTTTCGTATTGCTTCTTTATACATCCTACGTGGTTCTCTGGTGCAGCCGTGGTTCTGTCCAATTCCGAGCCGATCAAATCTGTTATCACAGAGAGTTTGACTTGACCAAGAGTGTATAAACACACTTGAACTGGCTCACTGTCTGTTGTGAGTCTACAATCCGGCAACAAGGCTACATGGATAAAATGTAGACGGACTGAAGAAATGGTTCAGCAGGCCAGATAAGCCTGCATGGACACAGTCACGGTTGGTTGACCCAGTCAGCCAAGAGGCTCTCAGAACAAGAAAAGACAGATAGCAACACAACTAAAAAGGGTGCGTGCGTGCGCGCACGTGTGCGTGTGTGTGTGTGTGCATGCGTGTGTGTGTGTGAGTGTGCTCCGTCTTTGTTGTGGAGACTGAGTTATACACACTTGCCTGGGCACCTGGAGTGCTGAGGTTGGCTTTGGTTGCCATGGGAGTGTTTAGAAGCACTTAAGCTCAGAGGGCCTGCCTGTGCTGTCAGGTAAATAACGCACACACACGCACACACACACACACGAGCAGAGGCAGACTTTCCGAAAAGTCTTTTTTTTCATGTGGGGGAGTGGGGGTAAAATGTTAACTGTTCAGTTAATCTGCAGAGGGCATCACCATAGTAACAGTTTAAGGGGTCAATGAGCAAAGCTGCGTTCTGTTGTGGTGTCCTGCATATGTGCAATAATTAGTAGATACTTGTTTTGTTTTCAGGTATAAAAGCAGCTGCGGATGTAGCAATCATTCGATACACTTTTTTTTTTTTGAAGTTCCGCGGGAGCAAGTGGATCAAACAGGTCACAAGACGTTTCACCTCTCCCTTTCGTAAAGTCCTTCGTTGCGGTACTTCAGCATCCTACAAAGAAGTGAACATGGAGAGGAGAGTCTCTTTAAGACAAGAGTGCAACAATTAAAAAGCGGCAAAGTAATGACCTGGGAAACAAGGAGAGATGCACACACCAAACACATGCACAACATGCACACAACAGCTGCCGTAAAGGTCTAAAGTGTCGCTAATTAGCTTGCGTGTGTCGGCTCTTCGTGTGGGCAATTTTCAAGCAGAGATGAGCGTTAAAGGGGAGGAGAAGAATGCAACTGTTCCCTCGTCTCGTGGCTTTTTTGGGGACTCTCAGTGATGGGAGTGATGACTAATATCAAAAACGTGGTTGTATTACTGATGATTTTGTCAGGAAATTTCACGCAAAAAGAACTGCAATTTTGTAGCTACAAATTTTAGAAAATAGTTTGCACACACACACACACACATACAGTATATAGATATATAAATTGCATAAGCAGACCAACAGACCCCCCCCCCCCCCCCTCCCACCAAAATTCTAAAGTTCAAGGTCTTATGCTTCCATCAATTCATATTGCGCAGCAGCCAACCACTGATCTTTCGACCACTTCCGCTGTGTGTGTGTGTGTGTGTGTGTGGTGCAGGGCTGGGCGTGAGGCTGTGTCCTACCCCCAAGCCACAGCCAGGTGTAAAAACTCTCTGAACCAAAACATGAAAGAAGTTTATTTCTATCAAGGCAGGCAGGCAATACTTTACAAGCCACTGAAGGGGAACATTTTTTTTTTTTCTGACTAACCAATACGCCTTTGTGTGTACATTTGTCTTGTTGTGAGTGCATGTGTGTGTGTGTGTGTTTCTGTGCACATGACAGCCAGTCTCTGTTTACGTGTAAGTATGCTTTCACTCTGTCTCCTGAGCCAGGTCTTGGCAGTTTCTTCCATATGTTATTAGTTGATTTTTTTTTTTTTTTTTTACTCTCTCCTTTAGGTTATTAATAATAACAGTAAAACGGCTTCCATATGTGCAGCCTGGTTGCCAGGCTGGAACTATGCTCATCGTGGCCCAGCCCCGCTCAGGCTCCCCTCTTAAAGGGTTTTACTCTTGTTGGGGAGGAGGTGCGCTTTCAACTCCGGAGGTCAACCAAATAAGAGCAAAGTGGCCTTTTCTGCCCTGGAGCATGACAAGCTACTAAACTGTCCTAGCTTGTACATGATGAGGGTGAACTAATATATTGTGCGTGTGGGTGTGTGAGAGAGAGTGTGTGTGTGTGTGTTCCGTCGTGGGCTGAGTCTGTCTGGAGTGAGACCTTCCTCTCTTGCCAAACGAGCTGTTTTGGAAACCACAGGGAAACTGCATATGTCCATATAATGTCGGCTGTGTGTGCGTGTGTGTGTGTGTGGACCTATTTGCCATCAATTAGCCGGTTGGACTCCAATGCGGCTCACATTAAAGTGGAAGCCCCTTTTTATATTGCCAGGAAGGGAGTTGCTCTCTTTTTCTGGCCTTTCTCACCTCGTTGGATTCTGTCATTGCAGAGAGGCCCTTTGTTGTTATGACTTCTTACGATTTGACATGCGAGTGCGATGGTAAATTATGTAATGATATAAAGCAGTCCTGGGTATTCAGTCATCTCGCATTTATGACCAGGTCTATACCCCTGCGAATCAATAGAAACGTTAGACGAGTGTCGGGAAGGGGAGGTTTTCTCATTCCGCCACACAGTTGCGCACTGAAGAGAACCATCTGGAAAACAACGTCCTTGCTGGGTATTCAAACAGGTCGCTTTTTGTGAAAAATAGGATGTGAATAAAAATAAAATAAAAAAATCGGTGAGTATGACAGCATTTTTTTTTTTTTTGATGTTCCATTTTGGAGTTTGTGCGTTTTTATTGCGTTGGCTCGAGCGCACGGTCTTTCCTCTCTTTAATGGTCAGTCTGGGCCTAAAAGAAGCTGCCTTCAGCCGTTTGAAAACCTCAGCTCTCAAACTGAGCCTTTATATTGCGGAAACGTTACATTAAATACCGGCGCTGCGGAGCGTTGCGGTCGGCTGATGTTTCTGTAGGTGTCTCAGATAGCTGCAGCTCAGCAAGAGATTGAGGTGCCATTCCCCCATTCGAGAGGTGGGCAGCCGGTTTGAAGTCGCCCTGAGTGGAAACAAATGGTTGCGAGGCCTGGCGAGGGAGATAATTAATTCCAGAGAAAGAGAAGCCCTGTAGCAAAGGACGACTCAGACGAACGGGGCAAAGACTTGGCACAGCGTCGTCTGTTTGTAACTCACTGTAAAATTGGGGGGCTTTAGCAGGATTTGACTCCATCTGCACCCAACTCCTATATGTTTACATCCAGGAAACGGTGATCCACTCCCAGTTTCCTGAGGAGTCTGCACCCTCGCAACAATAACAATACAAAATTCAACTCTGTAGTTTCATTGACTTGCTTGTTGACAGATTCATTTTGACACTCGGCATACCGAATCAAGTATTAGATTAACTGATGATGCCAGCTGGTTAGCAAATGTTTTGGGGGGGGTTTTCCAATGGTTTTGCCCACCTCCCAAAATATATCAACTGCACTGTAATAAAATCTCCAAAGGGCAATGAACCACACCGTTGAGTTGTTTCTACAGAAGTGTCATGATAATAATTTTTAAAATCTGAGTTGTCAAGCTTCATACAAGAGTGAAATCTGTTTGATTTTAGAAAAGAAGAAAAGGTATGCAGTATCATGATCTAAATCTCTGCTTGGTGTTTTAAGAAATTTGATAGTCCTGCACTGTCAAGTGAGTTTCGCTACAAGAGTTGTTTGAAACATTCTGTCTTTCTGTCAGAGCGGTTTAACTTACTATGATACAAGAAAGACATGCTACTTGAAAATGGCAGGAATTGCTGGCAAGTTATGTGTTTAGTCAACCTTTTTTGGGGGGAATCAAGGTACTTATTTAACATAAATAAAATATCACAACGCAATCATGCATCGGTGTGTGACAACCTAACCGCCCGCACCACAATTTAGACCTGGTCTCACGTGGTCTAAGGTACCGTCTACTTCCTGTCAACCAAATTGTAAGACGCACGGAGGGCACGTAATAGAAAACGCCCCGGTCTGCCGAAACACACAGCACGGCCTGCCCAATTCTCAAACACAATATACAAGACTTGCGCTGGCAAAAAAAAAAATTCCGTGGAGCGCATTTGCGCCTGTTGATGAAAATCTGGCCGAAAGAGTGTGAAATATAGGAGGACATTAATACTCGTAGTCTGTCAGTCAGAATAAGACTGGATTTCTTTTGGAGGTGCACCAGCGACGATGCCCAATGGACGGAGGCTAGTAGGGATCACGGCGGTGACCCAAGAGGAAGTGATGCTTTGACTCGGCTCCAGCTCGGTTTTCAGCTTCAATAACAACCCCCGAAAAAAGTGACAAAACTAAAGAAAAGATCGGGGGGAAAATAAGCCCCTCCCCTCCCCCGTGAAGCCATTTCTCCCACCGAATCCAAAATCAGAAAGCATGCAGGCCTGTTGAGAAGCAGCTGGGTGTGACGGGCTTTTCTCTGCGTCTTCACCCACGACATCCATCCCTGTTTGCCTGCACCCCCCGCCCCCCCACCCCCTCCCTCCGGGGAGTAGTAGATATATATGGATAGCAGTGTATCGCCTTCAGACGTACTGTACTTGCAATGTGTTTCGTTCACGTGCTCAGTTTAGCACAGTCAGGACACAATGGGCCTCTCACTCCTTGTCCCCCCCCAACTTCTTCTTGGTCAATGTGAAGAAATGTGATCCCACCTGCCTCCTCCCTGCCCTCCTCCTTCTCCCCCAATGACAGCAACGCTGCGCTCGCCCCGGGGACTGTTTACCAAAGAGGGAGGGAGGGGTGAGGAGTCGATGGTTGGACTATTGGGGAGGTGAGAGGGGGCCACGTTTGTTTCGTTTTGGCCATCAACAATGGACCTCAGTCAGTGCTGATGGATTACTCCAACATATGGTACCCACCTGTCTTTTCCCTCCCTATTCTAGACTTCACTCTGTTTAGATTACTTTGCTTCTCTCTCCCTGTCTCGCCCAAACACACTGGATGGATTAGAGACCAGATTCATCACACACACACAAACCTGTTTGCTTTAGCAACCTGAACCAGACACACACACACGCAGTCCAATTGAGCGAAAAGGAGCTCATCCGAGCATTTTTCTTGTGTGCAATGTCCAAAATGTTCACAGAATTGTCATTGGTTTCAAGGTGCAATCTCAGGTTCTGCGCCGCACAAATTGAAATAAAAGTAAATCATTGGGGGGGGGGGGGGGGGCACTGAACTGAAACTACTTATGTTCATAAAACTAACATAGCTGCTTTTGGGGTTCATTTTAAATTGTGTATTTCTGTATTACTAGATGTCCGTAGCTCCAGAAGGAAGGTTGTTTGAGAATTGTAGCTTACTTGACTTCATCACAAAATACTTTGTGAACTTCTATTTTAATGTTGCGACCAATAACCCGAATCAAACAAACACTGAAACGAACAAAAACTCAACGAAACCAAAGCAGTTTCTGAAAAAATAAAAACAAACTTCCTCTGAAAACTAATTAAAACTAACACAATTTAAAAAGAGCCAAAGCAAAATAACAACGAAGGATAATAAAAAATGCTAAACTATTATAACCCCGGTAGTCACCCATTCAAACATCATCATTTAGTTGACACACGCACATGTGCGCAGCTAAATGAAAATGTCCCTGCTTTTCTACAAATGGATTTTCTTTGTCGCACCCCCCCCCCCCCCCCCACACACACACACACACTTCGCTCCCTCGTTAAAAAGAAACTTAGTTGTCAGCCGTTTTTCCGAACCTTGTTACGGGACGAGACTGGTCCTCACCATCGCCATGTGGGTGACCCTGCAGAATTAAAAAATGCACTGTTATTAAAGCCTGTGTCAGAGGCGATGATTTACAGAGGGGAGCGATGACAAGTCAGAAGAACACACACACACTCACACTCACATACACACACACACACACTCGCACTGTGTGCTCTCGGGTCTCCAAGCTGAGCGCTGACCTCGTCACCCCTCCTTCCCCTTCCTCCTCCTCCTCCCCCTCCTCCTACCTCTCTCACTCTCATAAAACCTGTCTGACACCATTGATGTGTGTGTGTGTGTGTGTGTGTGTGTGCGTGCGTGCGTATGTGTGTGTGTGTGTTCTCCTCGGCAGCACAAAGACTCTGTTGTTGGGCCTCCCTCTTAGGCCTCTCTCATATTTTCTTTAAAGGTGCAGTGCGCCCCCAGGAATGCCACAGGGGGAACAGAGAGTTGGGTTTGGGGGTGGGGTGTGTGTGTGTGGGAGGGTTGGGGGGGTGGGGTCGTTTAGGAGGACTTGGTAGTGTGTGTGCATGTGTGTTACAATGCTCCAGCTCACCCAGGTCACGGAGAGAAAAAGGGAGGGTGAACATGGGAGATGAGGAATGAGTGAGGAGGGCCAACAATGAGGAGAGCTTCTTGACTACGTTGAAAGGGGTGCGTGCGCGTCGCCCGCGCAGTGGCGAACACCGTTCCAGTAACTTTAACACGACAGTTGGTAGGATGGTGACGAGACAGCCGCCACAATTTAAAAAAAAAACAACTTTGAAATGGGATCCACAAAAATAAATCAGCTTTCCAGGGCATGTTGTCATTAGGGCGGCACTGTGGATGATCGGTTGGCACGTCCGCCTCAACGTGGAGATGCCTCGGGTTTGACTCTGGACTCTGGTCTTCCGGTGTGGAGTTTGCATTTTCTGCGTGGACATGTCAGATTTTTAATATTTTCAACTTTCAAACATGTGTAAAAAGACGCCATCCCCATCATAATCAATCAGTTAATTGAATACATGAGCCTTTGGGGTTCATGTCAACTGTATCGATTGCAAGAAAGGTCCAACAGTTGACTGGGAGTTGTGGTCCTTTCACTTCGTGTCGCCGAGAAGCGACGTCGTCTAGCGGCAGACAATTAAAAAGCGCCACCAGGTGAGGTTACTCCTCGGCGACAGCCGTCCTTATGGCTTGTGTGTTTGGAATGGCTTTCTTGTTTTGGTCACTTCATTCAGCCGGAAACGCGATGCTACAGTACAAGTGATCTCGTTTTTTAAGGTTGATAGTACAATCGGGTTGTAACTTTGCAAAGTGAGACCGTCCTAGCTTTATTTAAGATGTTAGGGTTGTGGTGCCGCGAACTTTGGAAGCAGTATTATGTACTGCAATTGCTGTAGTGGATGGTTGTTCTCAAAATATTCTAAATATATATTTTAATATATTTGTTTTTACAATGCAATACTTACTGTGATGTTTTTTTTCTAATCTTACACACGATTCATATTTTTTAAACTAATACTAATCAAAACAACTAAAATGGAGCATTAAAAAAAGCCAAATAAAACTCATGAATCTGCTGTGAAAACTAACATAAGTAATTTAATTGAAAAAAACCCCACTAACCTAAATAAAAAGTAACCGCAGTGAAAATTCCTAAAGTATTCCAAACCTGTTCTGTGTTGGAAGGGGAAAACAATGTCTTTTTGAGGTGATACCATAATTGACATACAAAAAACATATAAAAAGTACCCTGTACTAAAATGGTCTAAAGGTGAAAATGACCTTGCATGTAAGCGACATTTGTGTGTATGCAATCAGCCCATCCAGCGCCTCTTAATAAGTCACCAAGCAGTGCGTCATTGTACTGTTTGCCAACACTAAAAGTGGAGCCATATTCACGATATATCTCCAGCCGACTTGTTTACTCTCACACCTCCACAACTGCGGAATCTGGGAGATATTCGGTCCCTCCCTCACACTCGATTTTATGCTCATTTCCCATTTTGTGTGGAAACACGTGAGTTGTGCAATACCTAACCTTGTCAATAATGATGTCAAATAACTACAGAAATAACCACCGCGATCGATAAGAACGTGCAGTGGAAGTGTAATAACTGTTTCCCAATCATTATAATAATAATTACTATTATTATCATGTTTTTGTCTTGTGAGTCAGACGTTGAGTTACGAATAAGCTTGGGATATGTGACTGCTCGAGTGAAGTGAAATGGAGAAATTGAGGTACTTTAATGCCCTCGTGTGTGGGCAAGGAGAGCCACATATTGAACGTGGCAAATACTCAAACGCGCACGAAATGAGGTCACTCGCAAGGAGTAGTTGCTGTAGGACAGCCAACTCGTGCAAAAGACGCTCACTCGCAATCCAACTCTCACACCTGGTCAGTCACTAGGCCACACCCCTAGAAGGCACACATCCGATATGGGAATACAGTGAATCAGCCAGAGACTGTTACACCCGCGCTGCAAGAAGGAGAGATACAGACGTTCGTTCCTACCGACTGCTGTCAGGCTGATGAATAAAAAATAACAATCATAATAATAATCAAATGATTTGAAGGAAAATTGTAAATAGTACTGCGATTTATCCATTTGTGTTCATATTGTATTTAATTGAAAGATGTTTGTTGTTGTTTTTTCTCTTTCTCCTTTCTTCTTTCTACATACATTCTTGCTGCTGGAGGCTGTAAATTTCCCCAGTGTGGGACGAATAAAGGATATCTTATATCTCGTGATAGTTCACGATTCGTTTATCGCGGATTCGGTATATCACGGATTTAGCAAACATATTCATAATTTTTTTTCTCCATGTACATGGAGTACAAGTACTGTATATGTTGCTCTATGTGACTCGCTGTTGTTTTGTAGCTTTTCCCAGACTGTTTGCGGACTTTACAAAATATATGTTTTTTTACCTGTATATGTTAATTGGTTGCTACTTTGCGGATTTTCGTTTATCTGTGATTTTGGTCCTCATTAACCGCAATAAACGAGGGATTACTGTACTGCAGTCATACCATGATTAGACATCCTAAAAGTAAGTATATTTGTTGACAGTCACTTTTGTTTTTATTTAACACTGCTCCCCTTTCTCTCTTGAAAACAGAAGAATAGCACGTCGAATCGTTTGAACTGGGAAAACTGATTTGATGCACAAGTCACACTGTATTTCATTAGATTTTTATTGTTTTATAACGGAATGAATCAATTGTATAATTCAGTTGTGGTGCATTTCCACAAAGTGATGCATGAATCCACTACACCCTAATACTGTTGGAATATATACAGTATATATATACTGAGACCTCCCCATGTGTATTTGTCACAAAAAGGCACATCTATGAATAGAGGCGTAGGAGAGGAGACAGGCATCACCTCTGCTCTGTTCTAGCGTTTATGAAAGCCATAAATGGTTCTTTAATATAGTGGTAATCAGGGTGGTAATTTGGGTGGAATTGTCCTTTATTGTTGCCAGACATTGGCTTCCCAACTCCTGCCAACACACACACTCGCACCAGAGACAAAAGCGCACCCTCGCTCTCGGGCAGACGTGGTGTTCAAGGCCTAATTCGCACCACATGCCAACAAACTGGGCGGTTGTGTGCGTCTGTGCTTGTTTTAATGCTGAGGTCAAACCAGTAAATGGGAGGGGGGTTCCCCAGATTTTTGTTCAAGTGTTAAAATTCACGTGTGTGTGTGTGTGTATGTTTACAGACGCGTCCACCGCCACATCTGTGTATGTGTGTTTTAATTGCGGTCTCAGCAAAAGTCGCAAGTGCGCTCCATCCAGATGGTTTTCATCAGGGCGACTGCACAGAGCATTTCTGTCTCTTTCGGCCTCCCTCTAATCTCCCCGCTCTGTTTTTGCAATTAGACGTTACTTAATGTGCCACGGCGACCAATTTGACAATTGATTAAACGTGTGACATTATACAGCGCCGCGCTCTTTCACAACAACGCTCTTCTCCTCCCTCTCGTCGTCAAACGTGTGCGTTAGATCTCATTTTGTGGCTCCGAGCGCTTGCGCAAGTTATCGAAGTCGAAGAACATCCCGAGCGGCGGCCGTTAATGTGTGCCGTCGGCGCACGCGCACACGGACGCTCATAAATCAATATTTACCAAGGAACCTTTCCCCTTTGAGTCAGAGGAAGCAAATGTGCATCCTGCTGTCTCCCCTCTCGAAGCCTCCATCACGAGGTTGCGTTTGCGCGCGTGTGCGCTCTCGTGTTTTGAAATGGGTGTTTTCTTGTTTTGCTTTCGGCACAGTTCAGACATTCCTGCAAAAAGACCTTTGCCTTTGGAACGGATTTGTCTTGACGACGGCCGCGTCGGTATGGAGTTCCAAACGCGACAAACGGCAATGCATTTTTTTTTTTAAATGCCGTGAATACGTGGACGAATGGGAGCGATGGGTGAAGGAAAGTTCCTGGGAGTTTGTTTGTGTTCCGGGTTTGACTGGACAGCACTGGAGGGCAGAGAAGTGGGCGAGGAGGACTAGCGGGGGGGGGGGGGGGGGGGCGTGGCTCTTCGATGTGCATCAGGGTCGCCTTACATCACTCTGACACATATAAACACCGTTAAGTGACACACATGACGATCTCCTGACACACTTCTGCCTCAGAGGATGTGGGCAACCCATTTGGAACGGTGGAAGGAGCGAGACGCACAAAGAGGAGGAGGGAGAGAGTGAAGGGCGCAAGAGAGAAAGCGATGCGGGACCAAAATATTAGAAATGGGACATTTGTAATGAGTTTCAGAGGAGATAAATCACATCAAGAGACACTTTGAGTCAAGTATGCCATAGAAGGGAGTGGCCGCATTTTTTTCTTCTCTCCAGAAGTTGAAAAGCACGTTGAGGTGTGCGGCCGAGTTTACATGAACACATCGGGTCGTTTTGTGAGTGGAATATTTTTACGCAGCCTTTCTTATATGCTATTCTGAAACACGAATTGCCATGAGAAAATATTGAGGATAAATTGTGTCCCGTTGCCATTTTATAGCCGCGGGTAAAATGTTCCCCTTTAAGTAAACTGCCACGCAAGTGCAGACAAAGTTCTATTTGATTCCATCAGTAAAGGTTAAGTAGTAGTAGAATAGGACAGAAACAATCCAACAGTTTATAATTTCAGTGCCGGATGTTGAGTCACTCAAGTAGAAGTAATGACCTGACAATAAAACACTCTCTCGGAACTTTGGTGACAACTAATGCATGGCGTCTACTTTGAATGTCAGTCTGCTTAGTTCTCAGTTCGATTTTCTTCTTGACGTCTCCTCTTAGCAACCCCCTGTTGCGGCTGATCCTCCTTTTACAATACTTATTATTATTATTTTTTTTTTAAGCAAATATCTTTGAATCCTACGACAAACGGTGAAGTCCCATACGCAGGTTGACTTGCGAGCGCTCCTGGGACCTGTGCGTCCACTTGTGTGGACATGACCTCTTTGGCTTTCAAGACTATAATGTTAAATTTTGGACTATAAGGGTCAGGCGTCCACTTACGAGGACGTTTCATCAAGTAAAAAAAATAATTATTTGTTTTCTTTGTCAAATAATATGACAATTTAATTGAGGTTCTAATTTAGGGAAGCACGGTGAAGTGACTTCTACTGTTGCTATTCTAGATATTGCTATGCAAAGCATTTCACAATTTTAACTCATTCGCTGAATGTACGTGTACAGTACAGTCATGCAAGAGTTCGGGGGTCCTAGGAGGTTAAGGTCCAAAAGCTAAATTTGATTCCGTTTGACTTGTTAGCCATATTTATCGTTCAAATCCAAACGACATTCCAAACGACATGCCCCTCGATCATTCATCTTTCGATGCACCACTGTCAAGTACCGTTTGACCCCGGCGTCTCCATGTGTTCACGTTCACATCATGTCCGCTTTAACTCTTGCAGGCTCTTCAGGCAGCCAGACAGTTCCTCCTCCAGCAGGCCTCTGGACTCAACTCCCCCGGCAGCAACGAGGTCAAACAGAGCCCCGTGCAGGTCGGAACATACTTTGACACACTCACTAACCCGCAGATGTGCAGAGGTCTGTGTCAATGTCAACTCCACAATGTGATATAGGAACAGATCTTTCCTTCCTTATTACTTGAGCTTCCTCCTTTTTATCACCTTTGTCACATTGGGACAGTTTGATTTGTGGCCGTGGGTCGCATTCGGGTCTGAAGTAAAGAGACGGCAGGTAAAACTGGCAAAATAGCATCAATAAAAATCATCATCAAAAAGCCACGAAATATAAGAACCGGATTTTTTTGATTTTTTTTTTAATCATCTACTTTAAAATCAATATTGAGGGAACCCAAATTAAACAACGTGAGTGTTAAGACACAAGCGCCTACTGTTTTCATCGTCATCGTGCTTTTGTCTCCGAATTCCAGACCTACGCCGACCCAATTGTGTAAATCGACACAAAATAACCAGCGTGTCGTCGCGTCTTCCCCATCACAGCCCTTTCAGAAGTGACACATGGTTTCAATCTGCACCGCTGCTCCGTTTAGTTTGTGGCTGGAGAAAATGTCAACATTTTTCCCTATATTAAACCCCGAAGGCGACGGGAAGGAAAACATTGATACAACGTGATTCCAAATGGATTATTTTCTGTTGTTCAGACAGAAAAGTGATATCATTAACCTGGAATGACAGCTTTGGATGAAAAACATGGACGGAACACACGTTGACTTGACCTGCCTCGTGTGCACATTCTGATGCGGGGTGTTACCTTCCACTTCCTTCCCTCGCTTTTTCTCCTAAAACACACACGCACACACACATCCCAAAAGCCCCTCCCTCCTCCCTTCTCTCCATCTCTGTCTTGTTTGTCTTGTTTGTTGGTGCCTGGCCTGTTAGCCTCTCCGCACTATCCAGGGCACCCGAGCTACATCTCTGTTGTCTCAGCTGTCAGCTCAAATGGTCACACACATCCTGCCAATGCACTCTAGGATGTGTGTTGGCAGGGTTGTATGTGTGTGTGCGTGTGTGTGTATCCTCAGTGAGCAAAAACAAGGTACATAAAAAAAAATTGTACTGTTTATTAAACGCCGGAGCAAACTGGACTTCCAAGGTTGTAATTTGTGGTTTAAAAGCCGTCTACTAGTTCTTACAACCCTCATTATAAAGACGGGGAGATCCGCACCCATATTTTTAAAGTTTTTTTTTTTTTTTGGCCGCACAAGTTGACATGACTCAGTTTCCTTGTCTGTCGTGTGCGACAGATTAAAAACTAGAAATGGCCATTCATTCGAGAAGCCTGCGGGAATCCTTAGAAAGGCTTTTGTGTGACATCTGAGCAATCTGATATGAGGTTAAAGTAATGACATCACAAGAACTGAAGAAAAGCAAACATAAACAACGACACACTCAGTCTAAATAATCTGTACGATTTGTTGGTCCAAATTAAAAAAAAAATTGACCACTGAAATGCCAATTTTTGATTGGCTAGTACATTCAAACGTACTTGTTAGCTAAATGCTAAAACCCTTTTTTTTTCTTCTCTCGATGCCACGAGGTATTGCCTTGCGCAACACAAGTAAGCGTAAGTAAGGAAGAGATCCCTCCCTGTAAATGGAAAGATATCAGGCCATATTTTAAGGTGACGAGTGGCAGAATGGCAGAGTGGTCCACGCCAGGCACAAAATGGCCTTCCTCAGGTTGCTCCCGGGGTGCTCTCTCACATGCAAATGAGTGTCAGACAATAATTAGATCTTTAGGAGCCTGATAATTAGATCCCCCCCCCCCCCACACACACACACACCTCCCTTGTCTCTGAGGGACGGAGAGAGGGGGAAGACTTCTTCTTGTGTCTTGACTTCTCTGAAGTCATGGTTTATGCTGACAACAACTCGAATACTCACCCACCCCCCCGACTCCGTCAGACCCCCCCACCCCCATTCCCCACCCATTCACCATCACATTTCTCGTCTTTTTCTTCATTTTGTAATGGAAGGGAGGGTCTGGACGGCAAGTGAAAGAAACTCCGAAAGATTGTATCTACTCTATGATTGGTTGTTCTGAGATGGTCTTTTGTGTTTGACTGCTTGTGTGAGATAATATCGGTCCACTCGGTGCGCGCGCGTGTGTCACTGTCTCGTGTCACATCCGGGAGAAACTTGACAATAGCTTACGTCTCTCGACAGGCAATTGCTGGAACAATTGATGGCGTCCAGTGGAAGCGCAATACAAGTACAATAGTGTGATTTCATGTTTGAAGGTGATAAAATAAATCAATCATGGAAAGAGATGCATTTGTATCATCATTCAGTGCAATGTATGGTGATGCAATTCCGAAATCACGTCGACCCGCCTCGTTTTGGTGTGTCGAAGCACCATGTTGAGTTCTGTTCAAATATACCGTGAGAGTAAAGCACGATCGTAAACACCCGAAAGCATTCCGATGCTCTGCAACATATCATGTCGTTGACGTTGCACTTCGGCGTCACGGTTATCTTAATCGCCGGCGGCATGAGCGGGCGCGAGCCCAATTGGCTGACACGGTAACGATTGCTGCATTAGCCAGCGGGATGCGCGCCTGCCACGCACGCACAATGGCCACGCTTGGCACACGCTCATGTGGCACATATATCGTAGACCCACTTGGAACCGTTCGCCTGGCACACTTAACACGTCGCCGCTTGGCATATGCCCACATACAGATTACCGCACGTGCTTGGCGGAAGCCCATACGTGTGTAATTGAATCGTGAGGTGTCCTGTTTTCATGTATTATCGAGAGGAGCGTGATTAATTAGGAAAAAATGTGAAAAGACTCATTAGAGGAATGTTAATGAGTTGCGCTTTGAAGAGGCCTGGCACCAGCACAGCAGGTTGCAGGGAGAGTCACGTCACGCCCAAAAGCCGAGATTGCACTTGGGCGTGAAACCTTGTTCTGATGCGTCTTGCCGTCTCAGATCATCTGTGCTGTTCCTGGTTTCAACCGCTGCACATGTGAGAGAGACTCAAGCACGCATTGTTTAAAAGTCTTTTTAGTAAGCAACAAAAGTATGTGAAAAGATGAGTGCTTTGCCCCTCAGAGCGGGACTCAAGCAGCCCTTCTTTCCCTTCCCCATTATTTCCTTTTAAAGTGTTTTTCCCAAAGCACTCCTTTTGTCCACTCACTGAAAGTGTTTAGTCGACAGTTTCTCTCATTTGATGTGCGGGGGAATTGCAAGTGTGTGTGTGTGTCGGTGTGCGTCTGTGTCACACAGGCGGGGACAGAACAAAGCTGGGGGTGCGCGGGGTCCTGACAGTTTGTGAAGGGTGTATGGGAAGAGGTTGGGATCGGGCTTGTTTCTGGCCGGCACGGACAAGAAGGTTCTGCTTGTGACCGCTGGAGTGTGAAACTCTTTATTTTGTGATTTGAAACATGAGTGAAATCAATAATGAAATATGGTCAATAAGAGCCACTGCTCACACTTCCCAATGAAGTGGCCCGAGTGTGTGTTTGCGTGTGTGTTTCTGGAAGTGTGTTGTCATTTTTATTCGGAGGCACTGGGGCGTTAGATGGACAGTAGAGGGAGGAGGGACCGGGTAGATTTTCCACTTGAACTTGATGGTCTGTCACTGTTCTCTGAAGTTTCTTTTATTTTCATTTTGTCTGCGCCCTGTCGAGGAGAATATTTGACGTGAGTGTGTGTCTACATGCACACGGTCACAGTGAACAGTGCACCCCCCCCCCTCCCGACCCCCACCCCAGCTCACTAATACGTCAATGGAGCCCCGAGTCCGAGTTCCCAGCAAACTGTCGTCCAGCGTTGCTCTTCTGCACACCCGCCGCCCCCCCCTCCATCCGCTCACCCATGTGATCCACTCATCCGCCATCCTCCGAGTTCTTCAGAGGCCCGCCGATGGAGACCCTTTCACTTCATACAGACAGATGCAGCATGCGGTATTTTACGATGACGATGTGAAAACTCGGTCATAACTCACATGTCATCTTGTTACACGTAACCGCCACCTCGGAGCAATATGCCAATTCAAGAGAAGTATCGCTGAAGCGCCAACGTGAGACGTCCACGTGAGTTGTTCGTGTCCATCTGAGGGAAAGGAGGCGAGATGAGCGGAACATCCCCCGACTCCGCTCACCTTTCCTTTCCTCATCACCAAGGAAAGTGCACCCCCCCCCCCCCGAACCCCACTGTGGATTAATGAGGAGGAGTACTCACCGCACACAATGGAAGCCATTTTAATTCCAGTAGTGGTCTGACCCAGAGCTCCAAACACTCTTTACACAGTGGGGACTCCTTCACTTTTTTTTTTTCTCGTCTCCATCGCCTTCCTACTTCAGTCCTCTCTCGTGGAGCCCACTTACTTTTGAAAAGCCTGCCAGCCCTCCACGCCCTCCTCTTATTACTTGGCAAGAGGAAGAGACGGACGGGTTGTTTACCTGGGGAAGGATACCTTTTGTACAAATAAGTCCGAGTTCAAGAAGAAACACGGCGCAGAGGAGACTTGATTTAGAATGGAGGAGCCGCCTTTTAAGTGTCCCTTCAGTGGCAGAGGAAGATTATGCACCAATGTAAAAAAAAAAAAAAAAGCACAAGTTTCCATGTTGTGTGCACGGGCACATCAATGTTTGTGTGTGACAGGGAGAGGGGAGAGGTGGTAATGTTCAGTGACAGGGATAAACAGCACTGCTTTTTGCTCCTACCAGGGGAGCAAGCAAGGGATGAGTGGGGGGGGGGGGGGATGTCAGCCTCTCTCCTCCTCCTCCTCCTCCCTTGTCATTTTTTTCAATTATCCCTCTCTCCTGTGCGTCCCCGTAGACCCAGAGGCAAGGTGCACATCATTTAGACTGAGAGCCCGTTTAGATGCTGATGATGGCAGCTCTTCTTCTTCTTTCTCTCAGCTCCGCATGCGCACAGACACATGCGTGCCAGTTTGGGCTTGACTCAGATTGTGTAGTCGATATTCATCGTCTTTATCTTGTTCGTATTCCTTCTCTTTGCAGTTGTAACAGCTTCCACTCTTTCCACTCATCGTTTGGGGCTCTGTTTCCGCGGACGGGCGCATGTGCTCTTCATTTTCATGCCGCGGCAAATCGAGTGTTCCGTTTTGGGGAATTTGGCAGACCGTGCTCCGCAGTGCTGGGTATTCCGGTGGATTGAGCGCACTTCAGTCAGTCAGTCAATCCGTCATGCTTCCGTCATGTAGGCCGAGCGCCTTACCTGCGCTGAATTTAAACGGAACGAGAGGAGCCGTCTCAATTGGTCGGGAATCTGTTCACTCCCACGACGGCGCAGATACCCCATCTACAAAAATGCTAAAAGAAAGAAAGCTTCAGCCATGCACGCAGTTCCACTTCACTTTTTGCGCCGGGTACGAAAATGAGGTCCTTAAAGTGTGTCTCTAATTTTTTTTTCATCAATTCGTCAAGAGAAACATTCAAGTTGTTCACACTGAACTAATGGAGCCGTGTCTTTCTACACCTTGCTTTGCGGAAACATAAAAGGGCCTTTCCTAAACCTTTCCTGCTACGTTAGAATTATAAATTAGCTTAGCACCTCAGCCACACAGGTTTTGGATCTCGGCCCTGCGTTCTCTGTTGAGTTTGCAGGTTCTCTCCATGTTTGTTTTGGCAAATGGATGGATTGCTGGAAAGTGAATCCTTTCATGAAATAAATAGAGTGTTGGATTCAACTGGTATGGACCAATTTTGACAGAGTTAAGCGTCGGCCTTTTGTTGATACAAGAGACCACGATGAAAGGTGAAGATGGTAGCCAAAGTTCAGCCCTGCCTCGGAGATAATGCAGTCACTTAAGCAGTATGTCTGGATAGATAAACATGGAGCCTGGTCCCTCTCCAAGGCACTGGTTTAATATCAGATAGTCCTTCTCACCATCTTCTGAGGTTTCATCCGAGATGTGAGGTGGGGCTTTCCCTCATTCTTCTTTGAATGGAAAGTCATCAAGGGAAAAGAGGAGAGAGGGATGGATCCCTCATTGAAATGCAAGTTACATCCCCCCTTTCTCTTCTCTCCTCTGGGGACTCCCTGCCTTTCTCCTCCTTCTATTTCCCATCTTTCAGACGCTCCCTCTCTTCCTTTGTTAATCAGTTAAACTCCCTCTTCAAACAACCCCTCTAATTACTCCTCCACTCTCTGTAAACGACAGGGCTGTCTCTCGCATCTCGTTTCCATCGCTCCCTGCCCCCCTAACCCACCCGCCCACCCCCCCGCTCCCGCACTCCGTGGCAGGGGTTGACCTCTGTCAGCCACCAGTCGGCCCTCGGCGGTGTGCTCCTGTGCACGTGGATGACTGATTCCTGCATGTTAATGAAAGGAGTAATGCATTGCGTTAGGATGTAATATTATTGGATCTCAATGTTGGTGATGAATATGGTCTGGTTGAGCAGTCACATGATTGAAATTTGGGACAAAAAGCTTGTCTCTCAAATCTCCTCAAATATCAGGATAAAAATGGTGAGGTGGCACTTTCTTCACCGAGTCCCCGTTGGCCACACTTTATTAGGGATTTCTTAATTTTTCACACGGTGACGTCCTCATTTTCTCCCTCTGCCACCCAGCCCCACCTTTCTGGCACTAATCTACACACACATCTCCCTCTTTTAAATTAACATGCAACAAGAAAAAAAAGGGAGCAACAGAAGGGGGGAAAAAAATGAAATGCATTTAATAAATGGCTGACTTTAAATCGCCCAGCTTTTCAGCCTCTCCCCTATTCAACACCCCAATGAAAGGCGAGAAATCATTCACTGGGAGAGACAAAGCCGAATGAAAATATAATTCTGCATTGTGAGGCGCTTTTGTCCCGACCCGTCAAATCGTTAATGGCAGGGCTTTTGTTTTGTGTCGTCGCTTACCGCCTGGCGGTGTCATATGGCGGTGGCATCGCCTGCCCCCATAATAACCACGCTTTGTGATATTAGATTATAGGGGCAATTAATGGCATCAAACCTTAACTACTCTGCATTCAGCTTGTCACACGCATGCATTCAGCCTCCCGTACATCCTCACACATAAGTTCCATATCTCGGCACTTGAGTCCATAGGGCGCATTAGCCGACATGTGGAAAGGTGCTATAACTCCAATAATTATTATGCCTCTGACTTGCAAATGCCAATGGCGGTGTGTATAAAATAGAACGTAGGAGTTGTCAACATGGAAGAATGGGATGCACAAGAGCAATTAATTACAGCTTTTCATTTGGCAGCCTTGAATGACAAGGCCCGGAGGAGGGGGGCACGCTGGCATGATGCCAAGTGGTGGGCAACATCGCTCCCACCTTGCTCATCCCCCCCCCCTCTCTTGCCCCTTTTCCTTTACCAACCGCCACGGCCCCGCCCCCCCCTCATTAATGCCGCCTGAGCTCAATCACATATTTTGTAACACAGCTTATTCATGCTTATGCCAAGTTGACTTCAGTGCGGCATGTCGCGGAGCATTTCAAAGTCCAGATTTCACTGAATTAATTTCCCGTTTGCCGATTTTGCTTCGATCTTTAGAATGTAAACTTCATCATAAGGACCAGATCTTCCCCCAAAAAATTGTGAAAAGGCTTTTGTTACAACGAATCGTGGAAAACGAACTGCCATGGCGACTTTGTTTATAAACAAAATGTACAGCGCGGGATTCCCCGTTACCGAGCAACGCTACTGATCGAATTGTCCATTATTGTACTGTACTTCCGCAGACACGACGCGGAGCATGCGGTCTGAAAACATGTGTGATAAACGGAAGCAAATCTTTCTAAAGGGAGTCTCCCAGACGAAGCTCAGCCGAGACTACGAATTAGCAAAATGAACAATTTCCACAATCATTCGTAATGGCAACAAAATCATGGCAGATTTCAAATAAGCAGACATTAGGAAACGTGACCATGTCTTCATGACTTCTAAAATGAAACGGGGTGAACAGGTAGTGCAAAGAAAAAATTCTGAATTAATTTAGAAAAAAGACAATGGCAGTATAAATAATCTCTTCCAGGGTCAAACTGCTGCCATCTTTGCTAATTGTGCAGACAATACTTTAACAGTCTAATCTCCCATGCAAATGTTAAAAGACATTAACTGCTGGAAGGGTTAAATGTTAAAAAAAAGCACAAACGCAGAATATCTCTCCTTTTCTGTAACTCCAATGCCACATCTCACTTTGCGGGAGCCCATAATTTTCGGATTATTCTCTAAAAAGCGGCTCTTCACACTTCCCCCTCGTAACTTCCCATAGCATTCTCGTGGCCGATGAGCAGTTTGACCGTGATGGTGACAAATTGTTCTACGCGGAGTGGATGTAGATAAATGGCCAGTTTGTGAGGTGATAAGTCATGCTTGTATTTCTCCATTAAAGCGCCATCACTGCTGAACAGGCAGGATTATTTGTATTGCGAAGACAGTATAGTTTATTGACGTGTAGGCAGTGAAGGAAGCGCGATTCATCCCTCAGCCTGTTAGGAGCGACACTATATCCACTCTGGCAGTCGCACCCTCACTGCCTGTCTCATTATATATCTGTTATCTGCTTGGTCTTTATTTCCCTTAATTGTTTCCTCTTTCATTGTCTTTTAATTTAATATGTAAATCTGTTTTCAAACACATTAATTTAGCATATATGACCAGCCCTTATGTCTCACTGTCTGAATTGTGTGATTAGTATGCTTTGGGTTGTGTTGTTTGGAATCAGATTAGCTTCTCTGCCTATCTCGGCGAACAACTTCTCTCTTTGCTGTGTCTTTGCTTGCCTGCCGCATGCTCTGATGAGATAAACATCTCCCGGTGACAACTGAGATGTTGGATGTCTCTCCTTAGCCAGGCTTGAACATGCGGGAAGTAAATTGCAGGCAACCATAATCATGTGTTTATGGAGGGAGATAAGATGTTTAAGATGTATTTATTATTTTTTAGATAAAGATTGCCTATCAGGGCTTGTGTATCTGCTGCTGTCCCATAAATTGTCTCAATTATTTTCAACAATGCCAGCGCAGTGAAGGAATGGTCCAACAAAATAGATATGAAGTGATGTCTTTATTGTTCTTTGTGTGATGTTGATCTATAGCGAACCAATTATTTTATCTTTCTCATTTTCAAATATTTATTTTATATTTATTCCGAAGTGCTGATTCACCTGTCAGATTACTCCGTATAGATAAACGTGGTTCAGGGTCCTTTGTAATCTTGTTTTTGGCTCACTCGCTGACTAGCATAGGACATTGTTTTCATTAGCATTTTGGGGCAGTTGGGGCCTAGCAACGAAGTCTAAATTGTTTTGTCTAAAAAGTTGTGAAACAAATGGTTTCTGGGGGGGAGGGGTGTGTCTGTGTGTGCTATTTTTAACATTGACATTAAAAGATTCATTACAGGTAATAGGACTACGTTAGTTAAAACTTTAAGTACATTTTGGGCATAGCTAGCTGGCTAGCTAGCTAGCTAGCTAGGCAGGCAGACAGACAGACGGACAGAGCCTTAAGACAGAGGATTAAGGACGACACTGTTCTCATACAACTCTCAAGCTTTCATGGTGTTTTCCTACTTTTGCCAGTACATTTTTGAATGTATTTGTGTTGCCTCTGCTTTATGCAGGTCCCTGTATCCATGGCTATGATGAGCCCCCAGATGATCACTCCCCAGCAGATGCAACAGATCCTGTCACCCCCTCAGCTCCAGGCCCTGCTGCAGCAACAGCAGGCGCTCATGCTTCAGCAGGTGAAACACACGCGCACCTGAGCACACCATCTCACACACACACGCACGCACGCACGCACACACACACACACAGATGGTGTTGTGTGTGGTTGGACTCACTCCGACACGAACGTGTTTAGATGTGTCTGAAGTTTCATTGTGCGATGACACAGACTAGGTGTGTCTGTATCTCATTTGATGTTGTGAGATCATGAAGGTAAACAAAGGCAAAATTGTGACTCACGCACACATTTTTTTTTAAAGTTCATCCCCTTTAACGTTATTACTACTGTGCTCGGTTGTTGTTATAAGCATGGCCTCGCCTGAAAGCACAAACATACATGAACGATTCACAGGCTTTTAGGAAGGGTTCAGGTATTTGGTTGCCATGCTAACAGCCAACAAACAAATAAACACTGCTCATCTACAAAAGAGCTGCCAATATTCAGACACAGACACACACTCTTGCTGACATGTGAAAGACACCTGGAGTAAAGATTCAGAGTTGTTTGTACAAAAGCACAATGCATCACCAAAAAAAAAAAAAAATCCAAATACTTAAAAGCACATGTACAGTACGTACATGATCGCTGCATTTTGCTGACATCATTTATGATGCTAGGTTTTTGTGTGACTTAAGTTAGATTTTCCTCAACTTTTTTTTTTTTCAAAACCTAAGCGAGTCCTTCACAGTAGTGTGTTTCATCTGCATCATTTTCGGCCATCCGTCCCTCCGTTGTCTAATCCGCTTATCCTCACGAGGGTCGCCAATGAATAAGAACACAAAGCTATCGCAACATCTATCATAAAGGACATCTACAAATTCACATGCTTTGTGAACGAAAGGGTGGCTAAGAACCTCCTGGCCTCCTCTACGACACAGAAGTCCGACTAATAAAACCACTGAGTTTAACATCATTCTCCCAGTTAATTAACGACGGCACAGACTTGCTTCAAGTCTCAATCTGCCAGCCAGCACTTTTGCACGGGCCGACACAGACACGTACAGAATGAGACAATCAGCTGACATATCACTCAGCAGAGCATTAAATTTCTTCACCCCTTGGCAATACAGCATTGTAAAAAAAACAGCGTTGGTAAGGTTTACGGTCCACTACCACATAATATTTGTGTGTATGTGTGTGTAAGTTAACCTTTCAATTTCCTTTAACCTTTACTAATGCTACGGCCGCTTTTCCTTTCCCATATACTGAACTGGTTTGTTCACTCCGGCAAGGTCATGGTAATAGGCTGAAGAGGTGAGTGCCTCACTTCCATACTCTTTAATGCATAGAGCCACTGAATCAAATCATTAAAAGACCTTAATTATCACTTAATTATTCCCTCAACTCGCCACTCTGCAGACGAGTGTGCGTGCGCGTGCTTGCCTCTGCATTTGCATGTGTGACGAGGAGGGGGGATCAGGACTAGTGAGGCAGAAAAGAGATATTAACCCCGCCTAAGGAACAATAAAAGGTAGATGGGGAAGAAAGAAGGCAAAGAAAAGTACTGCGTCTTCCATTAAAACAAATTAAAGATAAGAAAGTGCGTCATTGTTGAAATGCAAAGTAAATTATGCCAAATTCAAGCTATGGGCCGGGATAAGATTGAAGCTGGAAATGTAAAATGGCGTATGGCACAAAGGGAGAAGGAGCATTACGCTGCTCAGTTAGGATGTTCACTGGTGTCTAGCCGGCCCGATCGCGGGTCCGCCGGATGAGAGACCGCGGCAACTGCGGCTCCGTGAAGCCATTCGCTTCTGAGAAGCCTCTTTGAACATTTGATGCGCCATGAAACAAAGACAAACTGCGGAGGTGCACACGTTCAGGGGGGTTCATCTCAAGAGGATAACCTCCCAGGCACACATGCGCACTTCAGCTCACACTGTGGTCAGAGATTGTAATCTTAATGGAGCGGCCTGCCGAAATGACTGATTACCAACACAAATGCACGGACAGGCTGTGGTCAGTCAGGAGAGACAATGCTTTGGGTGTTTGTAATGTGCGTGTTTTTTAAATGAAAGAATGATCCCAGCCGAGGGGCCCGTGGTGGTTCACAGAGCTGACTTTTGTGCAGCTGGTGTGAGTTCATGTCCCACTCGGTCGTACGGATGTTTGCCGTGGGCTCCATAATAAATCGATGTTCCTTTCTGGTGACTTTTGTAGGGATGTATGGATTTATGGGTGCGCGGGCCCATTGCTCGCACCGTGGTGTCGCGGTTGTGTTGTTGGTGAAAAAGGGACCCCAGGCACAAGTAAATGTCCCACTTAAAGGTTTTTTTATTTGCATTACTTATGCATTAACCCTTTCATGCACCCTGTAACCCGATAACATGATCCGCTGTCTGAAAGGGTTAAATTCAAGAAGTGTCATTTAACGCGATGTACATGAGAACAATTTCAGAATATTGGAAAAGAAGATAAAAGGACCGTGTCTTTGAAGTAGTGACGGTCCAGGTAGTGCAAAAGACAAATATGTGCAGAATATAATAAGCAAAGAGGCTATTTGACTATTCAAGTATTGCAGGTTGCAGTAATATAGCGCAGTGTAAAACTTCAGATGAACCGGAAAACAAAAGCTGATATATTGCACAGTGTGGTCAACATTATGACATCATGTTTTTCTAATTACGTGTGGGTGCAATCTTTTTTTATTTTTTTATTTTGTCGTTCTGGCTGTGACACTCTTGTTGCAAGTACGAAAAGTGCATGTTGTGGATGTGTGCTGTGTCCGATAACATTCTTGCGCCTCAGTCACACATACAGTATGAAGCAATTGTCCAAATCGTTTCCCCATCCAAAGAATGCACTTTCAATTTCATTAGCTCAGCGAATAGCCACAGCCACACTCCCTATTTCTCCAAAGGCGACACAACCGTCGAATGGAAGTATAGGAACTTGAAGCACAGCGCTTATGTCATCGTGTGGCGCAAGTCCTACTTGTGGCTCTCAGCGGTGTCAGCTGGGATTGACTACAGCCCCCTGCGGTGATCTCATGAATAAGTGGTGTAGATAATGACTATCTGTGTGTAATTCCCTCCGAGGGATGTGGTCCTTCTCGGTGTCGTAGACCCTCTGGATGTATGTAAAAAAAAATGAGAGACATCTGCCACCCGCATATCATTTTGCGACGTGTGTGCAGGCGCATTTTCTGTTGCAGCCTGATCCTCGGATGCAGCATTTAATTGCTTGCCATGGCTTTGACACACATAATTGCCTTGCAACGAGTCAGCACGCGTCATTTCATAGTCGCTTCATCGTATTCTTCGATTGGCTGCCATGGCTCCTCGTATGCGGTTTGTCAATGGACCGCGCGCTGCCATAATAATTAATGTTGGCAACAATCGGCATGCCGATGATTCTCCTGACGCCGAGTTTTGATTCGCTCATGTTTCCTTCCTCACCTCCTTGCAGCTACAGGAGTACTACAAGAAACAGCAGGAGCAGTTGCACCTGCAGCTTCTGACTCAGCAACAGCAGCAGCAGCAGCAACAACAACAGCAGCAGCAGCAACAGCAGCAACAGGCCGGAAAGCAAGCAGCAAAAGAGGTGAACATAACGTGCATCCTCAGTCAGTTCAAGCACACTTTGAAATATACAAGTGCCCTTAAAAGCAAAAAAAAAAAGGCTGACAAGAGAGCTTGCAGGAGGAAAAAAAAGATCCATCAAGTGTCCAATGTATTGACTGTGCGGTAGGTTACATATGTTGGCCGTCTTCTTCATCTTTCCCAGTCTTCCTTTGTGGTTTGCGGTCAGCTCATCTCAAGACAAGCATTAGCGAGCGCACACTGTCATTTTCTCCACAAGCCTGCCATGTCGAAGCAGTGTAGGAGTGCGGTGCCAAGCCAGTCGCTACCTTGCCAAAGCCCTCATTTACATGTCTTCAACTGTGGGCCCGAGGTGAAATCTCCGTGTAGGAGGGGTCTTCCTCTCTTTTAATTGTCAATTAACCCCGCCAAGCGCCGGAGGCCTCTCCTTGCTTTTCCTCCCTCTTTATTTTCCTACGTAGGTAGACGTAGAGAAAATATAAACGGGCTGCTTTTAAGCACAGCTGCAAATCACTTCGGAAGGATCATGTCACAGCCCAATCAAAAAGGATTCGTCTCCCTGGGACCAAATGTGTGTAACCTGTGTAGGATTGATTGTCCTTCTGTGCTGTTTGTCTATTTTTGCAGGTGTAATACTGATGAGAATGTGCCAAACATTTTTGAGAGGAAAATGATACATAGAAGCCAAAATGCTTCGACTGAACTCTTGCCACATACCTCATATGCTCCTTAGACCTTTTTTTTCTCTCTCTCTTTTTGTCATACTATTCCATTTATCATATACCAGAAGAGCACCAGTGGCTGCAAAAAGGAAAAATATGATCAGGATCGTCATAAAAGATGTAGCTTTTTCAAAAATGGGAACGTGATGCATTCATGCTTGTTCTAGCTGCTCGGTCTAATAAGCTACGTTGGCAATAAGTCCGTAATGATCATACCAGAAGAGTAACAGAATGCGCATCGGAAAGTATTCACCAACCAAGCCGTAATCTTCCCTCTGTGTCATCATAGTTCATTGAAGTTATGGTTTTAATATTTCTAGCTGTGGTTAACGTCTTTTAATATACATGACCTCTTCCAAGCATTTCTTCATTTCCCCAGACAAGTAGAGAGCACATTTTACTGTTCGCTGGTTTAATATTTACAGCGGTGGATTTTTACACTTAAATTAAAATTGTACATGCCACTAAATAATGTAAAAATGTTGTATGATAGCAAAAATGTATGTGGATTATGGGGAGATTAATGCCTTTATTAAGCCCTTAAACCCCCCCCCCCCCCCTTCCCCCATGCACTTTACACCCTTCTAAACATTTGTTACACTTAATAAATTGAAGGTGCATTGACGCACTAGGATTGTACCTTTAGGATACAATGCGACATAGCAATATAGTTAAGGTAAGCCATTTTAAACTAAAAAGAAAAACTACAACAAAGTAATCGAGCAGACATTTGATTGTCTTTGTGTGCGTCGGGAGGCGGAGTGCATTCTGCTCACATTAATTTCTGAACATAGCCCATCATGAGCAGCTCGTGCGTCAGCTGTTTCTTGTACTACAAATGGCACATTTGAACAACATTGTGAGTTTCTAGATGGGCTGAGTTAAATAGCGCACTCGGATCATATTTTGGGGGCAACTTCCTATTATATAATTCATTTATTTGTAAAACAAAAGTCCCCTCAACAAAAATCATACCGACTTTGAATGAAGAATAATAACAAGAAAACCCACAAAATAGCAAGAGATTAAATCTCAAATGAAAACCCTGCGATAGAGTGAACCCGCAATAACCTAACCATGAAGTAGCGAGGGAACACTGTATTGACCTTTGCAGGTGTTTTTGGACTCGGAAATATCAGAAGAAACAAGCATTTGGAGAACACGCTAATTACACGCATGAAGGAGCTCTGATTTAAACCCTGAAAATCAGAACTGTAAAGTAGCATGCAAACCACATGTTCATCACGCTGTCTCTGAACCCGTTCAATTTAATCTAACAAGCAACTAAGAACAAGCAGCAATAAGGCACAAATTAACCTGAGACGTTCTGTCAAAACCACAAGGCGGCTCTCCCTACATTCCGTCTCTTTTCCCAGAGGGCCCGAACCAGTTCACCTCACCTCGCCAGTAAAAACCCCCTCGCCAACAGCAGCTCACCACGTCGAGCGTGACCAAAGCAAAGCAGTTGTGGTCGCCTGCCATGTTTGAGAGGGGTCCGAATTGCTCTTGCATTCTCCCCCCCTCCTCCTCGCCTCTGCCCCAGTTTTCAGGTTTTTTTGTTGTCCTGTAACAACTAGACAAGTGCAATCGTTGGTCATACAGCTACACGTAGACGGTTGATGTGTGGTGGGTCACTGCACAAATGCATACACTTGATGGGGCGGGTGGGTGTGGGTGGGGTGCGGGGGGGGGGGGGGGTCGATATGGCTTCCAGCAGAGTCCCATTCAGGTTATATGTATTGAGCTAGTTGTTGCAAGTAACAACTAGCTCAATACATAAGTAATGTTATAAGTAATTTTCGGATCGCGGCATACGCGGAAACGTGAAATCTTTTTAAAGGCTAACAAGATGACAGTAGGAGTCAGAGAAGTGCGAGCAGGAGGAGGGTAAAACCTTTAATCACCACAGAGAGTTTTGCGCTCAAGTGCCGATCACTTCTTGACCTTTTCCCCCATTTTCTGCAATCCTTTCTGTGCATGGAAGTGGTGCATTCCAAGACGATGAAAGTGTCAGTGTTTTTTTTTTTTTTTTTTTTTTTTTGTGCGCACATTTGGGACCGGTCAGGAGTCAGCTTAATGAAGTGACTCTGAGCATCGCAGGAGATGTGTGCAAGTGTGTGTCTGTCGGTGACTGTCCATTTCGTGTGTGTGTGTCTGTGTGTGTGTGTGTGACTGGCAGGCTCAGACAGTGTGTGATGTGCTCATAAATCACACTGACAGCCTGTTACAGCGCTAGCTTTGGCCACTCAGCCACAGCTAATGTAAACAGAACACAGACACACACACACAAATGCACACACGCTTTAAAGAAGGACATATCTCAGGAGAGAATGAGGGACAGGGGTGGGGGGGCAGAGGAGCAAATGAAATGGACAGACGTGAAAGAAAAAGATGGGCAGCAGGGCTAGACAGTGAAGAAAGGAGCAGAAAAGTTAGCTTATGGATACAAAAAAAAAAACAAAAGCCACCATCAAATATAGGAAGTAAATGTAAGCCTCTATTCAATTTATTATAAAACAAAGATCTATATGGACACCTCCGTGCTTTCTTCCAGCGGTACTTCTTGGGGGTGAACGGCGGCAGGGGGTTGCCTTAATTGTATGTAATTTTTAATGATGATTAACTCTGTCATGCACAGTTAGGATTGCAAAGGAGCGTAAAATTCAGAGGATTTCTGGAAGCCTTCCAAAATCCTTCCATGGGCAGTTGTTTAGTGAGGGATTTTTTGGGAATCTTTCCAAGTTTGACACATCCCCTATGATGCTGCATGCTTTTTTGGGGGGGGGGGGGGGGCAAATTACTTTGCCATAAGAGATATGAAAGACTTCACTGTGCAATATAAGAATTCAAAAGAATTTGAATATCTATTCAAAAATATATTTATATAAATGTAAGCTGAGCTCACAGTACCTGTCGTGAAGAGAAAACGCTTTGCACATTGTTGAGCACATCTGCTTCACCAAAATGAGATGCGTAGCCTATTACCGTTTTGTTTTTTTTTAGTTGCTAAATGATCATGTAGTGAATGCCGCGGAGTGCAGAGCAGTTCACGTTTCCTGTTGTCCTTCCACTTACCGAGTGCAGCCCTTCACATACAGTCAACGTTGCCACCACGCATTCTCTCCCCAGGCTCCAGTCTGAAAGGAAGTGACCTAGCTGCCCTTCCTGTGAGTTGGTCTCTGTTCAAAGGGTTCCATGCTGCCAACTCACTCTCTGTCTCTCCCTCACGCCCCCCCCCCACCCCCCTCGCACACACACACAATAAGCAGGTCCTCAAGTCCTATTTTTTTTTTTTTCTCCCCACAAGTTATCTGCGAGAGATAAAGCTCATCTCTCTGGGGTTAGCCGACAGGGACTTCAAACAGCTCAGCACAGTCCTGCTCAAGTAGAACCTGGGAGAGCAGGAAAAAGCGCATTTATCACAGTAACACGTACGTGCACGCACGCACGCATGAATACGGCCATTTGATGACAAAAAAAAATCCTTTTCCTGTGATTCGATGGTCCAAACGTCGTGCTGGATTTATTGGGTGTGACGAAAGCCGGGGAAAACAAATGGCTGACAATGTATTGCAGGTGAGACTTTTATATCTAAACTTAAATTGAGAAAATAAGTGGAAATTTCTAAATGTAGTTTTGTGTGCACAGCGCCAGATATAAGTTGTTGTAATTTTCCACTTGTCCAATTGAGGTCAGGGGTCCACACAGCGAGTCCCTCGACTCAAAATTTGTTTGGCACAGTGTTTATACCGGACAGTGTTTACACGGGAAGCCCGTCCTTTTTTCTTTTTCTTTCTTGATTTTTCCACAATGTGCTTTGTGCCAAGTATAATTCCATTCTTAGGAATAACTTTTGAAATCGTTATCAGAAACACAATAAAAAAAATATTTATAAAGCCATCTCTCTTCAAAGGTTGTTTTTGACCAGTGTAGGTGAACCACCATTGAAGATACAGAAAAGCAAAACAAACGCAAGTAAAACATGAAACCGAGAACCTACTTCAACTTTGATAATGAATGACAATGCATATGATAATGCCGGTATCTTATTGTATTCAAATTTACTGCGCAACCTTCTCCATACATTCTTTTTAATGTACCTGACATTAGCCCTTTTTTGGAAGCAAAACCACACATTCAGAGTACACAGTGGTTTAGCACGTCCGGCTCGCAGTGCAGAGGTGCACGGTTCGATTCTGGCTCATGCCTTCCTGTGTGGAGTTTGCATGTTCTCCCCGTGCCTGGGTGGCTTTTCTCTAGGTACTCCAGTTTCCTCCCACATTCCAAAAACATGCATTGTGGGTAAATTGAACACTCTAAATTGTCCCGAGATGTGAGTGTGAACACGATCTCTGTGCGCTCTGCGATTGGCTGCCAACCATTTCGGGGTGTACCCTGTCGACTGCCTGAAGACGGCCGGGATAGGCTGCAGCACACCCGTGATCCTCGTGAGGATAAGTGAATTAGACAATGGATATATTATATTGAACATTTTATATGTCATATATATATATAGGGAGAGAGAGAGAGAGAGAGAGAGAGAAATCATCGTGTCAACTGAGGAGGTTTTGCGCAATTTGAGAGGCATGATTGAAAAAAAAAAAGTATGATCTTACTGTATATCTCAAACAGATCATAGAAATATGACATGACAGGTAAAATCCGTCTTGGCTTATTATTGCTTTCCTTGAATTAAGTCCAAAAAGCAAGGAATTGGAGTTGCCTATTACAACAGAATCACAGTAAAAACCAGACTGACAAGCTATTTCATTTTTTTTTTGCCGCCCCCCCTTACCTCCCCGGCTCCTTTCCCCTGGCGTGCAGCAGCTAGGCAGCAAGCAGCTGGCCTTCCAGCAGCAGCTGATCCAGATGCAGCAGCTTCAACAGCAGCACATCCTCAACCTCCAGAGACAAGGCCTGGTTCCCCTGCAGCCGACCGCCGCCATGCAGTCCCTGCAGCAAGGTATGCGCGCCCTTGTACGCAATCTTACCGTATGCGCAAAAGACGAGCGCAAGGTCACGGCTGCACGCGCATATGCCTCCTGCGCTCAATGCCACATGTGAAGCCTGTTAAGTTAATCAGGCTGTAAAAGTTCAAAGAAAACCCAATTGGCGGGTTTGTGGGAGGTGCGCATTGGGATTCTAGGTAAAATATGCCACCAATTCCCCTGTTGGAGGTGTGCGCACTTGCCATTAAAATTAGCCGCAGTCAAGCATATCATCAAAATCCTATTTTTATACTCCACTGCAGTCCTTTCAATTTGTCTGCCGGGTTTCTTGATAAAAGTTGACTGCTCTGCCCACACTGACCAAGCGTGTGTTCCAGACATTCATTCATTCATCCGTACATTGTTTGTTTAGAAATATTTGCCTTTGACTTGACCCGCATGTTCCCGCTCACATTTTTAATCTTGGAGACAGGAATTGAATGTGAATAAAGAAAATCTGTTCTTATATAGGATTGACAATTCATCGTTTCTCATTCTTATGATATGAAGGACACTTTTGCACTAAAGAGGGTCATTTTTCCGACACTAGACTTTGGTATCGCCCTCTCTTGTGCTCTCGCTCTGTATCCTGCAGTGTGAAAAAGCCGGCCCATTATGATGGCTCAGCCAGGCGTGAACCGGAGCATTCCTCGGACCAGCCATGCCATACGCGCACGCACACACATACACTCATACGCAGAAATACTTGCGCACAGATGCACATAATTAAACCCGCACACACAACAACACAAATGAACACACTAGTGGACTGCCTCAAAAAGGCTGTTGTGTCCGGGGTGACGAGAGATCACCCCCGAAAAGCTGTAATAAGATTGAGAAGCCGCTCGGCATGGCTCATGGGTGTAAATTATACAATAAATACGCTGAAAGACATTGCGGTTAAGCCAGATAGGTCCTCAGCAATCGACACAGAGATTTTCCGAGAATGTCTCACTCGCAAATAAATGTCATTAAAATAATACGTTCTCTTTGTCATTGCGGAAACCTTGAGAAAAATGTCTGCCCGTTTGATCCATCTCAAATTTATTCTATTTATCTACAGATGTGTTTAGAACTCAGCGGCGAATGTGTTAACGTGCTCTTCACTCATCAGTTGGTCACTGGAGCGTTTTCTGTTTTCATAAAGTGGTTGTTTAAAGTTTGGGTCCAGGCCGGTAAGTTAAACAGGAGGAAACGCTCCACATTTTTACAGTGAGGGTGTATCCATGGATCGATCAGGTTTCGTGGGTAATAAGTGCACACGCAGAGGACTTTATACCAACAAGAGGCCTCATTCCTCAACAGTGAGAACTTTTGTTTTGGCGGCACCACTGGAGAATGCCGTCAAAAGCAGACATAATATTTGTATTGCTGCAAGGTCGCTGGATGTGGATGTGTGCACACGTACGGCTGCGTGCAAAAGTCAGCGTGCGCGGAAATCCATTGGAGTGGACTGTGGCATTTTAGGCATCTTTCTTGCTTTGAAATTGGAGCAGAAATCACAAAGCTGCGCTCATAAAGTGTTACCCTGACCCAGTTGAGACAAATCGTGCCGGCGACAGCCGCAGCAGTGCTGCTCCACTGACGGAATTGCCATTAGTGTTTGGAATGCATGTATGAATTAGCTTTTGGGTAGCTTCAGCTGGTGCTATTGTCCTCTTGCAGTAAATCTCAGGGGCTTGAGCCGTTGCATTGTGATTTTAATGAGTAGAAATTAGAAAAGGCGCTCTCTCTCTCTCTCTCTCTCTCTCTCTCTCTCTCTCTCTCTCTCTCTCTCTCTCTCTCTCTCTCTCTCTCAACAATATTGAATTAACCACGTTTCTTCTCAATTTAGGTCTCATAAGCATATATTACCGTTACGTTACATTCCCCTCATTGTGATCATCTTTCATCCGTCCACTTTTTGGCAAACTGACGGCGTCTCTGTTCCGCAGCGATGTGTCCGTCGGACCTCCAGCAGCTGTGGAAGGAGGTGTCGGGTGTGCCGGGCAGCGACGAGGCCTTGAAACAAGCCGAGGGCCTGGACTTGAGTACCAACAGCTCTAATTCTACCTCAGCCTTCCCCAAAGCGGCCAGCGCCCACATGCCACTGCACAGCCTGCCCAATGGACAGAGCCACACCCCAAAGAGAGACAGGTACCTGTACTGATCGTGTCAACCAGTCACAACATTAGGTACACCGCACACTCTTATGCAATTTAATGCAACAATAGTTTCTGAAAATGTCTGCCCCAAAAAAAAAAAAAAATGAGGACATTTTCGTAGAACTTAAATAAATACAGCAGGACTGCAAAAAAAAAAATACCGGGAATGTTATGTCCTTTTATTGTTGTTGTTTTTTTAATATATGGAATATAAGTCTAGTGTAAGGGGAAAAAAAGCACACTTCGCATAAACTTAGTAAACGTCAATTCTCAATCAACTGACCTTTCTTCTCTCGTAGCTGTAGATGTACAGCAATACAAAAAAATACACTTAATATGAACCCTGTAAAGCTCATGTTTGATACGAATTGACAAAGATGAACACAAATGAAAATTTAGCTCTGTAAAAAAAGACAATTGTACAATGTCATTTCAGTAATGTCAGTTTTTTTTAATGAAGCATTTTTCTTTTTGTTTTTTAAGCTTGAGTTACTCGCTCGTTGTCATTAACTATAATAACCTCGGCACGTATGCGATTGTGCTTTGCGTCGGCGGAGGTAATGCATCTCACTTTGACTGACAGCGTCAAGGCGGTATTCATTTCACAACATCTTGATTATTGCGGTTTTAGTCATAGCGACGCCGCCCGAAATTAGATTTGGTGGGTGTACCGAATGTCGTGGCTGGTGGTTAGTGTCCTTCCACTGTGTGACCTGTCGTCTTTCTAATTCGCACGCTCCCTACATTTCAATTTCCTGCCTTCCTTTTCACTTTTTAGCCCTTCGTCCCTTGCGACACATGCAACAATCGCACGCAACACACCACACGGCACCAGTGTGTTAAGTCATTTGATAGAGAGTGTGGCTTGAGTTATGTATGCACCGCCAGTATGCTGTCAACCACATGCTAATATGACATATCGGAGAGGATGAACAGAAGGAAGAAAGAGGGTGGTTAAGTTTAAAGATTGAGATGGATCTAATTCTCCTGGCAGTGTGTTGAATGAAGGAGTAGAAGCGCACCACACACGCTCCAGACAATATGTATACATTCTATTGAGGCGATGTGGTCCCGTGGCTGTACTAGCTGCTCATGGGCTTGTCTCCATTTTTAAGAGCCAGACTGTTTGAGTGGATATCCTCCTTCACCAAGGCAGACAGTGGCGATGACCATGCGCCCCCATACTCCAAAGGCAGCCAACCCCCTACCAGCCAGTGAGTAGCACACACACTCATATATACGCACACACACACACACGGGCGGCTCCTAGCAAGTCACTTTGGATGGTGGTCCAAGAGTGATTGCGATAAGCAAGGAAATGCCATCATTGTCTCCAAACAGTGGCTGCAGAAGCAAGGCAGTATTTGTGAGTTAGCCTGCTAAGCTAATGCATGGCTGATGTGGAGGAAAATGTGGTTGCCAGCAGTTTGTCACGGCTGCTGTCTGAGCAGCTTCTGAGTTGACTCAACCACAGCCAACACACACACGCACATACACACACGCACGCGCTGGCCCAAGCCCAGCATGCACATGAGATCAGGAGGAGGTGAAAAAGAAAAATGGCAGAAGGAGTGAGACATGTTTCCATCTGCAAAACAAATGTTTTTTGTTAGACGACCTTATGATGTTGATTTGGTCGGATCCTCATTCCAGGGCTCGCTCCCCCACACGTGCACAGTCATGTACCTATATGCGGAGACAACTGTTGCCAGAGAAAGTGTAGATCCACATCTGTTACTGGACCTGCCACACACCCAGACACGCACACACATTGTACTCATACAGTATATACTGTTTGTTTTACCAAGAGCACAAGCCAAGCTGGCCCAGTTACAGTAAGCACTCGCTCACCAGAATAACCATCGTCTGAGGGCGGCCGCTGCTAATCAGTCTTGGAAAGAGTCGGGGCTGCGCCGTCAAAACCTGAAACACAAGAACCGACAGCAAAATGAATACACACACGTGCGCCACATGCACGCCAAGGACAAGAAGACAGGTCATTGAAAATGTGCTACTGAGGTTGCTGGAGTGATCCCCTTCTTCGCCTGGCTTCTGTAACTGACCCCACTCTGCTCTATCATCCTTTCGCTGCACTTGGCTTGGAGAGCGGCGCGAGCTAACCACACTCAGATGGCCGTGTTGTTGCTACCGCTGCAAACAGTTATTCATGTGCGCGATTGTGCGGTCGATTGACACTTTGCTGCTCTCTAGTCTTGCTTTTATGGAGCGCATATTGTGTCGCAAGCCCTAAACGATCTCTCCACTTGCAGTCACGAGGAGCACGCCGGCTCCCATCCTCTCTACGGACACGGGGAGTGTAAGTGGCCCGGCTGTGAAGCACTGTGCGAGGACATGGGGCAGTTCATCAAGTGAGTGTTTTAGATTGTTCTCCTTCGCCCATATTTCGCAGTACAGTGCCGATCGGTGTTGATTTAAGCGAACAGGCACTGACGTGTTCTTGGTTGTTATCCGACAGTTTGGCAGCCGCTCGCTTCTTTTCTCATGAACCGCAAACTTTGTTCTAAAGCCACATCAAAATAGTCTTCGATTCCGTCTTGAATTGTAACACGTTGCCTGTCATTTAAAAGGCTCAGGGACCCAATTTCATCCATGTATTAAAAGAAACATGACATCTTATCTGATTGAGATCACTTGTTGGAAGATGAAGTAAAACCCCAGTGTAATGTCGAATGTCTTTCACACCCGCCACTGATGTCTTTTAGCACCACCCGAAGTCTTCAGTTGCCGTCGGTTGCATCACGTTCGGTGCTCGTCTAACACAGCTATACGTGTGTATACATTGACACCATTAACCCCTCACTCAACTACGTTTCTATTCATGGGGGAAAAAAGACGTCCATGAAAATCTGTAGTGTGTAGCAATGCAGTTCCCGGGATTTTTTAAAATGCCTTTCCAGGTCCACATAAGCACAGTTGGGCTGGTGTTGGTGTCACTGTTGGAGAAGATGGCAATTCCATTTTTTTTTAATGCTACAACTTGTGATCATGTTTCACATTAAAGTTGGAATATGTTTTCTGACCACAAAAAAATATCAGTGGAGGCCATGGCAGACAAATCAAAACCCAACAAATACCTGTATGTGGAAAAATGTGTGATTGTGTGATTTTAAAGTATCCCCCCCACCCACCACCCTAAAAAAAAAGTTACTTTTTGAATTGAATTTACATTAAATGCTGCTGACACAAAATGATATTGTCGCAATGAAAGACTTTGCACAGATACCATCTTCTGACTGGATCGGTGATTTTTTTTATCGGTTTTCTTAACTCATTCAGTCCCAAAGACGTTTTTAAACGTCTTTTCAGACTTGGTCCAGAATTGGCTGGTACTGAATCAGTTTAAACTTGCTGATCATGATCGGCTCCAAAAGGCTGATTGTGTGAATCTTATTGCAGATTCACAGTGCGGGTAATGTGAATGTGATTGGCCGCTTTAGCAAAACCTTTCATGAATAGTAGCAGTAGTGCGAATGCTTGTCTCTCAACATTAACGCAATTAGCTCAAGCTGTTTTGACTCTCCAACTCCAGCCAAAATTTCATTCTTCATCAGTGTTGTATTCCAGGCCTTCCTGTCCACATCTTTGTTGGTTGTTAATAGACAATATGAAGTCAATTGAGGATGCTGAGTCTGGCCTTGACACACTGTTACTTCCCCCCTCCGTCAAACTCACACACGCAGTGGACTTCCCGTCGCACTGTGGCAGCAAACAACAGCCTCGAAATCTCTTAACAAAGCCCCCAAAACAAACTCAGTCTTTTTTTTTTATGGAACTATTAGGTTATTTGAATAGGCGGGAGGGATATTAATGAGCCAAGGTGATGAAATCGGCCTTATCGTGAAAGTGCGCTCGGTGATTGTGATGGCATCGGACAAGCAGATCAAAGCTCGCAGGCAGGCTGGGAAAGTTTGGAGAGGAAAGCTGTTGTTTGGTGTCTCGTTTCACGTAGCCTCAGGCAGATGGAAGGCAAGTGGAGGGGGGGGCGAGTGAAAGTGTGCAAGAGAAAGAGCTGAAGATGAGAAAAAAGAGGCGGTGACAGATAATGCCCGTAAGTCCAACAACGCTCCCCCCTTCCAGCCAGCCTTTGTCATCACCCCATGAGGGTAGCGGCAAGAGCAGAGGCGGAAGACGTTCCACTATTTCAGCCTTTCTTGCCCACCCTGCCTTGCCCCCCCCCCCCCCCCCCTTGTCAAAGTCTTCTGGTATAACATTCAGGCTGTGGTTGATGGGCCGGGGTATGATGTGGGTTAAAGTCTTGTCTGCCAGCAGTCGGAGGAGTAAACAGAGCCTCATTGTGGGCCACATCCAAGGAGAAAACCTGCTACTGTTTATGTCCCGTGGACAGACAGAAGGGAGTTTTTTTTCGGGTTGGATTGAGAGTGAATCATTGGCATTTAGGGAGATGTGGGAGGGGGAGAGTGGACGGAAGAGTGAGGAGAGTAAAAAAAGGGGGGAGAAAAGTGAGATCATGTTTTTGTTATTATTATCGTGCACTTGTGTTGAGCCTTGGATTAGCCATGCCATGACATCATTGTTTTTGTTTCATTTCAAGCCTCACTCTGATATTGCCTAACTTTCCGAAGACTAAGTCAGAGACTCACGCAGCAGCCCCCCCCCCCCCCCCCACACACACACACACGGGTGTGCGATCTCACATGCAACTTTCCTTTGCTCCAAAACAGTGAGAAAAGCGCTTCCTTCGGATTAACGCCACATGATATCATAAAAAGTCCCCCTGGCGCACGGGCACGCACACTTTAGGGATATGCACCGGCACAAACACGCAGTGGGCAGGCGGCAGCAACCTGTGAATAACCTTGGTGATGACAGAGGAGAGAAAGGGGATGGAGGAAGGCAGACAGGGAGGGGTGCGGTGGGAAAGATCAGAAGGTCCCTGCAGGTCCTCCCACAGCGGAGGAAACAAACAGCACCGGCACGCAGTCACATCCCAACGCATATTCATATGAAGCGGAGTGATGTTTAGCAAGAAGCGCGTCTGAAGATAAGCTTTTGGCCGATAACGCATGAGCTCATATCCAGGTGGTTGTCTTGGAACACGGCTCACTTAGCACCAGTGAAGTATACGCACACACAACACAGCTGCTGCGTCCTTCACCAGACAAAATAAACCCATGAGTGCATTTCTGAGACGGTTCGTAACTCTCGGCAAAATAAAGCGCGATAGCTCTCCAACGTCATCACCAATGAAGAGTGACTTTTGCTTCCGTTCCAGAAATGACTTAACCCCCGTCCGCTTTTCTTTAGGCACTTGAACAACGAGCACGCCCTAGATGACCGCAGCACTGCTCAGTGCCGAGTCCAGATGCAGGTGGTTCAGCAACTGGAGATACAGGTGGGGCCGCTCGCACGCGCACGCTTAATTGCAAACCGCTTTCCAAACGGAGGCCCGACCCGACTCTTTTCAAGCCCCGTCCGCGACGCTTACTCGTCGGAGGATGAGGAGCCCTGTTTATGGAGAGCAGTGGAGCTTGTAATTTAAAAGGAGCAGTCGGCGGGGGAAGCTGCCATCGCCGCTCCAATTATAAAGCTGCTCTGGTCAACGGCGAGAGCGAGCAAGGCGAGGAAGAAAAAGAAGGGGGGCGGGGGGGGGCATGGGCAAGAAAGCAAAGGGCCGTGTCGCATGTCCTTTCTCCGCCCCAAAATGGTTCACTCATGCCACTCTCTTGACACATCTGAATGCTCAAGCAAAGGCTGATATTTACGCTCGCGACTTGCCGTTATTATTTTTATTATTCCCAAAACAGATGCAAATTATGATGACATTTCACTTCATGCAAAGACACCGCTAACACATTTTAATCGGCCTACATTTCACCAAACCTGTTTTGCTTTTTCACAAAATTGCTACTAAAAGTGGCGAACGTGTCATTCAAAACATTTTTTGGCAATAAATTATTGCGCTCGACGTGACTGCATTTGACCAAAAGAAAATGGTGCCACACACACACTCTCGGTAAACATTCTTTCTTTGAGACGCTGAGACCTCCACCAGGGAATACAAAGTGACAGAGGAGCAGTCGGTGTCACATCACATTGAAATGTCCATCTTTATCTGACCGACATGCCACTTCATCCCTCAACAGTCACACACACACACACACACACACACACACACACACACACACACACACACGCGCGCACACACGCATGCTTTGAGGCAATGTTTACATTGTTAATATTCGCACGTCATGGCGGTGTATGTGTGTTTTAATTGTGCGAAAAGTACATTAGGAAGCTGTACTCGCACGCTCGCACGCTCGCACACACACAGACACACACACACATGCACAAATACACACCCACAGAAAGGATAGCCACAGGCTATAATGAACCCCATTTCAAGGCAGTCAACAATGTCAAAAGGGAACAAGTGTTTCTGCAGGCTCATGTGAATGTGAGAGAGTGCTGCGGGTGCTCTCGTGCTTCTCTCTCTTCCCAGGGTCTACTTATACTCGTAAAACTGCGTCAATACAGCTCTGTATTTAACTACGAGGGAGATAAAAGTGCATAACCTGCATCCTGTTTTCTTCCAGCTGGCAAAAGAGAGCGAGCGACTCCAAGCCATGATGACCCACCTGCACATGCGCCCCTCAGAGCCAAAGCCCTTTAACCAACCTGTGAGTTCACACGAGCACTCTCGTATAATCGCGATGACGTTGTCCTTCACCACCTTTCATTTTCGATGACGCTTGGGGAGGATACCGAACGCTGTATGTGATGTGTAGCTTACCATCTGCACCCTCTATTGACCAGAGAGGGTTAATGTTGGCTCAGCTACATCTCAAATTTTTTTTAACCTAAATGGGGTTCTTCATTATTTTTATGCACTATTTAATTTAAGAGTAACAATTCTCATCTATTCTGAGACAGAAATACCAAAGCAGGTTGATGAGGGCTCGAAATTAGATGTAATGCTTGTGTGAAAGTGTGTGTGTGTGTGTGTGTGTGTGCGCGTTAGTGCACCCACGTTTGACCATAGTGCCTGGCGTGCTTGTTATTAGTCATCTGTCTAATGAATATTTCATTATTCAGATTTACGAAGAGTCCTATTAAAATATGAAGATGTTGAAATTAATTGTCAATTAGAGGAAGAGTGTCATAATTTGAGTTGATGTAAATGGTGCAGCTGCGTGTGCGTGTGGCTGACGTGTTGTTGGCAGGGGGATCAGCCGCCATTATCATCTAATGGGAAATCAGGAACAGGCGTGTTCTGTCACCGCTGGAGCCAAGCCTCTGGGTCAGGGATTGGAAGGGGGAGGGGCAAGGGCGGGGCGTCGGGAATGGAAACAAAGCTTGGCCTCAATTAACAAGGTTCGACTGTTGCCGTGGTGATTTGGCAGCGTTGGAGCCTTAATGAAGTACCTGTGAAACAGTCCCGCCCCCATGAGTTGTCTCAAATGGTGGCGAGAGGGAAAAGAGTAAAGCCGAGGAAATTCGAACACACACACACACACACACACACAAGCATGCACATAGAGGTTTTAATTAGTCCTAAACTAGTTGTCCTAACCTCAGTCCCATGGGGACTGTGGGTTGTGGTTAAATGTTTGTGTGCATGCAAGGCCCTAATTGGACTTTACTCTTCCATGAAGACACAGCCACCGCCGAGTGCTTCTGTTTGTGTTCCTTACAAACATTCCGATGTGTGGTTTTGTTTTTGCCAGCAGGGTTAATTGCAGCAGTGTTTCCTGTATAAATGTATATGACCGCGGTGCGTGTGTGTGGGCGCGCGTGCGTGTGTGTTTGTAGGTAAAACTAAAAGAGGAAGCTGCAATGCCCCACAGTTTACTCAACTCAAACGCGTTCAAATTCGAGTGTTGGTTTGTCCACACGTAATGGCGTTCTCCAGGGTTGAGGTCAGGGTTCGGTCGCAGCTTAACCTTTGCTCGGTGCACTGGTGCGCGATAGATATGAATATTTTTACATTATTTTTTACATTATTATATTTTTACATTTTACCTAACTTACGTCATTCTGTGTACGCAGTTGAACCTGGCTTCCAGCGGCTCTCTTTTAAAGCGGGACAGCGACGTCTACCCAGAGGGTCTTCCTCACCCCCCCACCTCAGCCGCCACCCCCATCACTCCACTGCGCCAGGGACCGTCGGTCATCAGCTCCTCCAGCCTTCACACACATTCCCACTCCCACGCGCACGGCGTCGGCCCCATACGCAGGCGCAACTCCGACAAATACTGCACCCCCATCGCCTCAGGTAGGCCGACGTCCTCCACTTCATGCGTATAAATTTTGGTTCGTGTCATTTAAATGTTTATTCCTTTGGAGTTTTGAGTGTGGAGACAATTTCTGATGGGTTTGTTTTATTTTATTTTTTTTGGCGGCGTTAATTCCATTTCAGAGCTGGCTCAGAACTGTGAGTTCTACAAGAACGCTGATGTCAGGCCTCCCTTTACCTACGCTTCTCTTATACGTCATGTAAGTCTCCTCGCCGCTCCTCCTCTTCCTGTCCGTCTTCTCCTCTTCCTTTTTCAACCGTCTGTCCGTGCCTACAGGCCATTCTGGAGTCCCCTGACAGACAGTTGACTCTGAACGAGATCTACAACTGGTTTACACGAAAGTTTGCCTACTTTAGGAGAAACACAGCCACGTGGAAGGTAAACACAAACCATATGCACTCATTCCACCCTTTCTCCCAGAATGTAGTGAAGTATTAAAAGCACAGTGAAATGGAAAGATGATTACAATTCTGATTATAAACAATAATGCGACGAGAAGAAAGGTGGACATGTTAAAGTGTGACTTGTATTACCGTGAAACATTTGGGTCAAACCTTTTTTTTTTTTTGTCACGAGCCACATTGTATTAATGGCAGTGACCCAAAAATAATGTAGGATCGCTTTTTTTTTTTTTTACATAGCAAATTGATGAATAACCATTTTTGAAATGAAAGACCTGTAAAAACTGTTTGTTCAAATATTATTGTATTTATTTTGAAAGGTGTGTTGGTCACAAAAAGTAATTGCAATATTTCACCGTTTTTAGAAGTCAAGACAATTTGCCATTTTTGTGAAACATGAAGTTGACGCACGTAATGCTTTGCTTTTATGGGCAATGTGAAAAAATCTGCCCCCAGGCCTTGGTTTTGATATGGGTGCCATAAAATGTCAACTTTATTCTCATAATATGACGATTCTCCTCACAATAGTATCCATTCATTTTCCAATCCTCACAAGGGTCGTGGGGGGTGCTGGAGCCTAGCCCAGCCGTCTTCGGGCAGTAGGCGGGGGACACCCTGAGCCGGTTGCCGGGCAATCGCAGGGCACACAGAGACGAACAACCATTCGCGCTCACACTCTCACCTAGGGACAATTTAGAGTGTTCAATCAGCCTGCCACGCATGTTTTTGGAATGTGGGAGGAAACCGGTGTACCCGGAGAAAACCCACACAGGCCCGGGGAGAACATGCAAGCTCCACACAGGGAGGCCGGAGCTAGAATCGAATCCGGTACCTCTGCCCTGAGAACCACTGGAGCACCGGGCTGCCCTCACAATGTTATTTTTAAAAAATATTTTAACTTCATTACTCCATAAAAGCAGAAACATATTTGATAATCTGACTGGAGTCACATACAATGATGCCTTTGTTCTCCACTAATTTGTGCTCTTTCCAAGCATTTCAACTTAAATCTCAAGATTTTTCGACTCTGCTCATTATTAATTTGTTGCTGAAATCAGCCAGGTTGACTCTGGTTCAAATGTTTTATCAACTCCAATATATAAAAGGGTAAAACATTGCAAAATGTTGGACCACGTGGACTGAATCCAATTCGAAGTGCAGCATCTACTGTGTCGTGTTAGTGAAGCATGCGAAAGAGCCAAAATCCGCTATACAATGTGAATGTATTGAATTGGAATCGAATCCAACTTTATTGTCAAATGTGCTGTACGTATGTGTAACATACAGCACATTTGTAAAGCACGTATCGATTCTCTTCATGGTAGGAAATTACACAACGTGCACTTTTGCGCAGCCTTAGCTCAGCTCCTCAAAGTCATGACCGAGTGGACAGTTATTGGCTCTTTCTGCCTTTGATGAGGCACTTGACGCTCACGTTTCCCTCCGCCGTTGTCTCACCTCACGCTGCACATCCATCGCCTCATTACGGAGCTCTCGCGCAAACACACACAACCGATCCCTTCCCACCAATTGAAGGTGCTGACCCATTTGTGCAGAAATCTCGCGCTTATTTGAGTGGCAGCTCCTCAAGAGAGAGTGAAAGTATAAACATGGAAGGTAAATGGGCAACCTCGGAGACCCTGACCTTCTTTCTCACGAGTCCCAAAACCGTGGCGGGAAAGAGCGAGCCATGAGGGTTAAAGAGATGGATGCAGCCTAGAATATCATCTTTAAATCCAGCCTTTATACATAGATGGGCCTTGAAAAAATATGACTCTTCTCTGGCCTTATGCATTTATACAGCAGCCCAGTGAGTCAAACGGGGCCGCGAAGATGTACGCCCTTTAATAAGCCGTTAAATTTCATGAGGGGAGCAGCGGTGTCAAGTGAGTGGGAAGTCATTGATCAGAGGAAGGCAGGACCAGAGAAAGAGCAAGAGGGGGGGAGAAAGAAGGCAAAGTGAGTGCGAGAAGTGAGTCGAACTGCAATATGATTTGGAGGTCTAAAAAAACCAAAAGATTTTATTCGATAATTGGGGCTGCGAATAGGACTCCATGTTTTCAAAGTGCCGTTTAAGTTGCTGTCATTTGACTTTTTTTTCTGTGCTGAAAAACAAATCCTGTCACATTAATCACAAGTGTCCAATAGATACAGTAGACAGAAAGACACAGATTCTGTTTTTTTTGTTTGTTTGTATTGTACTCAATCAAATGTTGTTGTTTTTTTTATTGAGCCCTCCAGAGCTGGATGCTTGAGTGACATGAGTATTGTGACCCTCTGTAAATGACTCCTAATATTGTAACTGGCAGAATCAGGCTTTCATCACGGAGACAAATGCAAATAACGCCTTGGTAGCACCGGGCTGTCGAGTGTGTGAGCGTGCGTAGGTCTGTGTCTCCCCGCGTACACTCGTGGATGTGTGTGTGTGTTTGAGTGAGAGTGCGTCGTCAGGGTGGCAGCCGGAGATTGGGGTCAGACTCATTTACAAAACTTAGCATGGCGGCTCAGGGGTTGAAGGGATGCGGGGGAGAGAGGGTTCCTGCGCTGATTATGGCTTGTGTAATTACGTGCGTTTGTGTGAATGTGTGTGTGTGTGTGTGTGAATGCGTGTGTAATTACGGCATGGAGTGATGCATGCCTGGCCTGTCCCTGCCTCTCGGCTTAGAACAGCATGTCAGGGAGAATATGCAGGATTTAATTATAGACGAATTAAAATTGGTAATGAAATTGGGCATGAACACACTACAAATGGCAGATGAAAAGGGAGGCCGGTCCCTAGGAGGGGGGGGGGCAAGATAGCGGTGCGTCTGCCTCAGTGTCTTAGTCTGCATGTGTGTTTGTGTGGGGGGGGGGCGGGGGGGCTTCGATGATGACGGATAACAAAGCGATGAGGTCAAATAATGCTGCCTTGCATGGCTCCGCCCATGCACGCAACTGTATTATGTGTGTAAAAACGGATTTTAAAAAATACGTCCTGCCTCGTGTTCTCCACGTCACTCGGATGGGATTTTGACATTTTTATTCAAATGTTTAAAGAATCATTCTGGTTGGAATATTTAAAAGTGTGTATAAGATATTTGTACTGCTGTGATTTGTTCATAACATTGTGATGTTTTTTTTCTTGGAGTAATGCGACTTCTTTCCCTCCTCCCCCATAAAAATACAACTCTACTGTCTTAATGTTAAAAAAAAAAGAAACTTCTCTGACATAATTATGTCACAATTTTATACTTGTAAAAATGATTTTTTGTTACGTGGGCATAATACTTCAGCAGTAACTTGACAATTGCGTTTTGGTGCTGGTTACTTTTCATTTTCATACATCATAAAACATGAAATTGAGGAAACTAGTAAGCTGCTTTGAAGAAAATGGAAACTACATATCGGGCAAGGTTTGAACTTTTAACCCGAAAACATTCCATTTGTAACGTCATTGTCGGATTTCCTAGTCAGGAAATCAATTTGATTTTTAAATCACGATCAAAACATTTCAAATGAAATCCAATGAAATGTGTTTTCGCTGGTCTCCTTTTGCAGAATGCTGTGCGCCACAACCTGAGTCTGCACAAATGTTTTGTTCGTGTTGAGAACGTGAAGGGGGCCGTGTGGACTGTGGATGAAGTTGAATACCAAAAGAGGAGGCCACCAAAGATGACCGGGTAAGTGCATGTGCACTTACACACACACACACACACACACACACACACGTTCTCGTTTTCCTTGGCATGCTGGCGGTTGATGTGAGCATGAGCTTATAAGTGCTGGCATGATAATTGCCTCAATGGACTTGCATTTACTGTAGGTGAGGTGTGTGTGTGCGTGGGTGGGTGTGAGTGTGTGTGTCTTGTTAGTCAACACCATTAGCAAGGAGCTGTGTCAGATGCACGGGAGGAACAAACCTTGTTCGTGAATGCAAACAGATGTTCCCTCCAATTGCCAGAAAAAACAGAGTTAATTAAATGCACACACACAAACACACAAACTTGCACCTGCACATCAGTCTGCTGTTATATATTTGTGTTTGTAACTAAGCAAGCAACAAGCAAGCATGTGTTTATAGTGTGTGTATTCTACTTATGGCAACGCTTTTGTGAGATTGTTTCGAAGCTTTGGACGTATGCGCCCAATCTGGCATCCTCGTCAATCCACCTCTCTCTCTCTCTCTCTTTCATCTACGTGTGCGTGTGTGTGTGTGTGTGTGTGTGTGTGTGTAGGAGTCCCACTCTGGTGAAAAACATGATTTCAGGCCTGGGCTTTGGATCCCTCAACGCCAGCTACCAGGTAAGGGATGCCCTCCTACTCCGTGTTTCTCTCACTGTGCCACACGCTCGCAAGCACACAGCAGCCAATCACAATCAAGGACACTAATATCAATTCCCTTTTATAATTAGCAGATTCCCTAACGACGTTCGCACCACCTCCCTCGTCTCCCTCATGAACCTCACCTCCCACCTCTCTCTCTCTTTCACACAGGCGCCACCCCCTCTTACACACACACACACAGAGCACAGTAATTTTGCACAAGGCGTCAAGTAGTAGTCAATTAAGGTTACTGCATGAAATTATGGCCTGTGGCAGCATCCCCACCAAAAAAAAACACACACACATCTCTAAGTTGATGAGAGCTCCCCGCGTCTTTTATCCTTTTTGTTTTTGCATTCGTGAGAGAGCAGCGGGGTGGATGTGAGTGTCCAAGTTGTCTCGTCCACCAGCGGCTGGATGCCAGTGTGTTTTGGAGCGCTGACAGACGCTGCCCTCTGTTGGGGCACTTGTTTCCTCCCCCCGAAGTTGACGCTTGATGTTTGTGCGTGTGTTTATGTTGAGGTTGTGACTCAGTCTCCCTCAACATGCCTGTTGAGGCTCTCGGGTGAACGCACAGAGTTTTGACAGCCTCCTCCAAGTGCATGCACGAAGACTTGATGTGGGGAATGTCCTGTGTATAAGTGCCCCCTAGTGGTTTGCCAAGTCATAGCCTCCCAAAGCATAAAAGTATCATTCCGAGATGATCAAGCACATGGGTGGACAGATTTTACTTCCAAGGGCCTTGTAGGGAAAAAAGAGGTCCACATCTTTCACCTTCAATACGGTAAAACCAATCCATTGCAATTAGGTGAGCATATGCTAATCAATTATTTCTTGGTTTTGTATACATTCTCTTACACACTGTATGCTCAGCGAGGTGATTAAGCAAAAGTCAAGGATTTCTTTTTAGGATATTTGGGGTGGCAAACAGCGCCTTGTGTCCGACTAAAAATTGTACTCAGGAGCAGCAGCACGTTCACAGCTTAAAAAAAAAAAAAAAAGGAGGTGACCTATGGAATCTTCTCTTGTCCTCCCTTGCCAGCCAGTGTAAAAAGTAAGTTGTACAATGCAGGCGAACATCGTGTGCCGTGTCAAATATTCATGTCAGTATACGCCATGGGCCACCCAAAAAAAAAAAAAAAAACATTTGGCACACATGATCGAGCATTTTAATCGTTTCCTATGAGCTAAACCCTCATATATCTCATTTAGACATAAGAGATTTCTGGTTTACATGTCGGCCTTTTTGTGTGTGCGTGTAGGCGGCCCTGGCAGAGAGCAGCCTGTCCCTGCTCAACAGCCCTCCTCTGGTGACCCCGCCATCTGCAGCCAGCCTCAACATGTTGCACGTGGGCCATGATGATGTCAGCTCCACGGTGGAGCAGGTCAACAGCAACGGCAGCTGCAGTCCCACCCTCAGCCCTCAGCAGTACAGGTACACATGCACGCACGCACTGACACACGTATACACGCGTAGGCTATATTCTATTTTCCCCAATTGCATCTGGAGATGCTCCCAACCAGAGAAATGAATGACCGTTACAACCAATTCCAACCACCCGATGAATTGACCCAATGTCATATACAGTATGTATTGTAGCAAGTTTGGACAACGTGGGGAGATTGGAAACCATGTGATGTTCTTCGATTCAATTTCAAATCGAGTTACTGTAAAAAGTGTGGAATTGAATTTGCTTTAAGCTCGAGGAACCCTGGCTAAAACGAATTTGAATTGCTTCTACTGAAAACGGTATGCCGCGATCAATAAAAAGAGTGTAGATGTCACTCAGTAACGTGTGCACGCCTCCCGCAGCCACGCGGTGCACGTGAAGGAGGAACCCACCGAGATCGAGGAGGACTGTCGGCCCGTCTCCCTCCTGGCCGGGATCACACATAACCTGCCGTTGCCGAGCGACGACCGCGACCTGGAGGACGACCTCCCCGCCGACGACCTGGAGTAAGACGGGATCCGGGCAGATGGGATCGGAGGGGGCGGGGCTTAGTCAGAAGAAACTATAGCATCACTTCAGCCAAACGAGAGAAAGGAAAAGGAGAAAAAAAAGAAAACGAGAATGTTTTGATTTTGATTTGTCGTTACGAGCAAGCAACCGAGGACGACATTGAGAAACTCCAAACAGGGTTTTGAAGACCTCCGTTACTTTAAGTCTGTGGAGCTTTAACTTCAAGTCTCTTTCCACCAACACACACCTCCACACGTGCACACATCCCCACCGGCGCACTCCTTTACTAGTGGAAGCCTCCTTTTGAAGACCCGAAGACTTCTTTTCCTCCTCACTCAGGCTGCCCGGCTAGCCGTGTAAGCCCACATCAAGGAAAAACACACATACACACGCGTGTGTGACCATGTGTATATACGTAGATTCGGAGCGTTCGCCAGGGGGCTGTGCAGTACAACACCTCGCCATCACCCAAACGCACTTTGGAGTCAATCCTTCATCAGATCCAAAGCAAACGTTTGGGGTTCAGGATGGGAAAAGAGGACGATGCTTTCAAAGAATACCTCGGACTGCGCCCCAACACATCCGGAGAACTAGCGTCTCCGCATCTTTGCTTGTGAGATATTACAAAAAAAAGAAGAAGAAGAAAAAGACAAAAGCCACCCAAAAAGACTGCAAGAAAAAGGAACATCCAGTGCTGTCTCTTCTCCTCTGCTTGGGATGGAGAGATGTGTTTGAAACACTCATAGAAGAAATTAGCCGGGAAGTGTCTATAGAAATATTGTGACTTTTAAAAAAACAAAAAACAAAAAAAACAAAAGGAACCTGTCAAGGACATGGAAAAAAATGTGGTAGCTTTATCTTTTCCTTTTTTTATTTGATGTTGTTATTCTTTATTTTTGAGGAGCATTATTCCCATGGCGGTGTTTCTGTTTCGATGTATCTTTTCTGCCGTTGCTGGTTTATTTTTGTATCGATTTTGTGTTCCACACCATTCCGAAAGAGTATGAAAAAAAGAAAAGAGACGCGCAGTATTGTCCCCCTCTTTCTTTCACTCCCAAGTGTAGCACGCTAGAAATTTGGAAATAGCACTTAAAAGTTACCATTATCCAATCAAACTTTTTAATTTTTTTTTGGTTCGTTTGTTTGTTTTGCATTTTGTCGCATTCATTTATTTCGGTCATTTATTTAGTTGAGAGATATCAGTAATGCTTTAAAAAACAAAAATGATATATAAAATATATATTAATGCAGTCAGTGAATACCTCATCCCACAAAGGTTCCAATTTCATAAAGACCAAGGGGGGGACTTCTTTGCGTGAGATACCAAAACGTGGCTCCATTCAAAGCTCTGTGCTCGTGATTCTTGACCGTGTCGACGCTAACTGATTCAATGTGTGAGGATGTGTTAAAGGAATGTCATGTGAGATTTTTTTTTAATTGAATTTTGTCCCAAGAGCAACAAAGCATTGCTTTCTCCACAGTGCCATACAAAATTTAAATTTGTTGTTTTTCAAAACTATTCCCTGCTTCTTACTCCCGTCTTATTTTTGTTACAGGTAACCAAAGAAATACTTAGGGAAACCAAAAACCCCGTAGTTTGTTTCACCATCCCCCTATCCTGTTTTTTTTAATCATTATTTCAGTCTCCTTGTTATTCCTAAAGAACTGGCCAAAAGACAACAAACCAGGAGTTTGAGCTCTTTTATTTTTATTTTATTTGTTCATGTGTTGTTTGAAAGTTAAACAGGACTTAGAGTGCTGACCATTCCCGCAAACCAAAGTGTGAGAAGCAAACTACAAATTTGAAGTGAAAGCTTTGTTTCGGTTACAAACTGCTCCTATTAGGTATGAGGCCAAATATACAAAAGAGTATTAAAGCGTCACTAAAAAGAATAGAAAAAGTAAAAGTACGGTGTAGGGGGACTAGGGGGTCCCATTTTGGTTTCATTAAAGCGTGTCATAGAATGAGAATAAAATTGTAATTTTAAGAACTGAATGTCACGTTAGGTAATAGTTCTTAAATTATTTCTTCGAGATTAGACAATAGAACAAACATGAGTTTTCAGCAACAGACACAATCAATCCACAGTACACGTCATGCTGATGATCACGTGACAATTCATTTCATTGTTTGTCCAAAATACAAAACGGTAACACCCCCCAAACCCCCTCGTCACATTGTCAATTCGTCTCGCAGCATTTTACTTTTTCTCTATTTTCAATGTGGCCCTAATACTCCTTTGGTACAACTAAGTATTAAAGTGCACAGTTCCTCTTACTTAGGCAAAAGAAAAAGCACTTAGAAGTGAAAGCGTGACTCTGCCATGCTCAGGCTAACGTGTGTTCCAAACACAATCGCAGGACAAAGTCATTCCAAATAATGTGTAGCAAAGGAATCTTTCCATAAAGAGGGAACAAAAAAAAATAACACTCAAACGATACCAATGTAAGAGGACAACAACCAAGGGACGTCGTGTATGAAACAAGTTCACATTTGTCATTCCTAACTTTTGCACTTGACGCCATTTTCTTATTTAATTGAAGAAGCTTTGCGTTCAAACGGCAACTTATTTCTTACGAAAAAAGAAGAAGAAGCAAAAACACAGACCAAAAATAACACTACCTCCTTTTGGAACTCTGTTCAATACCACCCCCCCCCCCCCCCCCCACTACACTCTTCCTCAAAGATAACAATATGTGGAATCCCCGACGCCGTACGTGTGCTCCAACCCAAAAACAAACAAGATGGACTGTAAAGACTACCTCGCCTTAGCTGCGACTTGACGCGCTCTCTGCATCCCAACGTGTCACTCGAGCGAAGCATGACGGAGAACCCCGTGAGTGGGGCGATGTACTGTTGCAGGGAAACTGTTATCGGGTGTGACGAATTTCGCACACAAGCATACACACACACACACGCACGCACGCACGGGTGGGCACCGAAGCATTGAAGCAGGGCTACATGGGTTCGTGCAAACAGAGGCTCTGACCAAATATCCAAAGACAACCCCCCCCCCCCCCCAAAAAAAGCAGTAACCACTCCCCGACAGGACACACATGCAACACACACAAACACACAAGAAGTCCAAACAAGAGGAACTGCTGCATTCATTCGACTATGTAGATGATCTTGTGCTTTAAGGTACACCTGTAAACAAGGCGCTTTTATAACGAAAAAAATGTTCACAGGTCGCCGCGTAACAATTCTTGGCATAACATGATGTATTCTTGTATATTAATGATTGACTTATCTCTCCAGGGCATTCTTTCCTTTCATTTCCGCTGATTTTTTTTTCCTGCACCTGTTTAGCTATTGTAAAGCTCGCAGCTCGGGTTCCTATACTGTACTGCTAATGCTGAACTATATGTATTTATCATATTAAGTACTGCGGGTATCTTGGTTTGGATGATTTTCTTCGTTTTTTTTTCTTCCATATTTTCAGTTCTTCAGAAAAACGTCTGGGACGATGATTTTTTTAAGTGTATTATCGCAGCAACACAAAAAAAGGTTGAAAGAATAAAAGTTAGATCAGTGGTTTTAGGTAAGATCTGTTTGTATATTTATCTTAGCTAGGTCTATTTTGATACTTTTTTTGTCTCTGTACTGCATTTATGCGTTTTTAAGGAAAAAAAAGAACACAAATGGATAAACTAAAAATTGACTTCATGATGTAATGATACCTCAGAAGGATTTCTTTTTCATTTTTCTCAATGACAGGACCAAAACCTTTGAAAAGAAATTGAGTGTAAGAATATTTAGCATCTCTACTGCTTTACACAAATGTGGACTGTCTGTTGGCCCTTTCAGGTGCCAACATTGTTTCCCTCTGACCCCAGACCCTTTGTCATTCCTTAGCTGACCTCTGGCCTGCAGAGCTGTCAATCATCCGCGGGCGGGATAGTGGTGTGACTAGTCACACCGTTCCTCTCTTAAAATCCCGTAAAGGCAGATCAAATGCTTGCATTGTTGGCTCATCTTCCTTTTTTGTTTTTTTTGTTTTCTTTTTTGCGTGGTCACGGTACCAAAATGTGGACTGGCGCTCCGAGATGCAGCTCTCCGTCTGACTACCAAAGTCCAAACTCCTGAACTGTAACCAAACCGATACCTTAACCAAACTGAAAGCGAGCTACTTCCAAAAGCCTCCATTGACATCACAGATCACCTTCACTGATAGCTGTTATCTCTTGTACATGTGTGCGATGGACGGCCTCTGTGGCGAAACCGTCGCGCGTGATTGGACGCCTTGCAGACGTCTTTTAAAAGGGGGGAAGGGACTGTCAAAGTGGAGCATGGACGCTATTAAACAAGTCCGAATGACCACTTCAGCTCTCCTCTGGTTAAACCTTAGGAATGTGTGTACATTTTCAGCAGTGACTTTTCAGTGCGATGTTACTTAATTTCACGTTATTGCTTTTGCTTATTTTGTTGCTTATTTTGTTGCTCTCAAGACACAGTGGAGCCTCCATGCCAGGTAGCCATGTTGATGCCAGTCACTGCCCTTTCTTTCATGCTGTATAAAACACACACACACGCACACACACACACACACACACACACGCATATATCTGTGTATTTGTAACCCGAATCTTCTTGTGTCTGTCCATGCAGACAATAAAAAAACTGTACAGTAGGTCTAGTTGCATGTAATCTGTACTAATTATTGACAATGGCATTATAAAATGCAATAAAATACTTATTACACTGTTCCATGTTGAGTCCTTGTTCCTTTGGTATTGATAATTGTGATTTATTTTAAAAAATACTATTAGTAGAAGCTGTTGTGGTACGAATGTTACATTTATTATTTACTGGGAATCGAAATATATTTAATGGAAGATCTTATCATAGATCAAAAACGAACTCATACTTTATTAAAAGGTTTACGGTTTTATTTGGTGTATGTTTTGTTTTAAAGTGCTAGCTGGCCACAATTGGGATCCAAAACAAGAGCCGTATCAAAATGTCAATCATGCTCAGTTACTAACTGATTCGCCACAATTGGGATCCAAAACAAGAGCCGTATCAAAATGTCAATCATGCTCAGTTACTAACTGATTCGATTGACATTGTCATGTGACTGAACAATATCACTGGAAATGGCCAAGCAGAACTTACTATCCATCCATCCATTGTCTCTACAGTTTATATAGTTCAAGTCGGGCTGAGCATATATCAACAAAAAATATCAGGCAAAGTTCTATTTAGTAAAATAATTATTTAATTTAGTTTAATTCAGTTTCATAACGTTTTGATTCGGAAATCGGCATCGATGTGTCATAAAAGCTGTTCGTGATTTGCACACAGCTGTTCTGAAACATTTACTTCCCAAAGTGTAGATTACGTGAAAGATAAATCTTGGTTTACCACATCGTCCAACCTATACCTGCCCAGCAATGTCATGTAAGGCAAAAAAAAATAAAAAAAGAGCACGCCTCAAGAGGAGACGAAAACAAATGCCAAGTTGAGGGTGTGTTGTGATACAAAGAGCAGCCACCAGGAGGAGTAAACAAACCGGACAACACAAGCAGCATGTCACAAACAGGCACACTGAGACAAACAGCCACTGACGCCATCCCGCCAACAGGGTGAGCCAGAGAGTTCAGAACACTGAGCTACCTGCACATTTTGTGATGGAGTAACAGCGACAGACAGGCGAGATGGATCGATGGAGGTATTTATGCCTTCAAACTACTGTACTGTAGCTCTTGTCACCTTGCTATATACCTCCTTTTCTTTCCTTGTGCTTTCTCTCGGTGCAGTTTCGGCACATGCCCCGCAGCTTATCTTTGAACCTCAGCGCTGCACTCTGCATACGTTGCCACGGGGAGAAGAGGGGAAAGTCGTGGCATGATCTTTTTTTTTTTTTTGTATTTTGTGGGGAAAGTTGAAACTTTGTTTAATATTTTGCTTACAATGAACTGGGAGAAAACCCACTCGCTCGTGGCACCGAAGTGCAGGTGACTTTTACTTTTGGGAGAAGTCTGTTGGAGCCGCACGTGCAAGCATAAGTACAGCGGCATTTGTACGCAACCCTATGAGGATATGTGCTTGCGCAAGGTGAGCCAGGGTGCAAAGCAACATAAAGAAGTTGTTCTTGGCGTGTCACATTGGTGTTTGGCAGTGTCGCCTTGGCTTTCTTTCGGAATGCTCATCTGGACTGAGTAAATATTAGGTGTGAGGGTATGGCTGAGTTTAGGCTTCACTCTTGGTGCTTGTGAACCATTTTGGTATTTTATACGCATATCAGCTTGCGTGTACAGTGCTGTGTGTGAAGGGCCCAGCATCATGCAGAGCACTGAGGTCCAGGCAGACCCAATGAGTCACTAAATACGTTTAGTGTGCTGTACGTCGTGCCATGCTGACATCTTTTTCTCTGCCCGCTTGTCGTCCTCTCCTCCCGTCAACCCTCTCCCCAATGTCTGTGGCCTGCCACAGTGGGCTGTCCTCCAAACAGCATGTTGACTCACTAAAAACAACACAACCTGCCCAGTTGGACTACGTCAGCAAGTGTCCGCATGTATCCCTCTCTGGTCAACGGGCACTTGGCTTTTCAGTCAATATAATACGTACAGTATGTTAAATACAGTGCACCAGAGCCTAGCCTGTTTTTGGTTGAAACGCTCACCTATGCTCGAGCCAAAGCAATAAAAGTATCACATCAGCACAATTTAGTGACACTTTGGTGCCAAGGAACTGTGCTCCCATCTTTTTGGAACTTTAGGCTATTGTAGACTTAAAGTGGAGATACGATACAAAACCCTTTATTAGTCTCGCAATGGAGAAATTCCCAATTCACAGCAGCAATGTTATGAAAGGAAGAAGTAGAACAACAAATTATAGGCGCTAATGGAAAGGCAGCCACTCTCGCGGCGCCATTTTGAAGTCAAAATAACACTTGCCCTTGCTCATAGATTTTTCGCTATTTTCCGCCCCCTTGTGGGGGCATTACAAGTGGTCTTGAAGGATTTCGCTGATAAAAGTTGAAGTGAGAGGTTATTGATTTCAAGAAATGTTGACATCTTCAATGTTCCAAGAGCTCTATAATTAGGAGTCAAGATTCCCTCCGTTTTGGAGGCAAGTTACTGCTTTGCTAGGTGAGTCACTAAAAATGCAAGCTAACAAGCAACGGACGTTTTGCTGGACAATCGACGTATTTCTACCTTTTGTCGTGCCAATGAATTGACGTTAAATGAAAGTCTCAATGAGTTAGTAGTCTTTGAAAAATGCCTGTAGTGCGAGTAGGAAAACAATCATTCACGCAATCGGCCTGATTAATCTTCAGTGACACTAGAATGCATCTTTTTGGAAGAAAAAAAAAATCCAAGTCAGTGTGAGGATAACATGCAAACATCTCACGGGGGGGATGACATTCAATCCTTGGTTCTGTCGACTGTGATGCAGATGGGCTAAGCGCTAGGTCACCGTGCACTCCCATTTTGATGTAACACTCGTGTGTTTTGTTGTTGTTTTAGTTTTTTTGTCTATATTAAGACTTTGTATTTTGGAAATGGGCACGACAAAACGGAATCAGAACAAAACCAGGTCCAAAAGAGAATGCAGCGGGTTACAGCAAAGAAAGGATTTAATTATAATTGTGTTTCTTCTTTTCTTCTTTGCTGAATTGCGGGTTAAGGTTCACGCTTTCCTGCTGGTGCCCGTTATTTGAGGACACACAATCATTTCAAATGCACTGCGTTCATACAATGCCTTTCATGAATGACATTCACAAAGCTCAGCCATTATCGACGACTTCTTCAACTGACAATCTATTTTATAATATTGGGCGAAATGAAATAAAGGAGCAACAATGCAAAGACTGTCTCTATCTCGGGGTATGTTATTTTGATTTACAATGTTGATTTTTGCTGTGAATGCTGTCAAAGAGCTACAGGAAGATGTGAAGGGAGGAAGAGAGACTGACAGACAGACAGACAAACCTCGCCACTGGCGTAACAGCACATTGAGGAAACAAAATAAAACGGACAAAGTGCGATTTCTTTGAGTTATGTATTTGCCGCTACCAGTTTAATTATGTTCAAACTCACAAAAAAAAAACAAAAGAGACTTAAACATGGTGTACGTAACCACAAACGAGCTCAACCAAACCAACTAGAACACTTTATTGGTTCTCGTAAAAGATTTTGGATGCAAAAAAACAAACAAACAAACAAACACAAAAAAAAGCAAACGCACATAGGAGAGGTCAAGAAATGGGGAGGACTGATTCATGCAAATACACATTGACCATTTTAGAGAGCGAGAAAGAAAGAAAGAAGACCACAGCTGCAGAACAAAAGCATCTTTGTGAGTGATTGGAACCACATTTTCGACCTCTTCCTCCTCCTTCTTCTCTTTCTCCTCCTCTCTCTCACCCGACATCTCTGAACAGCTCAAACAATTCGCGTCTAAGGTTTAATAACGATTCTGTGTGTGAGCATGTGGCTCGAGTCTGACTGGTTTGCACAAAAACAAACCTTCTCTCGTGTCGGTCCAAGCGCCGGTGAAGTAGTAGGGCAGTGGAGCAGTGCTTTCCACAGTCCTCCTCCCAGCGAGGTGAACTTGCTTTCTCTCACTCCGTCGCTCAGTCTGGCTCAGAGCACAGTGGAAAGCCTCAGAAGAAGCCTCAGAGGCCCAAGCCAAACAACGAGCGTGTCTGCGTCCTATGAGAAAGGTAGAATTGCTTGAAATATACTCGAGCGTGGCCCGGCTCCCCTTTGTGAGGACAACGTGCCCTTGTGCACAGGAGGGAGCACACCGTCTTCTCTTTAATATGCATCTGTGCTTGAGAGCAAGCGCTCAGTAGGAGTTGGTTTGACTCACGGAGAAATGCTAATTTTAAGTATAAAGTGTCCCTGTAGGTGGACTACAAGGTAGACTTATCTACACCGAGACCCGTTGTATAAGGTTCAGTTTCGTAAAGGGAGTGAAAATTCAAAGAACAAATGCATTTCTCTGCATTAGAATACATCCTGTGGGATCGAATGTAGATGGGGTTAAACCGCTGCAACCATAAAATGAATTAAAAAATTGAAAAAAAACCCTTTTAAAATTATCGCAAAATGTAGAGGATGAAAATTGCTTAAAAGATAAAGCCAACTACATACTTTGGATCCTCAACAAAAGTTCTTCTGTCCTTGTTGTCAATTGAGCCCAGTGGGTCTTAACCTGGTTCGGTGAATTGGTCTCAGGGGTTCGACAGAGCGGCGGCCCGGTAGTCCAGTGGTTAGCACGTCGGCTTCACAGTGCAGAGGTACCGGGTTCGATTCCAGCTCCGGCCTCCCTGTGTGGAGTTTGCATGTTCTCCCCGGGCCTGCGTGGGTTTTCTCCGGGTGCTCCGGTTTCCTCCCACATTCCAAAAATATGCATGGCAGGCTGATTGAACACTCTAAATTGTCCCTAGGTGTGAGTGTGAGTGCGGATGGTTGTTCGTCTCTGTGTGCCCTGCGATTGGCTGGCAACCGACTCAGGTGTCCCCCGCCTACTGCCCGGAGACAGCTGGGATAGGCTCCAGCACCCCCCGCGACCCTAGTGAGGATCAAGCGGTTAGGAAGATGGATGGATGGATGGATGGTTCGACAGAGCCTCTGCCATGGAGGTGAAGACACACCCGACTCAAGATGTCAATTAGTTATGACACACCCGCTTGGCCATCGCTGGCTGCAGATGATCACGTTACATTGCTTTTCCAATCAGTGCTGCGGGAAATTTAGTTCGCTCAAAAACTATACGTCACGGAACTATACTTGGCCATGTAATTTTATTTACTTTTCTCGGTTTTTCATAAATGTGTGGGGTTTTTTTTAATGTCTCGAATTTGTAAAAAATACAATGTTTATTTTTCACTCATGAATTGTTCAGTGAATGTGCATAATGAACTGGTTGGGTTCAGTACCTGTAACAAGGTTAAGAACCACTGATTTAGCTATAATCTGCTGAGCAACGAGGACGTTTATCTGCTTTGTGATTGCTTTAAATTGATTAAGGTGCATGAATGTGGAATTATAATTAAGTTCCGCCTACTCTCACAGCCTCTTGGTTTCACATTCTTTGGTTAGTATTAAATGTGCTACATTATCCTTCCAAGCAATGGGTTAGCCAGGAGCCACTTAGCTTAACTTAGCTTAAATGTAATTTAACAATTAAATGCTAGTTAAATGTTTAAAACACAAAAATCAATCTGCCAGCACCAGATTGACCAAATAGCAGATTTTATACAATAAGGGACAACCATATGAGCAGAGTAAATATGCTAGCTTTTTATGAGCTAGCTACTTCACGTTACATTGAATCTTTATGCTAACCTAATTGGTAAAATAACTGTTTTCGTGTTGAACGCCGAGTTCTTTCCTAGTGGCGTATAATTATTCATTCATTCATTCATCTTCCGAGCCGCTTGATCCTCACTAGGGTCACGGGGGGTGCTGGAGCCTATCCCAGCCGTCTTCGGGCAGTAGGCGGGGGGACACCCTGAATCGGTTGCCAGCCAATCGCAGGGCACACATAGACGAACAACCATCCACGCTCACACTCACACCTAGGGACAATTTAGAGTGTTCAATCAGCCTGCCACGCATGTTTTTGGAATGTGGGAGGAAACCGGAGCACCCGGAAAAAACCCACGCAGGCCCGGGGAGAACATGCAAACTCCACACAGGGAGGCCGGAGCTGGAATCGAACCCGGTACCTCTGCACTGTGAAGCCCACGTGCTAACCACTGGACTACCGGGCCGCCCGGCGTATAATTAATGGACTACATATTAAGATATCCTTTATTTGTCCCGCAAAGGGGAAATTACAATCAGACTTCAGAAAGGAAAACGCTGGGTAGGGAGAGGGAAAGAAAATATGCGCTGTTACCCAAGTGAATACTAAAATAATAGCTATTGTGATAGCAGCCACGACTGATTCATAATTGGAGAATGATTTCAATGTAGTGTTAGAGGTGAGGAATGTGGAACGACACTGTCATATTTGCCTGCTCAGTGCGCACGGCCCGCTGGATAGCTTGGCCCTGTTCACCTCAGAAATAGACCAAAAGATGACCCCCTCCACCACCAACACCACACCCCCACCCCCGCATCACAAGATCTTCACCCTGGTGCACACCATCACTGTTTCTAATGTGTTGAAGTAAATATATCAAACAGTATGGTCGTTTCAAATAGCATAAAGCCACGAATGCCTTCACGAGCGCCACGTGTCAATCATTCCACACTTAAATACAAGGTGTACACGAAATGTTCCAGGACAGGTGTCACAAAAGACAAATTGCAAATCCAAACGATTGGATTCTTCCGATATCCTTCACAGCTCTGCTGCCATGTTTTAACAACGTGTCTCCGTGAATCAACTCACTTGGTTCCAAATCGAGTGAGGAGGGAAGTTGCTGCAGCATGGCGATGTTCTGCTCAGCCAGGATCTCTCCACTGCTTCTGGCATCGTGAGCTGGTACACTCAACGACAGTCACTTCTTCTCGTGCACTGAACGAAATTAACCCCGCAAAATCTTTTTCGAGATGTTCTGATTTATTGTCTGGCACCGCATGGAAATTTGTATTTGACAGACGTAGCTACTTTTCAGATACATCTTGTTTGTTTCATGGTCTTGTGACACTTTTATGGATTTTCTACTTCATGTTTTGGGGACTTCCCTTTTTCTAAGAAGATTAAGCAGTTGAAATGGCAGATATGTTTTTGAATTTATTTCCAGTTCCGAGAAAAATCTTCAGATTTGATTGCGTAAGCAGAAATAATGCCGTTCTAGTGCCTTACGAAGACATTTGAGGAATCGATTTCTTTGTATTTGTTAGTGTTTCCCAAACTTGATTGACACATTTTACATGGGAGGGAAGAACATTTAATTGTTCTGCCCGGCACTATATATTGCTGGCATATATAGTTGAACTAAGAGACATTATTATTTGTTGTTCATCAATAATATGTGGACAAATACAGTGAGATTGGATGATTTCCCTCGGCACATCTGTTCATAGTTCATGGAACACAAATGTGCCATGGCACAGTGGTTGGCAATCACTGGTTGACCAAATATGGTTCCGTGCACTATAAAGGGCCACCGGGAGAGTATATGGGATGCTGTGGTGAGGCTTAAATGTTGGGAATGTGGCTTATTGAGCCTTCCACGTGTTCCTTTGCTAATAAGCAGAAAGGTATTCCATTTGCCTTTCTGCTATCGTACTTCAGAGTCTTCGTTTCAATTAAACCTGAATGTGTACGTCACAAAGATAGTCTGCCCAATTAAACTGGAACTGGAACGGACTTCAATGCAAAGAACAAACAAACATGCAAACTCTGACACATTTTTGTGTGTGTGTGTGTGTGTGTGTCAGAAAAGCTGCAGACACCTCACTGTCAGACCTCGAGCAGGCTCGGATGAGTGATTGGGAGGCCAAATTGAAACGGGCAACGGCTTGTTGCCAAAAATGGAAACGTGCCTGAAAGGCCTCCAAAGTTTTGCTGCCTTCCCAAGGGTTTCGCACATCAATCAAAGAGCATGCTCACATCAGCTGCAACCTTCGGGTGTTGACATGTGCGACTATCCTGCGATGGGTTGGCCTGTATGGGTTGGCTCAGTTGTTTCTATAGTGTCTTGTGCAGGCGTGTGCTAAGCACTGCAAATATGTGCAACACAAATCGTACTGTTCAAACCACCAGCAAAAGAAACCCAAGAAGTTGTCCCTCAAGTCAGAGTTGTCAATTCCTCTTTTTCAAACTTTGCGGTGGGATTTCTCACGATATCAGAGCTGTCTTCCTTTTGTCAGCTCTCAACAAACAGTTGACTTGACTTGACTTGTTGACAACTAATGCTACCGTCTGTCAATTTGATAACTGTTTTTTTTTTTTTGAAAAATTACACCTGATCTTTCTTTTAAACCTAAAAACAGAAAAATATGCGCGCATCTTTCCGACGGTCTGGATCACTGATTCCCAACCATTCTGAAACGTCCATGCAGTTGCTGCAAATGTCGGTATGATTGGTTGTTTGTCTTAATATGTACCATGACCTTGTGCTAACCATCCACTATGAGGCATGCAGTTCAAATAAATATGTCTCAAGAAACGAAGGACTATTTTCTTTGTCGCCAAACTTGGTTTTTTTCCCCCCCTTGAAAAAGTCCGCCAACATGTTGTGTGTTTGGATTTTGGGGGCGGAGGTGAGGGCGGGGGGGATAAATATCACAGCAATGACTCATCCTGATACTTTCTGTTGACTATCGTGCCCATAAAGTTAGCGCTTCAACGTGTCGGTGTGTAGCTACCTGTATTGCCGCCATCTGCGACAAACAAAGTCTGTTATTAATGTGAAAACATGTGGTTACCGGCCTCGTAATTCACAGGCATGAAAGCTCACCCGTAGTACGAGCTGACTGCTTCGGGTTAAGAGTTAATGATGACAGCCTGGATTGTTTAGCTCAGCCCAAAGCAGTTCGTAGCCTGGAGGAAGCACAATCACAATCCAGACTCGACTGGAGTTTCCTGCCCCAAAAGTTGCCGCACGCTGGGACCGTGAAGGTAGCACCCTGGGACCGTGAAGGTAGCACGCACACCCATAGAAGTCCGATTTTTACTCGCGTGAGAGCGAGAAAAGTTTGCAGTCACAACTTTTTTTTTATTTTCCCACCCCCTTTCTCTTTCTCTCCCAGCGAGTTGCCAAAAGCGTCCCAACATCTGGAGGACGAGGGGCGAGCCGGAGAACGTTTTTCGGGAGGCGGGGAGGAAGAGTCGAGGGGCAAAACGGGGATCTCGAGTGGAGGAAAATGCACTGAAATGTTACGGGGTTGTTTTTGGGTGGGGGGGGTGCACTTAACCGGCGTGCTGTGGATAAGCTCCGTGGAAGTGTGTAGATAAGAGTGGAGGGGGGCGAGGAGGAGGGAGGAGGAGGACTCGGAGGGTGAGAGAAGCCCACCTGGAGAGGTCAGAGAATGAATTAGCCAAAAGCTTCGATATTCCGCGACCCATCCACACACACAAACACAAGGTGAGCTCGTTTCGTCGTCTTTGTTGTTGTCGTGTGGCGTAAAACCACGTTCGATTGCGAGCTCATGAAAGTTCTTGTCACTCGAGTCCTCAGCATGCAGGGACTCGTTAAGGGAAGCAGACGCGTGTAATTAAAGTAAAGCAAACAGTGTTTAACTCGCAACTATCTTGGGAAAAGTTGCCTGAGTTTGAAAGTGTCCTTTCTACGTGACTGGCTTGACTTCTTTTTTTGAGGGGAGGGCGGGGAGGAGAAACGAAACTGTTTCACCTTCCTTCCCAATTGAACTTTATTGATGAATTTGGGATTGCATTCGCCGATTGCGGGGTTTGCAAATACATAAACGTTGGTTTGTTCGACTCTTTTTAATGGCGAAAGTCGTCAAGGTAGTGAAACAGCGGGAGCGCGCAAACAGCTGGCCAGCTGAGTGGCACGCGCACGCCAAACACACTGGCACGTGATTGAACTCGAGTTCCAGTTTTCGCATCGATCGAGATTGTTTGCATTGTTGTTGTTTTTATTCACGGTTCGTGTTTCATATCCAAGTGAAGAAATTCGGAATTGAAAGATCACATTTGGTGTTATCCGGCTGTCGTCACTTGATCAAACTTGACAATGCTGTAACACTGACTAAATATTGGACCTACTTTATTTGCACTACCTGATGGTGACATATTAAATTACAAAAAAATAACACGCCGAATGACTTTTTTGATGACTCACGTGCTCACAGCCAGCATTCTCTCCCTGTCATTGTCAAAACACCACATGGTGGAATGTCCGACTAACTCAAAGACCTGTTTGTCAACCGTTGCCATCAATCTTCCTTTCGCCAAAGCGTTCTAACCCGTTTGAGTTATTTTCTCATTTCAATAGAAATTTTGAATTTCAATAGACATTTTAGAAATGGATTTTATTCTCCATTCAAATGAGCTTCTTGACAATCGGTTCAGAGTAGCCGGTTTTCTCAGATTTGTTAAGAGTTTTGAAACAACTTGGAACCTGACTGGAAGTTTTGTGGATGAGTTTTTGTCAAGGTGCCATATGCAATATCTTAATGAACAAATAGGGGCACAAGTACCACGAGGCTTCCTTAGATGATATGCTAAATAACCACTTCCAATACATAGGGAGGCTTATAAAATATTTTAAACTCCAAAATAAGAAACCGGGAAGGGCTTAACTGCTTACACAAATTTCTGATGGGACTAAAGTACGCCCTGGCCACAATGAAGGGCCATCCCTGCAGAGAAACTACTGTTTCCGGTGAATGCCTTGATAAAAGGTAAATATTTTCCATGTAAAAGCAATTTCCAATATGAACGGCAGCATTGAAGCATTTCATGTTAGAAAAACACAGTGAGTCAAAACCCAACATGATGACGCCTTTCCAGTATTGAAAGAAAACAAACTGTCTGCTGTGTCTTTTTACTACTTTAAGAATATTTTAATATCGCTGGTGAAAAAGGTTCAATCTCCCACTATGAATCACTGAACACAATAAGCATTTGCTCGTGTTATTCAGATCACAATGGTTTTCCCCGCACTGATAGTGTTTAACCATCCCTTTCCTTCAGGCTAGCTCTCGGGCCCCTCCACCTCCTCGGAAAAGAGCCAGGCCTACGCCCATGGATGAGGAGAGGAGTGCTCCCGCCATCTCCCCAGAGCCGCCAGATGACGGGGACCCGTGTCCAGCAGCGCCCTTGACCAGTTTACACATAAATGCCAACATCGAGATTGAAAATAGCACCTTGAGCCCAGCGACAAGTCGTGGTAAGATAACAGGTTAGATCTTTTGAAATTGTAAGCGAAACATTGCAGAAACGATGGCTTGATTAAGCTGGGTGAAGCATTTTTTTTGTTTGTTTGTTTTATGATGCATCAACTTTGTGCAGCTAGCACAAAGGACACACCGAGTAGGGACAGTGGGATTCCTCGAAGGAAAATGATCTTTCAGTTTGAGTGTAAGCAGATTTTTCATGAATGTAAACATCGTTAGTGATCACAGCGGACTAGTGGTGAGCGCATCTGCCTCACGGTTCTGAGGTTTCAAGTTCACATCTCAGCTTCGGGCTTCATGTGGAGTTTGCGTGTTGATCCCAGGCTTGTGTGGGGAGGTTCTCTCTGAACTTACTGCCACGTTACACACAAAAAAAAAATGCAAGTTGGCTTCATTGAAGAGTCTAAATTGTCAGTAAGTGTGAATGTGAGCATGTGTGCCCAGCTCTTTAATGCAGATGACTCTTCTCGCGCTCGGGTCAGCTTGGGTAGGCTTCAGGTCACCCGCAATCCAAGCGAGGGAAAAGCAAAAAAAATGTCATTTGCTGTGACTGTCACATAACTGCGAGCCTTCTTCATTTCTTTTTCTTTTCTGTTTGTTCACCCAAAGCTCCGTGATTTGTGATATTGTCACAGATAGTTAAAAAAACAAAAACAAAAGCAAATTAGCATGTAATATGACATGATGAATGCTGAGCTTAGTTCAAATGGGCTGGCTCGAAGTGAATTTGTCTGATGTTGTGCAGAACAGGGTCACTATTGAGCCAATAAATCTGTGGTTGCAATGGTAGAATCTCTGATTCACTATTGAGAATTGTGCCACAGTTTTTTGTTTTTTTTTTTTTTTAGCATTTGCTGCTCCCGGGTTAAATGATTTTGTTGAGCTGAGCTTGGTTTTGCTTTTGGGTGGGAAATAGTTGCTTCCTCTTGTGATGATGATAAGAGCCACAACAGTTGATTGCTCATGGTTTTGTGGTTCCTTGATTGACGTGAGAGGGGAGTCAAGATGAATTCAGCTCATTGGAAATGATTCACGCAGCTACGCATCCGCAGGTCCAACGCTCGTTGAAAATGACCCAAATTGGGTTGTTTTGCTTTATTCATTTGACTCAACTTTTTAAAAAAGCTGCCTCAATCCCTTCTTGACCCAACTGTTCTCAGAATGACCGTAGGAACTGTGAGGCGTATGCAAAGATTGACATGTTATGTTGCCATGGCAGCCTGCAACAAAACTCTTCCATGAAAGCTTTTAGTTTTTGTTCCAACATTAACGTTTGTTGTGCTGGCTACTGTCTGGATCATCTGACATTCATATTGTGGGATTAGGACGATTGTCGTTTCGAATGAAAATACCTCAGGAAAGCCTTTTAAGTTATTTAAAAAAAAAATAGCAGGGTGGTGCCTCAACATGTTCTTTGACTGACTTTACCTGTGCAAACTCAGGAATCCGTCGCAAAATACGACTGGGCTTCTTCCATTCAAGCCGGGCTGCCTGCCTGCCCGCCTGCTTGTGTGTATGCGTGTGTGTTGCGGGTACGTAGGTGAGCCAGGGCAGGGAGGAGACGATTGGTCAGGCTACCACAGAGAGCAACAAGGCCTTGCTTTCAGTGCGCCACTTCTCACCCCAACCCCCCCCCCCCCCCCCCACTCCCCTTCATATAGAGAACGCAGGACTTTTTGGGGACAACGCAATAAGCACAACTACAGTGCAAAACACATCTGACAGAACACCAGATACAGTATTTGCCTAGCCAGCACACACTCATTAAAACTGTTTTCTCTTGCAGTTTGCATGACCAGCTTATGACACGACAGTGCGTCTCTTTGATTTCCTACAAAGTGGCGCAAGACTTGTTCACTCCCTCGTGCTGATGTCATGCTCAAAGATGCTTTCAAAACGCAAATATAACAAGACCAACAATTGTTGTCTGAGTAGCGCTGTACGCCTTTTTTTTTTTTTTTACAAACAAGCAAATGCAAATAGAATAATAACTGTATATATTGTTTTGTTTAGGAGCCCGAGAAAGACTTTCAGACCCTGAGCAAGCGAAAACATCCCGTTGTGATATTCACATCTACGTAAAACTATCGGAACACCTCATGAACAGAGGGGAGAATGACGAGGGCGTTGCATAGACACATACCTACCTACCTACCTACCTACGAACATAGACACAAATGGTAGAGGTCCGTCTTAGCCAATGGGATGCCAGGAATATGCTAAGTAATAGCCAATGACAGAGCAGCTATAAGTATGTTGCGTTCAAGAAAATCGGAACTGCGAGTAGCAGCCCAAACTGTATTTTTAACTTTTGTGTCTTGAAATTTCTTTTGTAACAAGAGGCAATATTTTCTGGTTGAGGCATTTTATAATTTGAAGAAACAGTATTCTGACAAATGGCAAATGGCAGCTTTGTCAAATTGACATCTTTTCAGGAGTGCCCGATTTAGCGGCACAAATCGAAATCGACCCTCAATCTTTATATTGAGGCAGCGATTATAAAATGAACCCAGCGCTCGCACAACAAATACATCAACGGAGATTATGTTTTCAAGCCATTTTGGTGTGTCGTAATTTGCGAACTGAAATGACACGATTTATACCAAAGTGTACACAATTTGATGATGAATGTGTAGCGACCCAGCATGCGTAACAGACTGCAGAGAGATGTCTATATAGCGATTCGGTCATCCCTCCTGATTGTGTTTTCAGCCTTTCCTGCTCGAAGTAAGTCAAGCTCCCCTCAGCAGCTCCAAGGCCAGGAAATGGTGCCGTGTTTTGACAGATGTGCGCTCCTCGCTGTTGGGAATGTTGCTCTCTCGCAGACATGAAGATGCAATGAGGCTATCTGTTTACGTAGGAAACCCTCAGCGCCATATGCTAACCCCTCATTCACTTTTACCACTGGCATTTCTTTTTTTTTTTTGGCCTCCTCTTCAGTGTTTTTGACCCACTTCTCTCGTGCTACTTTATCATTTATACTTTATTCCTTTACTAATGACTTGATTTGCGTCTATATATAGCCGATGATATTACCGTGATATTTTCAATACAAGGCAAGTCCAACTGCGTCATTCTTTTCGGAGTCAGTACCACAGAATTTTATTGCTTCCTCTTGTTGTTTACAGACAAGTGGTTCACGTACTGTCGCCGAACGCACTCAATTTTCACAGTTTGCGAGCATTTTGTACCTGACTGACAGCCGGGGTGGTGTCGAAACCAATTCCAGTCTCTTGAGGTAGAAACATTTTGAAAAAAACGATGGATGTAATCGGTTTTTGGTTACATTTGGTGATTGTAGTCATTGTTGATTTCTTTTTACAAATACACTCACTTTGTACAATGAGGTCCAACGCAAGAGCTGTCTGAGCACAACTGCGTTCAAGAACGATAACGCTGTTTAGGTACAGTACTTTACAGCAGTGTTTTGAAAAAGGTCTCATATGAGATCTCTTTAGATTCTCGCTGGAAAAAAAAAACTCAACTTAAACTGTCCATAGGACTCGATGCAATTGACGTTATGTTTTTACATTTTTAAACATTTGAAGTTCATCTGCCGGATGACTGGCTTAGTTGGCTGCAACGCCTGCCGCCCGTAACAGCCGACAATGAAAATAAATGAATTGATCTTTCCGTTTATCCAGGTCTACGCCAAACTGTATCGGGTTACTCCTTGGCCCATGCACCACTGCGCTCTCACTAACCATGTAAACTTTAAAAGCAAATCAACAGACAGTGATGAAAACCAGGCCTAACTTAATTTGTGCTTGGCTGAGTTCATTATTTCAATCTTCTAAAAACTAATAAGTGGCTTTCTAATGTGTGTGGTATTGATTTAGTGAGGTTTCATTGTTATCTGTTGACAAATTCAACACGTTGAACCGCATTGTTCGCCTCTACTGTATGCTCTCACACTGCACGACAACGTAATTGGGACAATAAATAACTTGAGTGGCATTTCAACTGCGGCCGCTTTCAGGGTCGACCTAGCGCTCTGTAGAAGAAAAGTACCAATTTGGAAACAGCTTTTGGGTTGCAGGACTTGAATCACACCATCCTGCATGAGTCTGAGGCGTAGTAGTCAATATTTAGTTCAACTTACAATGATTATAATTCCCCTTTTATATACAGTGCACTCCGCTTAATAGAACACCATTGGGCCGAAGCGCTTCTGTTCTACTAAGCGGAGTTTCTATTAACCGGAGACACTTTATTAGGTACACCTTCAGACACGTCGACGACCAAGTTATGCACGCAGAAAACCCCCTGCTGACGAGTTAGAAGAGATATTTCGACTGTGGACGTCCATATCTTTAATCAAACAACAAAACAACAACTTTAATCAACTTCAGTCAAACATCTCCAATCACGAGAAAAATTTCGTTACTTTTGTCTGGAAACAGGAGTCCGTAATTTTGCGGTTGACTTCCCTCTCAATGCGCTGGATAAGAGGGAAGTCCTGGAAACCGCGGGCGTACCTTCTGAGAATCCGGCAATGCATCGTATCGTCTGAGTATGTCCTTCATATCCGCAGGTGATAGCCCTCGTCTCTTGAATGAAGTTGAAGCCATTGTGACGTGCGTGTGTCTATGTGTGGAGTGACGCGTGCTACCTGTTACTGTATACGGCTAGAACTACCGCGTTTTCTCGCGATAGTGGTACAGTATCGCGATAGCTACACTTCGAAAACCACTAGTTTACAATGTTCATTGCTTACGGCCTGTTCTATTAAGCGGAGATCTGTTCTACTAAGCGGAGTATCTTTATAGGAAATTGCATTAGGCAAATCCGTTCCAGAGCCTTTTGCTCTACTAAGCGGATTACTCTATTAACTATTGTGTTAGTGTTCTATTAAGCGGAGTGCACTGTATTGACAATTTCACGCACCAATAATGGCAACCCGATAACATGATGAGCTGTCCGCTGTAGTGACCGCTGTCCCTGAAAAGGTTAAATTATGGATTTTTTTGGGGGGGCGCGGGGGTCCGAAAAACAAGCTGCAGTCTAAATATTTTGATATTTAGTTTGATCATCTCGTGTTTGTTCCATCGCGAAACTGCAGTATGGTCTCTCCTGTGCTGTGTTGGGATGCAACTATGAGCCCTGCTTGTCTCAGTTGAGTCACAGGTTCATTGAGGCCAATGTCGAATTTAGTTTCCCACTGAGATTGAAATAACCAAGGTGCAATTTGGGGCATTTTTTACAGCGTATTTGAAGTACAGAAATGGAGGGGGGAGACTTCCTCCCGCACCTCGCAAACGTCTGAGAAAGTGTTGCTCTCGCTCACAAGCACACCAACACACATTTACCGATGACAGACTGTGTCAACACCACGTGAAAGGCAAGAAGCAAACTTTCACGGCAAACCATTTGGTTTTGAATTCATCTTCAAACCATCTGAAGCCGTCTTTTATCGTGTTGTTTCCTGATTCATTTCAAATTGTTGCCAGTGTCCTTGAGCTCCCCAAGCTGTGAATTCTCTCAAAAATATTCAAGTTCTGCCTGAAGTTCTTTTGTACCACTGCTTCCGTCATGTTTAGATGTGAAACTCTCCAGCGCATTTGCGTGCACAGTACCTGACGGGCAGTGTGCTTTCCCATCATTTTCACCATATCGACTCAACAATGTGCCGTGCTTGCTATTTTAACAACTCTCGTCACTATTTGCAGTCTACCGTATTTTCCGCACTCTAAGGCGCACCTAAAAGCATTCAATTTCCTCAAAAGCCGACACTGCGCTTTATAATCCGATGCGCCTTAAATGTGCATCAACATTCTCATGCCTTGGACGTAGCATTTTAAATGTTCGGTAAAGCGCTTTGTTACAGCTGCAGCAGTTGTGAAAGTGCTCAATAAGTAAAGCTGTATTGTATTGTATTCCCTTTAGCGTAGCTCCATCTAGTGGATGCATAACGTAACCACAGCCACTATTGTAGCTTTTATTCTATGCGCCTTATAATGGGGTGTGCCCCATATATGAAAACAGTTTTAAAATAGGCCATTTATTGAAGGTGGGTGCGCCTTATCCTCTGAAGTGCCTTTATAGTGCGGAAAATACAGTAATTTTACCAGTGAATGACAATGACAATTGTATTAGATTTTTATTCTTGTTTTCTGGAAGATGTTTGTCTTCTGAATACTCATTTCACTTATTTCTCGGTGAACATTGAAAAATGCAAGCCGTGCCGCCAATCACAGCATAGGCTACGTTGATGTCTTTTGAGGCGATCCAGGGCAAAATTTCGGCTTTTACAGTGAACTATGTCACAACATTTACAGAAACCCCGAGTGGAACTTTTACTTGTTAAAATAAGGATGCCTGCCAGTTTATACCACTTCTACTCATTTTAAGGATCCTGCTTCACACATTCAGCAATTACTTAGTGTTATGAAAGAATATAGTATAGGTTATGGTGCTGCACGTTCTGGAGTCTATTGTGGCTGTCTGTGTTGTTCATTAAGTCATCTATTCTATGATATACTTGTCTCTCATGTAATGCCGTTTCATGTCAATGGGGACCTATTGAGCTGGGGTTTTTTTTCTTTTTTAATCTTGATGTCATGTCTTCAGCAGCACTTTTCAAAATGAGCAAAAACACCGAACTAAATGTAATGAGTTCAATCAAGTGTAACAGTTATTCAGGTGCAGGAAACAAGACAAATCTCCGAGACACTGTAACCCAATCAATGTTTGAGACCAGACAGTTTTAGTTATTAATGAGCTGCTATCGCCGTCATTCGTTGAAGCTAAAATCCCTCCTTTTGGACACATTCCTGTTATTAGTGTGTGTGTGCGTGTGTGTGTGTGCGCGTAAACCAGACTGCAGTTAAACAATTAGTTCCACTATTCTTTTTCTTTTCAGTGTGTGAGTGCTTCCTGCATGAATTTGTTTTTGTTTGGTGTTGGATTCAGATAAAACCGTCCCAACCAGAGTTGTGTGTTCCTCGTGTTGTGACCGTTCTGGTCAAAACCCTCAGTGTTCGTGTGTGGTTTCAATCAGTTCCAGTTGTTACCGCTGGCCAGGCAGATACTACAGTACAGTCCCCACTAGCACTGTGATACTAAACAGAAGTCTACTTTGTTTTCAAGCGGTTAAAAGTGCTCGCCCCAAAAAAGTCCTCATATGATCACAATATTGTATTAGCCAATAATTAAGGATCACACCCAGGCATCTATACGCGCTTCTTCGGGTAAGCTTTTCTATTTTTATTTATTTTTATTTTTTTTGGAGGGGGGGTGTAAAATTTAAAAAATGAATAATATTTATAATAAATGTATGTATCCATAATTCCATTTTCTATACCGGGTTATATATGATCTGGAGCCAATCCCAGATTAATTTAGGCAAGACCCGCCTCAGTAACACAGTCATAAAAGTTTTGCGTGAAAATATATTGTGTCATGTGTAATAAAGTAACATTTTACTGCATATTCAACTACTTCTCTGTCCGTCACTTGATTTCAAATAAAGGACGGTACTTGTCTGTGTTTTCCCTGCATGTCATGAAGGCGCAGCAGCCGATTGTTCTTTTGGCATTCTCAAGCGGCAGAACGTTCTCCTTCAACCCTAAACATCGCCGTTACAGATGTCGCGTCTGCTCTGCAGGTGCTACGCGGTTGTGCTAGGGGTTGAGATTAATTGTGACACTGCGGCGAATAAGATTGGAGAATTCCAGTTGAGGAAACACAGTCTCTCTACATCTCGAAATGATCTCTGCTGTTATTGTTGCGTGACCTTTAATTAGAGTCAGTGAAGTGTCATCATTTGACCTGATTGGCTGTTATTCATGAGCGTTCGTGGGGATCGTGCAGACTACATCCAAAGTAACATGATGCATGTCGTTTTGTTAAAGGGCCTATTTAATGACAGTCCTGTATATACATTAGCATTCCATCATATTTTGGGCGATTATTTGTAATCTCTTCTGTTGTTGTTGTTATTATTAGAATTCTTATCATTGACAGTATTTTCCACATCCAAACAGATTTGAGTTCTGTGTTTCTACATACAAATTGGTCATGTGGTAGACAACAGGTTGACTGGGACAGAAAGGCAGTAGAGTTCCCAGTAAAAGAAGCCGGAAGCTATGCTATCCTGCTGACGCTTTAGAACAAGGGTGTCAAATGCATTTTTGCCGCGGGCCACATTGTAGTTACGGTTTCCCTTGGAGGGCCGTTGTGATTGTGAATTTTGTGAAACCATGTAAATGTTGAATCACCTCCACATGTTACATACACAGCACACAACAAATTGATGGATGCCAATTTTTGAAATTAGAAGTCAAGAAAAAGGACTTGTTTAAACATTGTTTACGTTAATGTAAAAAAAGGGTTTGGATACGAGAAAATACTCGCAATGTCTCCATGTTATTATGGATTGCAGATGACAATTTGAAATTTTGGTTCAGACTTTAGCAAGCATCATGGAAGTTGACATGCTTGATTTGCTTTTGCGGGCCATATAAAATGATGTGGCGGGCCGAATCTGGCCCTTGGGCCTTGACTTTGAAACCTGTGCTTGAGAAGATATCACATTGTTTGCATCAGCCCATATAGTAGCTCTGTGTGTTTATGTATTTGTGTATGTGCGTGTTTGCTTTAATAGCTGTGTTTACTGTCAGAGTAAATGTCTTCCGCATTGCCCTTCAGGGATACACACACACACGCAAGCGCACAATGAACACACGCATTCAACACTGCAAACACGCATCAACACATGTACAATATGTGAATAAACAAACGCGCATATTCCCCCAAAACACATGTAAGCACATTGCCCGGGTCTCTTCTGACCTTCATGATTTCTCTGGTCTGATTCGAATTAGAGGCTCATCGTTCTCAGATCTCACTAATGGGGCTGAGGTCAGGCGGTTTGGTGGTTTGATGCTGATGCCAGCAAACAATTGGTTGAGGGCCTGCTTGGATGGCACTAAGGACTCTGGTGGGAATGGGTTTAGTGCTCAGGAACTCCAAAACAAGACCTGCATACTTTTAACCCATAATCCTCCATTGGCAGCAGGAGTCCAAATGAGTCAGTCGGCCGCCCATGCTCGGAACTGAATCAGCTGACCACATGATTGACACGCATAATATAATGTGCAGATGTTATCCTAATATTCAGATAGCAGGTGTTATATACTCACTGGTCGAATCATTATGTGCACTTGCACTTGCCGAGACGTAATGTCACGGTTTGGCGGGGTTGAGGACCCCGAGTCCAGGAAAGCGGGGAGGCGAGGCAGGAGAGTTCTCAAAAATGACAACAGATTCCTTTTTACAACACGTTAATTATGTACCGTAGGTGCAGCATTGCTCATACGCAAACTGTGGGCCTAATAAGTGGAGAGTGCAGAATACTTTGCAAATGGAGCAAAGCTACAGTAGTTTTTCACTTTTATCACACTGGACTGCTTCAGCTAATATTGACACGAGCTACAGTAGGTCAGACATGGACAAGTAGCAGCCCATGGGCCGTATCCCCACCCACAATCAGTGCAGCTTGCGAGTTGGGCTAGGGGGGAAGGAGTGTGGGGGGGGTTTACAACGTGAACGAGTCCCAACTTGTAATGACTCCGATCACTGATTTGGACAAGCTTAACAGCTGCTACAGCTGAGGAACAAAAACACAATTTTGGTAGCAATCCAACTTCAGGACTTAATTACATTGCTCAGCAACTTTCCTCTCCATTCTTGAACAACTGTTAAAAAAAAAAAAAAAAGCAATGAGCGATCAACAGCATTCACAAAGACAAATACGGGACATCGATCTGCGACAAGTATGTTATTGTTCAACTTCAAACTTCAAAACAGCATTGTCACAAAGGTGCTCGGCTGGTCACATTTTCATGGGATTTGACAAAAGCATCCCCCTTTCGAAATGGGCTTCCATTTGGATGGCGTTTTTCTACCGTCACTACTCAAAGCCCTGGACACCGTTTCCTCATTCACGTACTGATGACGCAGTATCAGAAACAACTAGGAGTCCAGTTTCTTGCTCAAGAACATTTTTGATATGGCCGGGGAGTGAACCCACAACCTCTGAGCCCTGAGACGAGCATTCTACGACTGAGGCACGCCACCCCACTTTCTCTTCTCCAAATGACAGCAGGGCATTCAGTTGGCTTGGTCGTGACATTAGCAAGTCCAAGAAACAAAGCACCAAGACACTTAAGCTTAAAAAAAACAAACGTAAATGAAATAGCAGAGTGGGCCCATGATTAAAATGGTGGTTTAATCACTTTATTGAATGACTTACGGCCATTTTCATGGGGACAGCAGTCCGTCTACTACTCTGTGGACGATATGAAATCGCTTTCAATTCCGTTTTTCACATCATGTACATCTATATAACGGCATTCCACACACAGAAGTCAACGGTAATAAGATTGAAACCACACATACTTTTTTTTTTTTTACTCTTTCTCCTATTCTTATAAATGAGGCTGACCTTTGCATCACTCCACTGGCTGCCAACTGCAATTACTCGCCTTGGCGTTTTTAGATGAGCTCAGGCCTGCCTGGCTAGAGATATATATCCGAGCCGCCCGTTTAAGCTGCGGTCACATTGACGGGTATCCAATGCGTATCCGATTTTTACCCACATTTGGTGGAGGCCGAGTCCTGATCGGAGGATATCCGGTGTGTTGCGTTTTGTTGTTGTTGTTTTTTTTTTTGGTTTGTTTGTTTTCTCTCGCTTTCTCTCTTTAGACTGCCATGACCCACATCTGAATTGTGCCATTTGGGAAGCAGCAAATTGAAAGTGTGTCACTTGTGCCATGTCGTGTAAATCAAGTAGAATTTTGAGGAATCAGGGGTGTGTTTCTCTGTGAAAGAAAGCCCCCCCACCTCCTGTCATCTGACATCCTCTTTCTACAGTGTACTTTTCTTTTGCAGCTCAAACCGAGAGACCAAGTGTCAACTTATTTATAAGGCTATGCCAGCTACAAGGGGAAATATATTTCAAGGGCGTACGGAGGGAATGTGAATTTGGAGGTGAGAAGACGGGGACGGGAAAACAGTGAACAAGAGCTGCTAAAATAAATAAACATCGCCGTGAAGTGTTGAGTCCATGTGCAGGACGTGGTTTGGCTTGTGTGTGTGTATGTGTACTTAATAACAGTTTCATTAGAGCAGCCTTTGGTGCCAGAGAATATAAAACACCTAGACTTGCCGCATATTTATCTTTTTTTTTTTTTAGATTATATGTATAGGATGCGTTCTCCTGCTATGTTTTGAACATATATCCTCTCACGCGCATACTTATGGAGCCGCAAGATTTCAGGTTACGAAAGTGTGCGCATAGACCCCCCCCAGAACAGTCCCGGGGGGGCGGGGGGGGGATTGGCTCTTCTTAACGACTTCCAGATGCAAGTTGAGCACAGAAAACACACCAACACAGACACAGACAAATCTATTGCTTTGTTGAAGTCAGCAGAACTGCTTTTTAAATTAATGAAGTGCGTGTGGATGTGAATAACAACAAAGACTTGACATGTATTCACAGACAAGAGAGGATGGCTTGGTCATCATACAAGTAATGGCCAAGAAAAGCAGCTATTCATTCACGAAGTTATATAGTGGGAATCGATTTCAAAATAAAGTTAAATCATGTGCTCTTGGATTTAAAAAAAAAAAGTTATCTAAAGAGCTTGTGTGATTGTTTTTCCAGATGTGGCCAACACCTACACTGAGCCCCTCATATTGAGGTCAGATGTCATCCCGGAGAGGACACAAGGTAACGACGAAGGCAAATGCAAAAACAGCCTCTCGCACACGGAGCTACCGACACCCAGCAGGAGTATCACATGTGAGTAAATAGCACACTCTCACGCACACGGACAAACAAATGGAGAGAGGCTGGCGAAAATTGCGTTTCCATTACATATCACCAGATCGGATGAGTCACATTGTCCTGACCTTTCACAAATTGGCCCACAAAAATGTCCACGTTGTCAGCCAAGTAGGTTACGTTCTTGATTTTTGAACACAAGCAAGTCTGCGGCCAAATCGGCGCGCTTGAAATCAAACGCATTTTCCTCTTTGTCTTCTGTCCTCTGCCTCTCTTCATTCTGGGGAAAATGAGCGTCGTCGTTACCGTGACGACACTGGACAAGTGTGGCCGCTACTGTGAAATTTGCTTCCGTTTGTAAGTCTCATTTAATTGTTCGCGGTTCACTGAACATTATGCTATCAGTCAAATCAAGAAGGAATCCTAATGAAATATTAGATTTAATCAATTGAAAGCCACACTGTCTGATGTCACATTCTCTTCCAGCGGCCTCCAAAGCTTTTTTTCCCCTTCTTCCAGCCTTTAAAAAAAAAATACGTTGAATGCCTATGTGTGCTGCTTTACTTTTTTAATGCACCACATATTTTAGCTAGGGGAAGGGAAAAAAAACAACAACAAAGGTTACGTTTGAGCCCTTGAGGTCCGTACCTTCCTTCTTATGTCAAATGGGCTAAAACAATCAAAAAGAAAAGAAACGGCTCTATCAGAAAGATGCATTCACGATCAAACACTCAACAACTTGTGTTGAGCATTGAACCACAGAACACGAATGCTCATATTTTCCACTGCTGGACTTTTAGATCGCTTTCCCGCTTACCTTGTTTGGTCCGAACTAAAATAGCCGGTGTGAAAAGTGTCTGAGACAGCCGTCTGGACCAACGAGCCAATATTTGATCCGACTAAAAGAGGTGGTTTGAGGTTAGATCAAATTGTGTTACAGTCTACTCAGCTTATTTTGCAGTGTCATAACTTTGTGAACACTTTTCCAACAATGACAGGAAATCGAAGTAGGACTGCCACATTTTAAATTGTACACAAAATACAACATTTTTATTTTTTTTTTACAATATGGGAAGACGATGCTCATGATGACGGAACACTCAAAGGATTGGAATATTATTTCTATGGTTTGATGATTAATTCAGTTAAAAATTCTCTCAAATTTATTGTTGCTCGCCTACGGCTTTCTGTCACGGTCCAAAAATAAAGGTGTTAAGTTAACTATAAACTGCTTAACAGCAAATGTTAAATGTCTGTCAGTTCTTTGAGCTATTTTTTTGTTGTTGTTTTTGTTTTGAAGTTTGTCCCATAAAATTTCTCTTTCTCCTTTCTTCTTTCTACATACATTCTTGCTGCTGGAGGCTGTAAATTTCCCCATTGTGGGACGAATAAAGGATATCTTATCTTATCTTATCTTAAAAGATTGCGCAATATCGCTTTAAGAGTCGTAATTTATAGCCTTGACATTCCAGGAAAAAAAAAATCTGCCTAACCCTTTCAGAAATGTGACGAAATCTATGACTAGAATACATATTGTATTATTGATATTATATTACTATTATGATTATTAGCAAAACCTAATGAGCACAAAAATGAGAGTAGATTCAAAATCAAAGTTTACTTGCATCTCTGATTCATAAATTCAGTAAAAAAAAATTGCGGTTGCCATTTGATTTGCAATTATTTTTCAAGGTACTCTTCCCATGATTTTTTTGCTGTTGTTGTTTTAATTATTTTAACAGAAGAAACCTACTCTGTTATGATACAGCAGGGCGCCACTGATGGCTGCATCCCTGAAATGATTAGTTGTCCTTCTCTGCGTTCCTCCTGCTAGCTCCATAGCGCCAATCCACCTCTCTTCTGTGATGCGAACGTCCCAAAAACCTGGAAATCCTTTCTTTTGAGTCATATCGTTATCAACTGACACCACCCACTTCCCTCCCTCATATTTTCAGTCCAACGTGTCAGCCAAGGAGTCTCTCTCACTCCTTTCGTCTGCAGCTCAGCGACATCCACTGTATCAGAGCCAGAGGTTACACCACCATCGATTGTATATTTGTCTTGCTCTGGCTCCAGTTTGAAGTCAGGCAAATGTTAACCAAATACTTCTACTGTGTCATTTACTCACTTAGAAGTTTGCGCTGTACGCCCACAGCCATGAAGCTAAGTCCCTGAATGATTATGCTCTAAACAATGTGCCTCACATTGTCTAAATATGCATTTCCTGCCATTTTGTAACAATGACTAAAAAGAGCATATGGAGAACGGGAAGGCTTTTTGAATAAGTTGACATATGAGCTCGTGTTGGAGACCTTTTTTTTCGTGCCCTGGAATCCAGTAACTGATGACGCGCACATCCAAACCTGCCCTTGGCTAATAGCTACGTTGTGGCAAGCGACTGACCCGCAGCTCAGTCAGGAAGCGTCTAAGTAGGTGACTGGTGAGTGTGTGAACGTCTGCTGCGTCTGTCCGTGGTTTTGCTTCTCTACCTGTTCTGTCTGCCGTGTGTGTCCCTATTTTCAGGTCCACTAAAGTGCTAGCTTAAGTCACGTGCTTTCTTCCTCCCCCTGTTGGGGTTTTATACGCCTATAAAACCTATGGAACCCGCTGACTCCATATGGTAGGCAGAGCGTCATTTAGTTGGAATCTTTGACCATGCTTCACACTTCACTCTCTTTTCTTAGCGAGGTTGCTTCAACTATCACACGACCACACAAACCAAGGCCGGGTACACACGTTCAGAAAATTGGATTGTTTTTGGTCCGATTTTGCCACGGGCCCAACTTTCTTCTGTCATATTAGATTGTCCTACAAGATTATCCTTATGTCTGAGGTGTGGTAAGAGTGTATTTGTCCTGACATCTGGGTCCATAATTAGCGGGGCTTCAATTTTAAACGTGTTCAATATTTACAGCCTTCACAGGCAGTATGTCAGGAAAGCATGACAGTGTGGACTCTGACGTGAATGGAATGTAGCCCATCAAACACGCACCCTGACTGACGAACGAGGAAGTAGTTGGAAATAATACAAAATATGTCCTACCCGATATTTGTGATCCGATGCCAAGGAGTACTTAGTATTTTCATGCCGCTATTCATCGAACAATACCGCCTTTCTCCAATCCTCTTCAGAAACACCACCACTTATTTTGGAAGTGTCTCTTCTTTGTTTTTGTGAGATCACCATGCGAGATTTCTGCCTGGGATGACTTAGATTCGAGTTTGTTGGTGTGGCAGAATCTTCAGGTGTGTGTTGTTTCGAATTGAGATAATCAGAACAGACCACGCATACAACACGACAGTTTAATTCATTCATTCATTCATTCATTCATTCATTCATTCATTCATTCATTCATTCATCTTCCAAGCCGCTTGATCCTCACTAGGATCGCGGGGGGTGCTGGAGCCTATCCCAGCTGACTTCGGGCAGTAGGGGGGGGACACCCTGAATCGGTTGCCAGCCAATCGCAGGGCACACAGAAACGAACAACCATTCACACTCACACTTCACCATGCATGTTTTTGGAATGTGGGAGGAAACCGGAGCACCCGGAGAAAACCCACGCAGGCCCGGGGAGAACATGCAAACTCCACACAGGGAGGCCGGAGCTGGAATCGAACCCGGCACCTCTGCACTGTGAAGCCGACGTGCTAACCACTGGACTACCGGGCCTCCCACGACAGTTTAATGAATAAATAACTTAAGATTTTGAAAATCCTTGCATTTACCAGGCCTCAGGCACATAAAATGACTCAAGGCATGTGCTGAGGTCATGTCTTGGTGAAATCTGCTTATTAGTGCGCATTTGTTTGCGTGGAGTGTGAGGAAACGGAAGCCAAAACAGAAGGTTTCTCGACACTGACGTTGCGATGACAATGCAGCACAAGCATGTGCCTGGCGCGGGGCCTACGACCGGCCGTCTGAAAACAACGTGCCGCGAGCGCTGCTAACGTTTGAGTGCGAGTCAGGCCGACGCACTCCTCATCGGCGACGTCATGAACCTGACTTTGACGTCAGGATCCCAGCAGGATGTGCTTGTTTAACGACCCTGCCTCCCCACGGCCATTTATTAGTGAGCGGTTCGCTGTAGTGTTTATGACACGAGGCCGACTTTGAAATGCTGGGTTGTTGTTTTTCTTAAAATAAGAAAAAAAATGGATCTTGATTCCTCTCTGACTCATGCTATACTTCTGCAAGAAGACCGATCGTTTTTTTTTGTGCAGATGTGTCGACAGCCCCTGAAAGTATGATGTCTTTCACAAAGATGACGATGGATTTCTTTTTTTTTTTAAATTTGGGGGGGGTTGTTTTATGCATGTTGTCATCACGAGCTGTGCAATTATTTAATCAGTAAGGAAATTTAGCAGGACAGTGACAAACGACACTCAGGGGGTCACTTCAGTAGCTGCAGCCGATGAATGAGATCCAGCCCAAGAAATACGGTCAAAAATTCCGATATTTCAAACAATGTTCAGGTTTCTGCTATACACACACACACACACACACTTTATACAGTATCACAACCAGTGCTCCCTTCCGATCTCTCCGCAGATTCAAACTGCAGCAGTGGAGATGAAGCCGTGAGAGCCAAACATAGTCATCCTAGTGGCTCATGCCAACAGAGGATAAGTACAGAGATGAACACGTCTCTGGGCTGGGGAAGGAGATGTCTAAGTACAGGGCAGCCGAGATATGTCGAGAAAGGGGGTAGAGGGTGTGGGTGTGAATGAGGAAGGGTGCGCTGTGAGCGTTTGTGACTCATGTTTAATTGCACACTCTGGCACCTTGCGCTTAATAATATGCATCATAATATATGGATCGGGGACGACACGTGCTGCAGTTTCCTCGTCTCATCCTGTCAACACCACACATTGGCCCGATTTCGCTGTTATTTTTAAGCACTGCTGATTCATTGTCGATGAGTCACCTCTGCGCAAGTCCTCCTTGCTCCAAATATCTAACTTACAAACAGCGACCCACTTCTTTGCCTTCTCTCTCTCTCTCTCTCTCTCTCGCTCACGTTCTCTTCATCTCACTTCTTGACATTCTCAATTTCAGACAAAGGGACCTTGTGTTTTTTGGGGGGGAATTTTTTTTTCTTTCCAGAGTGAGGCCTTCACGTGTTCATGCATGCATATATTTGTGTGTGTGCAAGTGGGTTTAACCTCAAGCTCTTTTTGGAGACAGTCCTGACTCCCGGGTTCTCAAAGTTCGTCTCTTTGCATGCCAGATCCTGCTATATGCTCTCTTAAATACACACACACGCACGCACACACTAAAGAAAGCAGTGAACAATGCGAACCTCGAGGCGTACGCAACCATCCCTCCACTATGCTACTTCCTGGCTTGCTTGTGGCGTTAAAAGCTCTGTTGTGAAAAATGCTTAAATGAGACAGACACAGAGAAGTGTTGTTTGCAGGGATGGATGATGAAGTTGGGTGGGGTGGGGGTGGGGGGGCAGAAAGAGGGGACAAAAGAGCAGTCCTCGATGACTTTTGCAGTAGTTGAGAGGAGAAACTATAGATGCTTCTCGTAAGAAGCGAGCGCACACTGGCTGTGCGGCTTGCCAAACATCTGGGGCAAAGTTAGAAAACGCTGAATGAAAAGAATCTTAAATAACGGCGGATTGGTTGCGCGACGCCGGACGTAAGCCAGTTCAAACAGTCCTTGTTGGGTTATCTGTCTGGGGGTGGTTATCGAACGCTTTTATTGCTACTTTCTGTTCCTGAGCCAGAGTTTAAGACCACACTCTCAGCGTGTGTGCATGTATGCGTGTGTGTGTGTGAGGTGCAGAGCAATGATTTTGATTTTTTTGGGCGGTAGTGGGGAGGTCTGCTGTGCTCTACCGTGTCCCATCAAGTCTCACCGCGCCCACAGACACCATATGCTTTATGGTCAGGAAAATATTCTAACCTTTAAAGGATGCTATGTCACGCCGCCATTAAAGCAAGGCTTCAATTTTATTCTTCTTTTGAGGTTGTGTTTGGCTTGGCAGCAAAAGTTGTGTTTTCCCACCTCTTTGCCGCTTCATCGTCAACTCCAGAGATTAAACAGACCACGTTATAAAAATCCTGATTGGAAGAAGTTGACACGGCATGTGAAGTGAAATCAAAATAGTGATCAGTTTTACTTGCATGTACTTTTGTTTTGTTTCCGTTTTACGCATATACCGACGGTCCTAGTGGACTATCTTTTGAGTTGTGTAAGCATCGGTGCTAATCCCCGCTGTTCACGCTCTTATCCCGTATAAATGTCTTACTCGAAAAGTCAAATCATTAATCACTCTGTTTTTATAACGTTTTGTTTCATTCGGATTTTGACTATGCAGTGGAACATTGAAGGGTTTTAAAGCATATTGAGCCAGTAATGGGTTGGGGTTTTTTTTCCCGCCCATAGCCAAACCTTTAACCAGTTTGTCACCAGGTACTCCGTCTTCCTCACACATCGCAAAACAAGTTTTCGTCTCTTAATCAGAGACTCCAAATTGTCCCGAAGATGTGGATCTGAGTGTGAAATGCTTTTGTCTTTTCTGTGCTCTACAATTGGCTGGTTATCTCGTTATCTGTTATCTCGGGTCGGCTCCAGGTAACCTGCAATCCTCCTGAAAATAAGCGCTCTAGAAAATGGATGGATCTCGTATAACAACCAGTTATTGTGGTTGTGGTCCTTGTTATGCAAATAAAGGTTTAACAAAATGCACAATTCCAAAGGGTGTAGGGGGAACAAAAACACAACGTGTTAATCCTGGCTCTACTGAGCCCTCTCAAGTGTTGCTGATGTTTCAAGTCACGTCATTCGTGACTGTGGTTGAGAGTCTGAGGTTTAGTGTGGCTTGAGAGGCCTATTTCTCTTGAATGTTTCAAACAAATTCTGAATTGCATCACTGTAAACTTATTCTCTTGAGGTAGTTTGCTTCCAAGCATGTTTCTCATCAGCTGCAAGCTAACTGTTGTTTCTTTAACTTCTTTATTATTAACGGTGTCGCTTTCGGTCGAGAGTTCAGTTGTCCCTCCCCGTCACTTTTGAAAGACTTGGACGCCCCCATTCGCGTGATGAGTAATCGAACGCAATTGTGAGTTATATAATTATTACTTGGCCTATTACACTGTTATATGACGCAGTTAGCAAGCTCGCTATGCCTGTACAACAAAAATGAATCCCGATATTTAAGGAAGAGCTCGCTGTCATTATTTAGATTCTCCTGTGAGGCAGTGATGCCACGGACGAGGCCGCCGCCGCCGCAATCCAGCGGACAAGAAGAGACCCGGAGGCCTGTTAGCTTGCCAGCTAGCTGGTGACGAGTGCCCCTCTGACAAGTGGGCGGGACTTAATTTAGACATGGAGGCTTTAAGCGGCTCAAACATGTTGGGATGAAGAGGCGTCTGATAGTTGTGGCTTGCAGTAGCATACTTTTTTGGGTGTGGTTCAGTTGACACACCCGCATCTTTTGAGAGCGGGGACAGTGGCTTGATTGTTCATGATTTTGAAGCCGAAAATGAGTATTTTTGAAATCATTCAAATTTGGCAGGGTTGTGAACGTCACGTTTTAGATTTTATTTATTTTTTATTATTTTGTTTAACTTCAAGGACGGAAGTGAAGAAAGATGCTGGTGGGTTGCTTGTGGATTGTTCTTCCTGAGACAAAATCTTGACTGGGGGAGAGGTCGGGACTGCGGGCAGGCCAGTCCAGCAAACTCTCATTTTGCAACCACACATTTGACCAACGCACACAGTGTGGTTTTGTATTGTTGAAATATTCACGGCCACTTGTACTTTTTGGCATTAATGGCGCCATCATCGTCGATCCAAGTTACTGACACCGTCTTACAACATGACAGGGGCTTGGCTTTTGAATCTGTCGCTGACTCGATGGTTCTGCAGAACCCACAACGTCCACACCGAATTCAGCTGACCACAACACACATTTGTACCGCACGATCGTGCAGCCCAGCTGCCCTGAGCGCAGAGAAGTTGACGTTGGTTCTCGACACGGTTCAAATTGGACTTCCTTTTGGAGCGGAGGAGTTTAATTTGGCACTGGCGAATGTAGCGACTGTATTGTTCTCGTTTGACAAAGTGTTGCCAAAGTAATCTCGGGTCCATGCGGTTCTATCAGAGATTGATGAATAACTCTTCTTGATGAAGTGAAGTGGTGTCTTAAGGATAGTGCATCGCGGGTGTTCCGCTTAAGCTTGACTCCTTTTGTCTTCATGCGCCGGAATTATCCACGTTCAATGAATCGTTTAATGAAATTATGCAGCATAGAGCGAGGCATATTCAAAGCCCATCTTACATTTCTTCGGATGAATATTGGAATCATTCTCATTTAATCAAAAGCGTTTCCCAGAAAACCGCTGATCCTCATCCTCTTCCCGTCTGCGCCGCGAAAGGACGAGCGGGATGCCTACCACCTGTTTTCAAATGAAATCATTAACACGAGAACAGTTTTTCAACCGGTGAGTCGGACTTTGTCTTCTGCCGAAGACGAAGATTGTGGACAAGTCAGACGAGGCGACGGTGAAGCTCTTCACTGCCTTTGTGATTGCTTTTAATAAAACTCATCTCGAAGAGAGGCTCCCTGCGCATTGGCGCACATACTGAGATAAGCCTCGGGCTGGACAAAACATTGAAATCACCTCTGTAATAATAGCAAAGACGTCGTTATCTTGTATTTATATGACATGAAGTCAGTATCGCCTAACAGTAAGGCCTTTGTCTTTTCACAGGTCAACCGGCAGCCAGATCCGCACCCATCCACCCCACCCAGCCTTGTCGGACGCAACCTAGCAGCCAACTACGCAACGGAACCAAACATCATGCGCACGCACACTCCCCTCACTGTCCACATCCCACGCCTCACACACACTCGCTCCAGTCTGCCGGCGACAGGAATGGGGGCCCTCATCCAAAACTGGGCTCCCTCCCAAGAGGAGGCTCATCCACCTCCTCCTCCTCCTCGGCGGGGCCCAGGAACGGCAAGAAGTTGCAGTCTAACCCCTCGATCACCTCCCAGAGCAGCAAGAGGAGCAAAGGAAGCTCCAAAAGTAGCTCCAAGAGCAACAGCTCCCAAATTCCCACGGAGGCACAGGATGGTAAGATGCACACGGCGGTAATCATCTTAATAATATTACAGCAACACCAGCTCCGCCACCCTTTGGCTAAAACAACTTTTAAGAGTCAAGAGCCGACGCGGTGCATATTCAACATTTACGTAATGATAAACCGCGGGACTATGGCATTTATTATGATCGTAAAGAGGACTAACTTTACATTTTCTTGGCAGCGCAGCGGGGTAGTGGTTAGCGCCGTGGCTTTTTAAGACCATGCAAGCTCTCCCTGTGCTTTATAAGTTCTATCTGACTCAATACCGCAGTCAAAGAGGGATGTTGGGTACGTTGACGACAGTTGTGAATGATAAAGAACAAATAATTTTGGCTCGTCCAACTTACCGCCACCAAATGGTTCCATATCAGATTTGTCATATTTGACTTAGCCAATGTCTAAAATGCGGTTAGAATTACATTGATTTGTAGCACAGTGGCCCGAGAGCAGACTGGAAGAGAACCTTGACTTGGATGTGGACGACAAGAATTTCAGTGCACGGCGGTTCAATGCAACTGTGAATAAATTGTACTGAGCTTTGTACACTGTCCAGCTCTTTGCCAGGCTAGCAATTTGACACCAGTAAGATTTTTTAACTCACTTTTGGGAGGTGGTTGACATTATATAGGTCAAATGGGAAAAAAAATCCCAATGTTATTGTTTGCCATAGTACGGAGGCTAGAAGTAAAATCGGATCTGGTTTGCTTTTTATTGAAGGGAGTGAAGGTGGCGAAAGAGAGATAGCAGCATCAGCTACATAAATCATAGCAGTGAGACGTAATGCATCCAATATGTCATTCGCCAATTGACTCAACAAGGAATATAAACACAGCACAGCACACTGCTGCTTCGTGAGTTTATCCATAAACAAGCAGACACCTCTCGGTGTTGCAATCAACAATCTTAGAAAATTGGGCAAAAATTACGGCTGCTGAGACCACCTTTTAGGTGAAAGACTCCAGCTCTAACAGTTTGTAGAATTTGAGGTCAATGGACTCATTTAAGTCACCATAGCATTTGTAACAGGCTCATTCTGTTTTTAAAAAAGGGGCATGCATGCTCACATTCTCTGTTGCCTTACTGGCCAAGAGCAGCGACGACGCACGGACTGCTGTGATTTTGCATCGTCATATTGCACACAAAGAAATCTCAGTGCGAGACTGGCAAATATGTCATATTTTAATGGAAAGCAGAGGAGTAGCTTTATTTGACATCAACTGTGTTCACGCTCACAGAGGTGCAGACCTCCCTCTTTTAAATACGCCGGCTCGCGTTTGCTCAAAAAATGACCAAATGCCCAGCGTGCAGGATTTACACCCGTCACCAAAATAGAGCCCCGTATGTTTAAGCACCTAAATGTTCAACCAAACCGTGTCATTTTATCTTACGAAAATCCGTTAGCTTAATGCTAATATAGCGTAAGGAAACCTATCATGCTGCCTAACCGAAATTAGCATAATGTTATGGTAATTTGAAACCTTCTAACAAGTACGACTGTAACACACTTGGAGCAGAAACGCACACAAATTGAGCAAACAATGCTTCCACTCAAATATTCTCATTTGGGGTCCTTCTCTGCCTCTTTTTGTTCTTAATTACGCTCCATCTCTTGCAACCGGACCTCAGTGTTGCGCCACGGACTGTGGCAAAACATGCTACGACATAGAAGGCATCGTAACTGAATTCGGACTCGCGGGACTACGATATGCATCAAATTTACCGCTCAAAAGTCAGTGAATAAGGAATTGCGTTGTAGTGGAAAATACTGTCGTCAATTCGTGTCTTGACGTATGCACAAACTTTGTATTTCCCACCAAGTAGGAGTGAACTTTGTTTGTTTCCAGACTGCTGCGTTCACTGCATCCTGGCCTGCCTCTTTTGTGAATTCCTAACGCTGTGCAACATCGTGCTGGACTGCGCCACCTGCGGCTCGTGCGCCGGCGACGACTCGTGTTTCTGCTGCTGCTGCGCGTCGGAGGAGTGCGGTGACTGCGATCTGCCGTGCGACATGGACTGCGGCATCATCGACGCCTGCTGTGAGTCCGCGGACTGTCTGGAGATCTGCATGGAGTGCTGCAGCCTTTGCTTCTCCTCTTGAGGTCACGACGCCCGGGAGGGGGTGCCACACACTCTGTCTTTAAACCTCGCGCCACAAAGCCTACGAGCAACTTCGATCAGCACCTTGTCAAAGCTGCAAAGTGCCGCATTCAGTCTTTTGTTGTCATAGCTTGGCCGGGAATTAGAGGCTCTCACTCTATCGGCTCGCCTTTTTGGCGCCATAATACGAATACTGTATGTCTCTCACAAAAGACCCTGAGAGCAGTCATTTTACGGATCGAACCGGATCTGGGCGCGCGCTGCAGAGTTTCGGCCGCGGTCCGCTAGCGCGCGCAGACCGGATTGTTCCAACGGGAGCCCCTCGTGTCGTGTAAGTGACTGGGAGTTCTCCGAGCGTGAAAAATGACCTCCAAAGGCAAATGAGAAAATGGATCCATTTAACCGGATTTTAGCGTTTCTGTTGATAAGAGCGGCAAACGTAATGGAAAAATTGAAGCTCTGCTCTCTGTAGAACTGTCGGCGTCTGTCCTTGGCAAGGTTAACGTCTTCCCGTTTGATTGCGCGCCGTGGCCTTTGTGACACGCGCGGCCCGAGAGGCTGATGTCGGATCCATTGATGTCTTTGTCGGCGGAGAAATGTACAAAAACAGAGAATAATGGTGGCTGGTGGCGATATTCGAGACGCATTTCCTTTGTTCGCAAAGTGTCTCATTTAACAGGCGTAATCAGCGAAGAATCATGAGAGAGTCATTCATCAGCTTGCAGATGGAGCGCATCAAATCAGGAGCGTTAGTGACGGACATCAGCGGGCGACGCTTGATGGCATTTTTTAATGGTCACATTCTCTTGCTTCACACGTGAAAGCGAGAGCCCGCAATCAAACGTCTCTCCTCGTTTCCGAGTTCACATCCTGTTTACTTTTACATTAATTTGAGAAGTCCTCCTCGTCCAAAGGACCGCAATGGAAAGCAAGCGTCTCTCTTGAACAACGTTTCATCTCTCTTTGTTAATGCTCGTCATGTGAACAAACGGCCATCTCAGCTTAGCTCACGGCCTCCATTTCCAAGAAGATTCCAAATCTCTATTAATCCTTTTTTTTTTCTTTTGCAGAGGTGGGGGGTAGATTTTAGTTAAGATATTTGCATTTCTCCTCTAAATGTGAAAATCACATTTCTTCTCTTATCAGGCTTGGCCAAGCTAGCTGTAGAGCAGGTACTGCTGAACATCTAATTGAATTCCGCCGGTGCAAATCTCATCTGGCATTATGCTAAGTTGGACCCGCACGCCTGCGGTATGAATGGTACACTTTTGATAACAGGCCCCAACTCTCATACCGCCCGCAAAACACTCTCTCGGAAATGACATGATACATATCTCCCCTCAAACAGTCCCGTATTTGGTGCAATTTTCTTTCTTAAAAATAACCAAGGTTATTTTCACTCGGAATGCAGTTTCTTGACTTATAAACGTGTGTACATAGACGTGTTTGTTTTACATGATGACGGAGAAGGGAAATTCAACTTGAGGGGCCGACTTTGTCACAAATACACCGCGCGGGGAGGAAAATGGAGCTCATCGCAGCAACGCATAAATGCAAGTTTCTGGAAATGAACAAGTGCAAACTGGAGAAGATTTGATGACAAAGAAGTGTTTCAAATTTTCCCGACGTGTTGAAAATCCTGGAAAGCCCTGGAACACAAAGCGATATTTTGCAGACATTTATAAAGGGACGACTGGATCCTAAAAGATTACAGACACGTGGAGTTGTGTCATGTTTGGGGTAAGATACAAACTTGTAAAAAGCACTTTAACTGGGAACACTTTCTTTCTCACAAAGCATAGCCATTAAAATTTTATGGGCAAAGCAAAAACCAAAGGAAAATTAATATCAGTCGAGCTACTGCACCCAAACGGTCTCAGTGTTTCCACTGATGACAAGAGCACACAACATTTCGTGTTTGTTAGCTTTCTTTAACACTGGTAATGTCTACTCGGCTCGGGCCAGCTATGACGTCGACGCGTTTGATTTCATGTCATAACGAACGTAAGCGAGCTTTAAATCAGCACGCACACAAACATGTCCGTGTTATCAATTACAGTTTGTGTTTCGTGGTCATCAAAGTTTTCTTTGAGCACGAGTCTTGGATGCAACGTCGGTAACGTATTAGATGATGCCAAATAGGTGATCGTAACTCGGGGTCGCCAAATTTCGCTTTTTCATGACAGGCCACTGGAAAGTCCAACATGTGATCATCCGGATGCGGGGTAAAGATTGGTTGGTTGGTCTGGATATAGAGAACTCGGTCTGGAAGTTGATAACAACCCCCCAAAAAACTCATATGGATAAACATGTTAAGGCTTTTTAATGCTGGAAAAATATTTTGTTGTACCATAGCATTTATTCTTTGGTCTTCGGATGACGTTCCATAATTTTTTTTTTTTTTTTTGCCTTCACTCCAAACATTGTGTAACTTTGTGGATTTTTAATCACGTGAGTTTTTTCTAAAGTGACTTATGTATGAACAGTCCAGATGAAATGTTACTTGACTGTTGTCCACAATCATGTCAATTTGTTTACAACATTATACCTTTTATGTTCATTTCAATTGCTGTCTTGGAAGTCACATTCATATTTTTTTTTTGTTTCGTACTGAATAAACGATGTGAAGTCCAGAAAATGCCGGTCTTTGTTTTTTTTTTTTTCGGTTTACTTTCACGACACCCAAATAATTGACACTGGAAGAGATTAATTTTAGTTACGTTATTTGAGGTTAGAAACCTGATTCAAAATGCAAACAAAGCAAAAGGTGGACCACAAACATCAATTGGATTATCATCGAGCTTCGAGGTTCTCCTGCATTTGAAATTTCCTTTTCAGGATTCTCATAAAGTCAGTCTTGATTAAAGGCCGAAAGTGTGATAAAGACATTTGCATTCGTCGCTGTAAGATAACAATAGAAAGGGGTCGGTCTCACATCTCAAATTCAAAGAGCAATGTGACTCAAAGCTCATCCTTTCCATTGCTTTTTTAAAAAAAAAATTGGAAAGAATGTCTCCAATCATATGTTTTCAAAAACATCGTTGAGCATCTGGAGGTTTTCCCGTAACCCCGGCAGATTAGTTTTCTCTGCAGCTGACAGAAACGGGAGAAAAATGTCAGAAATACGAGAAACGGCGTAACAACTGGCTTCATGCGGAACCAAATCCTTTAATGTGTTGTTTTTTAACGGCTTGCCAAAGTAGGTGAAGAAGAATGTGTGCTCGCTCTAAGATAATGTGTGTGGGGAAGTTCAGGGGACATTGTTTTTTTTTTACAGATTTTAATTGGGGTTTTTTTTCATACCGAATCTTTCCTTCATTTAACTTTGGTCTGTTGCATCCAGTCCGGAGCCAACAATTGTGTCTTGTGGAAAGAACATACCCTATAATGCATCTGTGTGTCGATGTCTGTGTGTCTGTGCATGCGTAAATGTGTGTGTGTGTGTGTGTGTGTGTGTGTGTGTAGATAAAAGTGGATACAGGTTTAGTGCGTGGCATCGATTCCAATGAGAAATTAAGTTAATTCAAGCCCCACGATTGTAATAGAGATGCAGAGGACATCTGCAAATGTTTTGCAGGAAGCCATACTGCAGTCAGCCCTCATTTCCTTTTCCATGTACACTCACACGCACGCACACACAAACTCCACAAATAAAAAATGATACACATCCCTTTGCAAAAATTTCACATGCCCAAAGCAGGCACAGGGGACAAGTGGCTATTGAATATTAACCATGAAATTACAAAAGCTGCATTCTAATGAAGGTGATGAGGTCAGACGCTGGGATGGAAATCATAAATTAATACTCATCTCATGACAAGTCACTCGCCCTTGGCTCACACCAAAACACACCTCTCTCCCCTTACTCAGTCGCTAGAGTCGAAAAAGACACACAGTAGAAGAAATAATCAATTCATTATTAATATCAGGTCACGGCGGCCATTGAATGTGCCTGATCGTGGTCACATGTGACACTTGTACGTGAAGAAAAACAATGTAACCTCGGCGTGTCGCTACAGCTTTGTTGGCGGTGTTTTTTAAGGGCCTCGACGACAGTGTCAACTAATTGGCAACCTGCTTAATTCATTCTTCCCGTCTATCTTTGCCTCGCTGACATTTCCTGAAGATGACTGGAAGTGACTTTTGAGGCATATGAGTACATGCATGCGTACGCTGTGTGGGAACGAATGTGGTGACTGTGTTGGAGACGGATGGAAACCATATGTTTGACTATTGATACAATATATACCATGGTGTCTTGAGATATGAAATAATCAAAATACAGTGGTACGTTTCCTGACGAACGTCTCTTCATTCTAAATGTTCAAGTTAAGGTCAACAGGAAAATATTGCCTATTGCTATGAAAGAAATTTCAAGATACGAAAGGTAAAAATGCAGTATGGGCTGCGAGTCGAGGCTCAGAGTTTCCTGAACGCAACACACTTATAGCTGCTCTGCTATTGGCCATTACCATGCATCATCCTGGCATCCCATTGGCTAAGAGGGACCTCTATCATCTTCTTCAATATGTGTGGATGCAAAGATATTTGTCGATGCAGCATCCTCGTCATTCTAGTGATGAGACTTTCGGCTCTTTTCGGTGATCCGGTTCATTTGGATCGGCTCAGTAAAAAGAGACGTCTTTTTTGGCTCTCAAACGGCTCTTTTAACATAAGCTTTTCTTTTTAATATTTATGACAAATTGAGCATACATTTTGAAAAATGACTTGGTGAACTAAATATTGTACACTACTGACTGCAAATAACAACAATTATCAAGCAAAGAAATGGCTTTTTACTTATTTTATTGAACATTAAAAGGCTCCAAACAATAAACAAGCAACAAAATTAAACTTCAACCAACAATCAAACATGCTGCATGATAACAAAAATAGTGAGTATTAACTGCCACAGCAGCAGTGAACAAAACAAACGTTGCTTTATTTGAACTAACATAAGAGACTCATTGCTTTATTTTAATTAAAAAAAAATTTCAACAAAACTAAATACAGTAAGAGATTTTTTGCCCCCAAAAAATGACCATGTATAGTAAGGCGTTTTTAGCCGAAAAAAACGACCATGTATAGTAAGGCGTTTTTAGCCCCCAAAAAAACGACCATGTAGAGTAAGGCGTTTTTGGACGAAATTTTTAGCTGAAAAAAACCAACATGTATAGTAAGGCGTTTTTAGCCGAAAAAAAACCACCATGTATAGGAAGGCGTTTTTAGCGGGAAAAAATGACCATGTATAGTAAAGCGTTTTTAGCTGAAAAAAAAAACCCGACCATGTAGAGTAAGGCGTTTTTAGACGGAAAAAAACGACCATGTAGAGTAAGGCGTTTTTAGCCGAAAAAAAAACGACCATGTAGAGTAAGGCGTTTTTAGCCGAAAAAAACGACCATGTAGAGTAAGGCGTTTTTGGACAAAAGAAACGACCATGTATAGTAAGAAGTTTTTAGTTGAAAAAAACGACCATGTTGAGTAAGGCGTTTTTGGACGAAAGAAACGACCATGTATAGTAAGAAGTTTTTAGCCGAAAAAAAACGACTATGTAGAGTAAGGTCTTTTTGGACAAATTTTTTACCCGAAAAAAAACGACCATCTATAGTAAGGCATTTTTAGCCGAAAAAAATGACCATATATAGGTAGACGTTTTTAGCTGAAAAAAACCATCATGTATAGTAAGGCGTTTTTAGCCGAAAAAAACCCACCATGTATAGGAAGGCGTTTTTAGCTGAAAAAAATGACCATGTATAGTAAGGCGTTTTTAGCTGAAAAAAAAAACCCGACCATGTAGAGTAAGGCGTTTTTAGCCGAAAAAAAACGACCATGTAGAGCAGGGGTCACCAACCTTTTTGAAACCAAGAGCTACTTCTTGGGCACTGATTAATGTGAAGGGCTACCAGTTTGATACACACTTAAATAATTTGCCAGAAATAGCCAATTTGCTCAATTTACCTTTAACTCTATGTTATTACAGTATTAATAATTAATGATATTTATCTTTGTGAAAACACTGATCATGTTAATGATTTCTCACAACAAATATATAGAAACAGATAAATATCAATATGCAACACTTTATTTTTATATTTTTCAAACATTTGAAAATGATCACTTCTACAACAGTATTATGAAATCACAATATCCCATTTTAACTAGCTAGCCACTAACATTTTTTAACAAATCATGAATTACTTTGCACCATGTTTGTACAAATAATAACTCATGTAAAATACAAAAATCAACTCTCAAATTTTTAAATAAATCATGTCACACTTTGAACTGGACACCAAATCTGTTATCTGTTTCTATGTCAATTAGTGGGAAGCCTGGCATTGCATGCTGTTAACCAGTGTGTTGTACTCTCGTGTGTAACTTGACACTGCAACTCTGAGTGAGTCTTGCAGATGTGCATCAGTGAGGCGTGTTCTGTGTTTGTTTTTGATTAAGTTCATGTCAGAAAAGGCTGATTCACAAAGATAAGTTGAACCAAACAGGCTTGCAACCTTCATAGCTGCTGCGCATACACCACTGTACTTTTCTGAGTCAAGAAGGCACCAAAAGTTTGGTGCAGCCTGATGGGCTTTGAGGTGGAGGTCATTTTGCAGTGTTACAATTTCAATCTCCACCTGTTCAGCATCCAGGCTGAATGTTGCACTTAACTGCTCAGCAATACATGATATGTCCACGTTCATGAAAGGGTTAGAAATGAACGACACACATGGCTCAAGCTGATCCAGGTCACAAAACCTGTTCTCAAACTCTTGACCAACTCTGTTTATGACCTGAGAGTACTTTTCTGCAACTTTGTCAAAAGCCTCAGATGCAGAAGCATTGTCTTTCAGCACCATCTGCACAGAGGGAAAGTGCAGCACTTTTTTTCTCTGTAAATGCACAGAGAAAAGGCTCATCTTAGCTTTAAATGCATTTAAAGCACTTATCATATCGGCAACAGTCTTACCTTTGCCTTGCAGCTCACAGTTCAAACTGTTCAGTTTCCCAGAAATGTCCGTTAAAAATGCAAGGTCATCATCATTACTTCTTTGACAACATCCCCGTCTGTAAATGCCTTCTTTTTCTTAATCAAGAATTGCGTAGCTCTAAACGAGGCTTCGGTTGCTTTTTGGGAGTTTTTAACCGGTCTAGTGAAAAAAGACTGCCGTTTGCACAAAGCAGCCTTTAACTCACGGGCTTTCTCTGCTCGCAGTGCGCAGCCCGGTGGGTAGTTAGCGTGGTAACTTGTGTGACACGTAGTGAATGTCTCTCCACATTGTGCCGCTTTGCTACCGCCACAGTTGCCCCGCAAATGAGACACACGCAGGATCCTTTCACAGTGGTAAAAAAAAACTCTCCCTCCCATTCGTCGTGAAAATGATATGTTTTCTTTCTTTTTTCTGCCATTTTTTGGGGTAACTCTTCTCCTCAGTTTCGTTGCGTCTGCTAGCTTGTTTGTATGAGCGCAACAAACGCTATGAACTATACTAGGTCAGAGTTCATTTATATTAAACACAAAAAACATTTTAAATTTTAAGTGTTTTTATATATATGTTGTCATTTGTAAGTTACATGCAAGTCTGATTTAAACAACAATAGCAAAAAAAAAAATAATAAAAAATAGAGGCAGCTCACTGGTAAGTGCTGCTATTTGATCTATTTTTAGAACAGGCCTGCGGGCGACTCATCTAGTCCTTACGGGCGACCTGGTGCCCGCGGGCACCGCGTTGGTGACGTCTGATGTAGAGTAAGGCGTTTTTGGACGAAAGAAACGACCATGTATAGTAAGAAGTTTTTAGCTGAAAAAAACGACCATGTTGAGTAAGGCGTTTTTAGCCGAAAAAAAATGACCATGTATAGTAAGGCGTTTTTAGCCGGAAAAAAAAAATGACCATGTAGAGTAAGGCATTTTTAGCCGAAAAAAAACGACCATGTAGAGTAAGGCGTTTTTAGCCGAAAAAAAACCCCGACCATGTAGAGTAAGGCGTTTTTAGACGGAAAAAAACGACCATGTAGAGTAAGGCGTTTTTAGCCGGAAAAAAACTACCATGTAGAGTAAGAAGTTTTTAGCTGAAAAAAACGACCATGTTGAGTAAGGCGTTTTTAGCTGAAAAAAAAAACGACCATGTAGAGTAAGGCGTTTTTGGACGAAAGAAACGACCATGTATAGTAAGAAGTTTTTAGCCGAAAAAAAACGACCATGTAGAGTAAGGCGTTTTTAGCCGAAAAAAAACGACCATGTAGAGTAAGGCGTTTTTAGCCGAAAAAAACGACCATGTAGAGTAAGGCGTTTTTGGACGAAAGAAACGACCATGTATAGTAAGAAGTTTTTAGCTGAAAAAATCGACCATGTTGAGTAAGGCGTTTTTGGACGAAAGAAACGACCATGTATAGTACGTTTTTAAGCTGAAAAAAACCGACCATGATTCATAAAAAACACAACTCTACTGCTCTCTGTGGTGCTTTAACTCAGTGGTAGAGTGATGGAATACCACCCCATGAGTTTGCGTGTTCGATCCCTTGTTTTTGCAACAAAGTCTTCTCTTTAACACCATATACAACTTATTTGAGGAAACACACAAAACAACCCAAACATTTATTGTGGTGGGTTAGCTCAGTGGTTGAAAGATGAAATCCAAATCCAGTGGTTGGGTGTTCGATTTCCAGTGTGAGCAACAACAAGTTCGCAGCATTCTCTAACTTTGCAGCTTTATTGAAGAAAACACAAAACAAACAGGAAGTTCTGTGACGGTGGGGCTCAGGGGTAGAGAAACTAGCGGTTGTGTGCTCAATCCCCAGACATTGCAACCATATCCCTTCTTTCTTTGACCAACATGATAAGTAAGGCTGATTGAAGTCATTTTTGTATCGTAAGGCGTTTTTCGCCGGAAAAAACGACCATGTATAGTAAGGCATTTTGGACGAAATATTCAGCCGAAAAAAAATGACCATGTATAGTAAGGCGTTTTTAGCCGAAAAAAACGACCATGTATAGTAAGGCGTTTTTAGCCGAAAAAAACGACCATGTATAGTAAGGCGTTTTTAGCTGAAAAAAATGACCATGTAAAGGCGTTTTTGGACAAAATTTTTAGCCGAAAAAAACGACTATGTATAGTAAGGCGTTTTTAGCCGAAAAAAACGACCATGTGTAGTAAGGCGTTTTTAGCTGAAAAAAATGACCATGTATAAGGCGTTTTTGGACAAAATTTTTAGCGGAAAAAAACGATCATGTGTAGTAAGGCGTTTTTAGCCGAAAAAAAGGACCATGTGTAGTAAGGCGTTCTCAGCAGGGGTTGGGTCGGCTACAAACGAGTTACTATACATGGTCGTTTTTTTTTGGACAAAAAACGTCTGACTATTCATGGTCCTTTTATTGGGGAGGGGGGGCTAAAAACAACTTACGATACATGATTATTTTTTTCTGCTAAAAATTGTCATTTTTTTCGGCTAAAAACGCCTTACTATACGTGGTCATTTTTTAGGGTAAAAAAGCCTAACTATACATGGTTGTTTTTTTTTCATCTAAAAACTCCTGACTATACATGGTTGTTTTTTTTCCGTCTGAAGATGCCTTCCTATACATGGTCGTTTTTTTTGTCTAAAAACGCCTTCCTCTACAATGTAGAAACAACCATGTAGAGTCTACATGGTCGTTTTTTTTCCCCCGATAAAAACGTCTACCTGTACATGGTCGTTTTTTTCGTCTAAAAACGCCTTACTATACATGGTAGTTTTTTTTCCCCGATAAAAACGTCTACCTGTACATGGTCGTTTTTTTCGTCTAAAAACGCCTTACTATACATGGTAGTTTTTTTTCCCCGATAAAAACCTCTACCTAAACATGGTCGTTTTTTTTTGTTGTTGTCTAAAAACGGCTTACCATACATGGTCATTTTTTTTTCGGCTAAAAACGCCTTGCTATATACATTGACGTTTTTTGGGGGTAAAAATGCCTGACGATACATGGTCGGGGGGGGGGGGGGGTTCGTCTAAAAACGCCTTAGTATTCATGGTCATTTATTTCGGCCAAAAACTCCTGACTATACATGGTCGTTTTTTGGGGGCTAAAAACGCCTTCCTATTCATGGTCGTTTTTTTCCGGGTTAAAACACCTTACTATATATACATGGTCGTTTTCTTCGTCTTAAAACGCCTTCCTATACTTGGTGGGTTTTTTCGGGTTAAAACACTTTACGATACTTGGTCGTTTTTTTCGGTAAAAACGCCTTACTTTACATGGTCGTTTTTTCGGCTAAAAATGCCTTACTGTACTGTATATTGTCATTTTTTTGGGCGAAAAATGCCTTACTATACATGGTCGGGTTTTTTTCGGCTAAAAACGGCTAACTATCCATGGTCGTTTTTTTCGGCGAAAAATGCCTTGCTGTACATGGTCATTTTTTTTCGGCGAAAAACGCCTTCCTGAACATGGTCGTTTGTTTTCGGCAAAAAACACCTTACTATTCATAATGGGTGTCAAATTCATTTCATATTGTGGGCCGCATAAGGCCTCGGTAGATGTCAAGTGTGCCGGACCATTAAAAGTTATACCATACTCTGCTATAAATAACCAAAATTATTTGTCTTTCTTGGCGATCATGAATAAAGTGCAAATAAAACACCCATCACGCACAATACCAAAATGTGCAAGCCAACTTTATTCATCGTTTCAAGATGCTTTGTTTATCAGGGCAACTCCGCTGGAATAGTTGAGATGGCGAGTCTCGTCTGGATGCTTCTGGGGTTCCCAATGTGAATCACCCAGTCGGGTGATCGCTCACTCTGCTAATGTTTGCCTGGGACATTTTCGAAGGATTGTTCAAAGTCGACAAAAGCAAACGTCCTTGGATCAGTTCTTTCCAAAACGCCAGGCAAAAACCACTTCTGAGACAGAACATGAACTAAAGAGAAAAAAATGATGAGGACACAGTTAAAAGTTAGATCATCATTTTTATTCTTTATTCTGTTTTTTACGTGATGTACAACTCTCATTGATTGTGCATTAATCGAATTGTAACATGTATTTGTTCATCTTTCGGCATGATGTTAAACGAAGTTCTTTTTAATTAGATAACGGTGCCAAAATAAAAAAAAAAGTCTTATTTTTACACTTGGTTAAGGATGTAAACATTTTAATTAAAACATGGCTTCTGCCATGAACAGTTCCATGACTTCCTATGGAGAAATGTGATTCTATATTCCAACCCCCCTATTTGGTGTTTGACCTTAAAGGCGCCAACATCAATGGAATAGCGGCGATTCGGGGGGGTGGGGGGGGGGGGTGTCACACCAATGTGGTGTCAGTAATTACGTTCATTTGACCTAAAAATGTTTGCAAATGTTGGATTGCATGCTCCGCTGTTCAGTCAGGGGAAGGTGTGCCAGACTATGAGTCAGTCCTTACAAAGAAACACTTCTTCCTCCTGCATGGCTTCATGTCAGCCAGAGGAAACAGGAGATTGTGGTTGCAAACTACAGTTTATCGTGACTTTTGTATTACACATCAAATTTGTATGCGAAACAAAGCCCCGTATTCACATCTTTTGGGTTTGGGTTAATTCTCAAGAAGTCCAATTAAATAATCTTTTTTTTTCTCAAGATTGAACGCAGCTTTCACTCAATACTGTCAACTTTTCTACTCATTCTGCCTTCCCGATGATGCCCGACTGGCTTTTTTACAAGCTGAAGGCCCGAAGCGGAACTAAATCACGGCGAGTAGACAAGCTTGGATCCATGACAAAAATGTGTGTCGACTGGATCGAGTTACTGGCGCTGCAGAGCTACTGAGGCAACCGCAAGCCGGCGGCTTTTCATGAAAAGCGCATGCATACACACAAGTGGACAGACACACAAGCAGCGGGGCCGAGAGTGAGCGGAGCAAGTCGGAGGACCATTTGTGTGTGTGTGTGTGAGAGTCTTCAAGGAAAGAAAAGAAAAAAAAACAACTGAGTATCAAATACCATCAGATGTGGGTTTGACGTAAGAAGAATGAAAAAGATTCCTACAGCTGCTCAGAAGTTCTACTGGCTCTGGAGGACAGATCTGGTGTATTTTATCTTCAGAGCAGCTCCTCCCTCCCAATACGTGATGTTCTCCTTGCAAATATCCAGTCCCCGCAAGGTTGAACAACAACCATATGTCTTCCTTACAAGACAGTGACACATTGATTCACCGAGTGAGCTCGATGCCGATTCTCTGACAGCATCTGTTAGATGATGAATCACCGATGAAAGATCTCGCTCGGAGACGGACGAAAGTCATTTTAATATCCATGCATAATCCGCGGCGGGGAAAATCTGACATGCTGATCTAGGGTCAGTTTGGTCATTTCCCGGCAGGTGTTTCTTTATCGTTATCTCCCATTGTAGGAAATAAAAAGTGGATCTGTGGCCGTAGCGGATGGAAATGATCTGTTTTGTATCTATAAGGTGAAAAGAGGCTTCGGAGTCACGATTCGCGGCTGATAAACGTCACCGGAGTGGATGAGATGGGTTCTAAAAATACATAGAAATAAATCGTTCCCACTCCACTTGCCCTTGCGGAACTTGAAGCGGAACTTCATCCAATTCCAAGTCAAGTTGAAGGATCATTCGAATGCTTTATCCATCCTAGATGCTTTGCGAATGTCGCAAAAAATAAAGGCCAGAAACTGAAAGACGTTGAGCGCTAACTCTTCCGCGACCACGACGCTGTAATGACAAACACACACGCGCCTCTTTCAGACTCGGTCGGTGCACGCGGAGCAGACACTGCCACTTAAGAACAGACTTTGATCTGCGTGGGTGGGAGATGCCAAACGCACCGAGCCGGCGAAGCACTGGCCAAAAGCTGCACTCTGCATGTGCACTATTCCACTCATTTGGCGTCAGCTTGCGCGTTGAATATTTTTAAACAGATGACTCACACGTGCACTCGCAAGTTGTAAATTCACTACTTCTACTCTTGTCATTGTTATTTATTCTAATGATGGGCAATGCCAAACTTGATTTCACGTGCATCAGAAAAGCTAGTTGCTAACTGAAAGATTTTTTTAGATTTATTGTTACAAACACGCAAAAGCAAATAAGACATGTTCAGTGACTTTGAAGTACTATTAGTGTATCGCTATACTGTTTATAAGCGGTGCCTTGAGATATTCCAGCCTAACCACCCCGCCCCTAATATAAGAACTATTGTAAGCAAAAACAGCTCCTCTGTCTCAGTTCTTCAGTGCGGCACTAATTTTACTTGTTCTTGTAAGAGGATAAAGAGTACTGTGAGTCCTGTTATATTGTCTGTCTACATGTGTTGCTTCAACACTTTGTGTTAAGGCATCCGTTGATTCAATGGTTTCTAACAAAGTTGCTGTTTGTGAGCCAGTCATTGGAGACTCTTATTATGCGCCGGCATTAATTTAGCAGCCAAACAAACTTAATGTGGTTGTTTTGATTAAAGGTGCAGAATCAGACAAACGAATGAAGCAGGTTATGGTTGAAAGTGAAGCACTAAAAATGTCAAGAATTAATCACCACGGAAGTGAGAAAGTGTTGGAATGGCATGAGCTCCCGCAGCTTTATGCATCCAAACTCTGCTGGAGGCGTGTGACCGCAGTGACGTTGGTTCTGACGAGCACGAGGGGGGTTCAAGGTGCCTCACCCCAGATTAAATTATTGATACCAACATCCGTGAATAAGGGATAGCAAGTCACGGCAGCCGCTGAGTTCTCGACCGGTCTTACCCTGGGACTTGCGTTTTTCAATGGTCGTTACATTACGAGCCCCTTTTAGCCGAAGGCAAACAAACACGTCCTTTTGTAAATGCATCCTCTCTTTAGCCTTTTTGTAGCATGCACCTACAACAATAAATTGTGCTTTATCCCCCCCCCCCCCCCAATACGAGAGCATTCTACCATTCTCTTTACTTTTGTATAGGATCCCAAATTAAATCTGAACTACTGTATTATATAAACAGAATGTGTTGACTTTGACGAGAAACATGAGATTACAGAACGGCAATCATCGGGGGAATCAAAGGGCACTTTAGCTTGAGATTTTGAGAGAGAGGTTGACTTGTGGCTAGATGCGTGTGTGTGTGAAGATGCGTGTGTAGGTGTGTGTTTGTTGGAAGGGGGGGTCCGACAGGCTGTTGGCAGGCCACACAAAAACAGAGCTCCTGTTTTTGAGTCGAGCTGACTCATGCCACCTTGAGCAAACGGAGCACAAACCAGAGCCTTGTCCACACACACACACACACACACACGCTATCACTCACATGGATGCATGCACACACACACACACACACACACACACGCGTTTCATCTTTAACCTAAAACTGCGTGTGCAAGAAAAAAAATATATCTAAAAATCTTATTTTCGGGAAAGTGCCAAACAAAGCCCCATTGTTTGTCCGCTGCCAGTAAACGTGGTGCAAGGCAGTGATATATTTGGAGAGTTTCAGAATGGGAATAAAAAAAAATACTTTTAGAAAGAGCGGTGGCACAGTATTTACAGTAAGGTGAAGCTCTAAAAACAGACAAAGAATCTGGGATTGGGCTGTCGGTGGCCCATTGGGAAGGCACAGGAAGGGGCTCCCTGTCCACATAAATACTGACTTCCTGTCCCATGACTGAACGAGCGCATGTGACCATTGTGTGTATCGTCAGTGTGTGCGCGTGCGCACGCCTCGGAGGAAACACACAGCGGTGCGGTGGTCACACTTCAAATGCACATTGTCTAAGTGACCTAAATGCATGACCTGCAACTCAGCGAGGGAGCGGGAGGCCAGCATGAGTCACGCTAAAAGCCCCCGACACTATTTGGGGCCGAACGCTCTCTTATTACCATGACAACCTCAAAAGCCATTTCCTGTCGGTGCCTTTCACCCGTGTGTGGTTGCCCAGCTGCTTTAGCGTGTGGACCTCAGAGGAAAACACGGTCAAACTGCAACACGTCAGAAGCGCCACATGAGAAGTCCATCGTATGAGGGCAAATAAACCTGAAATTAAATAGAACGTTCACGTTAATGTACAGTACGTCATCAATGTTTTTTTTTTTTTTTACATCAATAAGAAAAATCTCATACTGAAAACGTCAGCTACAATTAAAGTCATACTCAATGTCGTTTTGATTGAAATTAACTGTACAATTTGTCTTTTGTGTTATTCTAAACTCAACTTGCTATGGAATGTTTCATCAAGATTTACCGTAAAGGTTTGGTACAGTCAAAACAAACTCCGGTGCAATTTCTCTGCGGTGCGCACGATCACGCTATCACACCACCATTCGTTTGCAAGTGGCCCGAGACCACTGGAAGTGTTGGGTCTCGCTTCATTTGGGTCAACTAAGCTGTAATATGAATGCTGCACGGACTAAAGGTTCAAATCCAACGGAAAGCACGGGGAAAAAATTAATCAGAGGTGGCCAATTAATTTTACATATGGAAAGCTGAAATGTTTCATTTTATATTATTTTTCACATGTATTGTCTTCTTTCCATTAATTGCAACATCTGTAGATATGGTATGTATTGTTGTATAATGGATAAATACAAATTTTAGACAATATAGAAAAAAAATTGTTTTTGACGGGGGGAATAGTTGCTAGAGGGGTCATAAAAGTCCAGCGAATCATGAATTATGAATTCATGGGGTCAAAATGTCTTTCAAGCACAATAAAGACAACTTAACTCTTTCAATTTTGGACCATAAAATAATGGGTTCGCATCACCTTTAGAAGTGAGTTTATAGGACAGTAAAAATAAATAAACAAAAAAAAAACAAAGTAAAAACAAAGTAAAGGAAAGGAAAGGAAGTATTCACGTGCCAAAACTGAAAGACGAGGTTACATTGGCTATTTGATTAAATTACCCCCCCCCCCCCCCCCCCCCTGCGTCTGGAACATGTGTGAAATGTATCTCGGTAAGTTTCAACCTGATGATTGAACGGCCTCGCTCCATTACGAGGCTGATGGTGGCTCGTCTACAGGCCACAGCTTTCCTTGTGTCCTATCTGTGTCAGGGGCAGGTGGAAATGAGGCGGTTTCTCCATGCTAGCATGCTCCATGTCTCCTCGGACCATTCCGTCAGATGGAAGGGTGCCGGCAGAGATTGCAGAGGCCGACGTCCCAGAAGACAAGTGGATGATGTCCTTTCACACCGCCGCAGTCCGCGGTTAATGGCTGCCGAGCGGCCGCCGCATCGTATGTGGTGAAGCAGAATAATTGGCGTAACACGGACGGCCTTGTCTCGTCATCTCCTTTTGATTCTTGGCCAGCGCGCTCAGGTCACTGTAGCGTGGAGCTCATTTCACACTGTGGTTCTTACGCCGCTACCCAGACTTGCTAGCTGCCAGATTGAGTTGAAAAGAACAGGATCCAATATTTTTTCCAGATGTGATGTGATGTTGGATATCTTTGTCTATGCTGTTGGCAATGGCATCCATTCAGCTTCTGCTCAAACTTCAAACAATAGCAGCCATGGCGCCATAATTAGGAAGACCACAAGGACATGTCTGATTTTAGCTCAAGAAAAAAAAAAACATTCACCCAGCTGGGATTTTATAATTACCGCTAGCCAGGATTTCATGCAGTGAAACCTCGGTTTGCGAACTTGATTCGAGACAATTGAAGCAATAGCTTTCATTAGAAGCGTCCGAACAAAGTTATGGTGATGTTGTTTTTAAATGGATGACTACTTAAAACAGTAAAATGTAGAAATAAATAAGTGACAACTTTAGTATGAAGTCAAAAATAGGTAGCAAATCCCTGAGCAATGATTCAGCCTTTTTGCAATGTAGAGGCTATCAAGCTAGCTCTCTGGCTAAATTGCTAACTCTCTGGCTAAAAACGCTAACACCAGCAGCAGCATTTTTTTTTCATTCATCCACACTAACAATATTTTTCTCTCTTTTTCATCTATATATATATTGCGCGTCGTCCCGCACGCGGTCTGTCCTTCCGTCTGTCCCTTTTCAAAACGTACCTACTTCACCGGGCCGCTGTGCGCCGCCACTGAGCGCCGCCACTGCGCCGCTCAGGCAGTGGCTCACTACGATCGCGCGGGCATCTTAGCGAAAAAATGTTGTCTACCCACAAGCATTGCAATGAAATTGTTAGTTATTTAGTAGAGCTAAACATCTCTTTATTTTCGCAATAAGCAATGAAGATGAACAAAAAGTTGAACCAAGCAACAACACTTTTGTGGGCCCAAGGCCCACCTTACCAGCCTTCCAAGGAACTAGCTGATGAGCCGCCCGGAGGGCGGCGAACCAGCTAGTATTTTTATAATCATCACCAAAATAAAGGTTTTGTCAAAACAGTCACTCCGTTGACTGCCTTGAGTGTCTTCATTTTTGACAATCGTCTAGGTATGGATTGGTAGATTTCATCAAACAAAATTTTGAAAACTGACACTATCACCCGCGGTATTCAGTTTCATTGGACGATTAACTGAGGGCTAACTTCGAGCGAAAAACACAGTAAGTCTTTTTAAGAACTAATCTGGCAATATACAAAGAAATGCTTCATAAATGATGACTATAACATCAGTCTAGTTCAGTGAAAAGTTGGCCTATTTTTGAAGAACATACTGAATTCATTCCTGGCAGGCAAAGTCTACCTCAATGTTGACCTGTCCTTTTTTTCGCCCCCGCCCCCTCACAAACGTGAATATTTTGTGAAATTGCCACGCAGGTTATATAGTGGCAAAGCGCCGCGGACGATAACGACTCTTCACCTGTCATTGTTCTTAAGCGTGCGCAGAGGTGCGATGTCAGCGCCTTCATGCGTGAGAACATTACGCAGGCCTGTGTGGGCGCATAGCTCAATTACACAGCTCCACTACTCATGTACTACTAACCGCAGATTGACTGCTGGGATGGATATATTTAAAAGCATTCAGACGCATGCGTGCACTTTGCCTTTGCGCATCAAGACTTCGGTTCAACCTGTCTGCCTCTTTGTCGTGCCACGCGAGTATTTCTCTGCATATGTTCCCTCTGTTTGGCCGTGCAGTGGCCAGTGCTGACCCGTTCGGGAGACGAGAGGAAGCGGCGAGAGAGAGAGAGAGAGAGAGAGAGAGAGAAAACGGGTAAAGCCAATTAAAAGAAAGATCACTTGCGTGTCTGCTGGAGTGTCACTGAGAGACTCTCACGGTTAACCTTTCCAGCTGCTGGAGTGAACAAACGAGTGAGAGGATGGAGAGGAAAGGCGGCTGGGGAGATCAGGCGTTTCGACTCTAATGGTCCCTCAGTGTTGGAGTGAGGCGGCTTAATTTGCCTCCTTTCTTGTGGTGCTTCCAAGCTTTTGCTTCTGTCAGACCGGCATTCTGCAAGAAACATACGCATGAATAATAGAGGCCACATCTCGGATAGTGTGTGTGTGCGTGTGTGTGTGTGTGTGTGTTGCCTCAATGGGCGAGACACATATTCGACTGCTTTCTTTTGCACTTGGCTAATTTCATTTCAAACTTTACCTGGTAGAGGACACGGCGCTGACATTTCGGGGAAATGACGTCAAATCACGCATGAGCATGTGTGAGTCGAGGTGCTTGTGAATCGGTGTGTGTGTGTGTGTGTGTGTGTGTGTGTGTGTGTGTGTGAGCGTTACGTGCCATGCATCAGAGCAGGCTAAGGCAACACAAATTGGGCTAAATTAATGGCTATGTGTGAATGTGTGTGCATGTGATTGCGGGGGCAGGGTTGGCGACTGACAGTGTGTGGCGGCATAAATTGGGGTTAGATTAATGCAATGCAGATCTGCCTCTGTGCTCTGACCCTCATCAGGGCAGAGATGAGCTTTGTGTCTCAATTAACCTTGGCAGAACACGCATGCATACAAATACACACACATTCACGCGCATGCGTGTGCGTGCCTCAAGATGCTGCATTAAACACAGTACAGTACAAGTGAGAAGATGCATTCAAGATTAGGAAAACTTTCCATGAGACAAAAACTGGGTTTTCTTCAGGGACTCTAGCTTCCTCCCACATTTCAAAAACATGCACGTTAGGTCCACCGTAGATGATAGTGTCCTTCGGTGTGAATTGGAGTTTTTAGGTGCCCTGTGATTGGCTGCAGGCTCTGAGTCTCGAGTGAATTTGCCCACTTCTGCCCCCCCCCCCCCCCGCCCCCCCAAGTCAACTGAGATATGCTGCAACTCACCAGGGTGTCTTTCGAAATACAAGTGTGATATATTCACCTGTTCTCTGAAGCTGAGTCATGATTGGTCGTTCAACTGTGATGTCATTTTCAGTCGACAGCAACTGGTAAATTGGCCCCCCTCCCTGAGGTGGACAAAAACAGGTGGAGTTTACTGCTTGACTCATATTCCATAAACGAAATTCCGTATTTAGACCGTTGGGGCTGCACAGAACAGATTGTAAAGAAAGATTTAGAGTTGACTTCCCCACTGTACATGAATTCAAAATTCAAAACTATATTGGTCTTAGTCTTTGTATATTTTCAGCACTTATTTTCAAATATGTATCACGTCTTCAGAGACAAATCCACAATTTCACTCGACCGCGTATTTATCAGCTCAGCTTTGTATTGCGTCCCCGAGGGAGGCAAGTGACACCAACGGCCACGGATGTTTGAACGTGTGTTCAGATTCATCTCCGCGGTGGCGTGCGGCCTGCCTGGCGACTGGCCCAGCTGTTTGGCTAATTAATACAACAAGTCTCATCGAGGTGATTAAATAATCAAGTAATTAATTCATTATATGGCAGGGCCTTGCACCGCCTCTTATGATTTGTAGTACATAGCTTGTCGGTGTGTGTGTGTGGGGGGGGAGGGGGGGGTAGTGAGGAGAGGGCAGCAGAACAGACTGCTGACACAAAGGAGACTTTGAATAAGACAGGACACTCGTGCGCATTTTATTCATCATTCCCTATTGTCTCGGAGCGTAAATGGCTTCATCGACCGGATTAAACAAGGGAGCTCTCGCACCATAAAATGATCATCACTCCAAAGCCCCAAAGGTGGGCCTCTGTATTTATGTGTTTCATTATCTGAGAGGACAGATGGAATTAAAAGTGCGGCGAAAGGAAAACTTGTGGGAGTGGGTTTGAAGCCGAGAGAACGTCCAAAGAGACGAGGCACATCGCTCAACACTGCTGAGGTTAAAGCAGGGTTAGGTTTAGTTTAGTTTTGGCCACTTTACTGAGCCAAAGCACATGTTTTACACGATAAATTACAGGCTTACGGTCGGGTCAGGTTGGCATTTGGCTTATCTGGTCAGGGTGGGTTGAGGTTAGGTTTACATTCGGTCTGGAATATTGTATGAGGTTCGGTTGGATGAGGGTCAAGTTAAGGTTAATGCTTGAGGTAGATTAGCGTTAGCTTAATGCAGAGATGGAACTGGTCATTTCCATCGCATGGATGCACTGGGAACAAAATTTGGTTCAGGAATTCTCATTGCTGAAAAATAATCATCAATGGGGGACGTGGGTGGGGTTGGGGGGGGTGGGGTTGGCGGCCATCATATGTTGAAAATAATCGTCGATGAGAGAGATGGTTGCTAGTAGCCAGGTAGGTTAGCGTTAGCTTAATGCAGAGATGGCACTGGTCATTTCCATCGCATGGATGCGCTGGGAACAAAATTTGGTTCAGGAATTCTCATTGCTGAAAAATAATCATCAATGGGGGACGTGGGTGGGGTGGGGGGTGGGGGGCGGTGGGGGTGGCGCCCATCATATGTTGAAAAATAATCGTCGATGAAAGAGATGGTTGCTAGTAGCCATTCGGGCAAATTAACATATTTTTCCCAATATCCTCGATGGCCGCCCTTCCCGTGGGCGTAAATTACCTCGATAATGTGGTTGGGATGTGGCTGTGTTTAAAATGAGCCAATCACATTTCAACTCATGGGCATCAGCACACACCTGCCGCCCTTAAAAGTGCCTCTGATTCACCCCACATCAAGTTCAGATGTTGTAAATAGGCTTTTCCTGACAATGTTTTGCTTTTCTGATGATCTTCTGCCAACACTGACTAATTCCCTCCACGTTGACTAAAGTCTCCAGTTCCACTTGAAGAAAAACAGCCATAAAGCTCGATACTGCCACCAACACACTTCCCTGAAAAGGAATCGTGTTCATTTAGTGATGAGCACTGTTGTGGTTCGACCAAACTTAACGTTGGTATCTGGCCAAAAGGTTCAACCTTGGTTTCATCGGACACATTGTTCCATGTGCATTTGGGAAATATGGGACTGTGTATTGTGCAAAAATGTAGCCAGGCTTGGATGTTCCCTCCTAAATAGCCCAGACATATGAAGTTGACAGTGGGGATTGTTAACACATGCGGGCCTACTAAACAGTCAGTACTTGATAAAAATATTTCAGTAGGCCTCTTGGAAGCTTGGCTGACCAGTTTTCTTGTCTCTTCATCAACATCTAGTTGTGCCATATTTTCTCCCTCCAGGTCTTGGAAATTCTTTTGTGGTCTTCCGGAGTGATACCTTTGATCGCTCTGAAGCTTTCAGAAGATCATTGCTCGTGCTGCAAGATGTGACAACAAAGCTGTCGTGAAAAGCCTACTAAAACAACTGAAGTCTATTTGCAGTAAATCAAAGTATACTATAAATGGTGCCAGGCGAACGCTTATTTCCATGATTGGTGAAGTCCGAACACGATATCCTCAGCTCTAAGAGGGTGCACACACTTGTGCTACCGCATTATCTCTGTTGGTTATTTTTACTTTCATATTATTAAATTGTTATAAGTCAATGTTTTGTTTTGGGGGGTTTTTAAGGTGGAAAAAGTTTGGGAATAATATTCCTTCGTCTCATTGGTTTGTATCACAAAAAAATAAAAAAATAACTGGCACTTCGATGGGGGTGTGGAGGCTTCTCATCTTCATTATACATTTTTCAGAGACAGACAGATACAGACACACACACACACACACACACACGCAGTTACGAAAACACTCGCATAGACACACACCCGTGCGCGCACGCAAGAGCCGAGCCTTCCGCAGCCCTCATTTTAAACACTCCTTTAGCCATAATCATTTTCATATAATTCACTTTCATACAATTCCTTCTCCTAATCATTATCAGGCCCACTAACGTCTTAATGACTTCATAAATTTAAGCTATAAAAAGTAATGGAGAAAGACAAATGAGATAATTAGGAATAAATCTTAGTGGAAAGTCATTTATCAAAACATGGAGAGGCCCGGAATATTCCCCACCATTAGGCGCTGCTGTAATTAACACGGGCTCTCGGTTATGAAGGAAACCTGGTAGCAGAGATATTAAGATCCAAAAGCCTCACTGTTATTAAATTGACCGATGAATCTGCGACGTATAATATGATGTGGATTATTAGGATCCTTTTTAATTAAAAAGAGCGTTAAGATTTATATATATATATATATATATATATACATACACACATGAATATATATATATATATATATATATATATATATATATATATATATATATAATAATTTATGCTTTAATGGTGGCTTGAACTCATCTCTCTGTGGTTATGGGCCAATGAGACAGAGAGAGTTGAAGAAATAAGGAAAGTGGGGGAGAAAGAAAGTGTGTGTGTGTGTGTGTGTGTTCTAGTTCTCTTTTTTGGCTGAAGACTATTGTAAGTACATGAGAGGAAATGGTATTCTAATTCAGCCATCAAATGCATACAGCGAGCAGACATGATCAATTCTTATTATCGTTTAAAGTGTAAAGTGTGATGTCATGCTTTGCTCTGAAGTGTAAAAGTCACATTCAGCATTTAAAATGTTTAATTATTATAAATATACTGTACTTAAAACTACACACGCACACACACACGCATGCATGCACTCTTTGTCCTCCAAGAACAGAAAGCCTACACACACTCAAAAGGATGTCATCAAAAACTCCGCGATTTTCCATTTTATTTCTTGACCTTCAATCTGGTTCTGGGTTAGCAACAATGACCGCTTTTAAGACTCATCAGATCTCAACTGATGTTCATTTTCGTCCGTTCAAACTGAGACTTACTTGAGAATGAAAATAAGAAATGTGCCGTACTTCAGAGAATAAAACACGGTCTATGTGTTTGGCCCATTCAAAATAAAGGCAAATTATCAATATATGTGTCTGTGATTGTTTTTTTAAAAAATGTAAGTGATACAAATGCATAAATGCTGACCTTTGTCATAGACGCACTGACTCATGTTGAAGCCCTGCACCCGTTTCGAAGACTTGGCTTCACCAGAGGTTGTCTAAGATGCTTTTGAGGAGCAACTTATGCAAATTATCTTCTTATAAATGACACGCCAACCTCCATTCGCTGACCAATTAATGACCTTTGGGGCCATCATGTGACGCATCAGCTGCACTAATTTATACTTGACAGCTCCCCTGGTGCGTGGCATATGTATGTGTGCTTATGCGTGTGCGTGTAAGCTCCTGCAACAGTTGAGCTCATTACCATGGAAACCCAGTTTGGAAAATGTGTGAGCGTTTGTCACCGGGGCCTCGTCACAACATGCTAGTGGTTCCTAATCATTCTCTATATTTTTGTTTTGGGGTTTACTGTAATGCCCGCGTTTATCCCCGAGTGCACTTTGGTCTACACAAGCTTTTAGAACGCCACTGTCATTCTCAGTGCAGTGTGCACGTGCGTGTGTGTTTTCAGATTCCTTCACCACTAGCTCTTGTAGGAGCATTAATTGAAAAAGAGTAATTAATCACGCGAGGGAGCAATACTAGACTGTACGTCCCGAGAGAGAGCAGCACAGGAGTGGGCCAAGAGTTGAGTGTGACCCAATACTGCCCCCTGTTGACACTTTGTCAAGCCTCTTCAGGAATTCAGTCATCATCCAGCAGCACCGACACTGCAACTGAAAACTCGGGCTTCTATCTATACTTCCGTACCCTTTCATTTTTCAAAAGCTTTATATGCCGTAAAATCTACATATGAAATACATACATTATGATAGGGTTGCACATGCGCTGAGTTTAATTTTAATTTTGCGCTCTGTCCCGTTGTTCAGATTGAGTAAAATGAAAGTGTCCATTTATGTTATACAGTATTATTAATGATAATTTTATGTTTGAGCATCATGTTATTTCATGTTAAGTTGACCTAAATTGCATTCTGTTGTTTAATAATTGCTTAGGCATGTTTTTATGTTGATAGCTTCTGATTGGCTGTTGAAGTCAGGGAAACAGGAAGTGATATTAGTTGCCGAGAGTGTGTTCACGATCGTGCTGCTGGTGCAGACGTCTTTTCAATATTCAAGCTGAAAACATCTCTCCTTTTGCCGTTTCGTCATGTAGAGCCATCCATTCAAAAACTACGAACCCCTCAATTTACGAAAGTAATTAAAGAAGCATTTCAGTCACTGCATATCTGACACATTAATTCTAATACATATGAGCAATTATGATTATAGACGGAAAAATTAGGGTTCGGTTCCGAGTCAGTCAGAGTGTAAATCGAATGTGCAACCAATCCAGGTTTGTAGTCTGCCTAGTAACCTGGGAGAGGTTCCACATTCCTGGAGTCCGGAAAGTATAAGCGGGAAAGAAAATGTGTGAGGAGATAAAGACAGAAAATTATAAACTGCAGATAATCTCTGCATGGTCAACATTTTTTTTTATGAAGGATGCACGTAAACCTTTCAATTTTATTTATTTATTTACTTGCTTATTGTTTTTTGCGCTGATTCCGAACCGCCCCTCATTTTACATTAGGGCATCAGGTTGTCATCATAATTATACAATATACTAAATATATTCTACAAATATATTTCGCAATATTCGTGAATTAACGGTTAGGTTCAGCAACAGGTGGATTTTTTTTCTGAAATGTCATCATTTATGATCAAATCTGTATCGCCCAAGATTTGAAAAAAAAAGAAAATTTCTCAAAACCCTGAGCAAAAATAGTAAACATTTCGAAGTCCGAGTCAAAACTACACTGAGGGACACGATGCCATCTCTGATGAAAATTTGTAATTGTAATCAATTCAAATCAGTTTGTATTTATGGCTTTTGTACTTTTAACACTCAGATAGATGGCAATAATTCAGAATATTTATGATTCAAACATCATGATAACACTTCTGTTATTTTCCTAGCTAATTCAATATATGTATATATATATTTATATATATGACCCGATCACAAATTTGTGTGATTTGTGGTCAATTACTTGAGTGACCACATACAGTTCCTTGTCCAACTTTTATGATTCCAAAATAAGAAGCTCAGAAAGTAATTCAAAATTATTCCGGAGGTGTAGAACCGGAATAAAACCTGAAAAGGTAGGGGGCCTTGCTCCGCTCCCATAATGCCCACTGTGGCGAAAAGGACATTGCAGATAGGCGCTGGGCCCACTCTATTATTCTAATCCGTGGTTGTGTCTGGGTGACCTTTGCAGGGATGATTGTTTCTCATTTAGAAGTGTAAGGCGTGATCTTCCCACCCGTTTGATCCCGCTCACCTGGCCTTTGTAAATTGCCTGTTAAGCATATCGCGGCTTGACCCTCGTGTCTCACACGTTGCCTATTAATACACAGTGGTCTCAGGAAGTATTTACACACTTGGAGACACTTCATAGACACCGCCCACATTCACACACAAGTTTCACATGTTTGCCGGTGGGATTCAAATTCAGAAGAGAAATGTGTTTATCGATGGAACGTCCCATCCCTCCATTATCAGAACCGATTTATATCCCTCACGAGTGTCGCGTTCTTGTTGGAGGCTATCCCAGCTGACTTCAGAGGGCGGGGTACACCCTGAACTGGTTGCCAGCCAATTGCAGGGCACACATAGACAAACAGCAAGCATTCACACTCCACATCACACCTCAGGACAACTTGGAGCCATCAATTACCCTACCTTGCATGTTTTTGGTATGTGGGAGGAAACCCACGCAGGCACAGGGAGAACATGCCATCTGTCGAACGGCACATTTCGACACAATTAACGACACTCACACAATCTTACATCATATACTGTGTTTGTAATATTTTTCTTACCTTATATACATCAAAACATTTGAAAAAGATTGTTGACACGTGCAAACATTATTATCACCGTGAGGCGTTTAAAAAAAAAAAAAGAACATTAAATGTCATTGAATGGTTGCCGAGGTGTGAGCGGCACAGCATTTGGTTACAGATTGATGCCCGTACAAAATCTTGCCTTCATAAAGAAAAATGGGGGAGAAAGCAATGGCAAAAAGGGATGTGTAATTGTCCATTGTGCCTTGCACCTTTGGGCTTGCTTTTAATGAGGGCCAGAGCTGAATGAAGCGAGGTGATTTTTCCATCAGGTTGACGAGAAGAGAATTAAACGCCCACAGCTTGTGTCTGCAGCACCATTACACAAAGAAGGTCGAAATTCATTTGACCTGGCCACCATTCTAATTAACAAGTCAATGCCACATAGGAAGCGGGCGGTAGCAATAGTGTGGATTCATCTTCGTGGAAAAATATCAAAAAGATCGGTCAAATTCCTCTTTAATCACAGAGAGTGGCGACGCTCTACTTTTTGTGCAATTTTCAGCTCCTCTTTTTTTCCCCTTTCAGGCTTCACAGTCTTTTGTGTTTGTGCCTTCCCTCTCCCAGAACTTCTCCTGTCCCGTGCGGCCCACCGCCGTGTCCCGTGGCTCTCTAAAGCTCTGGGTTTACTCGGGACATTTCCCCCGGATTAAAAAGATGATTTCATTAGCCTCCTCCGGTGTCAGGTTTCATCCCAGGGATTAAATTCTGCAGATTAGAAACCGAGGCTATTCTCCAGCATCTCATTAATATCTAATGGCGCAGGAGATGTAATTTGGAAAGCCTGGCTTTCTGATTACTAAGCAAATGTATGCTTTGCCATTGGAGAGCATCAGTTGGGCCGAGAGCCGCACGTCTGCCAAGGGTTCGCCCCCACCTCAACGCATCGACATCCCCACACAGGCCTCCTATTCACACACAACTCCAACTTTTAGCTCCCCTGCAGCCTTCCGGCCAGTCATTGCCTCTAAAGGAGATCAAAATGTTATAAACTCCTCACAAAGTTTCTGGAAAAAGAGGTCCTGATTGTTAAAGTCACTATGGACATGAAACATGTCCATAAAACGGCTTCGCACATTTTACAAATGGCAACCCGATGGGACCTATTTGGGTCCAAATGCACTGTAAACACCCACGCAAAGGTTTTAGTGGCATCCGGTCTGACCTGACCTCCGGGTAGTCACAACTAAGAGCGACACCCTTCCTTCTCCCATCACCAGGATAACACAAGAGGACCTCGTCACATCAGACCCGTCCTGGTCCGGGCCGGTCCCCACAGAGGAGCACTCAGAGCGTTTGTGCGCCTCCTGTCAGTCACAATGCCCCTCAGCTGCCTCCTTCCCTGATGGGAGTGTGGACAAGGGAGAACAAGGTGGGCGCAAGGGGCGGCCGTTGAATTAATGAGACAATTTCTCAGATAATAAGATTGGTAGATATGCTAATATTTTTACCTTAAGGAGATAATTATGATGTCGAAGATAGAATATTTTATCTTAAAGCGACAGTGCGTTGGTCCCAAACCTATGCAGACCCCCCCACCCCCACCCCCCATTTATGTTTGGATGAGCGGATGATGTTTGAGGCGGAGTGATGCTCAGTTTCGGAGCTGTGGGACAGTGGCAAAACAATGCCAGCAGAGCCTGAATGCTTTCAGTGTGGTTATTTTTTTTTGGGGGGGGGGGGCTTAGGCTTTGATCGTGCGCAGCATTTGACACAAGCAGGAGAGGCAGGGGACTTTCAGCCTTCATAAATATTTATCTCATTACTGCGGGCCAAAAATCACAGAAGAAAGGATGAGGAGATTTCAAGTGATCTTCATTGTTAATTGACCCAAAAGTATACCCGTCACACAGTGATTAAAAAAATGAACAACAAAAACATTGTCCCCTCTCTCTTGTGTCTTGCAAACTTGGTCTTTCCTCCTCAGGCTTTTGTAATAATAGTTCATAATAATATTGTTTTGGTGTTTTAACTTTAGCGACAAAACTGCAGTTTCTCAAATGCAACACGCGACGCCACCTTCATGGCTACAACTGGGGGGTGAAATGATGAAAGTGTGTTATTGAAGAATACGCCTGGTGATTGTGGCCCCTGCTCAACAGCCGGGGGCCAACTGCGGGGACACCGAGGGACCTTAAGAGCAAGATTGCTGCGAGTGTCTTGTCACTCTCTTCACTGATTGCTCTCTCTCTCTCTGCCCTACGTTTTACCACTTTAATTAGGCCAGAGCGAGCTCAGTCATGTAATTAAAAGCTCAGCTGGACCAGAAAACAAGTCAGCCATTAGCGACGACCAACCCAGAATATCCAGAGCAGCTGCTTAGCACTGCACATCCATGCATATTCGCACGCACGCACGCACACTTGTCACCTAAAAGGAGAATTCTTTATATACATAAATTCTAACGTTCAACTGCTGCCATTAAGAAGAAAACCGGGGGAAAAAATATATCCTCTCGTACTTGTGGGTTTTTTTTTAGATGATTTCAATGTCAGCGTCACTGACAGGAGTCACTTGATGTTTTTATTTCTAAAAAGTCAAAAAGAGAGAGTGACAGAGCGGCACTTTTGGGTTTTTTTTTAATATGTTTGTTTTTTTGGACAGATTCTCAATTTACTAGTAACTTCATCAAATCTCTTTTTCTGTGTGCGCTTGCTATTTGGTGTGAGACAGAGTTCAGAGATCAACAGCAGAACAGTCAAAGCTACAATTTGGAAAATAACCAAAAGCCATCAACGTGCTTGACATCAAATCTTAGGAGGTTTCAGCTCGGTACGCATCTAAATTCCACAAGTGGAAAAAGAATAAAATGCACATGCTCAAATACTAAGCCGTTAAGCCGTTTTCTCAAATTTTGAAAATGTGGGCGACCTCATACTTGACGGGGGGGCGGGGGCTGTAAATGTGTGCCAAGTGCTCTTTGAGTGTGTATACTCAGGGTGACCAACTGATGTTGTGAAATACAGATTTATTTTTTGTGTCGAGTTCATTCTACATTAATATGTCATGGGAATCATTTCAGGGGCTTTAGAACAACATGGGAGTCGACAAGCAACACATTTGTTCATCTTTGAAGGTTCAACCGCATCTGTAAAGACGCTTGCATCGCAATAACTACACATGCGCGCTTTATCAGAGGCAACAGCCGGCGAGCAGCACAATCTGCCTAACATCCCCACTTCAAATCCAGTTGATTTAGTTAGAGCCCATTCAGAGCCCCTCGTGTAAGCTATCATGTTGCACTCGCGTGTGAACAACTATTTCATATTCACAGAAGGCCTGTCTGGGGGAGTTGTCAATTGCACTCCGGCTGCACGCCGCATTACAATGCAAACAAGGTTAGTTTTTCAAACGACTCATTTGAATACGCTCAACAAGGAAGCCTATCAGGTGGTGCTGCTTCAATGGACTTTGTATTGCTTCCAGGAGAGGTGAGGGGACAGGAGATGTGGGGAGGCGGGGGCGGCTTGACGCGATACTGGGGGGTGATAGCGGCGGAGGAATGGCAGTTCATTTGAATATGGCACCCCAAGCCACAATGATTATTATCATCACCAAATCAGGCAGATAAATGAGAAGAGGGGCTCCAAAAATAGCGCTGAGAGCCTTTTGTGCATAGCAGGTAGGCCCGCTGGGGAGGGGGAGTGGGTGTGGGGGGGGGCACTAGCTCATTATCCAGGGCTGGGCAGAGGGAATGGAGGGATCGAAAAAGAAATTGCATTAATGTGACCACTGACACACTTGTCATAAGCACACATGCGTGCACGCACACACACGCGCACGCGCACACACACACAAGCACACACACACACTCTCTATATGTCTCCTATATGGCCCGTTAATTTGACTAGCAGCAGGAGGTAATTTAGCCGCACTGCTGTCACCTGCAATGAGGCCACAGATAGAGGTGGCAATGGTGAGAACAGATTGAAACTAGTGAGGCTTGAGACCTTACCCACCATTCTAACCCTGCACACCTCCATCTTGTCACGTCTCTCCTTCCATGATTTGCTCACCAAACGTCGTAGAGAGAAGGATCCTTTTTCTCACTTTCTCAGCTGCCACACATCCCGTATCTATCTCATGTGTTTCTACTCGTGTCACCGTCTTTGTCCCTTCGGTCTGAAGTGTGCCGCTGCCGCTTCTGCTGGTGGGGGTGGTGATGAGTCACCCCACCCCCCCGCCACTTATTTGATTCACGCAGCTCCGGGCTCTCATCTCCCCAGAGAAATTACCAGTCATTTAAATCGGACCTATTTCTCTAATTCATTACACAACTGCTGTCCTGACACACACACACACGTAGCTACCTGCCATAGTCACCTCCGTCTTTGGTGTCAAACGCCACTTAACATCGCTGTCATTCACAGCAAGTCAGAGGAGAGCTAAAGGAGCGAATGAGAGGGCCAAATGGAAGCTATTTAGCTTCCAACTAATCCCTCATCACTTTACCACACGAATTATTGGTTCTCCACTGTGTCTGTGGACCTCCCCGCTTCACTTTGGGTCTGCTCTCAAGCTCTGGAATAACATTCGCATTCTTTCTAGAAACCGGGAAGGGTTGGGCCACCAAAATTTTAGAAACTGAGAGCTATGTCATGCAAAGGCCTACCAGTTTGATACAAAATTCTGAAATGTCATTTTTCTTCAAATTACCTTTAATTGTGCTATGATTTCTTAATTATTATCTACAGACTTTAGGCACAGGTGAGAAACTCAAGGCCCGGGGGCCAGATCTGGCCCACCACATCATTTTATGTGGCCCGCGAAAGCAAATCAAACATGTCAACTTATGTGATGCTGGCTAAACTCTTCACCAAAATTTACAATTCTTATATGTAACAAATAAGAGACATGTTGTAAGCATTTTTTCGTTACCAAAGCCATCATTACAGTAACTCAAAAAATAGTTGAATATCCCGTTATTAAATTTTTTATATGGTTTAATATTATAACGGCCCTCCAAAATGTGGCCCATGACAAAAATGAGTTTGACACCCCTGACTTAAGTATGGGAAATAAATATCAATGTGCAAATCTTTCTCTCAATCTCTGAAAGTGTATACATCTTCAAAAAATCACTTCCACAACATTCCTAGGAAATCACGATATGCCATTCATCACCGGTGAGCCATCTTCCGAACAGCCCTGGAGTTTACTCATATGGTGCCTGTCGGTGACATGGTCAACTTATTTCTTTGGCGTGTAAATGATTATATTCATGCAGGCAAACAGTACTTACGGGACAAAAGAAAATCAAGAACAAAGAGAGACAGCAGATCAGATGAGATCGGATGCTGTTCAAGTCACGGTTACAGCCGTGAGCCCCACTTGCCGTTCACCCAGCGCAGTACGCCGTCGACCAACCCATTCATTGTATGTTTTGATCAGGCCAGGCCAATCTTTCCCAATTTTGTTAGACTACCATTAGAGTACACCATTTTGCAGAACAAACAAAATAATTTATTGTTGTTGTTCGCTACTCTTCAAAAAAACTCAAGACAAAAATCCACCCATTCCACTTCCTTATTTAAAGATTCCTTATTTAAAGATTCCTTAAGAGCAACACAAGGTGCAGCATTGACAGCAGGCTCTAGTGATTAAGTCCTTTCATTGGTTAATTAGCCCCCACAGCGAGGCAAACAACCGCCGTGACTCACCGAGTGATCAAAGACACAGCCTGTCAAGAGGCTCCAACTCTTGCCGTACCTGTGGGACACTCACACACACCGAGTTGTACCTGTGGGACAGTGTCTCTTCCACACACAGACGCACAGAGTCATGTCTTCTTACCTGTGGGAGATTCCCCGTGCCTCCTCCTGAGGTGGAGTGCCGTGCAGTCACACTCAGGGTGACACACTTAAGACGTAGTGTTAGGAACTTCACACATCTACATCCGCATGGAACCTGCCAAGGAAAGGGGACAACAGAAACAGAATCAAAGAGTTTGCCGATTGGGAAACTGTAGCCTGTATAAAATAATTTAATAAACATATCAGGAAAGACAGACTGGGTTAAATGGTAAACTTGAAGAAAAAAAAGTCAAAGTATGTTTTATTTCGGAAGAGAAAGACCATCTAGGCCAAGATAATATCTGTATCCTCTAGGGGCAGTATTGCGCAGTGTCAGCATGTGTTTGTCTGATTCTCTTTGGATCCCACTCAGTGTTCCCATCAAAAGATGGACGGCACAGTGATGATAGTGGCACAGGCGCTGGTTGCCAAGTGAACAGTGCACAGGAATTAGCCGTTTCCCACGGGTTTAAATAGACGATACATCAACTTTAAAAATGCAGCTAAATCCAGGGAATTCAACACACCTTTTTTTTTTCCCCCTCAGTGTTGGCCAATTCCAGACACTTAAAGTTACAGTCATGGTCCGGAATACGCTTCAGGATCAATAATGCTAACCTAGCAGCATCCACAGCACAAAGATTGTCGACTTTGGTGAAACAAAAAAACGAACAACCGCATTTGACAGCAGCAAAAAAAGTCAAAATAGCCCAAAAAGCACCATTTCCAGGGTTGGTTGTGTGGGTATATTGTGTTTTAGCAATAATTAATGACACGTTAACCCACTTTGTGTGAGATGCCGGTGGTTACATCAATGTCACTTGTGACACATTAATGGTTTCAAACTTGAAATTTGAAGCCCGGTGATGGACACCACAAAGCGAAGGTGCACCGCCACGTGAGCACCCGTGGCTGGCCTGCAGCACTAAAGAGCAGTAATGGTTCTAATTCCAATAAAGAGAAAATCCAAGGTCACACTGTGAACTTCCTCGCCATCAGAAGACCACAAAGACTGTCTGGGAGAGTGCATAATATCCTCACAGCTATTTTTACCCTCAAATTAAAATCTATGACATGTTGAAATGACTGCAGTGAGTAAGAGGGGTATTCAAAGCAGACACTAATGGCGCTTATTAATGGCATGAATGAAGTCTTGACAGGTCGTGTGTCATTCTGCAGGCAATGCTCCACTGGCATAATGGCTAATGTAAGTGGGGATAATTATATATATTATACCCTGTCTTGTGGTATTTTGGCAGGAATATGAGGAGCCGGGCAGTTAGCGAGGAAGAGTGAAAAGTACTTGCTCTTTTTCAAGAGATGCGCGTGTGTTTGTGGGTGTGCTCCATCTTCTTTGCTGCTCCAGCCACGTAATGGAATGATTGGGAGACAAGAGCCCCCAAAATGTGGCCTAATGTTATGGCTTGCGTTTGCCATACATCAACGAAAGGCGCTCATGTGGACAGACGGCACCGTTGAATGCGACAGTCATAATCATATTGCGCTGGTGTGGAGGAGCTAAGTTAAGATAAGATAAGAAAACCTTTATTTGTCTCACGATGGAGAAATTCCCAATTTACAGCAGCAAAATTATTAAGACCCTGAATGGTGAATTGGGGACTCTAAATTGTCCACAGGTGAGAATGTGACGAACGGTGTTGAAATATTTGATGGGTAAAATTGTTTTTGGTAAAAATTTTTTTTTGTATATTTAGAATGTTGCATTAAAACTACTCGAACAAGTACAACAAACGCAAAAAGTTACTGAAGTAAATGTAAAGCCCTAAATATACGAAACTCTTCTGATGGTGGGGGTAATGATGGGGTCACGGTGTCAATGCTGGTAATGGTGGCTGTGGAGTAGGCACGCCTGGGTGGGTCTTGGAGAACGTTTTCTGTCTCCGGGGTTGGCAGCAGAGAGGCGACTAATTGGAGGCCCGGTGGTAAAATATGTTCATTACGCCTGCGCCTTCAAATACCTTCCCTCATTTATCTGCGTATTTACTCACTTACCCCCAAAGCCAACACAGGACCTGGGAGCAGGTTGGGCACCGACCGAATAAGAGTAAGAACGAGAGCCATGTGCGAAGGGAAGGGAGGGAGGGTTAACCGTATGCTCTGTGGGAATTAACAAAGCACTGAGTAATTAAATCTAAATTGACATTCAGGTAATTAGCCCCTTGATTAGGAGCAATAACGCAATTAGCCAACTAGTCTTTGCTAATTGTTAATTAGTATAAGCAAAGTTATTGTGGGAGTGCAAGAGGGAGGCATGTAAAAGAACAAATGTTAATCTGTCTCTCTTTCAACAGCCTTTCTGGCTATTGAGCTAGCAGGCAGGCGGCTCCATTGTCTTTGTCTCCATTCACAGGCGGGCGCTGGCTAATTAGCTGAAAGTCTTATCCGGGATGTGATCAGAGAGCAAGCTGGCACATCTCCACTTCGACCCGCTTGCCTTTCCGAGCGCCTGCGCCGGGGCGATGTATCACACGGAGGCTATTTGTTCCGAATGAAGATGTGATGTGGATGAAGTACGATCCGAAAGGCAAGCGGAGGGAGCCGCTGTGCTGCGGATCAATCTGAAGGAGATGTAACTCATCTAAAAGGTTTTTGAGTTGGCGAGGATGGATGAACACAGTGACTCATTAAATGGATGCAGGGAAGTAGATGGAGGAATATTATAGACGCTGCAGGAAGTGAGATTTACTTTGGCCACAAGTGACAAATAGGCATCGGTGTGTGTGTGTGTGTGTGTGTGTGTGTGTGTGTGTGTGTGTGTGTGTATACATACACGTACCGTAACCTAGTGCTCCTCCCTTTCTTTAGTCAGCAAAGTAATTTTGATCAGATAAACAGCTCCTCCGGTTGATTGCAGGCAAGTATTGTCTTCGATATTGATCCCATTGCTTCTAGACATTCAACACCTGTATGAGAAATAAACAGTTATATGAACACAAAACATTCCTAACAATAAATGTATGGGTTTGAGCCAACAAAGGGGCAAGGCTTGTACCATTAAAAAAAACAACAACAACCAAAAAAAACATCTGCTGTAGATACATTTGCTGGACTAGGAGTGAGTGTGTACGTTCCGACTCTCAATTTCTTCCTTAATGAAATCTTTTGATAGAATATCAGAATTACCAAATGTGTCGGTGTGTGTGTGTGCGGAGGTGTTTGGGCCTGTCTTGCAGTGTCCCACCCAGCGTGCCTCTAATTGGATCCTTATTACCAGGCTAGCCTCCATCTGAGGAATGATGGATTCATAGCACGCAGAATTCCATTAATCATTCCTTTTTCTCAGTCCACTCTGAGGAGAGGGCAAATTCATTTCTTTGGTGCGCCAAGCATGCTGGCATCATGAATATTCATGAACGAAAATTTGGGGTCAGGCCTAATAGGGGGAGGTGATTTGTTCCGTTAATGCTTGGGTCTTGTTTAAGAGGTTAACCTACAGAATAGTCGCATCCATGCTAAAAAGGGGCTGTTAGGATCCAGATACACAAGTCTCAGGTGGGGGAGGAAACCAGAGTATCCGGAGAAACTCCACACAGGAAGGCCAGAGCCGGGATCGAACCAACGACGTCTGCACTGTAAGGTCGACGCTAACCACTTGACTACCAAGCCACCCGAGAACAAACATTCACATTCAAGATCACACCAAGGGACAATTTTGAGTGAGTCACAGGTTCTAAAATGAATAAATAAATTAATGCATACATAAATTAATGCATACATAAATAAATACGTATGTACATACATACATAGATGAAGGTCAGCAATTTGCGTAGACCACAGTACATTTTTGGATGACTTATGATTAAAAAAACAACAACAACAAAAAAGGAGCAAAATCAGGCCTCTGAGACTTACTCAAACACTCACGTGTCATCGCATCTCACCCTGAAAAATCAGCACTTAAAAGTCATTTAATTAATAATTGATCAGCATATTTGAAGTGATTAAAATTCATGAATTGAAAGTGAATTGTGCCCCAGTACCCTCAGGGTGTCCAATCAGTGCGCTGTGTGCGTTAGATCAGGAGTGAATTCCTAATTGTACCTGGATATTTAGCGGGGTCGGGTAACTCCCACGCGGGCACACGCATTCCTTCAGCCAGTCCTAATTTGTCTGTCACCCCGTCGTCACCTCCTTGTCATCACTGCCCTTCCTCTTTGTCTCTATCGTCCACCTCTGTTGGAGACAGAAAGAATCATTAAGTCGTCACGATTGAGACGTCATGCCCAAGCCCTGTCACTCACACACACACACACACACACACAGTCAGGCTTCTCACCGGTTAGCGCAGGCTCGTTACCCATGCATGTTCAAAGACCGCAAATTATAATGACTCCATGTTGTGACAATTATCAACCGTACACGCGTCGTGTACACTCTCTTAGATGTTGAATGCAACATAATTTATTTTGCAGGAAAAGATGTTCCAAACACTCATTGTTATTCAAATCACGTGGAAACACTTACAAACGTCAATTAACCCATTGTGCACTTCTGTTGTGTTGACTTAAAATGTAAGTCAAAGTGTTGAAATGTAAGTGTTGAAATAATACAAAATAATTAACTGTGTGCAAAAATGGCAGCGCGGCATCTCAACTGTGTTTGTTGATGAAGTTAATAGCCGTTACATCAATAGAATCAGCATGCTGTTTTCATCACCTTTTTTTCCACCGACATACTTTGTGTTTAAATCACAAAATGAGTAAACTCAATTGATAAGAGTAAAAGTTTGTGTTGAATCGTCCCCGATACAGTCCCCCAAATCGAAACTATAACAAGATTCTGGCTTTATCTCTAAAACTCATTCAGTATCAACCTGATCTGGATCAAGTCTGAAAAGACGTTTAAAAACGTCTTTGGGAGTGAATGAGTTAAAGGCAAAAAAAAAAGCTTGGCCCCAGGCGGTTGACCTAAACATGACAACGCCCCCCACCCCCACCCCATTAATTATTAAAGCGTCCTTGAGAAGGATTGGTCTGCATAATAAATGTTTTAACCGACTGTACCTGTACACTAACACCCAAACGCGTTAGTGTTAACTTCTATTGGAATACAAAATCTGTCAAAACAAAGTCGCTGCATATTGGAGGGCTAATCTGTATCGAGAGACACCAGACACAGGACATGCCAGGAGATACCCCCCCCCCCCCCACCCCCGTCCTTCCGCGCCGCAGAGAAAGACAACCTATTGAAGGTCTAAACACAGAACATGATGTGTGTATTTCTGACTGTGGAGGTGAGCGATGTGGCCAGTGTTCCTCTGTCCTCTCATGTATTAAACATCTCTCTCTCAGCTCCGCCCCCCCCCCACTCCCACCCGTCCCAAGGTTCACAAGCCCCCAGCAACCCCAGAGACCAGCGCACTCTTTTAAAGATATGTGCTCACTTAATCACTGAAGAAAAGGGCCCCCAGAGCTAGCCTAATATTATAATTAATTAATTCAACCAAAAAGGGGGTATTAAATTTCCTGCCTCTTAGGATAGCGTGTTGAATACATTGACCTTTGCAGAAAAGCCTCTCACTCAAATCACCGTCTCGCGCGCGCACAACTTGTTTCTGTTGCTTATGGCTCCAATGCAAAATGCATCATCGTATGCGGATAACATTATTATTTCATATTGACGGGAGGCCTAAATGTAAATTGCACATCATGTTGTCATTATTAGACATTAAGGCATCATTTTTGGACGGCGTGGTTTTTGTGTGTTTGTGCATTTTCCAGGACGAAAAGAAGACCTTTACCGTTTGGCTCATCAACATGGTTGGATACATTATAGACGCATTTCCCTTGGCAAATCAGCTGCAAAGAATCGATATGAAATGACGATGTGGAAGAATTTGAGGGAGCTGACGTCATCTGTTTTTCAAACAAGAACCCGCGTCTCTCGTAGAATCACACCGGCAAGAAAAGGCGGGGCAGTTTATTTATATTGTGCGTTTCATACACAAGGTAACTGATCACTAAAAGAATACACAGAGCTAGAACATTATTATATGGTATAAACTTTAAAAGCATTTACATTTTTGGCTAATTGCAGCGCTGGAGGGAGCTTGCTTATTCCATTGGTTTGAAGCATAACGGCCAAATGCCGATGTACTATGTTTGCTTTGAACTCTGGGCTCCACTAACGGACTTATTTGGTCTGCTAAACCTCAGAACCCGACTGTGTTCATATGCCATGAGCAATTTATTTAATGCATTCCGCAGAAACATACATGCACTAAAATTTGACATTGATCCATGTGATCATGCGAAACTGACCAGAGATGTTCAACATCTAATCTTGTGTAGGAATTTCAACAATCAATGAAAACATTTATCCATTTTCTACTGTTGAGCTGGGCCTATCCCAGGTGACTTTAGGCAAATCGCTAGACCCTCGACATGTCACCAGCCACTCACAAGGCCACTTTAGAGTGTTCAATGCGAAAATGAAAAGTCCAATTGGAATGATTCGAACCTTTGACTGTGAGGTGTCCCAACAGTATCGTCCAAAAAGTGTTTATGCAAACTGGTGAAAAAGGGTGTGTGATCACTGCGCACACACAAGAAGAGAAAGTTTTCTTATTAGTGGAGAAAGTAGGGAAATAGCAGTCAGCTAAGTCTGTGTCTATCTCGACTCCCCAGTGTACTCTCAGTCTTCACTAACTCTGACTGAAGTTCAGAGGGGTTAGGTGGTATACTCAGGAGGGGGGGAGACAAAAAGGAGGAGGCGGAAGGAGGGGGGTTAAGTAGGATTGGAACAGTGGCAGTTTTTAAACACAACTTTAAATCTCCACCTATGAGAGAAAGAGTCGGGCGAGGGGGGGGGAACAATGGCATCATGTGGCGTGTCGTTATCTTCGGGGAGACGGCGGTATGAGACTAAAAAAGAAGCTTGAAGAAGGGCATAAATGTGATAACAGCTGTAGGCTGTATAAGCTTCTTCTCATGGAGTGATGCGGGGGGGAAAAAAATCTAATCTTTGCGACCTTCACATCATAAGTTCAGTCAAACACACTCTTGCTCACAACCATTGCAAATGGATTTTAAAGGTGGATGGATGAATGGATGAGTGCCCGGTGGAGAGAAACAAATACAGCAACAGAACAAATAGATCTTAATAGGAGCTTACAAGCTAGAATGAATCCTGTGTGCCACACCATTAACTTGCGCTCTTCTATCAAGGACAATGAAATAAGCCATCATTTAGCCAGTCTTTGTCCCATACGTAAATTTATTGCCAGGAGAAGGCTGCAATCAGGAAAAGGTACCGGGGTAGGATACATCCCTCTCAACAGCCGTACAAAAGATGGAGTCTGTAACCTTCAAAAGGAGACAAATCCTGCCGGATGCATTATTTATCTTAATAATGACGATTTTAAATTAGCAGCCAGCACAAAGTTAAATGATGGTGGCATATTTGTGTTCCCTCGTTGATCATTCTAACAGACCAACGAGCTGGCTTCACACAATTTATTGCTTTGACAGAGATGATACTTTTCTTCCCAGCAACACATTTAACATACAAGTCTTTCAAAGATATGATACCAAAAAAAAAAAAAAATCACAGGACGAGACAAAAAGTCACTTAAAGTGCATACACGGGTTAAATGTAACTTCTGCCAGCTTGTGGAAGAGGATCCAATTGTTCTCCACGTCACTCCATGTTGCTGGCAGAAAGATAAACAAAAACTATTTGTATTAAGTTAAATTTTGAAAAAAAAATCATACCAATTGGGTAAAACTGGATAATCTCTATATAATCTCTAATCTCTGGATAATCCGGTCACGTTCTTCCACACCAAACTCATCCAATCGAGCCTTGCTTGACGTAGTGGGACACAAAACGGCCTTCACATAACTGCTCCCAAAGAATTGTCCAAAATGTTTTGGAATGATGAAGATTTACATTTTCAGGACGAAGAACCCCCGACTGCTTGAAAATGTCAATTGCTGTCACTGCAACACAATGTTCATCAAGCCTTACTAATCATCTTCTTAATGGGTTTGTTTTAGGTTGTGGACCACTAACTCCCCCTACTGGGTATGAGGAGTAAAACACCGCGGCAGTAACTCAAAAATAGTTAGGGGACAATACAATGTATGTATTCTTAATTTTGCCCACCCTTCCTCGAAAAATAGGCAAGCAAAATTAAGAGGAAAATATATATTTCATTTCATTTTCATCCATGATTAAGTCTCTTAACGTGTCACCACCGCACATCATTCTCGGCGGCTGTCTAAGAAAGGAAAAGAGACAAACCCTGACCACTGACCAATACACCATCTCATCACCTGCACACACTTGAAAAGACCAAACCTTTCCTTTGCCGCTGTTAATGGCGAGGACATTATTCATCTCTCCAGCCAATTTGAGTTTCTTTTTCTTGCAGGAATGGAACCACCGCAGGTTGAGGGGAGTCAGTGAAGAGTATTAAATATGTAGAAGATGATGGACAAAAGGAGCGGCGGAATAAAGAGGGCAGCGGAGGTGGGAATGAAGAAGGACGGGAGGTGTGCGGCGCTGATGTCGAGGTAGTTAAAGTGAGAGAATGTGAAGATGGCAGAAAGAAAAGAGAAGACGCTTCGCCTCTGTCACGGGTAGCTGCATGTGCTCTCGGTTTTGACCTTTCAAGAAAGGACACTTTGTCTTCCACATTTGAATGTAGAGCCAATGAAGCTCAAATGAGGAGGGCTCAAAAGTGACAAAGTCCGATGTGGCCGCTGTCACCGTGGAACCTCGGAGGTCAAATGCCATTCATTCCGCCATGCTGGAAAACATTTTCCCATAGAAAATGAAAACACACTCTTTCATGGTCAAACTGTTGCAATTAATTCAATCACATTTGAATATTATTTATTGTCATACAAGTCTAACAATTCAGTTCACAGTGGTATATTTAAAGTGCAATTGGTTGGTGGCCATTCAAGGAACTGAGTAAGTTGAGGAGTTTTATTTGGACAAAAAAAAAATAGTGTTTTGACATCTTGTGTGTGACTTGTTGGTGTCAAGAAACTATGTTGCAAGATGTTAACTATTTGGCTGCAGCTGCCCTTTCTTTTTCTAACCCCCCCCCCCAAAGTATCCTGATAAACCTCCAAAGAACAATGTTGGCTTCCAACTTCACCCTCGTAAACCATTGACTTGTGGGTATTCAGCGTTCCGCTGTACAGTGTTTGGATCTGAGGACTCCTGGGATTTGTAATATGAATCAGTCTACAGTTGATATGGTCACATAAGGTGAGAATGAAGGAGAAAAAAAGATTACTTCACTGAAATTTCGTATTGTGCAATGTCAGCATGAGTTTGACCTCAAAAGTTTTGTTTAACTACAGGTATATTTCAATTTAAGGGCTCCGTTGCAATTCACCGAGCGGGAAACTTCGATGTAATGAAGGATGGCTCTCAAATCAATTTTGCGTCACTTTCTTTGGGATGTGCTACTCAATGATGTACGGCCACGGAAGCTATAAATTGTGGCTCTAATCTTCATCATGTGGTGAGCTCCATTATTTTTGGCTGCCCAAGAGTACCGGCCCGATGCGGAGGAAATCATAAAACTGGCCGTGATTGACAGCGACTTAATGGAGGAGGATGGATCAATGAGTAATATTACTGATATTATATCAGCAAGGCAACACACATAAACCTTTACCAACTTCACAATGTCACTCATAAAAACTTTGCTTCACATTCCCTAAGAAAAAAAAAAGAGATAAATCCATCCAAAAAAAAAATCTTCCCAGTTTTTATAGTCCTTCTCTGCCTTTCATCAATCTTCCTCATCACCATTTTGATGTGTGTCTATTAGCATGAGGTGAGGCCTTGCCTGCTCTCACATCCAGGGGCTAAATTAGCTCAATCAGGCCCCTTTCACCTCTCTTCCTTGGGCTTCCAGCAAAGTGACACACTGCTCCCCTGAGGAAGCAGGCGGGACAAAGGGAGGTGGAGGGTGAAACGCCAAGCCGAGTGGCCAGAGGAAGACGATGGAGTAGGGGAGCAGGTTTGAGTAGGATGGAGTATGATAGTTTTAATTTTGGGATGCTAAAACCTCCTAGAGGCCAGAAAAATGACATTTTCTGCTTTACCCTCAACCGAGTGCAGCAATTGAGCGGCCACACACGTGCCACGAGAGTGCCAGCGTTTCTTAAGTTGCTTCTTTGTGTTTGATTTGTCTTAACCTTTACCCTTGCCTCTTCTTACAAAACAGCCCCCTGAGTGTCAATAGAAATGCAAGGCAGGCACTTCTGCCACAGTAATAGCAGCACATTTATATGTGTGTGCGTGTGTGTGTGTGTGTGTGTGTGTGCTGGAGGGAGATCGGAGGTGGTGATCGGAGTGAGCCATAAGATCTACTCTCTGCAGCTCTACAGGGATTTATTAGACCAGGGAGTACATTAGCATCATAAAGACTCTGGAGAATGGGCCTGCGGATGGGCTGCACACACCACGACTACACACTAACATCCTCTCTGTGCATCAATGATGTGTATGTCTATGTGAGGATTAGAAATAAGATTACCTCGATTTAAGTTAAGGACTATTAAACAATTTATGGTTTATCCTGAAGGAGACTTGGGCTAATACATCAGAAGAAGATTGAGAGAAAAGGGACAAAAGGTGGTCGGCGAAATAAGACCGAGGCAATATTGCATTCCTTCTTGAAGGCGCATTGGGTTTAATGTCCTTCTGCACGTTTGTATTTTATTTTTCTGTATTTAATTTCAACCGTGTGGCGAAAAATATTTAAAACCATTTTTGGGTTGCAAATTATTATGTGTGTCTCTTTTTCGAAATGACAACTCTGTTTCATAAGTGTAGTTTAGTTTCAAAAAAGAAACTAGCATTCAACAGCCCATAGATCTCTAATGCCCCCTCATGGACATTTTTATAATGACATGGAGCAAACGTTCCCTTTAAAAATGGCCTTTATGAATTGGATAGAAATAGGTTACTAATGACTTTAAAAGCTTGTTTAAAGCCATTAATAAGCAGTTGGAAATGACCTACAAGAGGTCAACAGAAAGTGCCGGCTTATTATTTGGCAAGTCCACTATATCGATATCCATTTTTGCAAAAGAACAGAATTTGGAGTCAATGCCTTACCTTTGACTGGAGCCCAGCACACGAACACTCATCTCATATCACATCCACTTTAAAACAAGACAACTTCTGAACCGCACTGCTTTTCTGTCACTGGAAACCGACATCGTCACATCAAACACACCACACAATGAATTGTCTAGAAAAAAGGACATTGGGTTACATTGTTTCATTGAATATTTACATACGTTAAAAGATACGTGAATATGAAGTGTGCACTACCTTCTGTAATGGGGCCATGGCGTAATGACACTGATCTATTCTGTCTGTAGCTTTTTATTAAAGGGAAACTTGATTGGGCTGAACATTGGAACTTATAAAAATAATAGGTCTTTATGGAAAAATGATTTCAGGACTGCTTTTTTGTCGTCTCGGTTTGACTACGTGCAGCTAATAGCCCCCATCGCAGCTAACGAGCTACCACCACTTCAAGTTTGGCAGCTGACACAGCCAAGGTTATCGGTAGAAAATTATATTAGGCCGGTAAAAAAGATCATTTGAGAAAGCAATACGTCACCACAGAAGGAGAAAAAAAGGCTTGAAGCAAATTGATGGATTCTGGTAAAACATTTTATAACTTATTCCAAATCAAGAGATGTCCCATGTGTTATGTTGCGCTGCGGAGCGCCCTCTTGTGGAATTCCCGAGGGGTTCCGAGCGAATCTTTGGAGTGTTGGCAAGGTTATCAACAACAGTCAAACTGTGGTTGAAATGGGAAAAGACACAACTCTGGTGGGGGAAAATAAAATAACACGATCAGGCACTGATAACGTTGCAGCAGAGAGTTGAGGTGAAGTCAGTCCTCCGGTTTCCATGGAAACCACCGTTACAAAAATAGGGAAGAGGCACAAAACTGACTTCACACTGACCAGACCTACTGGTAAACTTTACATTCACAATGTGAGAAAATTGAATTCATTCAGATCAAAGAATCAACTTGTATCTACTATTTGGCTTCAAAGATAATAACGAGAAAAATAAAAGGTATCAAGATGTACAAATCTTCCAGGTAAGCAAAAGTTCCCAAATGGCTCTTTACTCCATCTCAAGTAACACGTGTGTAGCTTTAACTGCCTTTAAAAGGAGGAGGAAAGAGTTGCACTGGGGGGTGGGTGGTTAATGAAAATTGCATAAAAATAATACAAACGAAATACTTAAAAACTGCTTAGTGGCAGAAAACTGCAAAATAATAATAATCATTTTGGTACAAAGTCAAAACAATAATATAGTTTCCAGTGCTTTGGGAAATACAACAAACTACGCTAAAGAAACATTTATAAGTAGGGATGGGCACAATCACCTACCAATAAAGTGATAATGATTACGAATTTGGTCGACTGCGTGGAATAAATTATTGACAAACTGGTTTGTGGTCTTGGGAAACAGGAGTTCTGAACATCCACACAGCAATTCTCGATTCCACAAAAGAACAAACAATTGATCCGTTAAGCATTATTTTACCCTCATTAATCAAGGAAATGTCAAATGCCCATCCCTACTTATAATGAAAAATACCGCCACAAGATTTGTTTTTTTTTAACCAACTACAATGCCTTAAATCCTCAAACTGCCATGACAACGTGGATCAAAAGATGCCCCTTTTTGTGTGTGAATCGATTATTAATATAATCGTTAGTGAGCAGCTCTAACGCTGAAAAATGTGCAGCTGATACATGTGATCGGTATCGGCCGATCCCACTCTTGGATGATGGGTGTTGGCAGCATAAAATCAACAGCTCAAATATGTGTGTGTGTGTGTGTGTGTGTGTGTATATGAGAACCAAAGATGTGATCTCTACTGCAATATGTACATGATTAAAAGCCATCCTTTGTATGGGCCTCTACCACCATAAAGAAAAGTTAACCATATCAACTTCTGTCACGGCCTGGTTCGAGTTCCCATCGGCACTTAATTCAACCGACCCTGCTTGTGAATTCTGTTTTAGTACCTGAGTAGCACGATGGATGGATGAAATGGTTTTAAATGGCAATGAACACACTTACAGAAAGAAGGTGTAGGAAGAGGCACTGGTGGATGTGTGAGTTGACAAAAAGTACACAGAGAGTGAAGATTAGAAAAGTCACACCCGTAAAGCCCACAATGTGCCTGTCAACGTGGCCACTTTAAGGGCTTGAAGGACTGACTGACACCAACCCCATAGTGCTCATCATGATGCCAAAATTGTGCAATCACCGATATACCGAAACAAAAATGAGACGGAGACGGTCATCACTGCAGGCTACCTGTAAATTATGCACACCATAAAGCTGTTCCTTCTGTATATGATTCAGTATTGTGTAGTCATATCTAGTGATGCGGCAAATTGGGCAATGTACAAGGTTTTCATCATGTGAATAAAAAATGGCCACCACCTTCATGAAAACGGTCGAACTCCCCGACCTCAGCATTGAAAATGTCCTTTGAAAGTTCCACGATCCTCAGTTCATGTCTTCTTCAGTTTTTCTGTTGTTGTGAAGTGTTGCGTGTGTGAGATCAGTGCAAGCTATCAGTTTTGACATTTGTTGGATGCAACGTGAGAAACTTTTTAGGTGGTTCATAGTGGTACTAACCACTCCCCCCCCTAAAAAAAAAAAGTGTGTGCTGGCAGGAGTGTGTACGCGTGCGTGCGGGCATATGCCTACAGTATGTCACCATCCTCTATGCTGAAGCTAGATCTACGACTGGAGTCGACAGAGGCCTCTGGGGACATAGTTGAGAGCAGAGGGTCGCCGCCGATGGGGGACAACGGCTCATTCATCATGAGGAAATCCATATCGCTTCTGCGGCTTTGCATATCCAGTCCTCCCAGATCGCCGAGCGCCGAAATGCCGTCTGAGAATGCCTGCATGCCGTCGCACAAGTCCAGCGACTGGGCAAAGTCAAAGGGCTGGGAGCTGCCTACGGCCGGGTACTGGATGGGCGGCTGGGGCTGGAGGTGCTGCGGAAGCACGTTCAGCTGCCTGGGCTGCTGAGGCTGCGGCTGAGCCTGGCTTGGGGGGTGCAGGTGGGTCTGCGGGAGGAAGTGATGCTGCTGGGGCTGGGGCGGAGCCTGATTCTGGGTTAGGTGGTGGTGGTGGTGGGGAGCTTGTGTCTGAGTGTGGGAACGGTTCTCCTCTGGGCTGGTCTCTTGTTTTATATATGGAGGCATCACGTCTACTGGGTTGAGGGCAGATGGAGAGTTGCTGGGTAGGCCATGCAGATGAGCTTGCATCTCCAATTCCTGTTAACGCCAAGGTTTTCAATGCAGAGGCGTCTTGACATACAGTGAGGCCCAAAATGATTCCTACCCCAACTACATTTGGGGGAGGGGGGGCGTACTTCAACAATGACAAATTACCTGAATTCGAAGCATCAACTGTTTGTTGGCCATTTCCATCCTTCTAAAGTTAGTCTCCACCTCTCTGGTCCTCTGAACATCCTTCTGCATACGTTTGATGTAGTCCACAGACGCTCTCAGGATGGTGCCCTTGTTCCAGCGAACGTCACTATCCAACGCATAAAGGCAAATGACTCATTGACGTCACCGAGCAGCGTTCCTGTACCGTGCCCAAAGCTTTTTTCTTTTTTTTTTAATCTCCTCAAGTAACTAGCAACGGAAAATGATCATAATCTTTAATTGAGTTGGCGGCATGTGATTAACCCCCAACATAATCTGATTAACGTGAAGAGAAACAACCTCATTAACTGGACAAACATTTGATTGCTCATTTAATGATATTTTTCAAAGTGTGTTTATCTGCAGGGCAAACACATTAACACAGCCCCCCCCCCCACAAAAAAAAAAATCATATGAACAAATACTACTCACAGATCATTGGTTTTGGGAATCATTGTGCCAAGCTCTTTAATACGATCATTGATGTTGAACCTCCGTCTTCTTTCAACTGTAAATGATTCAACAAAAGAAGGAAAGACAAAAGAGGACAAGTTAAAAGACACAACGGAAAAAAGAAAGACACACGTCGGGAGAGTTACACCTCTATACACATTGGCTGGCGCTCACATGAGCACACACAGTCATGGGCAATTAAGTATACTTCAGTGCCAGAGCAGCAAAAAATTTACAGGTTATCTAGCCACCCACTCACTGCACTAAGTCTGCCAAATCAGCAAAACGGCATATACAACTGTACAAGATTATTCTTGCGGAGCTGTGTGTGTGTGTGTGTGTGTGTGTGTGTGTGTGTCTCTCCTGTATAAGATTACGCAATGCACTCAAAAACAAAAAAACATGACATTTAGAGTAAAACTGCACACTGGAAGTTGGAAAGACTTACTGAGATTGTGGTTGTCTTTCTTTTGTCTCTCCTTGGCCAGGGCACGGGCTTCTGTGTCTTTGCAATAACAAAAAGTCATCAACGAATGGCTGACACAAACACCGTATATGACAATAAGTACTGCAGATTATTATTTTTTTTTAAAGTTTTATTATTACAAGGCAGTCTGGTCTGTCTGTATGGTCTTGAAATGGTCGAATTTCTCAAAAGGTAAGTCACTGTGGCCCAAAAAGGAGTTTCTTTCCCAGGGCCTAACAAGAGTCAAATAATAAACACAGTGCCCATTGCACTTTTTCTTTGGCGTTTAGGAGACACTTCAACAAATAAAAAAATATGCCAGAAGTTAGAGAATTCAATCCAGTGTAACCATAAAGTTTGACATTATTTTATTTGTTTTTCTACTTGTTTTACAGACGTGTTCAACTGTATACATCGGCCAATCAGCTTTGCAGCAGTCCTTTTGGATCAGTATCTTCATTTGGAAGTAGCCAACTTTTTTTTTTTTTTTGCACTTGGATATCTGGGACGAATGTTAAAATGTTACTGAATAAAACATTGCCTCTGCAGTTCATAAAAATGTGATGACGGAGACGGGTTGAGTCTGACCCTGGAAAAACTGAAATGGCAACCAATCCGTGATCCAAATATACGGACAATTACGGAGTGTTTCAATTGCGTGCAATGAGCGGTGTCACGACAAGCGTAGAAAGTTGGACGCACCTGAAATTTCCCGTTTGATGGTCAAGTTGGCAGGACAGGAGTTGCTGGTCATCGCGATGGCTGGCCCCTTCATCCCTGGACCTGTGTACACATCCAGGTGGCTGCTAGACAGAGGGAGCTGTGGAGGAGGCATGGAAACGCAAACGCAATCAAAATACCAACAAGCGGAAGTGTCAACTTCATATTAACATTGGGCTGAACCCATACGTGGCCTTAAGAGAGCCGAGTCTTGACATAGATGATAGCAAAGACTTGCAGGGATTCCCAACCAACGAGTCGTAGGACATTCGTACGTTTGCAGTCGGTGAGCATCGGCTGTGCCGAAGCAAATACTCCAACGGTCATTTACGACATTGTTACGACAGGCGGAACAATGAAACAATGAAACTTCTGCTCGATGACATAAATCAACTACTTTTTGTGCCGTGAGATTTCCTTCCAAGACAAAATAGGTGCCTCGGTCTGCTCAAGGGAAACACTGATGAATACTTCAATCCATTTCACGGCAAAAATCCGAAATGTGACGTCGCATAGCGTCGATCATAAAAAGTGAAAAGTCAAACATCGGGCAAGTGGGCGTAACTTCAGATTACTTCTGTGTGGGCCCCAAGACGACGTATTTACGATCTCACATCCCCGCTTAAGTACCTTTATGAAGTCAGCGTCCATGTTTTTAGTGCGCTGTAAAGGTTAGATAACCTAGCGTAATGCGACAATATCACACCTGAGGATTTTTGGACAAGCATGCAGCAAGGAGTGACCGTCATCTTATCTGTCGCTATGGCTTTATTCAACGCTCATAAAGGTCGCACTTCTAACGCTAATGCTGCGAGCTGTGATTTTTTTTGCTACAGAAAGACCAAATGTTGTTTTATCGGATTCATTTATTGACTGAATGCCTTGTTTTCTATTGTGTTTTACTCTCTGGCGTGAGGGCGATTGGGGCACTCGCTAATGAGGCCTGAAAGATAAAGACGTCCAAAGGAAGTGATACCTTATCGACTGGCTACTGTGCGAGCTCCAACATCACATCCCACGCACGCACACACAAACAAATTGCTCTGTATGTAAATCGGCTGCTGTGAAATGCAAATAATGACTTCAACCCGGTGCCATTGAAATGAATTTAATGTATTAAATTGTCTGTTAAGAGTAAGTTATGCGTCAAATTGCAGCACAGAAGCATTGCAACCCCTTGGCGATCGTCATATTCCAAAAGAAATGTCATTTAACGGGGCACTTGTATGGTTTATGTGGATCAGGGTTTCAGCGTGCAAGGCCACACATCAACACAAACTCTTAATTTCCACCCCAGAGTAAATTCCTGGTATTCAGCGGTGATCCCGTCCGGGCTCTTACTAAACTTTGAGATTCCAAGAATTCCAGGAGTATTCCTTTGTAATCCCCGTCCGGATTAGCAGGTGAGTTTGATTCGCTGGTTGGTGAATTCGCAATACAAGAAATCCGAAAACTGCACAAATCACACATGTATATTCTTCTCTCGCTTTCCGGCAGTTCGTCGAGTTCACGGGCTTCACACCACAAGACGCGTCAGTGTTGATTGTCTTAATCTCATCAATCTATTGTTGTGATGCGAGATGACAAATCGACGGGAAAACGCATGCAGACAAAGGTGCCCGCTCAGATTAAACCAATCAAGGTCAGAGGAAATGTATCCGACCAATAACTCTGCAATGTGATGAAATCAAACATTCATGCCATGCGTCGCACAACCTGCAAATGCCTCCCACCCCAGCACTCTGTGTGCGCAATCAGCGATCCGAGGGTGATACTTAAAGACGACCGCCATCTTGGTCCGACTCTTTCGCCCAACAACCATGAGCGCCGACCAACTCCACCAACGCTGCCCGCAGCAGTTCAAATAATAAGTCAATATCTTACCAGCTGAATTTGTTCTCCTTCAATAACTTCCACAATGGCATAAGTCGTACTCATCTCCTTCATCCTCTAATCCCCCCCAGTAAGGTCGGAGGGGGTCCTTCCTCCTCACTCCACAGCAGACTGTGTCGGGACACGACCTCAGCAGCACTGATCCAATTTTCGTCTAGATACTCCTCTCCCCGCCACCAAACAAGAGTGAACTTTCCCCTAACTGGACTTTCAGCCTTGTTTTCCCTTTGCACAAATTGCCCCCTCCTCCTCCTCCTCCTCCTCCTCCTCTTCCTCCTCCTCCCGTTTTCCAAATACCTTGTAAACACGTTGAACTCTAACTGACGGCAATTTAATTGTTAATTCTTACTTTGGCCCTCACCCTCAGTCTTCAATTGACATGTTTTTGCTGGCGTGTATAACCTTGCTCAGCATGTTCAAATCAATGGAACCGTTGGGTGTTTACACAAGAAAATGCTTGTGACATCACAAATTGTTGCTTGGGTTTGGACACCCCAAAAAAAATAAAAAATAAAAAGCAAATGTGTGATAAACACTTTGAATCTTACTTACATTTAAATTGTAATGACGGGATCTTTTTTTATTTATTTAAAACTTCTTGTTCAATGCCTAAAGCGAGGTAACATTTTTTTCAACATTTTGTCAAAATGAATAAATACAAATCCTGGAGGTAGAAATGATGTATGGGAAAAAATACGATAGCAATGAATGAATTTACTGTTATTGTGTAGTAAAGGTATAATTGCATAAAATGCATCCAAAGTATTCTGCTCAATCTTTTCAGACTGGTTATTCCACACGCAATATTAAAATGGAACCAATGAATCTAAAAAGGCTTCCAATCTTTTCAGAAAATAAATCTTTAACATTTTGGATTGCGCCTTTGAGGGTTTGTTCTCCAGTTATCCACAAGCAAAGATGTTTGCAATATGTCAGGGTGAGCTGAGGAATGAGAATTCTGAGAAAACTAATCGGTGCGGTTGAACTCTGCACCAATTGATTCATGAACTGATCAATAAGATTGCATCAAAACCCTTGTCCATATAATACCGCTCACAATCGTCATTCACATGTTCCTTTTGGCCGGACTTACTGTGTTGGGCATCTGGACGGGGTCAATGTAGGCTTGAACATCATCGTAACTGGACTGCATGCTGATGATGTCATCGATGACCTCATCCATCTGAAAAAACAAAACAAAACATGGGAACACTTGTAATGAGAGTATTATCATAGCCTATAACGTCGAACTTTAAGATGAGTCCTGCATCGGAGCCCCATTTGCACACCCAAAATGACATGTCGGGAGGCCTTCAGGTGAACTCACCTGCAGGCACATGTTTCAGTCTCGAGTTAAAAGATGACTTCTCCATGGACTAACTGCTTAGGCTATTTCCTCTCAGTAAGACTGACAAAAAAAAGAGTCTGAGAGCTCCGATAAACGAGATTTTGGTCAAAGTCTGCCAGGTTCAAAGGCCCTTGGCATAGTAAACTGTTGGTCTGTCACTTGTTAAAGTCGTAATAGGTGTTACGAGGCCATAATGGAGCATTTAAACTTCAATGAACGCCTGTGTCAGTTCGTCAATACAGTTATTCACCGACGGTGCGCACGACACAAATGGCTTTTAGAATGCCGCTTCAGCTTACCAGCTTACCAAAGGACAATTAAATCATTACGACCCGTCATAAAATGTGCCGGTAATGGGGATAATCTTCAATCCTCATAATGTTATATGTATGCAATAAGGTCATATTTCAGGGGAGACTTGTTCAAGATGTTTTCTTGTAAACTGCACTATTTGACATGACCTCCAATATATGTTTACAGGCCGCAGTCTCGGCGCCCCTACCTCTTGCTCATGGTTGGAGCCGATGTTGAGCATGGCCATTGGGCTGTTGGGTGCGCTACTGCCGGTCATGAGCTGCTCAGTGCGCCTGTGTGGAGAGTGGAGGGGTGGGGGGAGGGAGGCCGAACCGCCCGTGGGCCCAATGGCCGCGGGGGGAGATGGTGGCATTGGCCCTGCTACGGCGTGAACCATCTGCCAGAGAGAACCAGAATAGCGGCTGAGCAACTTCCAATATGCAGTAACGATGTCATGGCAGCTGAGGAAGGATGATCAGTGACAGATACCTGTTTGGTGGCAAAGGTGGTGGAGAGGTACTCTTTCACCTGCTGCCTCCGAGACTGACGGATGTGGTAGTCTGTCGGGTTCTCAAGGTGGGTTTGTACCTGCATCGGAAAGGAAAGCAAAACACTCGTTGATTTTTGAACATTTTGCCTTCTCACCATCATTAAAACATTATGAGCGAAGAAAAAGGATTGATGTGATGAAGGGCTTTGGGTGTGTTTGCAAATTCCTGCATTTTAAAAGCAACTCGTGTGTTGCTCGTAGCGAGCGAGTGTCCGTCTGCTTTCCCCGAGTGTGCTTTAAAATGTGTATTGCCATTTCCGTTGGAATTTTAGAGGTGCCAAATGTTTACCGAGCATCCGTACTTTGTTTCCGAAATCACTCACTAATTACGCCTAAAACAATGATTGTTGGCTAGCTAGCCAAAGTGGCTAAACTTGATGCAGAGTTGTGAGGTGAAAGTTGACTTCGCATCCGATACCACCACAACCTGGGTCACTAATTATTCATTCATTCATTCATTCCTTCATCTTTCGAGCCGCTTGATCCTCACTAGGGTCGCGGGTGGTGCTGGAGCCTATCCCAGCTGTCTTCGGGCAGTAGGCGGGGGACACCCTGAATCGGTTGCCAGCCAATCGCAGGGCACACAGAAACAAACAACCATTCGCACTCACACTCACACCTAGGGACAATTTAGAGTGTTCAATCAGCCTGCCACGCATGTTTTTTGGAATGTGGGAGGAAACCGGAGCACCCGAAGAAAACCCACGCAGGCCCCGGGAGAACATGCAAACTCCACACAGGGAGGCCGGAGCTGGAATCGAACCCGGTACCTCTGCACTGTGAAGCCGACGTGCTAACCACTGGACTACCAGGCCGCCCCGGTCACTAATTAACCATTTAATAACAAATTAACCAATTAACTAATTATTTCATGGGAAATCATGAAGTAAGTGATTGGGCGATACAGTGAACTTGCCACAAATTGCCCGGCTAAAACCGCAAGAGAAAATAATGAACAATAACGTCACACTGAACCGGAAAAAAGAAATGAATAAGGACATCTCTGCATAAATCAGCAGAGAGGAGGGGCCTATAAGGTTAAAAGCACATTGCGGTAATACAATAAAGAGTCATAATTTAATTCTTTTGTAGTCCCACAATGGGGAATATAGATGTGAAAATGATCAATCGTAGCAGTCCTACTGACCTTAAGAACCTCCACGGGCACCTGCATGCTTTGGTAGTTCTGGGGGGTGCTAATGGCCGCAGTGGGGGCAGGTGGCACGGCCATGCGGTGCTGCATGTATTGCAGGGCTGCATTTTGCTGCTGTTGCCGCTCGCGCTGCTCCTCTTGCTGCAGCTGGTCTCGCATCAGCTGAGGATGGAAATATGTGCAATCGCTGAGCACGAAACAATTGGTGACTGCAAAATTACAAGGTGAGCCGTTTGTTTCTATTCTCCTACCAACTTCAAAAAAAAAAAAGTGGACAATACTAACGTTAAACAAGTTATTCTCATTTCTTTTACCTGCATACGCAGACCAATGCGTGAGCCCATTGCTGGAGGTCGAGGGGGCAGGGGAGGGCGAGACGAAGTCAACGCACCACAGTCCAGTCCGAGAGGTGGTGAAAGCTGTGAGAGAGTGAATGCAAGTTGAAAAAAGAAAAAAGAAAAATGAAGAGCGATCAAATTTGGGCGGTTTCCATTGCAATCATATAGGATGAATGGCGAGAGCAATCGTGCCGATGGTGGGCACTGGAGTGCTAAAACGAGTATTGCGATGCATGCTGACTCGGGTCATATGAGCAAAGAGGTAATGGGGAACACCCTGACCTCTTTACAGCACATCCTTCTGTTTTCTCTCACGCATAGCCTCTTGCGACATTCAGATATAAACATTCAGTGGGGACTCCCAGTTCCCCTTCTGCAATGACACGTGTTCATTTCCCTGCATGACTAAGCTCGACTGGAGTGAAGCGACTGACGGTTTCTACTTCATTTTCCTTGTCTCGGTGTTGTTTTGACAGCCACAGATGCAGTCACATGAGGTTCTGAACCACCAATCGGAGCCAGACTCAGACATTGGACATTCATGGTCACGAAGACGACGGAGTGGAACGAGGCAAAGAGAGAAAAGGTCATTGTGCATGAGGTACAATAAGAATGGCATCTCCTATTGAGGGAGGCTGAAGCTGCCTGTTGTCCAAAGTATGCATTTCAGCACCCGAGGCGGCATACACTGCCCGCTTTGTACCTGCAGGATCGCCCACATGAAAAAGAAACACCCGTGCAGATAATGACAAATTGAAACACTTGCATTCAAACACATAAATGTCAAGTGGAAATCTGATCCACGGTCAAAGACCATCAGAGGTGAAATAAATGACACCAAAAAAAAACCGGAAAGAGCGATGTTTTCCGGATGCGTATGTGTTTACAGATTATATGTGACTGATAAAAACAAGGTACTCACGAACTCAAATATACAATCTTAAATTTTATGTTCAAAATTGTTCAATACATAATCAACCAACTTACACATCTGACCAAAAGTTATGAAATGTCAGTTAATTATACACACATACCTTAAGAAAGCCCAAAATGATTAATAATATGCAATTCAGTGAATTCTGATTTGTTAAGTGTACTGTATCTGCTGGAAATGACACAAGAAAAGTTATGTTGAATCAAATTTTGCCCACTATTTCGCGGCATCCAAAACCCTTTCTACTTCTGAAGAGCTATAAAACACTCTTCTTTTCCGTTGGATGTGATTTTTTTTTTTTTAAGTGCAGCTGCACTGATGCGATCTGCACCAATAATCATCAAAAGCTTCTCCGTCAGTCCAAATAACAAATCAAATAAATGACAAGATACATTTGTATCATTTGAGACGTGCCCAAAAAAAAATCTAGCAAATTCATTTCAACACATTAGATGTGCACCAGTTTGTTGTAAATCAATTGAAACTTCCAACAGGTCAACTGCTAAAAGTAGATCTCGTGGTGACATTCCACTGCCGTGTTGTTTATTCGTTTGCGCAATGAAACAACAACAGGAACAACAGGATAAAAGACAAACGATTACACAGGGCGTGGAAAAGAAGCCTGAGGGCTCGTATGAAATCCATATGCTGTCAAACACACGTGACGTAACTCGTGTGTGGCTTGCAGCTCTGACTAAGTCATGGTATGTAAGATTTGAAGTATCGCACGCACGCACGCAAATGGGCTATCATTTCCTGATCTCATATGGTGACACACGGCTACCAGGCAGTATAACATCCCACGCTGGCCTTTCCATTGCCAAGCATCCCCACCGGGGGAAGCAGGCATCTGTGACGCAGCGCAGGGACAGCAGGACCATTGTTGTGTCCGACGCTGTGATGTCACAAGCCCCGCCACTTCAAACGCTCGGCGCCAGTGGGAAGACACGGAACAGAGGAAGCCGGGCGCAGAGGTCAACTCTACAAATTCACCACCAACATGCGCGTCAAGCGGAGGTGTGCGGAAAACAGGCGCCGTTAAACCATTGAGAAATTATTACAAGGAGTGCTTTTCTGCCGTCAAACCAACTCAGCACATATTTGTTAGTGTGTGCGGACACACACTTGGGGGCAGTGTGGGGCCATGACACTTGTGCTAACAGATATGGTGTTAATATGCGTGGGTATTTTTAGGCGTGCGCTATGCCAACAAAGGGCTATTAGCAGCCAAAGACGGGAAGGGAGATGGAGGGGGGGGAGAATTTGTGTATCCCAAAGGTGGAGCCTCTCATTCAGACGCGTGAGTGCTACACATGAAACGAAAATTATAATTTACAAGTGGTGTCATTAGCGCAAAAAGTCTGAATCCAAAACAAACACGAATGGAACATACGCAGTCAGACTCAACGCAGACACAATTTGGGTAGCGACTAAAATAACATGCTCGCTTTCTCTGTTCTCCTATTCAGGAACATGTTGCAGCTTTCCTATGAAACAGGCATTTTTCTTGGTTTACTGCTAAGCGCACGTTTTTGTGCGGGGGCTTGAGGTGAGCCTATAGGCATGAACACAAAGTTTCTTCAGTTACAGGTTCTGTTTGCGAGGATTATGTGAGTCGGCTGGCCCGGCAAATATGACTTGACAAACACAAACAGCCATAGGCCTTGGTGACAAGAGCACACCAAACATTCTGGATGAAGACGGACAGACACGCGTCTCGTGTTCATGCCGTACACGCTTCCTGATATCCCGATGGGATCCGTTCATGGGACTTCATTTAAAATATCAAATCATTCTTTAAATTGATGGGGAGGTTATGAGCATTGGGAACACTGCAAGGTGCTACAAAGCGCGACTGCCAGAATGGACGTCTTCTATTGATTTTAGATTTGAAACTCAAGAGTGCAGACATACGGCATTTACCTTGTTTGAGAGGAAAAATAGTTTTTTTTCCCGACAGGACTACGCTCTGCTGCTGATGTTGATGATGATTACATGTCTGGAAGCTGAAGCACGATGACGACGACGATGCAGGACAGCGGTGATGGGATGGAACAAAAACAAAAAGACAAAACGACAGAAAAGATGCTTGGTTATCAAATGGAAATGTAAAAATCAGCGGGCTTGTGGGACAGTCATCCCCCCCACCCCCTCATTCAAATCGACAACAACAAACCAAAAACCCATTAATCTTAATACAGTATTCGGATTCAAATTGTGTCTGAGGAATATGAATTGAGAAGCAAAATACCATCCCACCATCTCAGGTGGCGGCCATTTTGCATTTGTCGACTGAAAATGACATCAAAGTTGCTCGGGGCTCAGGTGACAAACAATCACAGCTCACCAACTTAAACATTTTCTTTACAGTACCGTAATAAATTCTGTAGCCCCACTCATCTATTATGATTAATATTTTGTTTGTGGGATATGAATCAAGCAGCAAAAGTTAACAGTTTGTATCCATCTTAGGGAGCGGCCATTTTGCCAGTTGTTTGAGAATGTCTCGCGAACGTCTTTGCGATCTTTTGCGACCTTGAATGAACCCTGACCAAAGAACAACATTCGCAAACACTGACAAGGCAGTGTGATACCACCTTAAATTAAATTGCAGCTGTTAAAGTGTTTTTGTATTGTTGATGCAAATTAACATCAACTGTTAATTTGATGTTAATTTGTTGTTGGCAAGATTTTCTGTTTTTGAATTTTTTTAAATCTGCAAGCAACAACAACAAAAATGTTGCCTTTACACAGCATAAAATGTGAGGTGAGCTGAGAAAGTTCTTAAAAATATATATATATTTAGTCATGCCTCCACTGAACCCTGCTGCTGAAGCCAAGGCACACGTCAAAAGTTTTACAATTTGAAAACCGTTGGCGTTAAGGAAAGAATAGTGCTCAGATGCAAGAGCTAAGATTGGCAAATGTGATGTGAATGAGTGACATGTTTAAATGGGGAACATATCGTTTAACAGGTGCACAACCCGCAGAACAACACTTGAAGACTCCTAACGGAGGAGGCACGAAATCAACAGACGCTGCTTCCAAACGGGGCGCCGACAGGACTATGTGAACAGAGCGCGATTAAAAAATAAGGCATATACAGTATATATATAGTATGAAGGTCTTGATCGTGTTTCCAAAATGCTGTCTGTGGCTAAAGCAGCCGCCTGGCATAAATAGTTGGACACTTTCACGTTCATTCTCCAGATTAGATTTGAAGTGACCAACATTCTGAAGGAAGGCCACCGTTTGTAAGAAGCGTGGACCCGCCAACATCCGCGAATCGTTCTGTCCCAATGCAAAACAAACGTCTATATTTAGTCCACCTCTAGTGAATGTGTAAACATTAGCTCCCACTAAGGCACAGGAAAGACAAAGATGATCATCATCAACAAAACACGGCGCATCACTTCCCTTTTCTTCCCTTCGGTTATCACAACTCCTACTTTTGTCAGAATTAAAGTAACTTCCTCTAGACACAACACAGGAAAACAACTGACTTTTGTGTCCTTTTTTCTAACACTTGTGAATATTCTTTTAAAGCAGGTAAGGTTGGCGTTCCCTTTCCCTTTCCAACTATGTTTTTAAGTAAAATAGAATGGTGTCTAATTTGAATCCCGAAAATGAAAACAGCTCTTCCTCATGCCTAACCAAACTGGTTGAACAAAAATTACTTAGCGAACACTTTGCACACAGGTATTTGCACTCAGATCACACGATATACAAACAGTTGTCGCTAGTATTGATACACGCTGTACACTTGAGTGCAACAAACGAGACGGTACGTCATCTGAAAAAAATATATTGAATGCTCTCTATACGCAGTCGTATTTCAGGGATCGGTTAGAGACAACAACGGCATCAAAGTGCTTCTGTTGTAGTAGCCCCCCCCCAAAAAAAATAAAAACTTTCTGGTCAACTGTAGAATGTAGGAGCTCAAATGCTTACCGGCAGTTCTCCTACAAGCTCAGAAGTAAGACATCCGCGTGAAAGCCGCTCCTCCACGTGCCGGCAGATACACTTTTGCTTTGCTGAGCCTCACCAACTTCCAAAAGCGAGTTCAATGGTTGTGTTGTCACCCCTCCTTCAACTGGCGGAGTTACAGTCACTATTCATCATCTTCCTCACCCCTGCTCTAAAAACTGGCTCAGCTTCCTCCTCCCACTCGTACTATTCCCCTAAATTAGGCTGATAAGCTGGAGTCAACAGCAACAACAAGAAGAACTTTGTCTACAGAATTCATCCCCAATTTTTTTTTGTTTTGTTCTTGTCTTATTGCGACTGCAGAAACTTCTGATTTGACAGACATACAGATGGCTGTAAAATCACTGTTTTTGATTTATATAGTGGTGCCACACGCACAAGTTTTGATTTTGCAAAGAAGCATTGCTCTGAGGAGACCGTGGCACACACAAAAGAGCTCCCACAATGCCTAAAATTAAAACTTGTTAACTTTCATCAAGCTGAAAAGGTCCCAAAAAAGGTCTCCAAAAGCCTTGACGTACATCAGTCCAGGTTCAGACAAACCGTCAACAAATGCAATGTCTCCTAGCTGCGGTCGTCCTGTAAAGAGCACTGCTCGAGCACATTAACAGAATTTTCAATGAGGCGAATAAGAATCCAAAAAGTCAGCTAAAGACTTCCAGGAATATCTGGCCCATGGGGACATCTCTGTTGACGACAACAAATTAGCCTCAAATGTTAAACAAACGGATGTCTTGGAGGACACCATGGATGCTACCGGCAAGCAATGAGCGGTGTGGGCAGATGATCCCGAACTTGAGTTGTTTGTAATGAACACACTATGCTACTCACGGAGGGGGAAAGAAAAAAAAAAAGCACAACAACCAACTGAAGCTCGACACAGGACGGGCAATGAACACGACAATAACCAGGAGGCAGAAGTAAACTAACAAATGAATGTTTTCAACAGAAGAAAATGCACCCATAACCTGATTAAGATGCTGCAGCATGACCACTAGAGGGCGATTGACACCTGACCACCAAGGAATAATGAAAGCAGAGTCATGGTCCAACATTCCTCTGATCGGTATCTATCATAATGTTTGCTTGAGGTCATGTCGAACAAGGCTGAACCACTCATAAAATCCAAACGGTTCACATATTTTTAAGTTCTGACATTTCCGTTTTGTGTTCAGTAAAAATCATTTTGTTTTTGCGTTATTATTTTGAAGAAAACTGCATTTGTCTATTGCACTGACTTACATGAAGAACAGACCACGTTTAATGGCGAGACATTCCTTTTGAAGTGACTATAATTGATTAGATTGTAGTCGTCAGCCACTCTGAATCGAATGACAGCATTTTGCCCCCGAAGGAATCATCTTTGTGTTAACTTGGGCAGGGACAAAGGAACACTTGACTTCATATCAAGAAAAATTAAATGAAAAAAGAAATACGAAATACGATATGATTCAATTTGATGAAAACGCGTTTTAGAAAGCAAACCGTCATCTGTCCTCACAAAACTTCCACAAAAGATATCTGGCTGAGACTCACGTTGAGAAAGGCTTTCAAGAAAACTGCTTGCAACCTGCCCACAGTATTTATTTCGATGAATGCACACAAGCATCGGTATCAAAGTGCCCCTCTGCGAGAGGTTGGCGCCTATCACAACAAAGACCAACATTTATAGGCCTGCATGGTTCAGCAGTACACGACTGACAAACATGCCTTGTTTGTACACAAAGCATTCATCAGCTGGGCAAGCTCCAGTTCTCATAGTGCTTGCAGTGTATTTACAGGGCTATTTTGGTCGAGGGGCAGGACCCCTCCAGGCCCTCGGTTTATTGGCTGGGAAACCTGCATTCCTGTCAAGACCAGCCAATCTTAAAAAGAAGGTAGAAGGAGAGAAATCATCACGAACCAAGACAGTCATGTACGCTTTTGACAATGGTTCCGTCACACGGAAGTTTACTTTTTCAACAAGACAATGGTCGTAGACATAAAGCAAAATCGACAATTGAATGGTTTAAAATGAAGCATGTCAGGCCTTAGAATGGCCATGTCATAGTACAGACCTGAATCCAATTGAGAATCTGTGGAAAGATACCTCAGCTAGATCTGTTTTGCAAGACAGACTGGGCAAAACGTAAAGTCTTAAGTCTATTTAGGAAATGGACACTTATGAGGCTTAAATACAGTGGTTACAAAATGAATTGGTTCCGGAAGAAATTTCGTAACTATAAAATGTTGTAAGTAGAGACGCATTTTCCATGTAAATGCCCTAATCCGTTCCAAGCCCCCCAAAATTCAGATATAAATGTTTTCTAAAGCATAAAAATGCATTAAAATATGTCACAAATACATGTTACAAATTAGATTATTGCACAATAAAAGAGAGTTGTGCATAAGGTAAAAAACAAAGAATAACAACGATGGTCATTTAACTTTTAACTGTATTCTCATCTGTGTTGTTTTTTGCCCTTTTTAGTTCATGTTCTTTCTCTCAGAAGTGGTTTTTGCCTGGCGTTTTGTAAAGAACTGATACAAGGACGTCTGTTTTTGTCGGCTTTTAAAAATCCTTTGAAAATGTCCAAGGGAAATAGAGTATAGTGAGTGATCGCCCAACTGGACGAGTCACATTTATGTAAAACTATCGGACTGGTCTGAGGGGCAAATGACGAGGAAGCTGCATAGACAAATATCTATCTATCCACACACATTGACGTGTACGATAGAGGTCCCTCTTAGCCACTGGGATGCCAGGATGATGCTCGGGAATAGCCAGTGGCAGAATAGCTATAAGTATGTTGCGTTCAGGAAACTCGGAGATGCGAGGAGCAACCCATACTGTATTTTTACCTTTTATATTGTCAAATTTATTTCGTAACTAGAGGCAATATTTTTCTTCTGAGGCGTTTCGTAACTTGAAATTTTCGTTTGAGGAGATGTTCGTATGTAGAGGTACCACTGTACAGTTGAAATGGGTTTCTTCAATTCTTGCCTTGGGCAATTTCACTTACACCATCATTATTTATTGATGGATTAACTGTTGTGATATTTTAAAAATATATATATATATGTATATATATAAAAACTCAAAATCCATTGGCTGTAACAGCACAAACAAGAACATAGCGAAAAAGGGTAAATTTAAGTCACAAGAAAGTAGCCAAACCTCTTGATGTTTATAGCCCAAAAATATTCTTCCCTTCAGAACATATTCAGTGTCCATTATTAACGCTATGTAAACAAATGGAGAACTAGAAATGAGCTTGCGTCAAAAAGAGACCACGTCCGAGAACCTGCGAAGCCGCCCTGCAGCATTTCTCTCTGCATGGCTGAAAGTCACCATGCGTAGCGAAATGGAATGGGAGGTATTTGTGAGCTCAGTTTTCAGATAAGGGTCACACGAAATTAATGCCAGTCACTCCGGGCTGCTTTGTTGCTAAATGCGTTGCGCGCTAATAGCCATTTAATAGTAAGACAGTGGAAACCCCCGTGAAGCATTGAGAAACAAATACAGTAACTTGGAATAATGTGGGTGTGCAAATCACAGATTCCAAAGCTTTGCAAGCATGGGTGTTTCTGCAGTTGACGGGAAGCATTTTTAAATGACTGAATTATTCATTCACGTCGTTACTGTTTTGAGAATTACTAACAGGTGATCCATGATCACCGTTTACAAAAATGGTTTTATCAGCTTTTTGGTAATAGACCAACAGTGATGGTCATTCTAATTATGACATCACAACAGGGTGTTTTCGGAAATGTTTCGCGAGTGATGGCTTCTGATGAATATTTCCTTTGTGTTGTCATCTCAATCGATGGGGTCGAAATTGCTTGGCTTAGTCTGGGGCGTCTGAGTGAAATCCGTATATTTCCTGACCGAGCGACGCACACCTATGAATCATCGGTAGACCGTTTCAAAAGAGCAGATTCTGCTGAGTGCTGTCAAGGAGAGACTTTCTTTGAACGTTTTGCCACTGTTAGGCTGAAACACAAAAACCTGTGGTCTAAAATAACGGGGGGGTTAGTCCCCCCCCTTCTAACATATACAGAATTTCGAGATAAGTATGTTCAGTGTAAGTAAAAGTACAGTTCTCCAAAAGTTGTTCTGGTCCGTTTGTTCAATGAAAGAGAGCCCCAAACACAAATCACAGACGACCCTTGCGGTTCATCCAATAACCAGGTCAACTGCATTTGTGTTTTTGTCTGTATGTGTTTGTGTGTCCCTCTCGGTCAAAAAACAAAACAAAAAAACAAAAACTTGTTGTGTAAGACAGAGGCTACAGTCTGCAAGTCAAAAGAGGATATGAGACAGTAGAAATGAGCACAGATGGGGAAGTGGAGTCACACATTCAGCACATGCCCCAAAATATCCCACCCACACTCACCTCTTCTAGATCATGGGTCATCAAATATCACATGCCAAGCTGTCATTCCACTGGTTTCTAAGAAGCACCGTTACGTGACATTTTCTGTGTGTGTTTTTTTTTAAATCTCTCTTCTATAAGTAAAATCCAGTAAATCACACAGGCGCTTCCTGGCCCAGTCACAAGGCAAAAAAACAAAACGAAAAAAAAAACCTAGTGCCTATCCATATGGCTGCTGAAGTTGCATTTACACACACCGAGTGCGCTTTCACACTGGAGTACATCGGACCAAGCTGACTTCTGTGTGTTTGCACGGACGCTTCTGTTTACTTGAGGAAAATTAGCCCCACTACCAACACGTATAGGCAAACACAAGCCCAATGAGGCTGAAATAGGACCACTCGCACGCGCACACTTTTCGACATGGATTGCACACACGCTTGCCCGAGTTTGTACACTCTTTACATGGGTCACAATGTGACCCAATGCCTTACAATGATACAGTATATTGGGGTGGACCAAGTCCCGTGCAGACCGACACCAGGCCACAGAACGCAGAGAGAATTCGATGAAAGTAATGTGGTGCTTTTATAGCTGCTCAATACAGGAATCAACCTCACACCTGGCTGACAGCGACCACACTGTTGAGTGAGTTTATTTACCTACACCTGACTCCTGTCACTGTGCGCACTTTGCAACGTCTGTCTACATCTGTCTCAGTTTGTGAGCTGCAGAGGTTTTGGAAGTCAGATGGAGTCTTGTCCAAATTTTAAGAGGCCGCAAAGGGTTTGATGTCATCATCAAGGAATCTTAAATGACGTTTGACAAATAACTTGCAAATTAAAGAATTAGACTGATGACCAGCATTATGTTGCTGAAACGCAATTATTTGAGAATAATAGTAAATAAGTACAGTGGTGCTCTGAGATTTGAGTTTCAATTGTTCCATGAACACTTTTCAAATTATCTTTCTCCAGTGAAAGGAACAGAAAATTCTATTAATACTTTCCAGCCGCCCCAACAACAAATCCGTTTTGTGGTCATGTTTTTAAATAAACAATGGCACTCCATGATATTGTATTTTGATAATTAAAGAGAATTTCTAAAAGTTCAATCGTTGGTGCAACATGATTTAATGCTGCATTCTAATTCATTGTGTTGCTCCCTCTGGTGTGATTGCCTTGGCTACCGGGAGGCTGTAATAATAGACATTTGTGTTGCAGCAGATTAAAAAGAATCACCTGTGAATATTCTTGTATTGTCTGTCTACATGTATCCGTAGCTCCTAAAAACGTGACTCCGGTGTCAACGCTAAAGGTTAGCATATCAATGGCCTTTAGCATTGTATGTTAGCATTAAACTAAGTGGGCTTTCACATGTCAAAGCTATGTGGTAATGTTATACATATTGTGTAATTTGTTTCATAGTTAGTTTAACACTTCAACTGGGAGTGGCATTAAACAGCTTGAAGCCTCTTTTTTTAATGAGTTGTTCAAATATTTGCCAAAGTGCTGCTGATTGTGTAGTGGGTTCAATTGAGTTCATTGCCACTATATACAATGCTTGTATCTCAAGTTTGCACTTAGAAGTCAAAGCGCAAAGATGGCTGAATGGCACCTCGTATTTTGAGAAGCTCATTTTAAAAAGAAGTAACTCATATACGTATATCTCAAGGCACCACTGTATTCGGAACATTTTTCAGCATGACCAGATTGGCAATACAAAAACACTCAAGGGAATTAAAAGCTCAAATCCTCATATGCTATCAGATGTTCTCGATTCATAGTAATCAGGTATTTATTTGAAGGGAGAGAGTGAAATTGAGAGCAGCTCATTTGTACAAATGTTAGAAGATGCTACTTTTCTGCTATTTAAGTCGAAGCAGTAAAGCAGAGCGTCGGCCTTACGCTGCCTCAGCCGAGCAAAAAGCATCAGGACAGCTCTCACCCTGGCAGTGACCTATTTGACCTGTTGCCCTCAGCAAGGTGCCACAGAGATGCAGAGCAAGGACAATCAGACGCAATAACGCTTTTTTTTTTGGGGCTCCAAAATCCATTGCCACCCTTAATTGATTAATTGATTAACTGTGACATCTCTAGTTTGTTGAATTAAGTGGACAACACGGGCACATTAATTAAGTTGTGTCGTCTATTACAGCAAAGATGACTATTTGAGAAATTACAATAAGTGAGTACGTAATTTGCATTCACTTTTGAGCAGGTCTAATTGGATGCTCCCACAAAAGAAGAGAGACCACCCATGAAGCAAGGAGTGACGGGGATAGGTGGCATTTTGAAAAGATTGCATTATTAAACATGATGAACAACAGCACAATATGGATACCGGTACTTTTGAATCAAATTTATATGTGCCCTGGGGCACAAAGGTTTGAAGTAGGGCTAAACCAACTCTCGTGCTCGAGTAGGTCAACTTTTCCTGCAGGCCTTCAGTAAAGAAGAGATGGAAGTTTTAAAATCGTGTAGTTTCGCAGGTCATCTTTTGCCACAAAGCAACACAGAAAACGCAAAACTCACCAAAAACACAACACAACACCTCGCAGTGATCAACTGACCTCTGCCATCATGTGAAACTTGCCGTAAAGCACAATTTACTACATAATTCTGTCCCATTTTCTCACTGCACTCATATGTCCTGTTTGTTTGTTTGCTTGATTGTTTGTTTAAAAATTGAATTAATCATATCTGTAATACAGCCACAAGTTATGTACGACTTCACTAATTATGGGGAGTGTGTGTGGGGGAGGTGGGGGTCATGAGGAGTTGTCGAAGGGGAGTAAAGTTAGATCACTGAGAAATACTATGGGAATGCATCACATTAACTATCCTGATGACTGGACTGTTAAAAAAAATCATATTCCTTGTACAGTATCACATTTTTTGTCTTTTTTTTTGTAACAGTGATACCAACCAGTATGACAAATTAGATCCCCACTAATAGTAAACCTATGGGTCGTGATTTAAGTCTGAAGGCAAAGAGAAGACATACTTTGTGGTACCTTCAAAAAGTTATGTTGGCAGTGTGCAATTAACTGCAAGCCAGAGTATTTGAGCAGGCAATATAATTGATGCAGTCACAGCTTATACATAGCAGCACAGCCTGGGGCTAAGGTGTTGTTACTGATACTGGCCTGGCTTCAGCTGAGAAATGGCAAGCGGCTGACGCTTAGTGAGAAAGAAACAAGTCGTGCACTTTCAAATGACAAAATCTTGATAGAGCTGAACATAAGAGCCTTTCAACGTTTTCAATAAGATGCTTACAATAACAGACTTTTCTGACACATTTAAAATTAAAAACACGATTTTAATTTGTTTGACTGATCTGAAATGTATGAGACTGCAGAGCATCTTAAAGTTCTTGAACGTGTCTGGCTTTTCTAAGCACAAATAACATTTTTAAATACAAACGCCCCCTCCCAACCCCCCCCCCCAACCCACACACAAATAAATACATATATTAATAACATAATCCATTCAAAGTTGAAATACGCTTTGTCCGATTTACGCCGGCGTTGTTTTAAAAGTGAGGTTTTGTTGAAACGGCACGCTTACCAGCTCTGAAGGTCAGACAGAACGCAGTTAAGAGTAGCTTGGCGACAACTTCTCTGGTGCACTCCCCAGGGAGGAAACAGCAACAACCTCTACCACTGAAAAAACAGTGCTGAGTTTGATCAAGTAAACGCCCCAAAAAGATTTCGTCTTTCGCCACTTGCACGTGTCGCTCGGGAGCGTGCAATGTTTTGCCCGTCTCGCCGTGGCGGCCTCTCGTCTCGTCTACTGTCACCTGTACCGTCACCACTGGCATCGGGCTCGCGGGCTTGTGGGTAATGTAGTTCTCACGCGCAAGCAGCCGGCACTATTATTAGACAGTGACGTGAGAATTGTCAACGGAAGGAGGGAACAGGTCATCCAACAAGACCAAAAGCAAAGAGGCAACTTTGTTTATTTATAGCTGAAATTTTAGGCGCTGCCAATGTTATATAACCAGGACTGTTCCATCCGTCTTTCTAAAAACTGAATTGGTAGGAATAAGGTTCCCCCACAGGTTTTATAACAGTGGACTGGAGGATCCTGACATTACTGGATGACTTATATCTGCTTGAATTGGTTCATAAAAGGTCTTTGTTTAGTTGTCAGAATTTGGTAATGGTATAATGGTCAGGTCACCTTGACAATTTCGTGAGTTGACATATGTGTGTGTATTTATATATCCACTGTATATGTCTCCCATAATCGCCCTCTCTCTGTGTATAATCTCTATACATACATACATGCCTGCAGACGGGTATTGACAAATTCTAATTATGTCCTTGTATATGCAGTTATTTCAAAACGTTGGACATTTCTAAAGAGTCCCAAGCTTTTCAAATAGTGTACAAGTAGTGCGTTATATGTACTACTTACAAATATGTTTTTAAATTCAGCAGACCATGGTGTAACAATTGTTGGGTAAAGCACATACCATACTGATAACCATTTGGTGTGTCTGGGAACTGGAAAATGCTCTCTTCTTCCCACTCCTTTTCCTACCAAGTCTTAATTTTGATCGTTATGTTTTGGTTGTTTTGTTAATGTTGACCGCTGCCTGAAATGAATAAATTAAATGAAATTATCATGGAAATTGGATGTGATCACAATACCACGTGTCACCACATGAGGGAAGTGTGCTGTTTCAAACAAACTACAGTCAGTATGGCATTCAAAGGGGAAGTTTGCTTTTTATTCATTTCAAGACAATTAATGTTAGAGTAACTAGTTGATCCCCAACTAAAACACGCAATTGGCATCTGCCAAATGTTTGTCTCTACGAGTCTTCAAAGCACATTATCAGATGAAGAGATGCCACGTTTTATTAAAGCTGCTAAACAATTCAGATTGAATCCTTTTCTGAGGTAGCGTCTTCCCTCCACTGCACATTATGATCAAGTACAGCAGACCCATGTACGATTTGACATTCAATACGCTTAACACAAGGGCAGTTATTACAGTGGTCGAAGGAAGGGATTCAATTCACACAAAGTCAAGTTTTTTTTCCAGTGTGTGTATGTAAGTGTAAAGCCAAGAAACATGAAAAGATAAACAGCGATGTAAATGTTCTCACTGGCCACTTATCACACAATACATTGTGAGTTTATGATTAAATTATCTGATTAAATCAATATATGGTTATCACTATCAGGATGTGGACAGGGACAGTTTTTATGGTTTAAAAATAAAAATTGTGTGCATGCATTCACATAACTTAACAGAATTTGCTGAAGCGGTCATCAAGTGGCCATGTATTATGATTATCTATTAAAAAAGCAGGCAGCGGAGGGAGGACTTTGCATCCCTCTCACGTTATCTTTTGTGGCTTTCTGCACGACTCGCCAGTGATCGATTTGAAGGGAGTTTTGGGAAGGCCATTTTTATCGACCAATAAATGCTCAGTTTGTGTAAGTCAGGAGGTTGGAACAAATTTCTCTTGGCCGAGCAGCAAGCAAACGGTGAGGATTGTGGATGTGACGCTCTGCTGTAGTCGCAGTTAGAGCGAGCCATTTATGTTTACTGGGACAAAGGGTACTGCGGATGCCACCAGTCCACAAGCCTCACACTGTGTACAGGATCCAGCACAACCTGTGTGCCGCCATGATCGCCTCTTTTCTTCCCTCTTCGGATCGGCGAGTCCTGGAACACGAGACGAACGCGGTGATGGCGCATGTCCGTGCTGACGTTGATGGTGAACTACAACGACAGCACAGAGAGCAATGACCGTCAAAGGCGATGGGGGGAAAGAAATCAGAATAAATGATCAAGATAAATGTCATGTTAGGGTGTGGTAACATCTTGCCATGTTTCAGTAGTCTATGTTCAAATGGCAACTGCAAAATCTAAATCTTGCAGTAAGTATAAAAATGGAGAGGTTATCAGACTGACCAAGGTAAGAGTCATGCCCATGACCACAGGGGTGAAGATGAAGTTGAACGTTGACACTTGAAGCATGTAACAGTCAGAGTCCGAATTTGTGTGGACCTCTTCATACTGTTCGGGCGTCCGCAAGGACTTTGCATGTCCGTTCTTTGTGTTTCCCTGCTCGGGAGCAAAAATGATGATTAGGTAAACTATTAAGCATTAGTGCAGTAGCCGTTTTGGAAAAAGACAACTACCTGCTTTAAAAACTTGAAGTTGAACTCCCACAATCCTTCTGGTCGAGTCCCAGTCAACTTTTTTATCCAGAACAATAAGCACTGCAGAAGAAAACTAAGTCAGACATTCACTCCAACGAGATACAGTCCGTGCCAAGCCTTGTCCTTTGCTTCCACAGTCGAACCAAGAACTCACAAAACAATATTGTTAGGACTTGACACCTCTAAATCTGCCGCTGTGCATAAAAGCCTTGCGAGACCTCAACTTCAGCTCAGTGAGTACCTGAAAAAACGGACTGCACAGGTATTTGCTTTTAATTTGCCTTTTTTTGTGATGTCACCAGATAGCAGGGGTGGCAAAGAGGAGAAATATGAGTTATAAATGTCAATGTACTGTAACTCAATGTGATTCAAGGTCCATGCCTCCGTCCTGGCTACAGTTATATCGTACAAGATGGTAAAAACTGATCATAGATGATTTCTATTTTAAGAGATTGAGCACAAAAAATATCCAGTTGAACTAGAAACAGAAAACTGAAACATCTGCAGGAAAAAAAGGTCTTAATCATATCTGAGAGCAGGGTTACAGGGTAGTTTACCTTGGAATTGAGCAAAGTTGTAGGTGTAGATTCTGGCATGGTTGGAATTTTGGAGACACGCGAGCTGAACGGCTCATACAAATGGAAAAGGGAGCGAATCACACGGGCCCTGAGACTGCACATCTTGTCAATGCAATCAGGCTGCAGACGAAACGGCAGGTCAACATCGATCCTGTAATGCCTTTGAATGGGAGAAATGATGGGAGGGAGTAAAAAAAATATATATATATGTCAGGTATGTTATACTTGAACTGCAACGCAACCGCTATTTTGGAAACACTTTTTGGGCCAACCTCAATAACAATCAGCCACTTTAAACAGCAAATATGTAACATAAAATTCACGGGGTAAAATTAACCTCACCTTCTGTATAGCCTGGTCCAAAAAACTGCAGTGCATGTGACCATCCATGCATTTCTACAGATTAGTGAGAATCTGCAAACGTCTTCTGGTCGAATATAAGAAGAAAGCACAAGCCAGATGTCCACTGGATACTCCTGTCCGTCACTGCTCTCTAGAAGGACACATATTGTATTTATTTAAAACAAAGCTGCTTCTCACTTGTTCTTCATCAATGCTGTCATATCATACCCTTTCTCCTCTTGTTCTTCTTCTTGTGGATCACTTTAGGTTCACTGTCGCCATCTTCTTCTGCGTCAAAGTCATCGCTGCTGTCCAAACCATCTATTTTGACGGTCCCAGCAGAGGAGAGAACCGCTTCTACAGTACCCTGAGATGCTTCCAGGCTACATAATAATTTGACTGAAAGGTAAAGGGCTCAAGTTAATCAGTTAAGTAAATCAGACACAAAACCTGAAGAAATTGCGTGCAGCAGTCATTGTTGAATTACCTTCTTTTTCAATTGCATTTGCAACAGCCTTTTTCACCCTACCAGACTTCACAACGGCCGGATCGGCATCAGCGTAATCAGCCACAGTCACTGAAGTGGGAAAAAGTGCATGATCATGCAGCATTTATCTTTAAGAGAACATGCACAACACCTCTGGCTTATTTAACCTGCGAGCTATTTGAAACCTAGGGCAGTATGGAAGAGATATGGTATTTTGTATTATTAATATAATTAATTGATGGTTTTAGAACGTTCTGAAGCTGTCACGCCATTTTTTATTAACCAGAGTTGTTGCAGGGAACTGCTAGCTTGTTGGCTAATGAAAAAGTGAACACAAACTCGACCGACCTGATTCCGAGCAAACGTCCCCAGCCCGAAATTTCAGCCGTTTTCGGTTCCCTTTCTTGGGCATGTCGACACTAATGTTCTGTGGACGCTTAACGTGGCTGTGAATCCAGCCATGGCTCTATGGCAAGCTGGGATTCAGAAAAAGAAAAAAGAATGAGAGAGATATTGAAAATTACCCCGCCAGGATCTTCAGCCATCATGGAATGACGTTATGGCTAACATCGCGAGAGTAGAATTGTCTAATTCAGGAAGTAGTGTTGGTCGGATTTATATATGAATGGACCGTCAATTGTCACATCGCGGCTGAAGTCAGAGCGCAACCATTTTACGTTGCCAATGTTCTTGACGACTTGTTATTTTTTTCACAGAAAACGCAGTTATTATTGCGTGTTTTATGCTATGATCAACATATGGAGAAATAAAAGCCCCGGAAAGAACGAACTTCACTGTTTGCATCGAACATTGAGCGAAAATTATCTCAGTAACGTGAATTGTGACTGACAGAGGTTCTTTTGACGTTTCCCATCGAATTTTTCACCTGGTGGGCCTAGCTTTTCAAAAGAAAATGCGTCAAACTCAGGCTTGGCGGCCAGCTGCGTTCCAAAACATCATTTTACGTGACCCGCAAAAGCAAATCTTGTGCATCAATTTCCAGGATTCTCGTTCAAATCTACCAAAATTTCAAATGGATATATGCAATATGATTTAATGCGGGTACAAATCTGAGCTCATGGCCTTCTTCTTCCGTTCCATAACTTTAGCCTAAATGAGCTGTTTTATTGTATTTTCTGGTTGGGTTGTAGCAAAGAAAGCACTGTGAGGCTATTGACATTTTTCCCCCACAAAGCTGTATAATTTGTGAAGTATATGGCACACGCCAGAGCAGTTAAAACCTAAGAAGGCTTGTAATATCGTTTTATGTCTCCCATTACAAAAGCATGGCGAGATCTCATTTTCATTGGAGATCCTGCAGGGAGCGCTGCGCGTCCAAGTGTGCAAACATGTACAATCGTAATGAGCGTGTGCCTGCGTGGTGGTGATGGAGCGACTGGGTCATAATCATGCAAATAGCGCTGCACAAGTATACGTTCACCCGTGAAGCGGAAGAAAAACACGACCTTGTGAGTGTACATCATATGAGGGAGACGGGCGACAATTGCAGATGTGTCTGTGTTAAGGGGGATGGTGGCGTGCGTGTGTGTGTGTGTGTGGGGGGGGGGGGGGGGGTCTATGGGGATAGAAGCAGAGAAGGCGGATGCAAATAAGACTCTCTGACACGCGCACACACATACATAGACGTTGACTGTCTCCAAGAGCAGATCAGACGTTCTGTCACGGATCTATTCTGGCATTTTGGAATTCTTTCGTACTATGATCCCCGCCGTGCTCGCGGACACCGCCCCTCCGAACGGCCGCGCGCCTAAGCTGTCAATCACGTCACGCCGGGCTTGGTACATGTGAGCGAGAGAGTGCATGGCGCGCCGGCTTGGGCGGATCTGCACACGGGGAGAAACGACGGTGGTGAACGAGGATGAAAGGTCGCCAGTTTTCGCATCATTTCGATCACTCTGAATAGGTAAGAATATGGTGCACTATTGGAAGAACACGCATGACGCGCGAAACAGTAAGTGGCGCGTTTGCACGTTGCCTTTTTTTTTTTTTTTTGCTCATGGCCTTCAATCAGTTGAGATGCGTTGGTTAGTTTATATGTAACACACACAACGGTCTTGAACGACAGTTCGCATCGCCCCTGTACATCCAGCGCAGCAGAGATGATGTGCGAGGTGATGCCGACCATCAGCGAGGGGGACTCGGCCGGTCCCCCGAGAGGAGCCGGCAGCGTCCCGAATGGCTCCGAGCAGGAGGCCAACTTCGAGCAGCTGATGGTCAACATGCTGGACGAGAGGGACAAGCTACTCGAGTCCCTCAGGGAGACACAGGAAACCCTCATCCAGTCGCAGACCAAACTGCAGGGGGCGCTGCACGAGAGGGACGTGCTGCAGCGTCAGATCAACGCGGCCCTGCCTCAGGTGAGGAGCAGCCGGTCTTTGGAGGGGCACAGATTCCATACATTTATATTGCGCTTGTTATTTGATACTCTGTGGTAGCCTGCTTGGCTTAGGCAACAGTCGGTTCATTGTGGTTGGTGAATGCAAGGCGTTTATAGATTCGCACATACTGTGAAGAAAGATCACGTCATGGTAGCCTTGTTTCCAAAGCATTGTGTGAAAGACTTGGGACTCGTGATCTTCAAGTTGTATGAAAATAGGTCAGAGTAAGTGAGCGGAGTCCTTCTACAGAGACCTTGCACATATTTGACTTTCCAGTGGTCGCTCACGACTGGGTTACGTCAAAATATGTTAGAAATGTAAGTTAGATGTATTGGCGAACGCAGGTCCCAGTCTTCTGAATTTGCGAGTTAAAAGACCCCAAAATGATGGCCCACATTGGCAAGTGCACGAATGCAGATGTGATGTTTTAAACATTGTTTTAGAATGTGTGCCACATACTGTGCCGGATTCACACTGTTCATGAAAACAGATTTCTGTACCACTGCAAACTGCAACCACAATAATGAACAAGGCGAATCAAGACCATCCTGCCGAGTGTCAATCAAAATTGAACATTATAGTCTTTGTAAGCATATCTTGAATTGGATGTCAATATTCCCTTGTAATGATGATGATGATATTATGGCTGTTTGGTGTATACGGTGCTTCTCTTTCAATATCTTATTTTGTGAGTTGACCTGTGAGAAAAACACATTTACAGTTTGGGTCTTCAACTGAAACGCTTTGGAAAACCTTGCATCAGTAAGAGTCTTACCCAGCAGTAATTGGGCAAATAAAGCTTGTTCACATTGTAATAATTTCAACCAATGAGTCCAAGTACTTGTCATATGTCAGATAAATCAACTGAGTGCAGCAATTAAGGAGTGAAAAACAGTTTCCCCGCCTGTGAGTTACTTCTTGTGATGTTCCCGATGTAGGTCGTGACTGGCATCGAGCTTAATGGGTTGCTGTTTTTCAGCTCTTGATCTTGATCAGCCATCCTCGACTAAGAAAAGTCGAAAAGTGGAGTTGTGACTATCACGGCCTGAACCACATTATGCTTGGAAACCCCGCAGAGAAGAGGCCAAGGCCCACCTTATCATTAATATGATTGAAACGGCCTCACGTGGTGACCTGTCTACTTCTCAGGGCCGTTTATGTACTTATGGCAACCTGGAATATCTTTTGACGATAGCCCGTGAGTGTGTGTTTGAGTGAAAGGGAGCTGAATTAGCGATGTCGCAGCCACTTTGCATGGCGACAATAAGGCCTCAGCACATAATACTGTGTTATCCTCTCCGACTATCAGGTCTAAATGCGTGGCGTGATGTCACACCGAGCACGATGGTGTGCTGCATGCATGTGTGTTGGTGTGAGAGAGAGAGAGAGAGAGAGAGCCATGCTGGAGATGACAGCATCGTTGCAGTCGCTTGTGGGAGAAACATGGCTGCTTGCTAGTGTACATCGCCTTGGGCTACTTGCTTCCACACATACACTTATGTGTCACGTGTTTTTTTTATGTATGTGTGGCCGTGTGTGTGTGTGAGAGAGAAACAGAGAGAGAGAGAGAGAGAGAGAGCTCGGATGGCAATAGCCTGTCATGCCTGTTTTCCAATCTTGCTTGAGCGTAATGTGTAATTGTAGCTATAATTCAAGTATTAGTAATACTGTCATGCACCTCAGGGACATTACACACACATTATGACTGGCCTGCTTGACTATAAGCTGACTGCGCGCACACACGTGCAGGTTTTTCACACACACCAGTTGTCCTGAATGGAAATGATGCAGTGGGCTAAGCCAGTTTCTCAAACTCAGGTTCAGAAGATAAATTGAGTCAAAGCTCAAGGGTCAATTTTTATTGGGCTGTGGATTGTCCGAATAAAATACTGTAAGAAGCCATCGTATTGATCATCAAGCAGGTACACGTTTTATTCCAGGATTTGCTGTGCTTATTTGAAGAATGACGTCTGGCCTCAATACACTTCTATAGTGTAAAACACACACAAACAATAAAAAAAGGAGGAGTGAATCAAAGCTTTGGATGCACTGCATGTGTTAGAGCAGCATTGTGCTCTTTGCTGGAGCCAACGATTCTATGAAGCCCCCCGGTCGGAAGTGTCTCAATCGTTTTTTTTTTCTTTTCCATGTTCACTTCCCTCTGTTCGGAAGGCGGTGTAGCTCATGCATGAGGACAGTATGAGCATTGGCAGGACAGCGTTGCTATTCCTCAAACCAAACACTTTGTCCTCTGCTGATTTTGCCAGACAAACATTTGTCTTCAAACATGCATCATCTACACCTACTTTATCTGCGAGTGTGTGTGTATGTGTGTGTTTGTGTGATTTGACAGTTCTGGGCCAGTGTGCTCCCAAAGAGTCAGGAAACACTGAAGACAGAACAATGTACAGGCACAAAAACATAGGGGAAGAAAATGTCTGGTTAAATCAATGATGATGTTCATCGAAACTGAGCATATTGTTTTGTGATGTCTAAATTTGTGATACGGCTCTCAATAAATTCTGCACCTCATGTTCACTGACTGAATTCAACGAGTCAGTGAGCGCCACGCTAAACGTCATTGTTCTTTTCAGAAAAGGAGGAGAATGTATGTGAGGAATAGCAATTATAATAGCAATAGCATTGCTCTGTTCTCTTATGCTCATTCATTCATCCAATCATGCATTTTTTTTCTGCTTGGCTCTCGACGAAGGCGGATGCTTTTTGCACTGCTCCTCCTGCCCTCACCCCATCCTTTCCGTGCTCGCCACTTAGTCCTTGTGCTGTCTTTGTCTAACTTTTTTCCTAGCCTCCTACCGTATTTTTCATCCGAAGAACTAAACATGGAATTAGTTGGCTGGACTCTTGATGTAATCGACAAAAAAAATTTCGACGAAAAGAGCGGGTAGTGGGGAGCCTGCTTGCCCTCCGGGGACACTTGCTGCCGGATACGCCCTGGATCCATGGAGAAAGTGGAGACCGGTGTGCCTAGCAGTACTGTCCGTACTGTCTCAGAACAATGAGAAAGACATGCTAATCATGATTTCAGCATGCCTTATTGAGTTATTTATTCATTCATTCATCATTCATCTTCCGTACCGCTTGATCCTCACTAGGGTCGCGGGGGTGCTGGAGCCTATCCCAGCTGTCTCCGGGCAGTAGGCGGAGGACACCCTGAATCGGTTGCCAGCCAATCGCAGGGCGCACATAGACCAACCATCCACGCTCACACTCACACCTAGGGACAATTCAGAGTGTTCAATCAGCCTGCCATGCATATTTTTGGAATGTGGGAGGAAACCGGAGCACCCGGAGAAAACCCACGCAGGCCCGGGGAGAACATGCAAACTCCACACAGGGAGGCCGGAGCTGGAATCGAACCCGGTACCTCTGCACTGTGAAGCCGACGTGCTAACCACTGGACTACCGGGCCGCCTCCACGAATAGTAAGCGTTTTAATTCGAAAAAAAAAAACACGAAGGCGTTTTAACAGCAACAAAAAAACGACCATGTATAGTAAGAAAAAAGCACATTATGCAAGCTAGCCCCAATCCTGCTCTATTGAAATCAGGCTAAACAAATACTGTAGATATTAGACGTATAGCCCTATAATGTTTCATACACTGAACTGGTTTAGACAGTTAAAAATCATTTGGTTTTGCCCCTCCATAAAGTCAAAACTACTGTATTTAAATGTAAAATATTTCGACCAGCAAACCAATTGCTGTGATGCTGAGATTGAAGTTGCCACCCTTGCCCAGACCGACATGCATTTTTAATTTGGCCTTCATTCTGGTCTCAGCTACTGACCTGCATCTCTCATGATGTCAGTAGTGACTGTTACAAGGATAAAATCCGTCCACAGACAGACAGATTTATTAGTAAGCAGCAAATCAGCGCAACAATATTTCTTCCATTTATTCGTCCTATCGCCAATTACTATGCCGATAAATCTCAACTGAAACCCATGCTCTAAGGCCCTCACTTTTCCGAGCATTTGCGTGTTTTCAACTAAAAGATACTCTATTTCGGTAGGTTGTTTTCACAGCAAGCGCATCCCGAAACTGGAAACATTTGAAAACAAGCTTTGTAGCATTTCTGTGCTGAAAAAAAAATGAACAGTGAAAAAGGAAAAAAAATGTGAATGTATTCACTGGACAGCAGGCAAATGTCGGCATATTCCTTACAATTAAAACACCAACGGATCACCAGGCTGTTGTTTTTGTCCTTGTAGCGCTTCTCTAGCAAAATCAACATTTACGGAGTCCCGTTATTTTAAACTTGGAGGAAAAAAAAAACGGTTATGCTCCAGTTTTCCATGTGACTCGCCTTGCCTGTGTGTTACAGCGATTTCAGTCATTTTTGCGAACGGATAACGGGGATTGTTTTTACATTGTCGTCTAAACTTTTTTCTCGTCATTACCTTGAGCCATTAAAAGTGGTGCGAAAACTGTACACTGCTGCTAATGGGCGTACTGAATTGTTATTTCCATATACCTCACAATGGGAGGTAGACACTTTAACTTTGCAGTAATTTGATGCCCCCTATTATTTTGGAGTGTAGGTTATGAGGCATTCGCTGATTTTCAAGTGTGTAGCGCAGTGGGTAGCCTTGAGACAGAAATGAACAAGAACAGCAAGGCTGGTTATTGAGAAGTCTTGAATCCAGTTTTCACATTTAGGTGGGGTCAGTTGGGTCACTTTCTCACAGTGATGCAATTTGTTTTCCACTTGTATTATTAAAAAAAAAAAAGTCTTTCAAGTACGGTAGTATAGACTTTGGATCACTGGGTTTTTTCCCCTCCTGTTTCATTTTCATCTATAGTTAGTTACTTTGCCAAGCAACCTCAGAGTGATGACAAGGGAATCCTGCGGCCTCCTTGCCATTCGTTTTACGATGCCAAATTTTTCACGGTGAAGATTTCGGATGGAGGCTGTCCCGTTTTCACCTTTATTCCAAGAACGGCTAACCACATCCCAGCATGAGGTCTTATAAGGGTTATAAAAAGTTTCCAGTATTCAGCCATGTGTTTGTGTCTAGTGATGTTTGGACACCTGTTCCAGTCAGATGCAACACTGGCTATTTTTTGCCAGCATACAAATACACCAACGCACGCACACGCACACAATGGAGCCATTCCAAAACAGCAACCAACTCTTGTATTGAATTGTACTGGCCGGACATGCATTTGTGTACAAACTTTTATCCGTGTATCAATTTGATACTTATAGTTTTAGTTATGTACTATGATTATATTTTTTTGATACAGTGCCAGTATACGGGTATCTTCTGAAGAACAGTGCGCCTTGTCCCAACACATTCTTTCCATTTCGGTTTCAGGATTCAAGAGCCATTTTAACCAGGTTGTACTCTTCAGTTGCACTTAGCTCCTCAGGACTGTTGGGACTGGTTAACGTCTAAGAAAAGCAAGTCCTCAGTGCAAAAGGCATGAAAAGCATTTTTTTTGGTTATATTTACTTCATTATTTGCTTGTCTGGTGCTGGTTGGTGAAAACAATATGTTGCAAAATTGGGTGCTGCAGAGAATAACAAACGGTGGCTCAGTTTTGTTTACTTGAAACATTAAATAGGATTTACAAATAAGTTCCTTGGAGGAAAACAAGTGCATTGTTGTTTCCGTGATGATGCCAAATGGAATTAAAAAAACAAAAAACTAATAAAAACACCCCCAGAGCATAATATTTGTAAGATGGTTAGGCTGGTAAATGAGGTGCATTTATTTTGTACCTTATCTGTGCTCAGAGCGCACTGAGTCAAAGCTAATTCGAATTACGGCATTTTAGCCCTGATTTTCCATTTGCCGGTAGCGTTTTGAGCTGGCAGACAGGAGGCACATTGGCTCCGGCTGCGCTGACATGAGACGAGAGGCTCGCTGATGCGTCAGTGACACAATCCAGATGTCACAAGAGGTTTAGTATTTGGATCTGAAATGTTTAGGCCACCATAAATGACGATAAACCATATATTTTTTTGTAGTGTTCATTCTGAGTCACGTGGTTTTCAGGTTTAATATCAGCCTTGTTTTCTGGTGGGTGAAATTAGCGATTGGCTACTGTGAAGGAAATGCAATCGCGTATGTGTGTGTTGTATAAAATCCAATTAGCAGCCCTTTTTCCTCAATATCATAGTCACATAGCAGTCACAAAGTGGGCAGGTTCTTGAATAATGAGCGACGAATCTACGTCACAAAGCCGCCAAAATGAAATATGCATATTTCTGTCGAATATTATTGCAGCCAAACAACAAACTGCTTATTCTCATTATTACCATTAACAATTTTGTCTTTCATCGTTCTTACTGGAGGTAACTCCTTACATACTTCTCGGTCAACAGACATGTTTTCACATTTTATTTTTACAATCACGTTTTACTGGAGGGGAAAAAAAATAAAACATTGTCAACCGCATAAAGGCATTTAAAAAAAACACAATTTTTTTCGGAGTTGCAACGTGTTCACTTTGTGCGTGTGAAGTTTGCCCTCATCCATGCCAATGTTGAGCTGACGCCACGGGATCAAGTGTTAAAATGCGTGCGGCAGCGAGAAACCAAAGGCTTAAATCTAAATTGGCTCTGCAAAGAAATGCAGTTCTTACCATTGCAATAAGACTTTGTTTTGCTGTACATTATTATCCCGACTCTGTCATTTTAATTCCCATAGTAGTGCTGGCAGGCCGCTAACAGCTAGAAGCGACGTATGGCTAACTGGGAAACAAACAAGAAAAAAAACAAACACTTGTCGGTACCTGGGCAGGCTGCCAATACGGCTGACAAAAGTATTTTTTCTTTATAAATAGTGGTAACTGGATGGCATTATTTTCAAACACTCAGAGGAATAACATTTGGTGTATTTTGGGAAAACCAATTGAAACACTGACAAACAGAAGAGCCACGAGCTGCTCTCTGGGAGCCGAAGAGACACACGTTTGGGAGCCTCCGGCCACCCCCGTGAACTAACGTCATAGAAACATTCTCGGTTTCCGAATGTTACAACGCGTGATGGGTACGTCCGCATGCCCACAGCAAGTGTTGTTTACACATGATTGGTAGCGGCAGCGTGATAGGCCAATATTGGGGAGGGCGAGTGAAGTCACTTAAAAAAATGGACCCCATTCTCATTGGTGAGCTGCCGATGCCCAATCTTTTCGCTGTGTTACATAAGCCCCAAACAGGGGAATTTGGCTTGATGGAGAGCAAAGTGGAGCGTAAAGTGAGCAGCTGAATGCCACCAAGAAACCCTGTTAGAGGAGGAGAGGGAGGAAGCAAAAGAGAGAGATGGGACGGAACATGAGAAGTCAAGACAAAAGGACGTGAAAATGTTCTCAAGGGCCTTCTTGTGACGCTATCTGCATTTTCGTGGGGCTTTTTTCTACTGGTGTTTTAACTTGGAACATTTGATACTTCAATTCATCCATTTTGCGACCCGGTTATCCTCACAAGGGTCACAGTGGTGCTGGAGCCTATCCCAGCCGTCTTCAGGCACTAGGCGGCGTACACCCTGAACAGGTTGTCAGCCAATCGCAGGGCACACAGAGACGAACAACCATCCACGTTCACACTCACTACGCCTGCCATGCATGTTTTTGGAATGAGGGAGGAAACCGGAGTACCCGGAGAAAATCCACGCAGGCCACTTGTGAGCATATTGTAGTATTCTTTGTTTTGGGATGTGTGCCTTTAAGAGGTGTGGCCTTGTGAGGTATGTCAGGAGCAATGTGGCTGGTTCGTCCATGTGTGAGTAGCTGGGCGTGGGTAGTGGGCAACAGCAGCAATAATTCACGTTTTGTATTATTTCAGTGTTTGACTATTCAATAAAGGGCTGAAAGTGCACCCGCAACTGTGGCTCTTGTCGCCTACTTGAGTGAGCATTAAACTACCCCTACCATTGCTTTTCATTTCATTTGAGCGGGGAATAGCTGATGCTCAGTCACAACTTGCCTCGCAACTGGAAAAAAAAAAATCTACCAAATGACTCTCATAAATTGCAAAACTAAATATAAAGCCCATGAAATAGATAGCGGGGTGGCCCGGTAGTCCAGTGGTTAGCATGTCGGCTTCACAGTGCAGAGGTACCGGGTTCGATTCCAGCTCCGGCCTCCCTGTGTGGAGTTTGCATGTTCTCCCCGGGCCTGCGTGGGTTTTCTCCGGGTGCTCCGGTTTCCTCCCACATTCCAAAAACATGCACGGCAGGCTGATTGGACGCTCTAAATTGTCCCTCGGTGTGACTGTGGGTGTGGATGGTTGTTCGTCTCTGTGTGCCCTGCGATTAGCTGGCAACTGATTCAGGGTTTCCCCCGCCTACTGCCCGAAGACGGCTGGGATAGGCTCCAGCACCCCCCGCGACCCTAGTGAGGATCAAGCGGTACGGAAGATGAATGAATGAATGAATGAAATATAAAGCCCATGAAATAGATAGCGGGGCGGCCCGGTAGTCCAGTGGTTAGCATGTCGGCTTCACAGTGCAGAGGTACCGGGTTCGATTCCAGCTCTGGCCTCCCTGTGTGGAGTTTGCATGTTCTCCCAGGGCCTGCGTGGGTTTTCTCCGGGTGCTCCGGTTTCCTCCCACATTCCAAAAATATGCATGGCAGGCTGATTGAACACTCTAAATTGTCCCTAGGTGTGAGTGTGAGTGCGAATGGTTGTTCGTCTCTGTGTGCCCTGCGATTGGCTGGCAACTGATTCAGGGTGTCCCCCGCCTACTGCCCGAAGACGGCTGGGATAGGCTCCAGCACCCCCCGCGACCCTAGTGAGGCTCAAGCGGTTCGGAAAATGGATGGATGGATGGATGAAATAGATAGCGTATAGCATCTATGTACAGTTTCCTATTGCCCCAAGTAGTTTAACACATCCGGATGTAAATACCATGAAATTCATGCTAAATTCTGAAAATTCTGTCTGATATTCATCTTTTGATCTGAAACCCAAATGTCTTCAGTTTAACAACAAAAACAAAGGAATTGACTTTGACGTACTAATACTTTTGGAAGGGAGTGTACTGTACCTCCCGCAGCAGCAGCGGCAGCAGACTAACATCACACTCTTCTCTGGCGAGCATCTTGACAGCTTTACATAATGTGTCATTCTCTTCTTCTCGGCCGCTCGGCAGCTATAAAGTTTGATTCAAGATCTCCTTGGAGCGGTGTCTGACCAGGTTGCACAGCTTTTAGCCCCCTCTGGGAACTAATGGATTATAATTGTGCATCGCTATCACCGCCACGCTGCCCTCTCACACCACGGCTTCGGCGCGCCATCTTTTACTAGCATCCATCCTTCGCTCCTTCCGTCCCCGCGCCAGTGCCATCTGGCTCTCGGCACCAAGGCACATTTAGCTCAGCGGGGAGCCAATTTGTCCCCTCTGCATCATGGGAGATCAAGTGGGGACTGCGAGAGAATGAGAAAGATATACAATTTAGATTTAGAAAGGATGAGCGGTAAGACTAAGTTTGAAAGGAAATCGAATCAAAATGGTCTTAGTATGAGACTATGAGTACTTTAGAGACGCATACACAATGTCAAGTCAAGTAAAGTCAAGTGTATTTATAGAGCACTTTCAAACAGCCATCGCTGCATACAAAGTGCTGTACATGGAGCGATTTAACATAAACAATAAACAGTAAGACAAATCGGTAATAAAGGCGGTAGAAAGCACCAAACAGTAAAATCAAGAACAAATCTAAGTCACGCTGAGTCGAATGCCATAGAATACAAGTGAGTTTTGAGGAGGGCATGCACATACGTACATGTGTGGACATCTTCAAGACTATTTTATTTTTTTTGCAACCAGCATAGACAGAGTGTGACATCAGAGGCTAAGGTCCGTAGCTGAACCGTTAAAGGGATTTAAAGAAATTCATAATGCTAAATGCACTCTATGAAATACAGTTTGTCAGCCACAAAGCACTCTCCGCGAGCTCCCATTCGGCTACCTCACACGCACACGACCACACAACACTTTCTGAGAGCGTGACTCGCAAGTAAAAGAGATGATTTGGGAGAAGGAGAAGGACACAGAGTTACAACACAGAGTTTGGCTCGTTAACGAAAGGCTGACATTCAACATGTTTCTTGTCTTGTGTGTGACTTCTGCCGTGTTATATTCAATTATGACTTTTCCATGTGGCATCACTCGTGACAACCCCGCGCGCCCCCCCCCACACCCTCCCCAAAATGTATTCATATATATTTTAAAACTCGTTAATCTGTAATCCAGTACTTCTAAAATTGTCAGTCAGGTTGAGGTTTTTACGTTCACACATCAATAGTAACGTCTACAGCTGGTCCAGAATGCCGCTGCTCTCCTCTTGACTGGTACTCGTAAGAGGGAGCACATAACTCCTACTCTGACATCCCTTGACTGGCTCCCTGTAGAGTTCTTTTTAAGATCCTATTATTTGTTTTCAAATCTTTAAATGGCCTCACTAGACCTTACCTCTCTGAGCCTCTCCGCTCCTACACAGGTCTGCGGACCAGACATTATTCGGAGGTACCAAGAACTAAGCAAAGGCTCAGAGGGGATCGAGCCTTTTCCATTTCTGGTCCCTCTGTTTTGTATTCTGCGGCATTTGACTCCACGTGACTCAGACTTGATCTCGGTTAGACCGTTTTGTGCTTTTATTGTTGTATATATGATATTCATACAGCACTTTGTGTCCAGCGATGGTTGTTCTAAAGTGCTGGATAAATACAGTTGAGTTGAGACTCCACTGGAGAGCAAGGAATGCGATTTCGACAAGTCAAAAGCCATCATTGCTAAATTGCCCAGACTGTGTGCACCTGGCTCGAAACATCCTTCACACACAGCCGCACGGGGATAAACGTGCACGATGACTTCTGCTTGCACACGAAAGCCGCCTCTCCTGATGCGAATGAGAAATTAGCCACTTGAAAGCAGCGTCATGGCCGGCCACACACCAAATGTATCCGTGTCCTGAGGGTCGTCTGTGATAAACACAAGGTGACATGCTCTGACAAAAGCCACGCTCCGGTTTTATTTCAAGATCTGAATGCAATCTTGCAGAGGTGTACACTCGAGTCGTTTGAATTGACTCGAGTCAGAAGCAAAAGGGGAGAGTTTGCACACTTTGGCTCTCCTTATATCCACTCTCGTGTCTTGGCTTTTCTCGCTCTCTGCTTTATCAGCGGCGTTCACCGTTAGCGTCCGCGCCGAGAAGCCTATTAGTTAGCTATCCGTCTATCAGATAAAGCTTCGTATCTCTCCGCTCGCTCGCGCGGCCTCGCTGCGACTCCACAAAGGTGGGCAGTGTGCGCTCGTGTGCGAACGTGCGCAAAGATGTCCTTTAGCGATCGCGCGTGTGCAACGAATAGACCCAAATCAGCTCATTAAACTAAGCGCCGTGTCTCCGTGGCCTGAGAGCATGATTTTTAAATGAATGTGTGTGTGTTTTTGGAACAAGGTAACATAAGTGACTGCACTGTACCACCGCTGGCGTCAGCTTTTAATTCTTGTTCTCGCCTGAAATCACATGTTTTGATTGTATGAAGAAGTGGCGTTCACTCGATAAGATTGGGGGTCAGTAAGCATTGCAGTGCCCCATTAGATGACTGGGGGGGCTTTGAATTGAAATGCGTCAATGCATGCCGAGCTGCCTTCCGCTCCCTCTACAGCTGCCACTGTCTTGTCCTGCCCTCAATAACTCACTCCTCCCACTGCCCTTTCATTAGCTTGGCCCTTACGCTCCCTTTTGGACCAAAACATACTCGTTGCATGTCAAATGGCGTGATTTGATCACCTCAGAACTGGAAATTGAAAATCGACCTTGTACCAGTGGGAGTATGCGGGTGTTGTTTTTTTAATTTTTTTTTCCTGTCAGATTTCAGTCCGTGTGCTGCCATGTCAATCTGATCCAACTAAAGACCTTCGGAGTCAGTCGCAAGGGCCGTCATTTACAGTGTATTCACAATGGGACGGTTTTTGATCAATCAGATTTCAAGTTCACCTTCATTCATTCATTGTGCCTACAAAAAATGTCCAAATGTTTCCCTCCTCAAGTGTATTCAAAGATGAATTGTTTTACTTCATTATATTATGAAGTAGTGGAGGTCTTCTTGTTACGGCAGTTACCGTAACAAAATGTACTGTACAAGTCGAGGTTTCATCATTGTGAATCAAGCTTTTTTGTTTTTTGTCGCGTGTAGTTATGGTTTTGACATGTAAACCCAAATGATGAATGACGAGTTTTGACACTAGAGGCCGGTAAAACTGTTTGTGCAGATATTATTACAGTACATTGATTTGAAAGGGGGATGGGGGGGAAAAAAAAGAGTGAAGACAATTTACTGTATTGGTATTTTAGCAAGAAACATGAAGTCGATGAACATAATTTGATTTTGTGGGCCCCACAAAATTATGCGGTGGGCCATATCGGGGCCCTTGGGCCTTGAATTTGATAGCTGTGCTATAGCGTAATACCGTTAGGTTAATTTATTTATTTTTTGGTATCTTACCTTGTTTGTAAGGTTTATTAATTGATTGTTCCAAATTGTGACCGTTTTAGGGCATTGACTAATCACGATGAACCATGACTTGGCTGCAGACGCCCTTTTGATTCTGTCTCAATCAATTTGTGGCCCGAACAATTTAACTAAGCAGACCTCGGTATTAGGCTGCTCAAAAAAAAAAAAAAAAGAAAGAGGACAGAACATTTAGTGATTTTCAAGCAAGCGCATTTGACCGAGAATTCACAGCGGCAACAAGAAGATGCGCTACCCAAATTGCAGCCACTCTGCCCCAACGTGTCAGAGAGGCTTGTCCACTCGTCTCTGCATGTGAATCTCTTTCGATTTTGACTCCATCAATGCGTCCACTTGAAAATGAAGACCGGGCAAAAGGCAACTGTGAATGAGGTGACGGAGGAGGGGCCTGTAGTTATGTTACATAAAGGTCACTTGAAGCTGTGCGGCTTCCATTCCACGATGGCAGCGCCCGCCCCTTCGATCGCAACCCCTTTGCGCACACACTTCCGCTGCCATCTTCCATTACTCCTCCTCATCCATATCCAGTTTCCACTTGCACCCTTTTTGTCATTGTGGCTTGTTTGGTTTTGCCTCCTCAAGGGTGATCGACAGTTTCTGCGCTTCTCGGCTCTGCGTGGACCGACATCACTGCGTCTTGTGTCACTCGGCACTTGCGTGAGAAGAGTAATGGGGGGAGGGGGGAGGGGCGCTCTTGTTTGCCAACCTCCTTAAAGAGGGTGCTTTAAGTCCATCCAGTTAGGCTGATATTGAGCATTTAAAGCGACAATCTCTGGGGGAGAACCCGACAGCTCTGCATGCGTCAGTCAATTTTCTTTTATCAAATCTGCGCTTTTTGTCCAGACATGAAACATTAGCGTGTGATCAAGAAGGAGAAGAGCTACCCTTGCTTCCAGAGTCAAATAATGGTCATTAGTTTTGTGTATGCGTGTGTGTTTGTGCCAAGTCAGCAAACTTAGTAAAGGTCTATTCCATCATCTGTCATTGTTGGCAGGTTATTTTTTAATCCCCTCATTTGTCGTGATCAACTCTTCTTTCCTCTCCGTCTCAAATGACACCGACTTATGTTGTTGTCTAACACACAAGCAGGCAAGATCCAGTCGGAGCATGTTTAATGCTGACCCAGTGGGATACAAGTCCCTTCAGCATCCCCCCCCCCCCCCCCAAGGGCACCGTGGGGTGGGCTCCCGCAATCACACACATTTAGCACACACAATACACGACAAATCATCCAACATCGCGCCACTTGCGACATCAAACTGTCAAGTCAATCAGGCTCCATCAGTCGATCTACGTCTGCGTGTGCCGACTCAGACCTTTCCCTTCCCACCTCAACCTCTCGAGGCTAGGCACATTTGGTCTCCATAGAAACGGGACGATGGGGGTGAATGTTGACTTCCTGACACCTTCTGTCTCACGGGATGCCAACTGTCAGCAACACCGAAGTGCGTGCGTGCGCAGTTCATTTAAACACGACGTCACGTGATGAGGTAACGACCCAAAACAAATGTCTGTTTTCAAGATGTTTGGCTTTCTAAGCATTTGTTTTTGTTTTTATCCATTGTGTGTGTGTGTGTGTGTGTGCGCCGCTTCAACCTCGGTGGTTGGTTCTGATCGGCTGCCAAAGCGGAGCCGCTCAGTGTGTTAGTGGGTCTGGCTGAAGATCAGTGTGAAGGAATTCCCTGTTCAATGCGGTAGGAGGGATGAAAGCCATACTTAACAAAAGGGAAGAATGAAAAGCTTCTGTACCGGTTTGTTTCATTTGTCTCACTAGGTGAGCGAGGCAGGAAAATTAACTCCGACTTAAATGGCGGTCATCCGCTTTTGCTTCAACAGCTCGAGATGGCTAACAAGGAGGCCGTTGTCTCGTGTATGAGCCAGTTGCGGTCGTATTTACAATTGTGTTGGACTGACGCTTTGGCATTGAAAAGTAAAATACTGCTGACTACTGTATAATAACTACTAATATACTACTGTATAATAACTACTGTATATAGAACCAAAAAAAAAATTAAACGAAAAACATTGGTTTTAGCTATAGAGCAGCACCAAAACGGTAAAATCTTGCAATTTGTAAAAAATTTCACTAACGTTTCTGTTTACAGTGACATAACACGTCATCATTGATGATGTCATGAGAGACCGCTGAATATCACGTGATTATGCCACGCCTACTTCAAAAGAAGTTTGTTCTGCTATCTCTGTGTGGTTTGTCGTTCTTCTGCTTTATTTGGCTTTTTGGAAACAACAATCCCCAGATAAAGAGAGGTACAAATGTGACAAGGGAAGAAAAACAGCGACGCGGAGTAAAGGGGACTCGCATTCCGCTAAAGCAGGGGTGCCCATTAGGTAGATCCTGATCTACCGGTAGATCTAAGACAGGTCCCAAGTAGATCCGAGGAGTGTCGAGAAGAAAAAAACAAACAAACAACCATTTGTGTGTCTTTGTACATGTTATTAATATATTTTTTGTGTTAATATACACTGCACACTAATCATATTATCAGTCTCATTTTCACTAAAAAATATTTTTAAATTAAAATAAAGCAGGTAAATCTTAAATTTACGTTGGCGCGTGATTACGTCACCGGAAGTTGTTAGTGCTCAGCAGTTTGCAATTGCAGCTTGTGATCAGAGCTGTTGCGCTCTCTCTTTTATCGTCATGATTCTCATTCAGAGTTTGCTTCGTGTACAATTCACCAAGGGCACGAGCAAAGAATAGGAATCCAGGTGGGCCCAGGGAAGCACTTTAAAACGGTACGTGTGAGCTACGATAGTTAACAGGCTGCAAAAGTGCGTAGCATGCCTCCGTTTCAGGCTGTTTCTCATCATGGCGTGCATGCGTGTGTGCGTGTGTGTGTGTGTGTGTGTGTGCGCGCGTGCGGGTGCGCATGCACGCACTGGTAAGGGTAGATCCCAGGAGGTTAGTTGATCGAAAAGTAGATCTTCGATCCAAGAAGTTTGGGCACCCCTGCGCTAAAGGTTCACTGTCATCCGACGCATCGTCAAAGCCTTTTTTTTTGCTATGAATAGTGATCAGATCAAAGGTCGACCAGGGTTCTTTAAACTGTCAGTTCTCTACTGTGAGATGTATTATATTGTATAGATAAAGAAGTAAAACAGAAAAGGTTATGTTGATCAACAGATAAATTGTTGAAAGGCTCTTAATAAAAAAAATTAAAATATCAAAAAATATATAAATAAATAAATAAAAAAGAAAGTGCCCTAAATCACTTCGCTTCGCTAGGAGGCGGTATGGGAAGGGTGTTCTGTACGGTAAATGAAATTTTAACACACTCGATAAATAGGAGAAAAAGTACGAGAGATTAATTGAAGACAATGAAGGATAAAAAGGGAAGTTTGAGTCTCTGCCTCACTAGATACCACACCTACAGTTGCCATGGTAATTGCACCTTGGCAGCGGGCAACATTGTATGTGTGTGTGGGAAGGGGGGGTGTCTGTGTCCTCGTGAGTGGTGTTCCTGGATGACATCATACAGTAGCTTGCTGAGAGGTTCGACTGCAAGCATCTACAATATTTATAGACCCCCCCCCCCCCCCCCAGTACAGATGAGCTCACTCCATCACTGTGTGACTGGCCAGGCTTGGCATACACACGACAAGCAAAGTGGCACACGCAAGTTACCACGCAAGCCAGGCCACACCCAAACATGCTAGCCAAGCTTTGCATGATTTCAGGTGGATCATGCCTATGTCAATGCATCCCGGCAAACAGTTTGGTGCATTTGGCATGAGAGCACGCACACACACACACACACACACCCACACACACACACACACACACACACACACACACACACACACACACACACACAAACACACAGTGTTTTTTAAAGCATTTATATACCCAGGGAAAATGAGCTGCCACTGCATGAGTCAGAAGGAGAAAGACTGGTTCTTAGTTAGGGATTAAACCAGCGGGAAAATAAGGGACTGGGACAGTGACCGCGCACACACACACACATTTATGCAAACACACGCGCACTGAAATGACCTCGTTCCCCCTAAACATGTGCATACTACTCGCACAGGCTTTAAATCCTCATTTCTCAAAATAAGCAAATTCATCTCCAGGGAGAGCGAGAGAGAGAGTGCATGTGTGCGGCATCCATCACCAGATCACAAGGACCCAGATGATTTATTTATGAAATGTGATTTTTCTTCTGCTGCTCTCTTGCCCTATAACTCACATGCACGCACGCCCACACGCAAACACACACACAGCTCTAAAAAAAAAAAATGACTCGCCTGTAATCTGGTTCATAGTATGACGGCCATACTGTGCGTCTGTGTGGTTGTGCCGCAAAACCTAATGCATCCCCTCTAGTCAAATAGTAGGCCCCACTATAATAGACATCATGACCCAAAAAAATTGCTGGATGAGTCGTGCATCTGAGCACACTTATTTTATCTTCAAGAAAAACAGGTGGTGTCATTGTCACAAGGTGGCAAATTGATTTTCCAGTGACTGAGAGGTGGCACCTGTAAAGCTGAAGCTTATGGAAGAATGACATTCGGGAACAAAAATGCTTGAACCATTTTCAATGCTGACTTGAGAGAATTAATGATTGGGGGGGGATTGCAAGAAAAAAATTTATGTCCACTGACAACAAAAGAGCATCCTTTGCTGGAGGGATGGATAAGAAATAAGTTTGTGACGAGTTGGACAAAAAGCTTTTAGAGTGAATATATTACATAAAGGACAAACACAACCAAGTCGTGTCCAGAATTTTTTTTAACGCAAGCAATAGAATCCATATATATATATATATATATATATATATATATATATATATATAATGTCATTGTTATAATGCATACATTTATATTTTAGTATACAAAGTATGTAATTTTAGACAAGCAATAATTTATATGATCAAAAAACATACTCTAATTTTATTTAAAATATGAATCAAGGTCTCCCTTCTAATAAATGTCCTCGAACAGACACCTGGTCCTCTTTGCAGTTGACCACGGGTGAAGCAATGGCACATATGCATTCCATTTATCTAAACGTATACAACTATGTATTCATATGAAATGTGGAGTTGTGCGTCTTCTCTGCGTGAGGAGCGTCCCAGTTTAATATGCATCCCTGCTTTTGGCTTTAATATTTGAGTCAGACGTCCCACTCTGTGTATACATGCACGCGCGCAGGCACACACATTTCCTGAGCAATACAAAGAATATTTTAGGAACCTGTGTGTGATAGGAAGGTGACACACACACACACACACACTCGCAGACGCTCCCTAAAGGCTATGATGCTGAATGTGCACATTTATGAGGTTCCATTGGCACGCCATATATTTTTAGAGGAGGTAGAGCAAAATGAAGTAAGATTGGGGAATGCTTGATGGATGGGTGCAGGCAAAGTAATTAAGCTGCTCGTGAGGGCCTCCCACACTCGGGAGGAAAAGCAGCACATTTAACGTCAGCATGTGTTATGTTAAGCCAAGCTGAGAATTACACTCAGGATCGAAGTTGTGTTCAGCATATATATATATATACGGACAAAGGTGTTGTGACTGGTGTGAAGCGAATCCTTGAGTGACTCGAGTACCTTGATTAAACCTTACCTAACCAGTTATTAAATGTGCGCGGTGGGGAAGATGAGTCAGGCCCAGTTGCTCATGGCAACTTCTAAACTCTTAACAAATAATATCTGATAACATATGCTTTGTTACATTTATATCATTTCAATTTTTTTGAAGTTGTTCACGGCATGGCGGCTAAATTGACTCATCTTCCCGACTGTCAGGGGGAGTTCGTTTTAGATTGTTGTCCCAAACAGTTGCCACCAACATCAATACAATGTCATCCTGAAATCATGTTCAATCACTAAGGATGCTGAAAAATTCTCAACAATAATTATGCTGAGAGTGTATCATGTGGCACCCGTTGCCAGCGTTGGAAGCTATTGGCTACCAGCTAGCCGCTAAATGGGTGCCACTATAGGCTAGCAAGAGCTGTTGGATAAATTTTCAAAGGCAGTTTAATCGGCAAAAATGAACCTGCACTTTGATGCCCGACGCAGTTATCAGTCCTACAATTGTAGTTTGTTTTAGTACGCTTGTAGATGACACCCCTTTGTTTCATAGCCCAAATTCTCTCACTAATGTTGGAGCTCAAGTCATCACAGGGCGTGGTTTTAGCCACGTCCCCCCCCAAAAAAATCTGAAAATTGCAATAGTGTTTAATGCTATCATTCCACAATTGAGGACGACAGTCTGCAGCCTGCAGGTTTTCAGTAATTATGTTTAAACATCCATCCGTTTTCTGAACCGCTTCTCCTCACCCGGGTGTATGTCACAAAACAAACCATTGAATTAATTTGACAGGGTATTTTTAAAGGAGATGTGTCTCTACTGTTTTGAGCATATTCGGTCTACCATACCTTTATCACCAGTTTATTCAAATTATGGACACACACACACACACACACACACTCAGCTGTGTTAAGTTACATCTTGCCAATGCAGTTTTGCAGTGTGAAGGTCAAGGGCAGCATTCCTGACCTCCACCCCCACACACACACACACACACGTCCTGCCATTGCAGTGTGTGAGAGAAGCTCATTATAAAGACTGTAGGAGACACACTTGGCACACTCCTTATTTACCCTTTGATTCAATACAATGGCCATTAATATTAAGACGGCCTTCTGCGTTTTTCCTCTGTTGACATGATGCACGTTCATCTGCAAAGCACACAGGGTTGAACGAGAGAGTCTCGTGTGTGTGTGTGTGTGTGTTTTGTGGACTCTTCTGTGGCTGCCTGAGACTGTTCCAAGCGCGTGGTGCTACTTGCATATTCAAGTAATCAGCCAGACTTCTTTGTATGCAACTGGGTGTCTATCAGGAACCGAGTTGTTTGTAAATTAAAAGAGCCTAAATTATGTAGTTTTATCGAGATGCACAACAATGAAAGAGGGTTATAAATAGATCTATTTCTGGGACACACTACTTTGTGAACATCTTGGCACACACGTTGCTTGCGAGTGCATCTGTTGCAACGGCAGTGCCGTACCAACGCCACGCTGGGATCGAACAGGACGCGGCGAAGGAGAGACAGAGCGAGCAAAGCAACGAGGGCGACAAGAGAAGGAAACAAAGCTGACATCGCTGCTTTAAACTGTCAGGTTGGAACTGGAAGCAAATAACCCTGCATAGCAGAAGGACAAAAGTGGGGACGAGTGTGAGGGACTATTACCTTGAGGTTGTCTTTTTAATGTAGTATATTAACAGCCCTTTGATGGTGATAATGGTATTGTACAGGACATGCTTTATCAGATGTCATTTTCCAGATGAGTGATAAACACGCAGAGATATGATAATCCAGGTCAGAGTTGCCTGGTTTTGAGCACACTCAAGGGGACGAGATCCTATGGTTTCACTTTAAGTATTTGGCCTTTCAAATTATTTGCATACCTTTGATGTAGATTTACCATGACAATTTTTTTGTTTTGTTTTGTTTTGTGAAATGCCAGTTTTATTCGCATCGTTGATATGTTTGGAGTGTTCATGTTACCATTTGGCAACATAATTGTTTGAAAGCGGCCAATCTGCTGCTTGTTGTGAAGTGAGTTGAGCTTGCTAACATCACACAGAGCTTGTATCTCAGGTTTTTGCTCGTCAAAGCAAAATAAATCAACCAAGTGATGGCTCGTATTCTGAAAACCGTGTAACTCCAGTCATTTGTATCTCAAGTAGCCACTGTACATCAATTTTGGATGGAAGTTATTACGCAATTTGGAGTTCAACCAGATTTACCGTGAGGAAAATCTGCCTCTGATTGCTATCTACCTTGAGAGAAATCACCTCAGTGAGCATGAAAGGCTCAATACTGGGAGGGTTTTTTGCCTTTTCTTTGGCCATTTATTGCAATTTTTGTGACCTTCTACAGTTTCATGAGGAGAGAAAAAAAAAGTTGAAAGATGTTTGCGCGACTCATACCACTGAACTGATCATATGTAAAACGGCAATTAATGCTAAAGCTTTTATAATGTTCAGTTTGATACTTGTATTTCATTTGTATTCCTCAACATCTCAATTCAGGAGGTGTCGGAATGTGAGATGCAATTAAACAGCTATTGGAACATTGCGGCCATCTATGACTATACAGTATATTTATAGTTTATTGATTTGTCGGTTGGTTAACTACTTGGCATATAGCTTGTTTAATTTCGTGATAAAACAGGCCAATTTGCATGACCAGTCTCTCTTATCCCGGAATCTATGATGTAATTATTTTCTGAGTGGCAATGCATTGTACGGTCTGGGTGATCACGCTGGGGGAAGGGTTGCCCTCTGCCTCATATGTTCTGACACAAAATGGCTGCTTTCCATCAAGTGAAGGTTCAAATGAGATCACAACTGCTTGAAAGGGGATTTGCTGTAGTGGATCAAGTGCGAAAGGAAATATTTGTGGAGTCTAGAGGAGAAAGCCATGCAACAAGGAGAAAAATGGTGCGAATGGGTGACAATAAAACAAAGTGCTTCCATTTTGGTGATTCTCCTATGATAAGCCGTCTCATGTGTGTCAACTGCCTTTTTTTGTCAGGGGCACGAGTGTGTGAGCACATGTATTTTGGAGTGAATATTCAGCCCTTCTTGTTCTGCCAAACCATCATCTCGTACCCAGGCGCAATCCGGGATAATGGATCTGAATTGCTGTTCTGAAGTGCGGCTTGTAAACCCCATGCGGCCAGTAGAGGGCACTGTCTCCCCACAAACTTGGTCAGGAGTGGTCTCTGGTCAATTTGGTTGCTGAGTGGAACCACACAGAGGCTCCAGGGTGCACGGGGATGCTGTCAGTTAATGGTGGAAACCACCACAATTGCGAAAGGACGTTATGATGTGCGGCGACTTGCCCGTCTCACTAAAATTCAACCTCTCTAGCACGAGCGCACGCTTTGCCTCTGTCGGCGAGCCCTTGTTTCCGTGACAACCAGGTGCAAGGACGTCGACTTGTTGTCATGAACTATTTTTGCTCACAGCACAGCGGCATGAGAAGTTATGTAGTGATGAGCATTTTAATTAAAATCCGACAGATTAAACGCGGAGGTGGAAATACGTGGAGCATAAAGAGACGCCACTGAATGGATAGTTTTGTCATCAACCCAAGATAAATCTCGAGACAGCAACGTCAGTTCCAGCAAATATTTCGTGTTTTCATCACAGAGATGCTGTGCCACCAATGTGGACAAAACACTGCTTTGCATCTGTTCTCATTTACCGAAACACCATTTCATTTTGTTAACTGCCACTCTTTGTACCCTAGTTAAGGCACATCAATATACAGTAAATATTTCCCGGAAAGATCTCTTACGGTTATGTTAAAAGTAACTGAGGTTGTATATTGAATGCCTTGGAAAGCCATTCGTGCATATCTCCTGACAGATTTGTACAAGGATATCTCTCCGATGCTGTTGGAGATCTCCATGGCCTGCGCTGTAAAAAGTGATTTCAAAAATGGCAGGAAAATCCTACCAGAACTGATCAACTTTGTTAACGGTTAATCACTGCGTTTGAATAATCGGGAAGACGGCTAAATCCTCCACTTATAAATTATATGTCACATTCATGGTGGACAATGATATGAAATCACAAAAAAAAGGCATTTGAAAAAGGTTCATGTGTAGACTTTTTATATCGAGTCTATGCCTTCAAATCAGACACTTGTATGTGACAATATCAAAATTGATATACAACGTGCGACTTCACTAAGACACGAAAGGGAAACACAGACACACTCAACATAGTCACTCATTTAGAATTGTTGACAAACGTCCAGTGGGAACAATAGGAATAAATCTGCGACTTCAGTAACAAACACTTGAGTGTCTTTTAATTGCAACCCGCGATCCATTTATGAATCATTATTCAAAAACAAAAAAAAAAAACCTCAAACCGAGTCTGTTCTCATATTGAAATGCGTGAGTAAATTAGAAAATTCAGTGGTTGTCATTCAGCGACCGTTGAATCAGGCATTAAATGAAACTTATCAGATATCAAAAATGTCAACCTCCTGGCCATTCCAGATGGCACTTTGCGGGATTACCAGCATCGCTCATTTAATTCTCCGTCTCATTGTGGGCTACATTTTGTTGCACTTGAGGCATTAGTATCGAGTCTACCCAACACAGCAGCACCCACTCGCCAATGTCCTCTCCTAACTAGGCTCAAAGTGACACACAGACATTGGCTGATTGTTCTTGAGACTAGAAAATCTCCGGAAGCGCTTTCAGACTGCAGTCATGCACTTTGAAACCCCGCTGAGAGCGGAGGAACGTTTATAAATAGAAAGAATCGGGAGGCGCAGCAGTGTCATAGTGGATGAAAATAGAGCTCTTCAATTTGGGTTAAGTGAGCAGTGATTAGGCTTTTTATCAAGAGGAACGAGTGGCGATATACAATATTATACGACTCAAAAATGATCTGTTGGCAGATTAGAGGTCATCTTGAAATTATGGAATTATCTTCAAAACCAGGCTTGGACACAGGACACGGTTGCAGGGTTCAAACTAAAAACGATATATTGATTTGAGTATCAGCAACTCACCACTCAAAGGTTGTGGAAACAAGGCGAGGACTGATTAGATCAGTGGCGAGATGCCGGAACGCCGGTACAAGAACGAAACACTGAGACATGACAAAGCGAGACAAGTGCCATTTAAATACAAGGTAAGGGTCAACAGGTGGAAACAATCAGGGAGGGCCTGAAAATCAGGCACCAGAGGAAAGGCAAGTGAACTGAAACGAAAGGAGAGTCATTCTTTCAAAATAAAACAGGACGTGACCAGACAAACGCAAACACCGCTCACTCCGGTGTGATAATTCTTTATTTGAACGTTTAGTAATTCTCTAAGAGATGCTGCTGAGCCTGGGAACTCTCTGCACTTTTTTGTTTTCCATCAAACTTAAAACAACGCGAAACGAAACATTCACATTTCAGTTAACGCTGACATTTTGGACCATTTTATTGACTGTCGAAAATGTTCGGAGCTATTTATTCTGTGACGTTTTCATCGAACGTTTTTAAGACATGCAGCTGCTTAGCTGCCTGCAACTTTTAACATTTTAAAATAAAGACGTCGATAGCTAGAGGAGAAGATAAAAAGAAAAAATGTGCTTTGTAAAAATGTTTCAAGTCATAAGTAGGTATTTTCCTTTGGTGGATCAGTGTCTAGATTTTTAAAAAAAACTTTTGCAGCATATACTTTGGCTGAATTATATCTATTTGACTTTAGTGGTTTAAATGTATCAGCATTTGTGTGTCCATGTGAGACAGCGAACAGGTGGCTGGTCCTCCCCTCCCCTGAACCCTTCCTGTCGTTTCCTCCATCAGCTGATCACAACCAGCCGCTCACCTGCTTCCTCCTCCTCCTCCTCCTCCCTGCATCCTCTGAATGTTGTCTTTCGCTCTGATGAAAAACCCAAATGTACCTCAATCCCCTTGACTCTGCCTGCCCTTGTTTCTCTCTCTCTATCTATCTCTCCTCCCTCTCGCTTTCACTCACGTTCCCCTCTCTCAGGCCAGCTAGCAAGAGTGTTGTTACCGTGTCGGAGGGCAGAGGGAATAGCGTTAAGGAACAGCTTGTGAATCCAACTCTTCGCCATCCCCCTCCCGCTCTTTCTCTCTCTTTTCATGGGGGTTCTGTTTGAGCGACCTGCTATGTTTAGCCTCCACCATGAACCCCACGGTGAAGATCCACCTGCAGAATGGGACCCACTTTAATACCTACATGTACCAGGTAGGGAATGGCGTGCGGAGTGCGGATACTACTCTAGCAGTGATGGATAGTCTTCAGCGGAAATAAGCCATATGTCCTTGGCTGTATTGATTTCACTGTCGATGGCTCCTTTTTTAGGACTGACATGGCCTCCTTTCGTTCCCACCCCCCCCCCACCTCCCCGCCCGCCACCACCTTTTCTCACGTTTCACCCCATGCTTTAGTCAGCCTGCCATGAAATGATTGATGTTTCAAAGCGATATGCAGAAAAAAGGTGCTTCTCTCTAGTTGATGTGGGCGCTTGTATCCTGTCGTATTCCGCTTCGACAAAGCGACAAACTCAATACGTCGTGTAATGAGTGGGATTCTCTCGTCGGTTGTGGCATGTGCTCAGCTGCACACGAACTGATGCACAACAAAAAGTCTTTGTGTTTCTCCTTTGGGCCGAGGAGAGGAAGACTTCAACTCTCATCCTCTCTTCCCCTGTCCTCTTTTAGGTTTTGTCCTTCAGGTTTTGTTTAATGAAGGAAGACTGACTGGGATACATGAATGGATGCTATTCCGGTCTCAGGCCTTCAATGGCTGCTGAGAAGTGACTTAGACTACAAAAAAAAAACTTTGTGCATGTTGTGCTTAAGGAAAAACAATGTTGTTATAAAGGTAAGAAAGCTTCCAGTATGATATTCTATGTTTTAATTAAAGATCGGCGGCCCGGTAGTCCAGTGGTTAGCACGTCGGCTTCACAGTGCAGAGGTACCGGGTTCGATTCCAGCTGCGGCCTCCATGTGTGGAGTTTGCTTGTTCTCCCCGGGCCTGCGTGGCTTTTCTCCGGGTGCTCCGGTTTCCTCCCACATTCCAAAAACATGCGTGGCAGGCTGATTGAACACTCTAAATTTTCCCTAGGTGTGAGTGTGAGCGTGGATGGTTGTTCGTCTCTGTGTGCCCTGTGATTGGCTGGCAACCGATTCAGGGTGTCCCTCGCCTACTGCCCGGAGACAGCTGGGATAAGCTCCAGCACCCCCCGCGACCCTAGTGAGGATCAAGCGGCTCGGAAGATGAATGAATGAATGAATAATTAAAGATCAACGCCAAGTATTATCCGTACATGAAGTTTGTTTCATATACTGTCAGAAGTCCTTCAAGTAAATGTCAATTGACTTTCTAAACAACCTAAAGCTTCCTTTTCAGGCACTTATAGTACATCGGAACATTGACTTAGTTTTTATACGCCTCAATCGACTCATGCCCTGACCTTCTTCTTGATCTCGTATTTGTGATTTTTTTTTTCAAGACAAAATTAACATGTGTTGCCTTCTCGAAAGCGAAAATGTGTTTTAAAAGTCTTTCTGTCAGCTAATGCAGATACTCATTGAAGACAACATTACAAAACACGCTGTCCTGCACCGGCACAGAAATCAAGATGTGCCACTTTTTACACTCAACCTGAAAACTTCAAGGGCCTGAGATGTTATCCCTGCAGGACTCCATTTGCTAAGCCTCATTCATCAACAAATTTGTACTCTCATAATCCTATTCATTTGCGCTTTTTTAAAGAAGATTATGAACATTTTCTTATCGGGGAACATTCAACATCTTATTGACGCAATTAGAAGGGTTAACAATGTCAAGTACAGTACTTATTTATTTACTGACAACCATCCACGGTCACAGTCATCCCTATGGGCAAAAAAGCTTCCAAACTGGAGTACTCAGAGAGTAAAATAAACTTTTTTTCCTGTGAAAAATTGCAACGCTGCATCCAGTTGCTCCTCCCTGCAGAGATGTGTCTTGGTGGGCTTGTGCTTGTTTGCATGTGCAAACATCTACAGTCGTTTGACAAAACTTGCTGTTGGTATCCTGCTCAAACACTTTCCCGATGCCCTGTTGCCAGGGCAACAGAAGTGTGCAAGACGGCGTCAACTCAGCAGATAACTCACTAGCTATTCACACCCAAAAAAGGTGTTAGAGGGCAACTTGTTTGCTGTCTCCGACTTATTTTTCTTTTGGATGTGTCATATGTGAATCATCTCTTGGCCTTTATTTTTCTCAGCCTTCATTCATTATTATTATCCCATTTTATATAGGCTGTTAAATCATGGATTGTTTTTTTCCTCTGGGTGTCTGTTGTGTATAAATGCCAATATGCAATAATGGGATGAAGTCAGATCGGCAATATTCCGCCTTCTGTGGAAATATTAAAGCCCTAAAAGTGGTGGAGCGACACTTGTGTAAAAGGGAATGCCGTCATGTCAAAGAAAAAGAAAAAAAAACACGCTCAGATTACAAACGGATGATGAGATCTCGCGTGATGTTCAGATGCCATCACGTAACGTCATCTATGATGGTAATCCATCTTTTTGAGTAAGTGTTGCAAAAAAAACAATAACAATAACAATAACAATAGCGAGAGAGAGAGAGAGAGAGAGAGAGAGAGAGAGAGAGAGAGAGCAATAAGAACACACTTAAAATTATTTTTTTGGTGATGGGTGATTTTTTTTTCATAGATCATTTACCAGGTACTGTTGTCACATCATGATGACCGTTTTAACAAATATAACAAAACAATAAATGTCTATTTCTTTTTTTTTCCCTTGTGGAATGTGGAATGAAGCACAATTTAATGCAAAATACTGTATATCTTGGAATTTTCAGGAACTACTGAGTGGATGATTGAGGCGAGTTGAGGTGATGCAGGTTAAACTCCCCACATTGAAAACCTCTCAGCAAATGAGAAACACACTAATGCACTGTTTACCAAACATAACACACACACACACACACACACACGCGCACACACACACATACACGCACTCACACAAAAGGATGAGCACTTTCATGAAAAAAAATCTTTTTGGGATTGCATGTGTCTGATTGAAAGCTTTTTTTTGCTCTCTCTCTCTCTCTCTCTCTATACACATACACACACACTGACACACACATTTTTTTCCTCATCCTTTAATCCCAAACTGCTTAAGGAAGCGAAAGAGAGCAATCCTTTGACAATGTCTGGGCTCAGCAGTGTTCGCTCCCTGCTTGCTATCTCACAATGTGGTTGGAGGCAGAGGCCCGGAACGGTCTCTCTGCTCGGTGTGATATAACCTCTGACAGATGTCGACCCGGCCTTGTCAGCCAGCTACGCTTGTTGTGAAGTAGAAAAAATACCCCCTGATTCTTCCGACCTTACATGGTTTGGAGGGGTTACGATTGTATCACGCGCACAACGAAGCGGGTTTGTATGTCTTCGTGCCGGGGGGAAAAAACTGCTGTGAAATTAAATGGAGATTTTTATTCATCCGGACAGTGATTGCATCATTTTATGTTCTATTGGGGGATAGGCTTCATATTCAATTCTGTAAGACTCTCCCAACAAAATGAAATTTTCACATATTTGTGTTTTGGGAGAGTACATGTGGAGAAGCGGAGCGCTCCCAAAAGGCAGCGGGATGAGCGGATAAACTTGCAAGTCAGTGGCCCGTTGAGCCTTTTTTGCAGTGATTGAAAGAGACGGTGAGAGCCAACATCTGTTGGTGGATTTGTGGCCTGAGCGGCTGTCTGCTTGTGCACCCCGTGCGGTATAAGGCAAAGTCAATCAAAAATGCTGACCTGTTTTCTCTTCCCACCTTGAATCCCATCAGTCGCGTGACTCGTGTGTCTGTTTCGGAACTGAATTACGCCGTGTAGTTTCAGAAATCTAAGAAGAGGGTTCAGTGTGACCTTTCGAGCGATAGATGGCTGAATGGATTAGATGGGTCTATAAATGTCAAATAGACTTTTGACAGATTCATGATCACGAGTTAACCAGCAGGGAGAGCGCAGGATACATTCTACTCCTGACACGTTAACATCGCATCAACATGACATTTAAAGACGCGTTTAATGCCGCACATGTTTATGATGTAGGTGGCGTTTCATAGTGGAACCCATGGCTCGCCAGTTGACATTGGAACAAGCGTTGCAAACCTCCTACGGCAGGCATTCGTATGAAGCCAGGGAAAGTCGACGCGATTCAATAGATGCTTGGAAGAGCGATAAAGAGTTACGTTACTTCTGACTTGTGGCTGTTCAAAGGCTGCCGGCAGAAAAATGATGATGCTCAACAATGGGTTGAGGAGTGTGATGATCATGAAACTTCTCAAAGTTGGCAGCGCTGTTTTTCAATGTCTATATGCGAACTATAGACAAGGGAATCATATGCTTATAGAAACCGCAAAACCAAAATGATCAAATTCTGATGGCTTTGGGTCTGTCCGATTAATCCCGCTAACGAACTAGAAACTGTGTTGGGAAATTGGGGTCCCCAAATCCCCCAAATGTGTACAAAGAAAAGTCATCGTCTAAGATAGACACCTGGTATTCTCGGCAGATGAGTAAATAAACGCTCCAAGCTCCGACTGGATGAAATACAGCGACTTCATAACGCATGCTTTGCAACTGTTCAAATGGGACCTGTAAATCTAGATTTACAGCTCACGCATTAACCTGAATGACTTCATGACCTGAGCAGGAAGGCAGGTCACATTGAAATAAATCATTAGAATGTAGGGTGAAGATATATGTGAGGTGAAATGAAGGTTTGGGTGAATACCATGAAATGTGTGTGTGTGTGTGCGTTTTAAGACAAGGAGGGAAAGCATAAGCCCGTGAGTATTTCATTGGTCAAAAGCCAGAAAAGCACCGCAAGAAACAAGGTATTCAAACAAATAGAAGCACATGGCCACAAGCGAGACACTATTGAGCTACCGGGGCTAATCTTTGTGAGTGAGGTCAAACTTTGGAAGTGATTCGAAAACTATCAGTTACAATCTCGTTGTACTCACTACCTTTGCAGATGTAGTAGACGGCAGAAATGGAACGGAAAAACAAATTGTCATTGCACTAATTGTCACAAAATATACTACATATACAATATACTACCCACACACGGGGTAGGACTAGATACGTTTTTTACTTCTTCCTACTCCCTTGAACATAATAACTGTGTTGAATGATGACTGATTTCTCTTTCCTTTTTACTTACCATATTTTCTGTCAAATTAATCTATATATATATTGCGCGTCGTCCCGCACGCGGTCTGTCCTTCCGTCTGTCCCTTTTCAAAACGTACCTACTTCACCGCGCCACTGCGCGCCGCCACTGCGCGCCGCCACTGCGCGCCGCCACTGCGCCGCTCAGGCGGTGGCTCACTATGATCGCGCGGGCATCTTAGCGAAAAAATGTTGTCTACCCACAAGCATTGCAATGAAATTGTTTGTTATTTAGTAGAGCTAAACATCTCTTTATTTTCGCGATAAGCAATGAAGATGAACAAAAAGTTGAACTAAGCAACAACACTTTTGTGGGCCGAAGGCCCACCTTACCAGCCTTCCGCAGGAACTAGCTGATGAGCCGCCCGGAGTACTGTATATATGTTAAATAAACAAACAAACAACAACTAACTGGTTATGTTTCATATAAACAACATCTCGAGAGCGAAACATCGCAATCCTTTCAAACTCAGGTGCCAAATGAATAAAGTCAACATATCTGTTTTTACCCAGATGCGCCTAATTCCCCAAGATGACAGCCTACCAAGATGATAGCTGATACAATATTAACCTCAGATGCACATGTGTGTGTGTGTGTGTGTGTGATGTAGGAGTTTGCCACCCTCACCAAGGAGCTGAACATATGTCGAGAGCAGCTGCTGGAGAAAGAGGAAGAAATATCGGAGCTGAAAGCCGAAAGGAACAACACCAGGGTGCGTGTGCATGAATGAGCTTCTGTGTTTGTGTCTGCGCGTTTACGTCAGCACGTCTCAGATGAGATTGAACAAAATATTTTATTTTATTTCAATCCATTATGTGTGCCTTTGACTATATGCATTGTAGTACTGATTAAAATGGTTTCACGTGGGTGTGCACTTGCGTGGGAATGCGGGTGTGTGTGTGTGTGTGTGTAGTTGCTTCTGGAGCACCTGGAGTGTTTGGTGTCTCGTCACGAGCGCAGTCTCAGGATGACGGTTGTGAAGAGGCAGCCCCCCCCACCATCTGGAGTCTCCAGTGAGGTCGAGGTCCTCAAAGCCCTCAAGTCCTTGTTTGAACATCACAAGGCTCTGGATGAAAAGGTGAACGCCTTCAAACGTTATGGATAACTAGGACACTCTGTCATACCCTCATTTGTGCCAACACACGGCGGTACCACTTAATAGGAAGGAAACCACAGGAGTTGAGTATAAATTGTTCATTGATTGTGAATGTTTAACGGCACTGTGCGAATCAGTTGATACACTGGCATTGATAAGAACAGCAAGGGAATAACCGACTGCTTGTGGAATATTGAGCCCACCTTTTAATGGTCCGTTTTGCTTCTGTCATTCTTGTGAACGTTATAAATACTGAAACTCTAAATCAGGGGTGTCAAACTCATTTTTGTCGCGGTCCACATTTTAGTTAGTGTTTTCCTTGGAGGGCCGTTATGACTGAAACCATATAAAGAAGTCAAGAATAACGGTTTATTTACCTATTGTTTAAGTTTCTTTTATGGCCCGCGTACCTAGGATTTGACACCAGTGCTCTAATTGATTTGCAAAGACATCATCACAGGCATTAAGCAATTTAGAAGCACTTATAAGGACCCCATTTTACAAATTCGCCACTGTTGTGGGAAACAAACTCCTTGGTAACCATACGTACTTAATTAAATGACTGGAATAACACCCAGCAGAGCGCAAGCCTTCACAGAGAAACAAAATGTGCGCCCGTATTTTTGGCATCACAACCCATTAAGCGCATTAACTCAGTATTTATACTCCATTACATTGCAAGACTGGTTATTAAAACAAAACATAGGTCAAAAAAGACACCTAACTCAATTTACGTGGGACACGGGTGGTGTAAGACTATCGTGTGTGTGTGTGTGTGTGTGTGTTGGTCAGGTGCGTGAGAGGCTTCGCGTGGCTCTGGAGAGGGTATCCACCCTGGAGGGACAGCTGTCAGCTACCACACAAGAGGTGAGGTGATTGCAACCGTTTGATCAAACTAAAAAAAAAGGAAGAAAAAAAAACTGGAGAGAATAGAAGCCATTTCTTACCGTGAGAATGCTTCACTAAGTTAGGACAGCATCTCGTAGACAGGTCGTGTGTGTCACTGTGTCACCATTGGAAAAAAGTGCTTTTTTTGAATCGTGGATCCAAAAATGCCTGAAAATGGAAATTAAACGAAATTAAACATCAACGTTGATCAAATTACAGGCGAGTGGTCAAAATAATCAAATAATGTTTTTGCAAGGCCTCTGGCTATGGATGTCCTATAAGAGACGATAAAAAAAGAAATATTCATAAAAGGCTCAGTCAAAGCGGACTGTATGAGTCTTATAAGACCGTTTCAAGTTAGAAAGGCTTGCAGCTCTTGGGAGTTTAGTTCATGGATTCACTCAGAAAAGAATGAAATGTGACTATGATTGTACTTTTTTTTTCATTCTACAATACAGCTGAGCATGGTGAGACAAAGGAAGGATGGCGACTCGGCGGAGCGAGCAGATGGATCCAAACCTCCATGGAAGGTCTTCCTGACTGTGTGATTGTTTTTCTGCTCTGTGCTTTCTTTTATGACAGTCTGTCTACGGCGCACGGCTACATTATTTCTACTTTAAATTTAACTAAGAGTGGTTACTAGGTGTTTGGCTGAATTGACCTTACGTGATCGCTTATTAAAATAGTGGTACTCCCAACCCATGTTTGAAACATCATCTTGTGCTTGAACAAGCTGTTTGTTTTTTGAGTGTTTTTTGATACATTTGGCTTCAGCTTCAGGGTAATTTCTCATTTTTAAAAAAGGGAGCAAAAGATCACGGGCATTTTCAGCCAGTTTGGAACGTTTGATTCTCTAAAAACAAACGAGCGAGAGAAGCACCTGGTGTGTTTAATTGCACCATTTCAAATGGTTTACTTGTAATATACCTTGTGGTTTTTTTGGGGGGGGTGCCCGTCTGTTTCTGTGTTCATTATTAAGCAATAGAGTCCAAATAACATGGACTGCCCACTGGGTTGCCTGTCTAAATATGTATCCCTTAAGGTCTGCTCAATTAATCCACTTCACTTTGAGCTGTGAAGAGAGAAGGAATATCAAAACAACAACATGGCCGCGTAGCATCAAACATCCACGTTTGCATAAACTCGCCAGTGTGTTATCTAGGTCATCCATCTTTATCAGCCATCTTTGTTGTTGTCATTAACAATGTTAAAAACGGCACCACTCAGACCAAGAGATTATTTTTGGTGGCTCGCATCTCCATGAACTGTGCACGTCCACCTTGCAGAGACTTCCCAACGGCTCCATAGATGTTCATGATGACGGCAGCCGTGTGTCTGAGCTTCAAGAGCTGCTGGACAGAACGACTAAGGAGCTCTCTCAGACCCGCGAGCACTCCGCCTCTCTTAACGGTCGTGTGGCCGAGCTGGAGGCCGAGTTGGCGAGTGCCCGGCGAGAGCTGAGTCGCAGCGAGGAGCTGTCAATCAAACAGCAGAGGGACCAGAGAGAGGTGAAGGGCGTGAATCTAAAATGTAGAATGTTTTTGTCGTGGAAACGAGGAAAGGTGCAAGGTACAGCAAAATAAGATAAAAGTGAAATAAAACATAATTTATTATGGTTCGCATGAAGCTCATAGCAATCAATCTCACTAAAGTTGTGAATAATGAGCGTTGAACCTTGATATTCTGACCTTGAAGGTCTCATTAATCTTGAGTACAGGATATTACATCCATTATTTAGGTTAACCCCTAACTGCACAGTCAATAACTAGATTAAACCGATACTTATGTCTGTGTTAAAAAAAACAACAACTGACATTTAATAGATGAGACCCATTTTGAATTCCTTAAATATGGACATTTGAAATACTGTACATCTGAATGATCATATTGCCAACCAGACTTGTATTAATGCCTTTTAGCATGACACACATTGCAGTGAAAGTTATTTTGTTTTTTTGTGTTTGAATATGATTGTGTCTCTGTGCTTGCAGAGGGAAGACATGGAGGAAAGAATAACAACGTTGGAAAAACGTTACCTTGCCGCCCAGCGAGAAACCACACATATCCACGACCTCAATGACAAGCTGGAGAACGAACTGGCCACCAAGGACTCCCTGCACAGACAGGTTACACACACACCGAGCAGTGCTTTAATTTAGAATTATGATACTATCAAAGCACATAAAATGGCTGCCTTGATGCTAATCTCAGTTGTGGTATATTTAGCATATCGAGCCAACAGTGGGCACAATATGACCAAAGTTGCCACTCGGAAAACAAAGGAGCTGCTTACTTCCTCAGCATTGACAGATTAAATCGTGAACCATTAGTTGGTTGTTCTATCCTCCGCTGCAGCAATATTATTTTCGCGCCGGATCACAAATCACTCCATTTCGCAACCCAGAACATAAGGAATAGTTGGGGCTAAAATCATTTTGTCAAATGTAGCCAATAAGGGTAGCTAGCAAAATAGCTAACATGGCTCAATATACTGGCATGTAAAACTACTTGCTGTCATTATTCTTTGTTAACAACTTTCGTGTCCTGACACAACATACATGATTGTATTTTTTAAACGGTTAACTACGAGTAAAGCTAACTCTTTCCTTCCTTTGCCATTTATTTTTTTAAAACGCTAAACTAACAGGAAAATCTATAACTTGATGTCTCTTAATAGTGTCACCAGCAGGTGAAGGTTCGCTAAAGTGGGCCGGACATAATGGGTTTATCACAGACAGGTAATTTAAAAATATATGGGGGGGCTCGGTACAGCATATGATGGTTAGAAACGGTGTAAACTGAATTAGTTACTGGTCCTACATTCAAATGAAGATTCCATCACTGCCATTGTATTGCAACTCTTGTTGTTAAGTGATGACACCCTGTCCATTGAAATACAGAACATGCATCATCGGTCAGAATTGAAAAATTGACTATTTGCACAAAATTATTTTTGACAGGTATGTCTCAGAAATATTAGCACTAGTTATGAAAATGTACATATTTGGGTCGATAGTATGTGTATGAAAGGTAATGGGAAGTTTTCATCGAGTGGAGAAGGTTCATGTGAAGTGCAGGGTGAATTTGAGTTCAGGTCTCGACTGGGAATTCAAGCAGCGTCTTCCACATGAGCGTGTTCTCGCTAGCTACACGACTGTCTCCTGCATACTGCTGTCACACTTAGCTCCAATATGTGTTTGTGTATGCGTGTGTGTCTTTGTGAATCAGAGCGAAGAGAAGGTGCGCCAGCTGCAGGAGATGCTGGAGATGGCTGAGCAGAGGTTGGCTCAAACCATGAGAAAGGCTGAGACGCTGCCAGAGGTGGAGGCTGAGTTGGCACAGCGAGTAGCCGCACTGTCCAAGGTTACACGCACGCACACGCACGCACGCACACACACACATTCTGAAAACATCAATGCATGGTCATTGAAACTTGATGATAAGTCAAGGAATAAAAAGAGTCAGCAGGTTGGAAACGTCAAACAAATGACAGTTTAGCAGTCAAAGGTGACTTCTACATTTGGGACACTACCATGAAGAGTGTTTTTTTTTTTCCCTGATCCATACAGCTTATAATGTATGAATCTATGATTTCACTTAGCAAGGACTAGCTCACTGTGTGCAGATGCATGAATAAGTGTCTGCGCTTTTAGGCTGAGGAGCGTCATGGCAACGTGGAGGAGCGGCTCAGACAGCTGGAATCGCAACTGGAGGAGAAGAACCAAGAACTAGGAAGGGTTTGTATGTGTGTTTGTGCCAAAGAATGTGTGTGCGTGCCCTGCAGGGTCTCTCTGACCTCTCAGTGTCTATGTGCGTGTGTGTGTGTGTGTCGACTGATGCTTCATATTAGTTGGATGCCTCGCTTCTGTGCTACCTCATGCATACACACATACACACACACACATCATTTTCCTGGTTCATTGTTGCATGAATTTGAACCAAATCCACATATCGTCCCCGCGACACATTCTCCCACTCTCCCTGATTTGAAATATAAGAGTGATTTTGGCGCTATCTTTAGATTTGGAATAATTCCCACTTGGCTAATTTTTTTCCTCTCACACTGCCATTGTTTGTCTATATTTAGTTGATGGCAATCTCTCGGAATGTGTGTCTGGGTGTCTGACTTGATTTACTTCAATAGGCGTAGCTTTTTATTGCCACAAAATGGCTGTCAATATACAAGACACATTATTTACCGAGCTGACCCGTAGTTTATCCGGCAGCCAGTCTTCTTTGATGAAGTACACACGTCATGCTTTCAACCCATGCAGAAAGATCTCGATCAAGCGGCGTGAACAATTAAAATAAAATGAGGTCTGGTATATTGTCTGCGTTCGTCAGGCTCGTCAGCGGGAGAAGATGAATGAAGAACACAACAAGCGTTTATCCGACACCGTGGACCGTCTGCTCACTGAGTCCAATGAGCGGCTGCAGCTCCATTTGAAGGAACGCATGGCTGCGCTGGAGGACAAGGCGAGGACAAAACACTTCGTTACGGCCTCAAATGAATATGCGTGTTGCACGTTTGGTGTCCATTTTGACATAATTTCATCGTCTTTGCTTCCAGAACTCTCTTATACAAGATCTCGAGAACTGTCAGAAACAGCTGGAAGAATTCCATCACACACGGGTCAGTGTACTTGAAATCGATTGACGGATTCAAATAATTCAGCCATAGGGAGGGATTAAATACCGCGTAGGATTACTTTGTTTTTTTTTATTGATTTGAGATGTCACATAATGCTAACAAAATAGATGCTAGTCAAACAAACTTACAACTTTTCAATGGTTACTAGCTTGCTTGGATTATCTGTTAGGGGTGACTGTACCTCAAGAGAAAACCAGGTTACGTTTTTCTAGATGAAGATAAACCAGCATTTCTGTTGTATGTATTATTTTTAACCAGTAACAGAAAGCTAGCTCTTTCCTGTTTTCATTTTGTTAACTGGCTAAAGGCTGTAATAACATTAATTTAAGAAATGCTTTTATTATATATATTTTTAATGTGACTTTTACTTGTGTTGTTTCAATGCCTTTACTTAAAGGGGAAGTCCAACCCCAAAATGTTCTTTACAATAATGTAATCCATGCGGCCATTTCGTCAGTTCCTTTCAACTGAAAATGACCTCACAGTTGCTCAGGGCTCAGGAAACAGCCAATCACAACTCACCTTTAGAAAACAGATGATGGCCAAAAATGACAGAGAACATGTTATTGTCCAAAACAATGTTAGGAGTTTTGACTTCCCTTTAAATTATGAATTTTCTTATCTCGTAGGAACGTCTGATTGGCGAGATTGAGAAACTGAGGAACGAGATTGACCATTTGAAACGTCGCAGTGGGGCATTTGGAGATGGAAGTTCAAGTCACCCTCGGTACGCACACATTCACATCGTAAATTATGCACAATGTATTGAATACCAACCACTGCACACACGAGTATGCCAAGACAGATGTAACCTTGTCTACTGTATGCAGTGACATCTAGAGGCAGCAATTCTCTTCCACTGATGACTTTTTTTTTTCATGTCACCTCAGGTCTCATTTGGGCAGTGCAAGTGACCTTCGCTTCTCTGTGGTGGAGGGCCAAGATGGCCACTACAGCACAACCGTAATCAGGCGGGCACAAAAGGGAAGACTCTCAGCGCTTCGAGATGATCCAAACAAGGTGCAAATAACCTTTGTATTTTGCCAAACCATTCCGATCCACACTGAAAGGCCCTCTGAGCACGGTGGCCAAAATCGAGTTACCGTGCCAGTCTTCTGACACACCTTTTGCTTTGCTCGGAAGTTACTGTGTGCTGCTGGTCTATGCTGAGGAGCTTCATGCCGCGATCTTCACTCTTCAACTTCATTCTCTACTAACCTCTCTTTATCTGTCCCTCACCTGCTGACACGGACATGCTCTCTGAATGTAAGTCTCACGTTCATTTTCATAACAACCCTTAAGTGTACCAGTTATTTATTTATCTGTTACATCATCCGGCCATATTCTGGTATTTATTTCCTCAATATATGACCACTCGCGGGTGTCTGTTGTGTCTAGGTTTGCGGCATGTTCGAACAGGACTACCCTTCGCTGCGAGGGAGCGTCAGCCACCTCCTCGGCAGCGACATCGAGGTCGAGTCTGACCTAGACGATGACGTTAGCTCGGCCATGCTCTCCCCAAGCGGTCAATCGGACGCACAAACTCTTGCTTTGATGCTGCAGGAGCAGCTTGATGCCATCAATGAAGAGATAAGGTGACGTGACTCCTCTGTTGTTACCTCTTAGCCTGTTTACGATCAGTACCGGAGCCCAGCCGGCTTTGGGGTCAAAGCCAGGGCACATCCTGAAATGGTCACCTGTGAATCACAGGGGAGAAAAAAAGACTAGAAAAACATTCACACTCTATTTCAAGACTTTAAAGGGCATAGCCAGAAACTACTCGGGCGAATCATTGTGATCAATTGTCACCATTTTTCATATTGTGATCAATGGCTCATTCATTTAAATCATATGTAAAAAACACAATAACACAAAACTGTCTAAATTCTTCTCACTTCTAAATGTTGCTTTTTTACTTGCTCCTTTGTGTATTTTGAGTGGGTGTGCAAGATGTCCACATTTTGCTTCATATACCCATGACTGTGGATGGTATGATAACCAATGACTTCTCAGCTATGTTGTTTACCTTGGTTACCATGGGGTGAAATATTTTTGATTGATGTCACCTCTCAGAATTGAGTCCCCTGTACTTTAGAGAGATTCTTTTAGTGTTTACATTCATTACATTTCTTATTGAAATATGCAGCACATTAAAAAAATGTAACAGTGGAACAAGAGGTCAGATCAAGAAAACGATCATGTTTGAGCACACTCAGCTAAAATGTTTTGTTTGGTACGGACAGGATGATCCAGGTGGAGAGAGAGTCGGCTGACCTGCGCTCGGATGAGATTGAGTCCCGCATGAACAGCGGCAGCATGGATGGACTCAACGTGACGCTTCGACCACGGGCGCTACCCACGTCGGCCACGGCCCAATCCTTGGCGTCATCCTCCTCGCCGCCTACCAGCGGCCACTCGACGCCTAAACACCACGCGCGTAACACCAGCCACCATCTCGGAATCATGACTCTGGTAAGAATCGGACGGACAGCACAAGGTTCAGAAGAGATGGGGCCTTTCTTTTGTGATCATGCGTTTTCTTTACTTGGTAGCCAAGCGACTTGAGGAAACACCGGAGGAAAGTTGCAGTAAGTCCACCAGCAAAAGTCAACTTGTGCATTTCTTGCTTGCTCCTTCTGCAAGGTCTCCCTTCCCCTCATTCCTAAATCTCCTCTTCATCCAATTCCTCCATTTCTGCTTTCCCATTGATGAGATTTGTGACTTTTTCAGTCACCAGTGGAGGTGGACAAGGCGACGATCAAGTGCGAGACGTCGCCTCCTTCCTCACCGCGCAGTTTACGTCTGGAAACCAATTTCGCCCAGTTCACGGGCAGTCTGGAAGACGGACGAGGGTACAAACACACTCGCACAACAGGAAGGGATGAGAGTTGGCTTGTACTTCAGGATCATGTTTGTTTAGATCCTCCTCTCAGAGGACTCTGAATCCCAACACTTCTTCCAGGGAAAAACAAAGGCCTCGTTAATTATTGTCTCATTTGAATTTATTTCAGAAAGCAGAAGAAAGGTATTAAGTCATCTATTGGCCGATTGTTTGGCAAGAAGGAGAAAGGAGGTCGAATGGAGCCGACCAGGGATTTTGCCAGGGATGGACAACCACTAGCAGCGTTAACAGGTGCAGGCTCACTCTGTGGACTATTGGTGACACACATTCAGCAAATTTTTTGGACAAATCAATCAGGGGTCTGGTTTAAGATGAAATTATAGTACAGCAGGGGTGTCAAAGTCATTTTAGTACAGTGGCCACATTCACCACGATTTGAGTTCAAGTGGGCTGTACCACTAAAATTGTGCCCTAATAAGGTATAGATAATGATGTTTCCAATATTGTCCCTTTTTTTATAATCCATTTGGAAAATAAGAAATGAGTATAAATGCAGCAAAAATAATGAGTCTATATGCCCTTTGTGCCTTTTCTAAAACAGCATGTTGAGAGCTACAAATTTTAAACTGACTCCCACATCCATCTGGAAATTTTTATAACCTCAAAACTGACACCAGACAAGCTCAAGTGAGAACCTTTCAGAAAGATGGTGCACTTGTCGCTCTGTCTTGTAAATTTAGACATAAAAAATGCATACAAGTTGTGGACATCATCCGTCCATCCATTCATGGATGGATGGTGTGAATGGATGGATGGTGTTCAAACACATACAGTATCTGTATTCTTTGCAGCGCAAGGGTGCCACACTAGGGTTCATTCGCTCCTGAAACGTGCCATCTTTTGGGCCTTCACTTGTGCAACAATATCAGGCGTCAAATCTTGACAAACAGCTAATTTCACAATGTCAAGTAATACTGTAGTCAGTTGGCCCTCCGGTGGACAAAATGAGCAACAACAATGTTTTCTTTTTTTTAATTGCAAAACATGGTTCCTGTCACCACGGACCGACTTGGATCCCATGATGTGCCTGTTGTGTTGACACACCCGTAGTATTTACAAAGAGTGAATGTGGAACAGGCCCTCTCACCCAACATCACTGACCCAAAATATTCCTCTCGGCCAATGGACAGAAATCCCAACAGACAAACTCCGACATCTTGCAAAACATCTTCTCATGTAGATTTTTGTCCTATTTTACTTTGCCAACGGGATGTCCCAATAATTCTCCCAATGAAACAGAACTTCGACTCAACTAAGTCACACTGTTGCACGCTGATGCAGGCTATAAAGACTGTAAATTTATTTCAGACTTTGACATGGCTATTGGAGACACGATGACTCTGGGCAAACTGGGCACCCAAGCGGAGAGAGATCGCCGGATGAAGAAAAAGTACAGTAATCTCCTGACATTGTGGGAATTCTTTTTCAACTTGTATTTGTTGTTTGGTAATCCTGTGTTTTCCTTTGTCTTAAATTCCATCGTTAGACACGAGCTACTGGAAGACGCCAGGAAGAGAGGCTTAGCATTTGCGCAGTGGGACGGCCCAACTGTTGTCTCCTGGCTGGAGGTTCTGATTTCACTTCTTGTGTACTAAGGAGACATTTGTCCTACACCTCATATTTTTCTTTGTTTTTTTTGTCATTACGCAGCCTTACTACATAACAGTTTGACCTGTCGATCCCTTCTCCAGTTGTGGGTGGGCATGCCGGCCTGGTACGTGGCAGCGTGCCGCGCTAACGTGAAGAGCGGCGCCATCATGTCGGCCCTGTCTGACACGGAGATCCAGAGGGAGATCGGCATCAGTAACCCGCTGCATCGACTCAAACTGCGCTTGGCCATCCAGGAGATGGTTTCCCTTACCAGCCCTTCTGCACCTCTGACTTCCAGAACGGTAAATACACACCTATGCCAATTGGTCATACTCGTCATTAAGGACAGGAAATGTGCGTACCAACCACGCTAAACTTGTATTTTCTTTAGATTATGTACACGGAAAACCTCTCTTTGACTCACCATCCCCCTTTGCACCGTTTGGTGATAAGCTGATAACTTCTCACTTTTTGGGTTTATATACTGTACCTTTTTTCTGCGAACATGAATCGCATGGAGGAGACAACACAATGGAAAGCCATTTGTGTATTTATTCAGTAGCCTCGATATCAGCTCGAGGTCCATGTACTAGGATGCTCTTTGTCCTCGGGAGTAAGACAATTTAGCACATGAAACATGTTTCCACTACATTTAGACTCACTGTAAATGTTCAAATGGTGCAAAATTTTACAGTGACTTGCAAGACTGCATTATTTTCAGAAACACTTAGACCCGCTATGCTACTGTATTTAAATGTCGGTCATTGTGGCGGTACGTTGTTTTAGGTGGCACTTGATGTAACACGCTGGAGGACTGTACTACTACCCGTACATGGACTTTAACCGAGATATGGAAGATTAACACTCACATGGCTTTCCATACAACACACACGTAATCGCACAACTCTAGCCTGAAATACACTCCCTCCCTTGGCATCGCTCAACACAATAAATGTTTGTCTGTGTGGTTGTGTGTTTGTATCCGTGTACATGTGGACGGGGTGGGGGTCATCATGTGTGAAAATACACACTGTGTGTGTGTGTGTGTGTGTATATATACGTCCTCTGAGCAGTCCTCCGGAAATGTGTGGGTGACTCATGAAGAGATGGAGAACCTGGCTTCATCCACAAAAGCGGTCAGTACCATCTGGGTGCTCCCCCTGTCTCTACCCCACTCCCAACAAACACTCTCACCCCCCTCCCCTTCCCGCCCCCTCGTCCTGCAGCCTCTGCCACGACACGCTTACAGTATGTCTACTAAAAACACACGCACTATAGACACTAACGCCTCACTGTGCTTGTGTTGGTACTTGTGTTTGTGTGTGCGTGTGAGTGTGTGTGTGTTTGTGGCGTGTAACCTGTGCTTCATGTGATATGTGCGCTGGGGTCTGTGTTTGTGGCAAATCACGTAGATGTGTTCTTGAAGGTAGCTCCGAGTGGAAAGAAAAAAAAGAAGCATTTTGTACAAAATGTGCTTGTTTAATCAGTGTGTTCTTTGAACTTGTTTATTGTTCCTGTCATGCTGCCACTCAGGCGAATGAGGAGGGCAGCTGGGCGCAGGTGAGATTGCTGCGCTGACAAATTGTGTCCAATCACACAGTATCACATAAATCCCGCCCTCACCCACATGAAAGCAATTTAGCACCCGTAGCTCATTCAGTGAGTGATCATTGCTGGTGCAATTTGTAATTTCTTTCTAAATACAGCCGCATCTCTAATGTCGAACGAAATTACGTTTCAGGAAGTTGCAAGTTTCATGAAAACTGTTTCAGGGTCAAACTGGAAACTGTTTATTCGCAATGTTGTCCAACATTCAAATTCCAAGTTTCCGCTGCTGTGCCAAACACTACCCTCGCATTGCTCCACTGTAATTTTTTTTTTGTTTGTTTCAATCACATTTGTAAGCATGCTTTCAATTTAGGCAGTAGGAAACTGTTCGCTAATTGTCACTGTCAAAATATAGATTTTTTTTAATCAGCGTATCCAAATGAATACTTTGATTTCATTTGGCTAATCCGTGTTAGCTTAGCATTGAATGAAGACGGCAATTTTGAAGTGTTTTAATTGGTCTAAAGGGTAAAAAAAATCCACTCACTAGGTTTTTGTGGGTTTATAGAACTTTTAAAAGCCTATTGTTTACATTCCACCAACATTAATAGTTTTGTTCATTTAATGTTTCCTGGTCGGTCAGCATCCCCACTATCTGAACCTTGAATCTGTAACAGCTAAATGGATTGCAACCATGATTAATAATATCTGCTACGCTTGCATCACCTCTGCCGGCGTATGAAAATGTTTGAGACTGTAACAAATAAAACAAAGAAAGAGCACACATTGTGATCTAACCTAGAACTCCGCATTTTGAGGTGATTTCCCCATCGCACGGGTTGTGATTTATTAATCATACTTTCACATATTGAAGTCTTGGATTGGAGAAAATCAATAACGCTCCTCTCTTTGCAGACGCTGGCATATGGGGACATGAATCACGAGTGGATAGGGAACGAGTGGTTGCCAAGCCTTGGCCTGCCTCAGTACCGCTCTTATTTCATGGAGTGTCTGGTGGACGCACGCATGCTGGACCACCTGACCAAAAAAGACCTGAGGAGCCACCTCAAGATGGTGGACAGCTTCCACAGGTCTGCGGCATGGACGTGTAGCTTTTGTACAGTTGCACATGAGAAGGAGGGGGGGGGGGGCTCCAGTCACATGACTCGGCTCCAGATTTAAATTTAGGATTTGGCTAAAATTGATAAAAGTATAGATGAAGAGTGGCACATTAGCGAATACACTGTATTCTTTGCCTGCGAAAAATGTTTTGACTTGATTTATGACTGGCTTAAACCGAGTAACGACTCGACTCGACTTTTCAGACTTCAAATAATTGCCGAAGTCATGTTTGCACTTTTTTTCCCCCAGAAATCACAACAAATAGAAAACAAATAATAAATATATTTATGACTGATTTCACTACGAGGGTAGAACTATGGGATCTGTTCAATTGGGGTTAGAGGCGATTTAGCCAACATTAAGGGGGGGGGGGGGTACAAAAAGCATAAATTCTTTCAAAACGTGACATCGGCCATTTAATGAAGGTGACGTCACAGTATGTGATTTAACACCCCCCCCCCCTCCTACCCCCACCCTTTGATTATTAAAACGATTATTTGCTTATGTCTTTACAAGGGCGAGTCTGCAGTATGGAATCATGTGCTTGAAGAGACTCAATTATGACAGGAAAGAATTGGAGCGTCGGAGAGAGGACAGCCAACATGACATGAAAGGTAAGATTTGCATCGACGACAAGCATAAAGCAAGCATGTTCACGTTTTCACACGTTGACAACCTCGAATACAGCCGCCTCGTGGCAGATAGTGGCCAAAGCCTGGCGACAGCTGCACTTTTCATCTGTCATGGAGTCATGCCAAAGAAGGCCAAAAATCTCCACACGCGCGCACGCGTGCAGTTGCGATGGCAATGCCGGAACATACATTATTTTCCTGCAAACGACCGTTAAGTCTTCTCCTTCGAATGTGATGAGGGGGGGGGGGAAAATTGGGCTACTTGCACACATAACAAAGCAATGCTAACGCTACATACATCAATGACCATTGACCGTTATTTTGGAATAAACACACACAACGATGAGGCATCGCAGTATCAGTGTAACTTGAAGGAAGCGCTTGTAATTTAAATCCAAATAGAACAAAGCGCAGGTGAACCGAGCTTTGATGTAAAATGTGAATGTATCCAAAATAGACTGTTGGGTTAAAAGCCTGTTGTGACGAAGAGATACAAAACACGCGAAGCCATCTAGCCTGCCCTCTCACCCTTTTGACCCCAAGTTGTGGACATGAACTTGATTCAGCTGTTGCTCAAATCAGACCCGTAGCCTGTTTAGACACGCACACGCACGCCGCCTGTTCCAGCGTGGAAAGTTTACCGACAGCTGGCCTGCGAACCGACAAAGGGAGTGTGCCAGGCACTTGACACTGTGCGGACACGCACATTATCTCTTTATCTCGCTCGCTTTCTCTCCCCGTCTCCTTCTAAGCTCTTTCCATCTTTATGGTGGTGCCCAGCGCATTGCAAATTAAAAAACCTCCGTGTGGTCCTTGTTCCGGTGAATAAGTATGATGGATTCACTCTTGTCCACTTTAGATGTGTTGGTGTGGACCAATGAGCAAGTGATCCACTGGGTGCAGTCCATTGGTTTGAGGGAGTACAGCGGCAACCTGTTGGAGAGCGGCGTTCACGGAGCGCTCCTCTCCCTGGACGAGACCTTCGACTACAGCAGCCTGGCCCTCATCCTGCAGATTCCCATGCAGAACACCCAGGTGCTGACCGACAACAACTCACGTCATAAATCAGTACACGGAGAAGCAAAATAGTCATTAGTTGATGTCGTTCGTGCGGATCATGTATGAGCACAATTTGCAATGACTCATAGTGATAATGAGTTGAGTCCCATATTTTCCGCCTCTTTGTCGAGTTCAACAAGGCTGGATGAGGCAGCAGTATGTTCGAAACCAGTTTTTCCTTCTGCCGGCTTCATTCTGCCAGCATTTCCTTCTGCTCCAGTTGCTCTCTGATCCCCGGCGAATTCACCTTAAACGATTCCCCAATCACACGCTGGAGAACAAATGACTCACAGGAGCGGCGGCGAAAAAAAGTTATTTTTGGATACGCTGTCATTTCGGGAGAATTTTAGTGGCTTTAATTCACAGAAAAATAAGCACCTAGACACTTACAGTCGCCATGATTCCAGTGTGGACATTTTGAAATGTTCTATCTATGCATCCTTTTTTTTTTTTAAGAGCTGGAGCCTACCCCATCTGATTTTGGGTGAGAGGCAGGATGCACCTAGGCCTGTACTGTCAAATCTTTTTAGAATTGATTTTCATCAAATGATCGGAGGAGCTTTCTGAAGACTGCAAAGGTTTGTTATAATAGTGTAGAACAGGAAAGAGCAACTGACTACCACACTGAGTGATTTCTTCGTGCCCCGAAGAAAATCCTATAAAAACCGGGAAAAATTCAAAATATGAAAAAGTATATTAAAAAGAACAAACATTCGTGAATATGTTAAGTTGGTTCGTTTTAAGTTGTAATATCACCAATCACCACTAGAATGCAGACAGAGTTTAGTGGCGCTTAAACTGGGTCTTTTAAACTGGGTCTTTTATGCTGCCCTCTACTACCGGTACTTTGAGTTGTAGCTATGTCAGGCCTAATAATTTGTTTGCTCATTTAGATGAAATGCAGGATCAGGTAGCACTTCAATAATTATCGTAATTAATATGGCTTCTTTGTTTTATTTTGTTGTTTGCGTCAAACAGTTATTTTTGTGATCACCTCGCTAGACATTTTTCCCAGCCTAGATACACCCCATATTGTTCGCCAGCTAATCACTGGACATATACAGTTGCAACCATACAGGCATGCACATGACATCATTTTGATCTTGATGCACCTAAGATCTTTTTTTTTTTGGAAAGTGGGAGGAAGCCCACGCAAGCTGGTTTTTTTTTTTTTTTTTTTTTTGCCTTGATTGTTACATTTGAGAATATCTGTTGTGTTGTTTTTCAGGCCCGCCAGGTGCTGGACAGGGAGTTCAACAACCTGTTAGCCTTGGGGACCGACCGACGACTCGAGGAGGTCACGCTGCATGTCATGTTGCTGATTCGATTCAACTGTTGTTCGCAATTGTCGAGCCTCATCTTCTCCCTACCCCGCAGAGCGGAGATGACAAATCTTTTCGCCGCTCTCCGTCGTGGCGGAAGAGGTTTCGTGCCCGAGAGGGAGGGGCGGGGCTGGGGATGATGGCGGGCTCCATGGAAACGCTACCCGCTGGCTTCCGCATGCCCTCTATGTCCATGCCGCCCTCCATGAACCTCATGCCTAAGAAGCAGCTGCAGCCTGAAGGTGCGGACTGACCACATGACCCAAACTTTTGGACACGAGTGCGCATGTTGTCTCTGCTAACTGCATGCTGTGTTCTCTCTTGATAACCCCTTTGTGCCAAGCTCCGCCCCCGGCGTCCCCGAGGCTTGACCCCTCGACAGTGCGGACCTACTCATGCTAACTCACTTTGCTTACTAACAGGAGCTCTGATGCTAACAGGTAAGCTTGAAAAAAAAAAACTATATAAAGTAGTACAAACTGCAAAACCTAATCTATGTGGGTCCCATTATTGATTTGATATTTCACATGCCATGTATTATTAGGTTAATAACTATGAACCGTAAGTAGTACAACAAATAAATGATTTAATACTACAATGACAACTTATGTGAAGGGTAGATGAATTTAATAAAAATCATGAGCATTTGCATGATTACACAAAATGAAATTACAGCATACTAAGATTATTTACGATTAGAAACGGTGTTTGGGTGAATATGTTCTCCGTTTTGAAGGCGTAAACAATAAAAATAAGTATCCTGTATATTAAAATCTAACTTGTAATGACCAATGAATAATTCAGAAGAGGTCAGGACAGAAACTGCACATAAGCTCATTTCCTTATTCTCATTGAAGGCAGCCATGCAAAGGCTCATCATTTTGTGATATTTAAAGAGGTTGGTGTGGACCTAAGTAGAGAATTGCACACACATAGTTTTGACATCATTCGCAATGTATTTCCAAGGATCTTGAATGGACAAATAGTCTCCGGTTCCCGCCGTGACTCCCACCATTTCCAGTAAGCGGTTTTAAAGTCGTCAATATTTTATTGATTTTTCCAACATAAATTAATATAATTGCAATATCATATCCCAGATTTTTTAAAAACATACGACACAACAAATTGAGCTTCATCGTGAAAACTGACCATCCCGGCCCAAAATGTCCCTTTAAGCGCGGAGAGAGCCCGAAGCTGAGATTTGAACCAAGAACCTCAGGAATGTGAGGCATGCTATCCACTAATCCACGGTGCTGCCACAGAGAATGAAGTATTTCTAAGATGCATTCATTGCCAGAATCTAACTTCCTTTACCAAACTTCTGTCTCTCAGTGCATTGTCATTACCTGTATGGACACATGCTTGCGGCCTTTTGAGAGTGAACTGCCAAATTTGAAGAGAGTGCTACCCGGGTGCCAGTGGGGTCGGGGCTTCTCTCCTCTAATAGACACCTCGCACCTTTGGACACGTGCAATACCGAGGCCAGGTCTGACCCTTGAACTCTTGACAGCGGCCGTGGGGCCGCTCTCGCTGCTGTAAAGGACACTCGCCTCTGGTCTCTCCCAGTTGAACCCAGTGCTCCCAGTAGCCTTGTCATCGTGGTTTTTGTGCTCCCCGAACCTCAGCCGTGGGTCGTCGTCCTCCCCTTCCTGAAGTCTCATCATGGCCGACTCACCACTACACATTACCCTTTTATCGGTTATGCAAGGTATTACTCAATGATCGTATCTGTACTGTATATAAAATGGATGACTACGTTTTTTATAAAGTATACAAATCTATATATTGGAATTATATATGGAAAAGTGATATATTGGCTGTATGAAACCTATCGCCCTGTATTCAATAGTGACTGTTCTCTCACTTTTTCTTTGTCTTAGTGTCGGACCTTGCGTGTCTTTTGCTGTATGATGTAAGTGTGTGAATTATCAGTGGGAGGAGCTTACTCAGAAGAGTCTCGACAAGTTCTCCTCACAGGTTCATGGGTCCAATTTCAGACTCCCCTTGCTCCGCTCCTTTTTTGACACCATGCTCCCTTCCCTGTATGACACTGTGTAGCCAAAAGTGGAGAGGATGCTGTTGTATGGAAGAAAGCGTGTGTGTGTGTGTATGTGCGCGAGGGTTAACGATTCGATCATCTGATCCGTGCTATGTGGCTGTTCGGTGTAAAAACTGTAGCTCCTTTCTGCTGCTGCTCTGCATCATTTCCGTGATATCACGTGATGATGTCAAAGTGCTCGAACTGAGTGCCGACTCCCGTCCAATCACTTCCTGTTTAGTTGCAGTGGAGACGTGCAAGTGAGGAGTCAGTACTTTCCGCTGGCCTCATTCAGTGAAAACACAACATATGAACCAAGTGAAGTGATGGATGGGTGTACAATATTTTTTTTATTTTCCTTTTTTTTTAGGGTTTTCCGAGGTGTCTATAAAAGATGTAATGTGCTATGTGGCAGCTATGAGTACTGTGTCTTTATTCCAGGTGTGAAACAATGCTGACATATCAAGATTTTATTATTTGGCAATTTGAAAAAAAAAAAAGTACTGTACCTATAAAGTATGACAATATATAGACATGAGTAAAGCTGTTTTTTAAAGACTTGAGTGTTGTGTTTCTTTTGTTCTTAAACCCTCCAAACATGACACCCCCCCCTGGAATTCAATCCAAATTATTCCGAAAAATATGTTTGTAATATTGCGCGATATTTAAAGGTTGAGTTGACCCATCAACTGATCCATAAGTATGCTGCTTTTTGTATGCTTTTGTTTGGTAATCTCACCACACCACAACGTACCAGGCATAACCAAGAAGAATAAGTTGCAATGATGACCAGAGAACCATCCATCTGTTTTCAACACCGCTTATCCTGCATAGGTGTTAGCGCCCATCCCAGCCGACTTTGTGCGGAAGGCAAACTACAACCTGAACTGGTCGCCAGTCAGTCACAGGGCACCAAGAGAGACAAAGAACCATTCACACCCACCTCCACACCTTCAATGAGTTGGAACCGATCCCACACTGCCTGCTCACAAGTCAGGCGAGTGCACCACTACACCATAGGTGTCAAACTCAGGTCCTGGAGGGTCGCTGTCCTGCATGTTTTGCAAGTCTCCCCGTTACAACACACCTGATTCAAATGATCAGATCATCAGCAAGATCTGCGCAAGCCTGACATTGAACCTGTCCATATGGAGACTTGGAAAACATGCAGGATAGTGGCCCTCCAGGACCTGAGTTTGACACCTATGCACTACCATCGGCGACTCTTGACCACCGAACCAAAAACTGAATTGACTATGAAACACACCTCTGTCCTGGCTGCTCAGTACAAAGTGGACAAGTTGACGTTGATATAGAAGTCTAAGAATGGAGCAGAGCCAGAAATGTCATCCGTGTTGTGGCAAGACTATCCTCCCAGGTCCACAGTCCATGTGGTCATTTTTTAAAATCTACATTCTTATACAGGAAGTCTGTGGTTTTTGACAGTCCTGAAATATGGAATTTTGTGGTTATACTGTAGATGGTGTGTAATTGACTCTTTTGCACAGTAACTGTTGTGCTAGCATAGCTTAGTGATTGTCTACGACAGCGGTCCCCAACCTTTTTTGCCCAACGGTTTAAGGCGTGGCGGAGAAAAACTGCGGTATTTTCGAAACATAATAAAAAACACGAATCATGACACGATGAACGTCCTATCTGGCCGCAACACTCTCTGGTTGTTATGGTAATGTTTAAACGTGCCATAAAATACACCACGAACATCATGTGCATGAAAAAATACGACTCACCATCGCCGCATTTTACGCAGAGTGGGCTCGGTGCGTGGGAATCTCCCGTTGAGATAAATCCGTTATTTAAGTAGGGCTCCTGATACTGTCTATTAAACGTAGGTTTCTTTTTCTTGAAAGTCGTAGGCTCATCTTCTGTCTCCTTTTCCTCATCCTCATCGCCTTTTCCCCTTCCCAAAGACGTTTGTTTTTCACTCATTTTGCTAGCTCTTGGGTTTGAGTTTAGCGGTAACCTATCACGTGACCGAGAAGCGCACCTTGACCTGCATCAAGAGTGGCATACTGTAGACGGATGTAACAGAGAATCCGGTATTTTTTCAAAACAAAACAGATTCCGAACTCACTAAAACGGAAGTCATGTAAATTATTTATTCTTTCTGTGCGGCCCGGTACCAGATAATCCACAGACCAGTGCCGTTCTGAGGCCCGGGGCTTGGGGACCGCTGGTCTACGATGTAGTAGACAGTTCAAGTTTTATGATAGGAGCAGTTTGAGCCTGAAACAATTTTTCCTATTTCTTATTGAGATTCTATATGTATTTTGTTTTAATTCAGAACTAAAAACAGACCATGTTTGGCCTTCGGGTTCTACTGTATCCATAAATATTGCAGTTGTTGTATTCAAAATGGTCTTTATTGCAAGGACTGGTCAGGAAATATCACATTTCCAAACATCTACAAATACACAACAATCTTAGTTATAAAAGTCAAAAATAAGTTAAAAAAATACAAAATAAACTAGCAAAACCACTCTGTAAAAAAAGGGAACGTATTTACATTACTAGCATTTGTAACCAGTTTTAACATTAAGCAATCTTGGTCAAAACTGCCATGGTACATGTTGGCCCCACAAATAAACTCCTGGTTCTTTGTTTGCATAAAAACACACACAAAACAAGAATGAAAGTTTCAGGGAAAGGTTTCGAAAAGAGGAAAGCTTAAATTAAGTCAGGAGAAAAAACAGGCCTTGTTCATGCAAAGTCATTTCAACTGCGAGCTTCCGACTGACTCTTTGGCCTGTGGCTTAAGGCAGTGAATCAAGGAAATAAGGCCAAAGGTGGAATTCATTTTGTCGAGCAGACCCTTTGAAACATTAGTTACCGTCAAGGTGGATTCTGACTTAAATCTGAAAATAACAGCCTGCTTTTTTTTTCAATCGTCTCATCGCTTTGTCTCTGAGGCACAGTGTTCTTCTTCCTCTGGGTCCGCTCGGTGGAAGTTCTTATTTAGGAATGTCCAGAGGAAAGGTCACTGCTCCGTTTGCTGCGGCCATGCCCTCCACGATGGAGCTCAGGGTCTGTATGGTGGCCTGCTCTGGAGAATCGGCGGCACTCAGAAGCTCTGCGGAGAGTCAAGCATGATGTGAGTAAGCATTTGTCTAAGTTCTGGAGGCCCCCATATGAGAAAGACCTGTTCTGAAGCCATCTGTGTGTGTGTGTGTGTGTGTGTTTGTATTGGCGTGAAGTGGACTCACCCTCGCCGCTGTAACTTTGCGTGCACTGCTCCGGGGTACTACTCCACTCGGGGCTACTGCAGCAGGTGCTGCCCGAACTGGGCTCACTTGACGACGACACCTGTTGCCATGGAGACGCGCACAAGCAGAAGTCGCTGTCAGTCAAAGTGTTATGACACAGCGCACTAATACAGAAACACTGGAGCTGCACACACACACACACACACACACACACACACAGACACTAGACCCCACACGAAGGCAAAGGTTGGTGATGAGTTTAACATTTGGAGAACATTTTTTTAGCTAAAATTTTATGAGCTTTGAAAATGTTCTCTCATCATGCGTCGAGACAATTGAAAGTTGTTGTGTTGATCCTGTTCTAAAAATCTTCCATTACGTCACAGTTGAACGGCACCCTCATCCTTCACTTTACGGCTCCGATTGGATCTTAACATTCCCTTCTCACGCTACTCACTCGAGGCTGGTTCTGTCCGGCCCGGTAGTGCCCCATCTCGGTGTCCTGCTGGTTGAAGGAGGACACCAGGGCCTGCAGCCTCTCAATGTATTGGATGGCGCTCCTCAAGATCTCCACCTTGGGCAGCCTCTGGTTGGGGTTCATCAGGGTGCTCCTCTTCAAAGCGTCAAAAGCCTCGTTGACCTTCTTTAGGCGTCTCTTTTCCCTCAGCGTGGCCGCTCTCCTGCGGTCCATGGTCACCGTCTTACGTTTGCACAGCTTGCAGGCCCATGGCAGGCACTGTCCCGGGCAGTGGGGCTCGGAGTGGGGCGACAGGCCGGACGGTGAGGGTTTGTCCTCGGGCGGAATCACCCCGACGCCCCCGGAGAGAGTCCCGCACAAGCCCATGACGGAGTTCTTGTCCTGATAGCCGGTTTGGTCGTACGCCCCGGGCAGACGAGTGGGGAAGTAGTTGTCCCCTCCTTCGTAAAAGCGTTGATCTGGGAAGAAGTAAGGGTTGGTCTCGAAAAGCTCCATATTGGACAACGTTTTGGTGCGCGAGTCGACAAGGATCCCTGGCTTCCCTTGGAACCGCTCTAGCTAGTGTACGTGGTGTTCGGATCCTTGCGCCTGGAGCGTGTGTGTCCGAGTGTACGCGTGCGTGCGCGCCTGCCTTCGTCCTTGGCCTGTGTTTGTGATGAGTGGAAGACGTGTGGGGAACAACTGGTGTGGAGCAACTGTAGGCTGGCATTTAAACCCCTCTGCCTGCTGCAGGATCACCGGGTTAAATTTAGCACGAGCCCCCAGAAACCTGACACGACGTTTAGCTGTTGCTGCACATCTATGCTTCATATCTCAGTCGGGCCCTGATCTCTGGAGCTTTCGAGGCCCGTGCGCGTATATACGAGTGTGTGTGTGTGTGTGCGTCAAGTGGGCTTTTTGCTTGCGTGCGTCTCAAGAGCCCAACATATGATCGAGTTGCTAGGGAAATGGGAAAGATAACCGCGCATCAAAGATGTCCGTCCTAATGAGCTAATCCCGGCCCCTCGTCTCCATCAATGACACTAAACATAAAGTCCTCCACAATAGGGGCGCAGAGTTGGGCATGTGGACAGTTTGGAGGCAGCTGTCACTTGCTCCATTGATATGCGATGACAAAAAGTTGTTTGGCTCATGAGTTGTTGATGCAGAGGAAATGAGGCAGAGGATTGACGTTTACCTAAAACTAGGTCACAAATTAATTCTTCACTTTGTGCCGGAATGTCGGAATGATTGACCTGGTTCGCATGGAATACATCGTTTCATGATGTCTGTTCGTGATGAGTGCCTGGATACTTCTGGGTGGCCGAAAACTGACTGAAGGCCTCTGCTCTGAACTGAAACCAATGACAAAAACGAAAAAATGAATCAAATCAACTGAACCTGTGGAGTAAGGAGGATAAATCCAGTGGATCTCATCAATAGTTGTACAGAGAGAATCACAAGACTATATAAAAGCGGAGAGGCTACTTCTAAAGGGATGAACTGAAATCCAAATCTGCGTCATCGGGTCTGTAGAAAGCATTTTCTTTCAGATACAGTATGACAACAACGTTTTACTTGGCTCTCTTTGCGTCATTTCACAAATAAGAATAATAATAATAACAGCTGGCCTGCTTGCTATCCATTTCGCCATCAAAAGTCTCTTCCAATAATCCGAGCAACAGAAAAGTCAATTCTTTCCCCGAATGATCGTTAAACAAGAATTTCCACCATGTCTATTTTTTAATCATGTCACATCTTTTTTTCAACAGACATGACACAGAGTCGATCGATGGGGGAAGAAAAGAAAATCATAATTCAAGTCATTTATTTAGCCTGTTTTATTTTTTTCAATCACTCTGCCTTGGTCTAATGACATGTCAAGGTTTTGGTGTTTTCTGCTCAGATGAAAACTACCGGTAATGAAAATTAAAACTATACTTTATTACGCAATATTTATTGAGTTTTTAAAATAAAATAAATTTGTTTGACTTTAAAAAAAAGTCAAACTAATCCCAAAACTAACAAAAGAAACAAAAAATAAAGCACATCTTAAAAACAATAACCTAAAATGAAGCATTTTCAGCGGTGAAAAAAAATCAACACTATTATTAGTGTTGAACTGAACAATCTGAGCGAAAAATAATTCAAACTAACCGAAAAACAAAAACAAAAGCCAAAACGAAATAAAAATGACCAATCATGAAAATTCCAACAATGCATAACCATATCCTAAAGTATGTGTGACCTCTTGGTCAAAAGATCGTCCACGAACAACGTTAAACCACATAAAAATGTCTTTAGGTCTTGCTTTTGCTCGCTGAGTGTGATGCTGAAGTGACCTTGCAAGAATCAGACAAGCCTGTACAAGAACCGGCAGAGCTCAACGTGGAGTTGTCACCGTCTCCTCTTACTCCAGAGGATCCGGGAACAGTGATGAAATGAACGTGCAGCGGTGGAAATGTTCTTCCCTGTCCTGACCTCCTCCTGCCACCATCAACTGTTAATCCTTCCAGGAGATGTCGCACCTCATGGCTCACCGGCTAATTCAGACCTGCTTCCGCTAGCACGGACACACAGCCAAAACACACACACACACTTTCTCGGAGAGTGAACTGATTACTATTGTTGGAGGTGACTCAGCCTTTTCTAGTTCATACAGAGCAATGATTCGTAGACTATACGTTACAGTGGTAGCTCTACTTACGAACATCTCTTCATACGAAATTTCATGAAACACCTCAACGGGTAAATATCGACTCTTGTTCCGAAAGAAATTTCAAGATACGAAAGGTAAAAAGGTAAAAGTCGCAGCTCCGAGTTTCCTGAACGCAACATACCTATAGCTGCTCTGCCATTGGCTATTACCGAGCATCATCCTGGCATCCCGTTGGCCAACGAACTATAATAGAGTACTTTAAACGCCATTTTTTTTCAGTGTACCCTTCATATCTGTAGTGGTCTTGCTAGAGCTGGCCAAATAACATTAGAGCACTCATTCTTATGCTTGCCATTCATTGAATATTAAAATGAAAATCTATTGATTGTATTGGGTCTTAAATCGTTAAGCCCCAGTGGTGAATAAAACGATGGCAGTCTGTGGCATAAAATGACAGGCAAAAGTTGTAGCGTTCTAGCGGCTCGTGTTCTCATCTGGTTCAGGCTCGAGGCTGAGCTGCAGTGGCCTGTCAAGTTAATCTATGATGGATGGGCACTGATGGTGGAGGGAGCACAAAGACGCCTGTGTTGGTCCCGGAGTCCAACAGGAGTCTCAGTCACTCATACGTGTCTCGCATCTTAACCCATTGTCAGCACAACATCAGACGTGTGTGCGTGTGCTTTGGTGCGTCGGGTCAGTACACTTGCGCCTTTTGCAGGGATGAATCCCTCCTCAGTAATTTTCAAGTGAACACAACAATCAATCGGAGCCGGGGTGCGTTGTGGTGTTTACTTGCCGTTTACTTTGCACACAGTAAATGAATCAAACCATCCAAAAGGAGATTGAAATTTCCATTTCACAATTGAAATGAATGGGACTGTCATTACCGGTGATCATTAATCTGTCTGTGTGCGTGTGTTTGTATGTGTGTGTTGGGGGGGGGGGGGGGTCTGCCAGGGATCGCCCTGTCACTGGCAACACTGTTTCACTTCTCTTCAGTGACAAGAAGCAGCACATTGCAGAACAGCTGAGCAGGAGGACGGCAGAGGGAGGAAAGGGGAAGTATTAGTCCCCATCAATCACCAAACCACGCCCCCGATCCCCCGCCCTCCCTACTCCGACCCCCAGGTTAGCCTCAAGATCTTCGCTGACCTGCATGCCTGTCATGTGAGCACGGTCAGGAAATCTCATACATGTAAGTGGAGAGTAAATTAACAAAACGGTGGGAGTGCTGATTATAGGTGGATAAAATCTTAATATACTGTCGCCACTCACATGACTGGAATAGACAAAGGCCTCTTTTGTTCAATTACTCTAACGGAAAATATTCAGAATGTTACAGAAACACATTCATTTGGATAGATGCAACCATGATGAACTTGTGTCAGAATGATGGCGAGGGAAAAGTAGAGAGAAGGAAAACAACAACTCATGATCCAAAGCATATCACACCGTGGGCTTGATTTACTCCAGGTTTGCACGTGAAAATGTGGGCGCAAACTTAACTCCTCATTTAAAAAGATGTTGAAGGTGATCTACTTACCAAAGTTGATTTTGCTTCGTTAAACATAGTGCTACCGTTTTTCTGAAAGAAGAATATTTAGCGATGTTTAGCACTGTCACAGGTTCAATTTAAGATAAGAAAACCTTTATAAGTCGATTTCTAGTTTCAGCTTCAAAATGTTCTTCCTATTCCCATGGACTTGATAGGACTGTTTTGTAAACAGAGGATCATTTGGAGCGGGTTCTTCTGTTAGTGGCATTTTCGTAATTATGCGTGAAAATGTCGCTTGCTACATTAGCGTCTTCTAAGTGCCGCTTGCTAGCTAGCTAGCAGCCATGTGGGTACCATATGATTGTCACTAGCTTTCAAAAGATTAAGCACCATATTATTGTCATACTAGTGTGTGTGTGTGTGTGTGTGTGTGTGTGTGTGTAATGTTTGCATGTTGGGGTTTTTATTCTACTTTTTGTCCTCTTCAGTCATTGGGAAACTGACACATACAGTAGATCACATCGCGCAAATTTTTCCCTTTCAGTTCACAAGGACCCGATGACACAAACAAAACCGGAGCTGATTCCTGCGCATCTCCACTCTGGCGACCCAGTATTTGTGTTGAGGCTCCTTACATAAGCCGTCCCATTTGACCGATGTCTAAACGAGACGCGGTTCTACTATGACCCGGTTAATCATAGGGAGAATACTCCCATTCATTCCCTTTTCGAATGAAGTGGCCCCACCTGTGTTTTCGCAGGGCTCTGGAGGCCTGGAGAAGGCTTTCTAAGTCAGGGAGGAAACAGTAGTTGTGTAGCCCGGGCCATGCTGCTGCTCACTGGCGCTTTTATCGCGCAGTAATCCCGACAACAAACAGAACGGTCGGCATATGCATGTGCAGCTGTCGCCGTCTTAGTGCAAATGGTGTCAGGTTAAGTCACAGGAATGGACGGCGGACCATCCACTTGCCCTTCCCTTCTCTGGCATGCCGCTCGCTACGAGGCGTCAGCACATAGGAAGGAAACAAACCCACGTATGCACACAAACACAAACACGCACATGCATTCGTAACCCACTTCCCACAAACATGCTTCGCAGCTCATGCATAGCACAAAAGTTAATGCTAACAACCTGATATTCAAAGTTTGTATAGTCATCATCACCATTAATACATAACCAATAATACATTCATTATATAATGACACAAATGACTTCTATTTTTTAATGACAAAAATACAGGACACAAAAATTATTAAAATTACTTTAAATTTACTTCAATTTTGTGTCACTCATATTTTGCCACATAGCACCTGTTCATATAATGATTTATGAATCATAAACCACAGTACCCATACCCACACTATACAATATCACCAAAAAAATTTTCAAACAATTTTGAAAAACTCCCTCTTTTTGTGCTTTATCCTGCATTCCCTTCTATTATTTTTTTTGTCTGATTCCATTGACCTTCTCCCATGTCAGCAGTGGGGACAAATTTAGCAGCCTGGTTTCTGGAGCGACAAAATAATCCGACACAACAGAGGGAAGGTGTGCGTGTATGTGTGTGTCTGTTTACTACCACGTCTAATATACGGTAATATAAGAGAAACAAGAAAAAAAAATAATGGTAGTAATAATGACCATAATAATAATCAGTATGAAAGTGTCACCCTGCAACACTGAAGGAGTATGCGTACAAATAATTGTTCAAAAGTAGTCAACAGTTTTTCCTAAAGCTCTTATATTTGAGGTCATTCGGCCAATGATTCCCACCCACTGTGCAGCACCGAAGTGCGCCGCAGGAAGCTGTCCACTTCAATTTCATTCATCCACAAATAGTTTATTTACGACAAAGAAGAGATCTTTGTTGAACTATCTATGCCAGCGACGCAGAGTGACTGGAAAACCAATTAGAGGTTTTTCCATGAGATGGAAGAAGGGATGTGATTGACATGCGCGTCCACTTTAAAGTGACATTTTTTGTTTGGTGGCGTGCTGTGAAATTTGTTTCTCATGTAAAATATATGCCTTGAATCCAGAAAGTTTGGCAAAGTGTCTGTTTAGTTTATGCGTAAAAATATGCATCTCTGTTATAACAGTAAAACATTTGAAACATGTATTTCTGTTTCTTTCATGAAATTGATATATTCAAAATAAATGTGTATACTGCACATATTTGTATTATCCGACTTTCAAGAACTACTGCATGCATATAAAGAGCAAGAATTAGTCAACCCAATGAAAACTTTCCCTCCTGGAAGTTTATGGAGCGAGAATGCGCAAAGTTATTCTGGGATGTTGTAACGGAGGTAGTGTGGCTATGGAATCATCTAGAATCCCCCCCTCCCACTCTCCCACTTTCCCACTCCCCGGGCGGTGCCATTCTGCAGATTGCCAAGCGGTACCGGGTGCCAAGTCACTTGTGGCGTGCCATTCTTCTTGGATGCCGTGTGACGTGTTTGACAGCGGTGGACAAATCAGTCAGAATGACACGCGGTGTGGGTGGGGGACATTGCGATGTCTGATGGCTGAGTCATGTTCATGTGGAATTGAGGTAGGGGTGGGTGGGGGGGGGCAGCAACACCTCCACACCCTGATAGGTGTTGTTTGGTCTTTCTTCTAGGTGTACAATAGTTGTTAAATCAGAGTACATGGTTTATTGGGGGGGAAATTGACCTTATTTGGACAGGATCAGGGGGTTGGGTTCGTGGTTAAGGGATATGGGTAGGGTTGAGTTAGTCACTAACCCAACCCTACCCATAACCCCTGACCACGAAAAGCACTAACCATTAGTGCTACGGTTGAGGGGGTTAGAGTTAGGGTTAGGTTTAGGGTTTAGTGTTATGGTTAGGGTAGGGATTAGGGTTCGGGACAGGATTACGTTTAGGATTGGGTTAGGATTCGACACAGTTTTAGTTAATGAATTTGTGACTACCCGACTAATGTGTCCAATTTAAAAACCAAACTTTGCTCTTGAGCCAGTGACATGCAAACACCGTTGGAGCCCCGCAAACATAAATGTCAATGAGGTGGAGGAGTTGCAGATAGTCATTTTGTTTGACAATTGGCTGGTTCATTGCCGAGCAAAATACATTTTATTGCTCATTTAAATATTTCTGTTGCCTTGTAAGACACCACGAGCCCTCCTCAGGTGGATCACAACCTTCCCCCTCCTCACACCACTGCCTCAAACCCAAGTTTGCCACCTCTGTAAACAAGGCTGGCCATCTCAATAATGTTATATAACAATTGCTTGTGAGTACAGTATTGTAGTTTCAAAGTGAACACGCTTCACACAACAGGCATTGCTAGGGGTTTGCAAATATGTTTATTTGGTCAGAGAGACAACACAGCAAGCCAAATTCACATTTGTGTATTATAAACGCAAAGCTCATGTCGCTCTCCCGTGCTTTCGTTATGAGGATCTAGTGGTCATTACAAGAGACATGCATCCTTCTACGTTTGCTTTATGTTAATGCGAAAGTACAGCGTGTCACCACCACCACCACCACCATCACGCAGAAGTTGTCACCCCCTACAGGCAGAGAAATAAAGCGCAGGCAAAGAGCCATCAAATAACTTCACTGAAGCCTGGTGACATCTGTACAGCTTTTTTAGAAGGCTTGACATCATCACTCAAAAAGTAATGTAAGTGTGCGGTTCTGTATTACAATCTTGCAAATAATACAAAAGCATAGAAACAAAATCTGCTAATACTAATGGAAAATGCTCACATGGCAGTGAAAAGCTCGAATCAAGCCTCAACCTCCCTTCGGCCTTTTTATTCGCTACAATTCATATACATTTAGCCTACTTGAGATGTAACTTTTGATGCTCTTTAACAGAACAAGTGCAGGCTTTTACTTCAATTTTAAAAGATCATAAATAAATTAAATACATTCTCACTTTATTGGAGGGCTGGTCTTGAGAGAAAACGTTAAAAACGCGTCGCATTGCTGTCACTTTGTAAATATTCCTTTGCCCTCCAAGAAGTACACCAATGACTGTAGCGCAGTGCTGATATCAATTTGAGCAATTAGACATTATTTGAGCATTTCTAATTTATATACAAAGGGAGAGCTGAGGCAGATGATTGTAATAAGAGCATTGTGGTTTCCTTCTTCAGCCTGGTCGTATCTGTGACCCACACAGCACATTGAAAACAAAACGCCTAGTTAAAAAAATTAAAATGAAAAAAGGGGGAAAAAAGTCACGTAGATTCTTCTTCAGAGGCTGCAATCAATCGACAGGGAAAAACAAACATGACTCCAAAAAAAAAACCCAACAAATTTTTCAGACAGCACCATTCAATGGATCTAATCGTTTTACAACAAGGGCACAAAAATCTGCACAGCAACTCTCATAAATAAATATATCTCTCAGCTCTTATTGATCCCTTCTGAGAACGTGGCACCAAACAAACAAAATACGGCTCCGTCCATCCTTCAGAGGCGCCAAAGTGCTAAAATGAGATGGTGCTGAACATACACAGAGTGCATGCAAATGTGTGAGCCGCTGGGATTCTACACAACGAATATCTTTACAACTTTCTGGATAATCTGTCCACATCCCGGGCAAGGAGCCTGGAATTTATGAAGCCTCCTGGCACACGGGAAGCAGGTGAGGAGATGGGCTGTGCGTCCGTGGATTATGTTGCCATTGCGGGGCCGAACCCGACACAGCTTGCACGGCTCCAGCAAGGTGTCCGGTTGGCATTCAACCTCAACCTCCATGCCCAGACTCTCTTGACTCTCCCCGCCCGACGCCTCGCCGTCCTTGGGGCCGGCGTGGCGTCGGGACGTGGGGGCGGGTGGCAGCGGCCGGTCGGCGGTGGAGTGGGAGGGCAGGATGACCGGGTCGGAAACGGTGCGGCTGCAGTCGGGGACGTCGATGCCCGCGTCGCTGTCGTCGTCCTCGTGGTGCGCGCTCAGGGAGCCGAACGCCGGGATGTCGGGGACGGAAAGGGAGTGGGCGAGTCGGGGCACGTCTTTGTACCAGTTCCGACGCAGGGCCCAGCAGCGGACGCAGTACCTCTGCAGGGGAGAGTTGTACTTCCTGCATTCGCTGCATTGCCATGCATCCTGGCGAGGAGAGTCCAGTTTGGGATTTTCATTATAGCTGTCTTTATTTCTTTTTCAGGCAATTTTAATTTGTTTTTCTTAGTTGATATACATTTTTTCAACAATGTTTCGTTTTGCCTTAGATTATCATTAATTTCAGTGTTTTTTTTAAAAAACTCATATAAAGCCAAATTTGTAGAAATATTTTGCGTTTTAAATTAAAAATAAATAAATAAAGGGCTTCGCAAACCTCCCCAGTCAGTATTGAGGCTGTGGGAATTATTTCAGTATGATAAATCTCACACACACAACAACACACAAAATTTATTTTTCGTTTCAATTTTAGTTATTTCATGAGTTTTCATGAAGATAATAGTCAGCCAAAATGAGGCTCGAGACAAGTGGAAGAGACAAGAAAGCATTTCTACAAACCTGTGTGGAGATCTCGGTGTCCGTGTCATCACTGAGACACTGAGAATCTTCTTCTGGCTCCTCGTGCATCTGAACACAAACACAATCACACCAATGCATCTGCAAAAACTACCTATTGTAAATTCCATCATTATTGCCGTCGTGAGTACAGTGGTAGCTTGAGACAACTTGAATTCAATCTTTTTGCACTGAAATGCCATTAATCCATTTCACTCGGCTTTAATAGATTATGAAATAACATAACCCTCCCACGGACTTAAAACAAATTTAGATTGAGTCAGACACAGTTGCAGTGTGTGTATCGATGATGTAGTTAATGTAATTACGCATCTTGTCACTGAAAACCTCTCGCAACTTGGCCATCTTGACCAAATGGCAAATTCAATCAGGATAAAAACCCCTTTAACCTTACTTACCTCTCTATCCGCCTTCTCCTCCTTTCCCCCTCCATCCTCCTCATCGAGTGGCGCATCTCCTTCGCCGGCGCTTCTCTCTTCCAGCGCAGCCTCCTTCATCTCCACGCTCACTTGCTCACTTCCACCCTCCGTCAAGAACCACAGGTCGTCCGTGGTGTCCGACACGATGGCCGTGTCCTCCTCCTGTGCAGGAGACAGCCGACACGTCAGTCAGACCGACGACTGTTTGTTGCTCTTCAAAAACAACGACAAAAAGAAGCAAAAGTGACCCGGGCGGGGTTCTTACTTGGTTGGTGTGAATATCAGTGGACCCGTTGCTCCTGCGGCTATAGTTACTGCGGAGATTGCCCAAAAACCACCAGGGCAAGCCAGAGAGGTCCCAGTCATCAAGAGTGACATCTAATTTGGGTCGTTTGCAGGCAGAGTGTGGCAAACCTTCAAGGGAGTCTTGAATAGGTTGGAAAAAAAATAAAGAAATCATTTTTAGAGCTTTGAACTGTATACAAGTATGGTTCTGAGCGCACAAACTGTTTACCATCATCAGGTTCTCGAGGTCTTCTCTGGGAACAGGTCGGCAGGGGAGGCCTGTCACTGGCAGCCTCCAGTCCCGCTTTGACCACACCCCCAAAAATCTACAGGGGGAAGAAAAAAAAAACATTAGACCACATAGCTGCAACTGGTTTACTTGGAGGGTTCGCAGCTCCTTGTCAAGATGGCCTCTTGTCTATGGGGCCCGTGGAAACATTTCGGGTGGGGGTGGAGGAGAGACACACAAGCATTTGTGGATGAATGGAAAAAAAAAACTGAATAAAAGAAAAACAGCAATTTAATTTACCTACATGCAATGGCTATTGACCACTTACTGCCACAGATCTCTATTTTCTTTTGTTTTTTTAAAATAATGAAGTATGAGAGCCATACGGAAATAATTTATCCATGACATAGAGACACACTAAAAGAAGAAGTTGCAATTTTATGAGGATTGTAACTTTTTTCAAGAGTTAAAAAAAAAACAAAAAAACATTACCGTTAAGTCACATTTTTGAGGGGAAGTGAAACAATATTTGAGAAGTTATGCAAAGATGAGCTATTGAAACAATCTAAGCAGGTTGTAGCTTTCCCAAAGTATGAAACGGTGTTTTCAAATTATTATCACTATCGGGACTTGGAAGCGGTTGGGAAACATTTGTCTCTGCTCTGGCCACTTCAGATGGTGGCTTGACATCTGTTTGAATTCCCCCCATTAAATTTCAACTTTTAATCTTCAAATCATATGCTCTTTTATCCCCCCCCCCCCAAAAAAAATATGAGTGTATAAATGTAATATGACTTCTATCCCTTGACATGATTTTAGTTTACTTTGAGGCGGAGTAGTGCCTAACCACAAGCATGCGGACATATTCATAAACTTGACTACATAGGAATCACCTATGTAAAAGTTACCTATAACTCGACAATTTTCAAACGTGAATGACATACGTATACACTTAAACACGCATGGCAGGGACATTAGGTTCTAATCTGCAAGCAATAAAAGAGCCATTATTCTGTGATCAACCATCATGCCTGATTAAAAAAAAACATTACAAAGGAGTTGAAAAGGTAATGATAGGCTGATAATGTTAGCTTGACAGTTTCCAAAGAGGAAATGAGAGAGAAAAAAAAATGCATGAAGAGAGGGACAAGAAAAGAGGTTTGGAGGGGGCGGGGGGTGGGGGTGTTCTAATTTGGCCAGTTTCTGATTGAGAGCTGCGACCCTCCACTGTGAAGCAGAGAAGAGAACTCTGAGACAGACAGAGACAGTGACTCTGTCCCCCCATCCAGAGTGGAGCCGGTGGGGCGCACTAAAGAGGCGGACCCTTCCACCAAACCAGACCGAGGATGGGGCTGTACAGAGACGGTGCCACTCTGTACAGAAAAGGACACCAACGAAGACAGCAGCCCCTACCGCCTCATCTCACTACACACCATCTGACAGGGAAATTAGAATATTCTCTTTGCCATTTAATTCATGCCTCTGGAGAATTTTGAGAGGTAACACTTTATTGGTTTTAATTTGAGTGATACCTTATACATATTGTCACTGTCGTGGCAGAAACCTCATCTGCCCAATAGGGTCGAATGGATATTTTTTCACAAATTGAAACTTAAGGCCAAAGATGAGGCCGTGCACTTTGGCTAAATTTTCAGTCAACATCAGGTGGCAGTACAGAACAAAATGGCAGCGTCCCAAATTGGACCAAAAAAAAAAAAAAAAAAAACACTTTGCAAAGAATTTATTTTTATTATTATTAATGTATTTATTTTACTTGACTGCATTAATTAAATATGCAACTTCTTTTGCAAATTAACTTGATTATGGGGGAAGTGTTGGATTAATGAAGATGTGCCACATTAAGACAACTTGTTTGACAACTCAAACAAGATGCCGCCCTCCCCCCTCCCAAAAAGTCAAAGTTTTGAAAAAATGAGGATTCTGCCCAAGGTCCTTCTTGATGCATTATCATTCGGAGCCCACAAGGCAAAAACTATGCAAAGCAGTACTAGCAAACATGCTGCACACTTTAGCATTTGGGTTTAAAAACGTGTTTAAAATGAAGACTGTACTCAAATGGAGTGAGAGTAAAGTCAAAATAAAAACGAAGCTATTTACCGTATTTTCACGACTATTCGACGCATCGTACTAATGGCCGCAGTCTCATTAATGCGTGACATTTCTGTATTTTACACATACACAGGACGCATCGTACGAATAGCCGCAGTTTTACAGTGGTAAAACATACGCCAGCTTAAACATACGGCATGCATGCGCGCACTCTAACACGTTAGCTTGAAGCATACGGTAGCATGCCAAAACATACAAATAAGATAAAAACACGTTTTTAAAAAGGCAACGAAAGCAGAACTGAGTTCGGGTGTATTTTATTTAGCCATCGTACAATGTTCTCACGTTTTTCGATCAATCATCACCTAGAAATCCATCAAAGTCCTCATCCTCTGTATCAGAAGCAGAGGACTGCACATCTCAGTTGTCATTGAATGCATCACATGCTAGTGTGAGTTGCTACGCATTGCCGAGCGGAAAGAAGGAGTAACAACAGCAAAGTCAACATTTCTCTCGTGTGAAGCTTTCCCACATTTTAAAGTAAAGAACAGAGCGAAACATGGTGGCAGCGCGTGTGTGTGTAGAAAGAATTGAACAATTGTGCAAGTACCGTAATCCATCAAAAACGCCGCGTTCCCTCTCGTTGTTGCGTATTGTGGCGTAACTCGCCAAGCGCTGCCTCTCACTCTTTGTAAAGTTGTGTTTGCCACCGATCATCCATTGTTCCCATGCCGTTTGCAACTTTACTTTGAACGCCCGGTTGATGCCAATGTCCAGCGGTTGGAGTTCTTTAGTCAAGCCTCCGGGAATAACGGCAAGCTCAGAGTTCATTTGCTTGACTTTTTTTTTTCACCGCTGCTGTGAGATGGGCACGCATGCCAAAAGCATAACCGGTGGCTTTAAGTTTGAACTGAGCTTCGTAGGCGTGCGTGTCTTTTTGTCGAATTTATTTTCAGGGGTTCTTAGAAACCAAAACCGGAGTTGTTTTGCAACAAAGCACATTGCCACACTCTATACAAGTGTTGGTACTGGCTTGAGGCGTCCACTTACACGCCCACCCTTCACCATTGGCGGACTAGCTTGTCTGTCCTCTCTCTCCCTCTCTCTCTCTCTCCCTCTCCATATATGTATGTATACACGCCCACCCTTCCCTGATTGGCCGACTTCTTTCACAGTCACTTCCGCCTTTTCTCTATATAAACAGCGTGTCGGCAGTCAGTCAGATTTTGGAACTCAGCGCATATAAAGGACGCTCCGCACCATAAGGCGTACTGTCCATTTTGGAGAAAATTTAAGACTTTTAATGGCGCCTTATAGTCGTGAAAATACGGTACTTTGGTTATGAATAGTTAACTCGTCTATCAACTGTCAGTTTTCCAAGCAGAGCTGGTCGAGCTGAATGGCAATATATGCTACAGATACAGCAACTCAGAGTTCAAATATATTCCCAGGAACCTTTCCTAGTCAGAGGTTATGAATTTCAAACTTTACTGCAATGCAGCCAAAAAAAAGGCCTTAATCACTCTTGCCAGTATAACAAATTTGTACCCAGGTTGCTAGTCGTGTGTAGTGAGGCGAGAAAGGTTTGGGGCTTCGTTTCTTCGAAGCACCATGTTTCAGTTTTACCTGACCACGATCTTCCACTGCGCCCTCAACACACTCACGGCCCACAGAAAGATTCTCTGCAGCGTCTGCATTTCAGATAAGACACAGTAACAGAAACAAGAACACCACACTCTCTCACTCAGGCCTTTGTTTTGTTGATTTGTAACAACAGCTTGAAATGTTGTTTATTCATCTGCCCTGACCCTCACAAGACAGACATCCATCACAAACACACTCTTAAGACTATGTGGGAATATGGCTGTAAAATAACCATAATAGTCCACAGGATCTTGCATCATTTGAAATATTGAGTTAAAATTCAGAGCAAAAGGAAAAAGACATCATTAATAACACAATCGGAGATCAGTAATAGACATTTCTGTGTCGCTTACCAGCACTATCGAGTATGACGACATATTTCTTGAGCATTTCATACACCGGGCTGTTAAAAAAAAAAGAAAAGCCACAATAATTTGGTAAAAATACATATTTACAAATGGTTATGTTTTGAACAAAAATATGTTGGTGTGCACCTTGGGTTCTTCACAGAGAAGCTCTCCACTTCGAGCAGCTCTCCCAATGGGTCATCCTGGCAATGGACAATGTGCTGCCTTTGTTTGTCATAGAGCTGCTTTCCCATAATATACTGGCCCAAGTAGTGCATTACCTACACAAACACCAAAACATTAGACACAACCACACATGCAGGTACAGTGGAAACTCACTTCTCCGATGCTGTAACACATAAAAAGTTGAGTTTGACCAAAACGTGTTGTCAAAATAATGGCTTTCAGTGTTATCCAACTGATATTTCAAGTTATAACTACTATATGTATCACCACGGAGCATGTTCGAGGTTGGAGATGCCCCTTCTTGGTCACCTTGTATGAGTAAATTGTATTTAATAGTTGCGATTTGAGCTACTCCCACCATTTTAACATGTTGAACATTTCACTTTCCAGCTAACCTCTTTGAGTGTGAAGACGTCCTCCTGGGCTCCAGCAATGCGCAGTATTTGCAAGAGGGGAGCTTTGGGTTGAACCTGGAATTATATTTATATATAATTATGTATGCGTAAAAAGAAAACAGCTATTTGTTTAAATTGATGTTGTAGATCCAATATACCTGATTTCCTTCTCCAGGCAGTGCCCTGCATGGTGTGCCAGAGGCGGAAGCCTGGCCCGATAGGGAGCTCATAGTCAACACTGAATCACTGAACAATCGAAAATTGGGTAGGCGTTAGCACGTTGATTTACGTCATGCACGCGAGGTCAACTCACTCCAAAAATGTAGTCTCTTATTACAAACGCAAATGAAGAGACTCTGGAAATTATTACAACACAGGAGTTGATATTATTCCTTAACACAACTCTACTGTATATGAGAACCATTAGTTACATGCAAGCTCATCAAGACGAGACTTGATTTCTTGTCATCTTGCCGCTGTTGATGTTCAGTATAAATGAAAGACACAAATGTCACGTAATTACACAACTTGAGGGACACTCGGCGCAAAGGGGAAAAAAACATGGTTCACATATCTCAGTTTCATTTTTAGCTTTTCTAAATTATAAAGAGACTTTGTTGACGATCTCCCATTTTCCTTACAAAATGCTTACAAAACATAAAAAGCGGATGCACATTAAAATCCAATAGCATTAACAATGGCAGTTGCAGACATGCAGCGGTAACGTTAAACAATTTCACCCGATTTCTCGTGCGACATATGAAAAAAAACTTAGCAAATCACAAAATGCAAGTTAAAAACCATAGCTAGTTATTGTTGCGAAGCTAGAGCAGCGTCAATTTTGACTGGTTAACAACCTGCCAAACGTTACTAGTTTGCGTGTCTTTAATGTAGCAAACATTTAGCCTTCTGTCTCCTTTCCTGAATAAATACGTGTGTTCAAAATTGATCTCACCGGAATTAACGGGCATCACTTTAACGCCGTTACTTTGCTCCATACGTGTTGTTGATTTTCCACGCAAATTGACATTTCTGGGTTAAAATGGTCCGAATTCTGGGGTTTAGACGCTAGCTAGGTGGAAGCTAATCAGTTAGCCTAACTGCATTTCAAAAGGAACGAGATTTCGGCAAGAACCGTTGCGGCGAGGCAGTAGCGCCGCCTGGTGTTCAGGAGACACAACTTTGGTCTGTTGTCAAGCAGGGTTCTGTAGCGGCACGCTTGTGCCGTTATGCGGCTCGCAAATGGAATACAGTAACTTCCAACAAGTCAATCCTGTCACAAATGTAAATGCTACCAAAAAACTATACTATGGAGTAAGGTCTTTTTAAATTGTCCAAAATGTTCTTGCAATGGACGTTATTTTAGTAATCTTTTTTTACTTTGCTTTTAAATTGATTTAATTCTTTGTAAATGCTTTTAAATGTTCCCGTTTTAATTATGTGAAGCACATTTGAGTTGCACCCCGCCCGGAATCAGATGGCTCCTCCATATACAGCACCTTGTATGAAGCAATGGCTGTTTTAAAGCGCATTAAAAAAGATAAAGTTGAGACCAAACAAAATCAAGAGTACAAAATGTATTTTAAAGAGACATTTAATTCATCAAGAATATAATTCAAAAAAGACATCCAAATGTTAACCAATCTGTACTATGAGAAATGTTTCATTCAAATATGCTTCCTCACTGGTCTTATCACAGCAATGTCAAGAAAACATGACGGTCTCAATTCAAATAGACTACTGCAATAGGAGCATGGTACCATGTATTATGTATGTGGCAAGAATGTGTTTTTTCACAGACGTGTAGATACAGTACAAAAATATTAATCATGAACTCCAGTAAATACCTATCGAGTATATGGAGACATCAAGCATGTGTAGTTGCTCTCATACCTGACAAACAGTCCTTGAGAATATGCCTGTCTACGAGGCCAATTCTACAGCATATAGCTTATCTGCTGGGATCTTAATCACCTCTACAAAAAGAGGCAATCCTTGCCTGTATGTTAAATTTCAGCGCTTATTATGAGATGTACATATTATATAAAAATATATGCATATACAGGATGAAGTGTACCAGTATGAATAACAACAAAACAGTTGAGACTTGCTTATCTTATTTGTACCTGCATCCACTTTAATATCATGACACACGTTAACTGATGTGGGGAAATATAAAATACACAACCATATCTATCGATATACACAGTATAACAATAAATCGGTATGTTTTCTTTAAAAATAATTTTCAAGTAGCGTTTTGGAGTTAGTATTGCCTTCATTTTAATTGCTAGGCTATGGTGGATTTATCTCTACAATTAGAAAACATAACCATAAAAGTGCTTTGGCAATTAATTCAAGTCTTATGTTTTCACTAGACAAAAATGGGGAGCTAAAATATCTAACATTGTGATGCTTTGCGTTTCCAAGCTTCAAAGAACGATTGATTTGAACATTAATTCCAAACTTCATACTGGACTGGCACACCAGCATATTTTTCTTCTTCCCATTTCTGATTTGTATTTAATTGAATTGCATGGTTTTTATATGTGACGGAGAATAAGAGTAAACTGGACTAACTGGATAGGACTGTTTTACTGACATTTAGGGTGCGTCATTGTAAGAATATATATGTAGTAGTTTTAGCTTCATACAATACAAGCAAACAGTGTGCGCTAAAAGAGTGACATCTAAAGTGCATTCCCCAACGTGATTATTTTAAAAGCTCAACTGTCTTCAGTCAAAAGTGAAAAATCATGACACGATGGGAGAGGACATTTAAATGCCACTGCTCACAGATGTTATTCAAATCAAAAGTGCTTGTTTTGGGAGGGGGTGGGGAGGAATGTAAAAAAATACAACACACACACACACACAAATTAAACAGCTTAGCTGTCGATAAAGAAAAAAACAAAAACAAAATACCACAGCCCGCATGACGTGAAACTGCACATCGGAACGTCGTTTGTACATGACTACGGTATATTAATGCACAAGTTTTAAACGTACGGAATATAAAAATATTTTGAAGATGGAAAAAGTAATTATATTTAGGATTTTTTTTCTCCGTAGCTGTATTCTATTACTTGATTGTTCCATAACACTGGAAGCTGAAACATCTCAAATTCCTCTGAGTGCATTGTCAAATGTCAAACGCTGTCTCTTACAGCACAATTTGACACTCCAACATCCTGACAGAACCAATTCAAGCTCTGCTGGAACTTCAGAGCCTTTCTTTTGTTCTGTGCCGAGTTTTCGCACCCCCACCCCTCAACATTCAATTGGTTTGTCGCTGTGGTCTTGTCTGTGTGGGAACCTCAACCATGTGATCATTCTACCCGCTGCTGTTGCATCTTCCAGTCACCAGGGGGTAGCAAAAATTGAGAAACAGATTTTAATCAGCTTGTGGGACAAGCAGGCATCAGTGAGGAGTGGAGGGGGTCAAAATGTCCAATTTATTCCAAGAGGTCCTGAGAGGAAAAACAAACCCCAGAAAAGACTTTAAATTACAAAAATGGGAAATTTCACAGTGTCTGAGATACCTGATCTGAATCCTCATTGCAATGTGCTCCATGTGTTCCCGTTTCCATGTACTCGGCGTCAACGTCATCAACCCCTTCTATTTTGTTAGCTTCGGCGTGTTCTCTCATGACAGAGTAGCGTTGCACAAGGAACCTGACAAAGACATCACCACATATTAAGAGGTGTGGGAAAATAACGTGTAATGGCCTACAGCGGAAACGTAGCTGACTGACCGTCCACCGCAGATGTATTTCTTGACCACCCACACGCCCACGACAGCGCTCATCAGAAGCATGGCTATGACAACCACGGCAATGATCGCAGCATTCGACGCATCGCTTTCCGTCTGACAGAAAGGCAGGAACAGAATATGAAGACTGAATTTTTCATATCACGTTGCCTAAAACTTGAATTTAATAAAAATATACTGTAGTTCCTAAAATAGCCACAAGGGGCGTTTACTGTATTTACTCATCTGTTGTATACTGATATACAATACAAAACAAGCCGATTTATATAGCGCTTTCACAACAGCGGCAGCTGTAACAAAGCGCTTAACAAATCAGTTAACAAAGTAAAATAATAAACACAACACGTAACATAAAACACGGACAGTCGTGCAGTCCTAACCACCCTTCCGTCACACGCTCTGTTTAAAGCAGTTTGAGATGAAAGAGGAGAGAATTAAAGTGTCCCCTAACCAGTGGATCAGAGACGCCATGCTCAAAATGTGCACACGTCGGCCACAAGCCAAGTTTCAAAGTCAACAAGAACTGTATAGATTTTATCCGAGGTTTGGTTGACAGCAGCAAGTATCAGGTATTCACTAAAGATACAACTTTTATTTAAGGGGATGTTTAAAAAATAAATAAATCTGACTCAAAATGCCACCAGGATGTTCATTTGGTAATAATTCATTGACAAAGGCGGTCTTTTAGAGCAAAGGCTAGAACTGGAGGAAACACGGATTGTAACTGTCACAAGACAACATGCATGGTGTTGTGCGTGCTGCAGACAGAACATTAGAGTATTTCATTTTAATTAACCCTCGTAGTCCACCGCTTGCGATAAATGTAAAATTATGTCTTTGAATCAAAGGCAAAGGCATTCGGAAAAACACGAGAGAGCTGAAACGTATGGGGGGGTTCTAAAATGGCCTAAATTTCATGACGTCACCGGCTGATAATTATCAGGCATTGCAGCAATAATAAAGGTTTTGATTCCGTAATCTTTACAATTTACATATTTTGCACCATAGAGACCTATTATAATTCATATTTTTGAATGCATTGTAAACCTAATGTGTAAACATGCATTTCACGCGATTTTTACATCAATCGCTTTGTTTTCGCTTGGACAGACGTATGCATGCCACATTGTTGGGTTGAGGTCATTCCAATTGTGCAACTTTTAGGTGGGGCCAGAAGATCGCAAATGAGTTTGCCTTTTTGCAGGAGGCTTCAAACCAATGCATTTTACATGAACACGTCCGGTCGGGATTGTTAGTAGGGCTTGGTTGGGACCTCCAGACAATTTTTTTTTTCCTTTTGCAAAAAATAAAGAATATAAAATCCCAAAGAACTAATAAAAACTATATATGTATGGATAGCACAGATGCCTCTGAACATTTTGAGTGTTTGAAAAAAAATATATATTTGTATAACACAAAATACATCATTACAAAAATTGTAAAATGCGTAACTTAGGGTTTTTTTCCATTTGAAGGACCCAAGGGTTAAAATGAGTGGCACCAACCAGAGAAAATGGATGAAGAGCATCACTGGTGCACCTCCTCCTCAGGTCAGTCTCCTTTCTTACAGGCTGGAAACCACCAGTGCACAGGTCTCCTGGAATCTTCCGGTAACTTAAACGGAAGACAATAATACAACATTAAATGTAAAAACACAACTGAGACTGATGGATTATTTTATGTGAAAACCTGCTATTGTCTTTATTGTGGAGACAACTAATGTTTTGCAATGAGCATTGTAAATTTTGAATTGCGCTACTGCCTTTTTGGTTTGTTGTTAAAAAAAAATTTTAAAAAAAACAGCAACAAGAGATACTCACCCACTGGTCTGCAGCTCTTCAGTGGTTCCATTGAGACAAAACTCCAGAGGATGATTCTTCATCTCCTCCTGCTCCACACACTCTGAACTGTTCTCAGGTCGGAAGTATCCAAAGTCACTATGGGACAAAGCAGAGTCAAATGTGTTTCAAAGCAGTGATTCCCCACATAAAGTGTGCCAAAAAAGCCATGATTTCCATCATCGACAAAAGAACACAGAAGCGAGGGAATAACTCTACCAGCGTCAACAAGGACTGGTAAGAGGACTATACTCTGGAATTGAAAATACTTTTTTTGGAGTGATAACGGTCACCCAAACTTGGGCTAAAAAGAAAAAGAAAAAATTGTCCATAGATGGCGACATGCAGTACCATTGATAATCATCCAGTGTACAAGCGCAAGGAGACAGACGCTGCCTGCCACTGAACCGCCTCCCGTTCCAGCAGGCAGAGTCTTTCCTCAAGCGTAGGAAGGTCTCCTTGTAGCCTAACACACAGCCGTCAGTGGAGCGGTCGGGTTCGGCAGAGTGCGCCAACCACGGCACGTAGTCCGCGTCGTTACCTGCACGTACACTCGCAGTGTATAAGCAGTCTTGCCCAAAACACAACCACCTTCTTGCTCAATCTTTTCACGTAATCGCTCACAATCTCGGCTGAGGAGATTCCTGAAGTCAATGGTGATCACCACCCATTTGGTAAAGTCATTTCTGTAGCCCCACAGGCTGACGTTCAAGGAGCGGGAGCCCGGTTCGCTGTCCATTCCGCTGAAGTGGAAACGGTCACTGGTAAAGTTATATGTGCGCCAGCACCGTCCTTCATCGGTGGAAAACCTGGATTGAAGGGACAACAGACCTCGAGTGAGGAGTCCTGCAGATGAATGCCAATTGCTGGGCCGCATCTCTCCTCACTTGATTTGATTGACGGGGAAGTTGGTGTGCTCCACCGCCACAAGAAGAGCCCCGGAGTCCAGTATAGCGTAATGATGAGGACCAGTAAGGGACAGCGACCACGAGTAGCCGCCGTCGTCCGATATGTAAACGTCGGGCGTGACAGCCGACTCGCCATCCCCCACGCTGCCTGAAGAGGGGAACGTGTTATGGGAAATAAGACCAAATCTCATTCAGAAAGTTCTCCGGGTGTTCGATACCATGAGCAAGAATGAGGCCCACTGCACTCGGCTGCGAGAGCGGCAACATGGGGACATTCATCTTCATGGCTGTGCTGAAAGTGGAGTGGATGTGGAGTCGACACTGTAAAGACACAAGTGGAAGTGGAACACGGCTAGTTGGGTGTCGCCCGTTTGCATTTTCGGGAGTCGTCGAGTTACTCGCTCACTCTGTTTGGCCGGTTGGTGGAGGTTTCAGTGTCACAATGGCTGTTTTGTGGCCGGCGCAGTAACTGCCATCGCGCTCCTTGGTCGAAGGTGATCATTGTCTCCACAGTTCCATCTACATAGACACAAGTTGTTATGTATGTTTGAGTCCTTTAACTTATTTACTCCCAAAGACGTTTTTAAACGTCTTTTCAGAAATTGGCTGGTACTGAATGAGTTTTAATGACAACAATTTATTTTGAAAAAGCTTCAAAATCTCCAACTCTTTTTTTTTAATGCCATTGTGAGGTTTTGAATGACACGACTGCTTTGCTTGTTAATTTTGTTAATTAGCAGCATTACACAAAAATGACTACAATTTCCATCATTGGAGGGGTACCTCAAGGGCCAATTAAATGTTGTCGTGATCAATAATTTTTTTTCGTTAGACCCAGCAGAGGAAAGCGTTACCATGTGTAAGGGTTGGCTCCCTCTTTGTGAATAACGTAACTACTCAGATATTGCCGATACATTTCTTTGGATCACATTAGTCATACATTTATGACTTTTCACCACTGGCAGTGGGCCGTACTCTAACGTGTGTCATGTTAATAATTACGGTGCCTTTTCAGAAAATGATGGTCTTTAGGATTCTGACTGACCAAAATGAGCAACTGTGATAAAAGCCGTTTCTTTGAGATTCACTTGACAGACCGGAAATTGGAACCCCCCCCCCCCAAATATATATATATATATTTGAAAAGGAAAATTTTACACAATGAATGACGCAAATAATTTTGGCGGCTAATTTAAAAAAAAAAACAATCTTCAATGTTCTTTTGGGGGAATAAAAAGTGCTCATTAACTTTGTTTGTTCATATCTTTTATGGTTCCTGCACAAGGCTGTTCCCAAACACTCCTTCCCACAATGTCAATAAGTGCGCCGGCTTACCCTCTGAAAGTACACTGGTCATGTAAACACCCCTGAGTGACGTAATGGTGGTGAAGTCAGTGTCACTTCCTGTGGTGGTGTAGAGATGGCGCTCCAGTGACTTTGAGAACACGGTTCCTCTGTCATCAGACACATAGATCGTTCCAATCCCCGAGTCTGGGAAACACACACAAATAAAACCTTTGGACACTATACTATGTCGAATTGGTCTCCGTCGTAGCAACGAGCCATTTGCTTTGTATTTGATCGCAATTATGAATCAGCAACATAGTTCTGACCTTCGGGGTCATCCACATGCATGAATATCATGTTTTCATTGGCTGCCAGGATTGAATAAAACTGCTCGTGGTTGACTGCGGGAAGCTGAGCTATGTTCCACGCTTCTCCTCCATTCACTGAAACGTGGATTATGCGCTCCGTGCCCTAAACAAAAGTAAAATAAATGCATGAAGAATACAAATTAAACAAATCAATGTACCATATTTTTCCACATTTCTCACACACACAATGACACTGTTAAAACCTCGCAAATGGTCAATGTTAGGTCAGAACTTGTGACACTAGGAACAAAAGAGTCAGATGTTGTAGATGTTCACCTTTCCAGTCATGATGGAGGCAAAAACAAAACGTCCCCCCAGCACGAACGAGTAAACTCGAGTTGCGATCGTCTGGAAGCTTTTGCCGTAGTCTACCGTTTTCCTTAACTCCAACATTCCTTTGTCATCTGGCAGATACAAGGCGGCCTTATAATTCATTTCAATTTCATGTGTGTGTGTGTGTGTGTGAGAGAGAGAGAGAGAAAGAAAGACAACACTTACTGCATGATCCGTTGTAGTTTGTCGTGAAGTAAATGCTATTCTTCGCACCCCTGTACGTGAGAACAAGAAATAGGATGAAGAATGAACTTCGGGTTGTCAACATTTTGCAACGTTGCGCAGTTGTCTGCGTTAAAATCAGAGAGATGAAATTTGTGGTTTCTTTACGGCAAACAACCATTCCAGGCTGTAATCCAAGTGCTGTCTAACTATACGCAGGGAAAAGGGAAGCAACGTTTTCTTGGAAATTGGGCTGGATAGTATCTATAAATTGAAAAAAGAAATGTTGCTGACTCACGACGCAGTCCAACAGAAGTCTGCGTTGCATCTCTCGGCACGCCATTTAGAGGCCAAAATGACAGCTGCGGTTAGACGGCGCAATCGCAATGCTCCCACAATGCAATGAATACAACCGCAGGTTGACACCACAACCTCATGTTAAATCGGGTCGTAAATGCTGCCCTAGTTGGGCAAGCGCTGCAAATTGTGCGCAGCTGGAATAACAACGCAGGACAAGGAACGCATATAAACACAAACAAGAATGTCTTGAGGAAACCGACTTAGACAAGACTGCCGCAATGTCAGTGATTGGATGATTACATTTTTTTGATGTGGCTTTAATCATTCAGAATAAAAGTGACAAACAATTGATACGTCTTATTCATCCTTGGACTAGCCAGACACGAATTATAGTACAATTGTAGAATTTAGTGGGCCCCATGCAAAACAATCTGCCTTAAAGAAAAGCAAAGAGCATTACCCATTCTCGGTTTTTGTTCACATTATCAGAGGTTAAATGTCGCATGTTCATAATTATAGTGTATGATTAATTACACTGAAATTAATTTCATTCTGAGATTTATTCAGATCATTTACTGATGTGACTCGCTTTATTTTGTTTCCCAAATACCTAATCTGGATAAAAGTGACAATTCTCACCATCTGACGAGACAAACACTGTCATGAATCTTCCGCCAGGTGGCGCCAAAATCCTCTGACAGCCACAAATCCAACTGTCGGGAGGAGAAACGGGTCATCGTGTAGTTAAGTGTCATCTTTTAACTATTCCATTGTGCCTACTTCAGCATGTGCTACTGGTGATTGTCTTATGAATGCAAATCAATCAAATGCATTGATCCCATTGAACGCGCGTGCTTTCAATTTATGAGCAGATGAGATTGCGGCTACCCTGATGCTGAGAGTCACAAGTATGTTGCAGTCTCCAGGGTTGTACAGCATCTGAATTAAGGGCTCAAAAGGTAGTTCTGATGTCTCAAAGATCCGGCCAAAGTTCCGTGAGCGAAATAGTCGAAATCCCCCAGTTTCGGACACATCAGCCGTCAGGATCACCTGAAAGAAAACATGCAAAATGTCCAACTGTGTATTTCAATTTACATCTTTTTTTTCTGAAAGTAAAGATTTTAGAGGGTTGGGTTAGTTCATGTAAATCCATATACAAACATTAACCAAATATTTTATGTTGTTTTTAACATCGTATTTGTGTTTTTAACTGCTTGTTGTAAGGTGTCCACGAGTTCTTAGAAAGGCGCCCACAAATAAAATGTATTATTATTATAATTGCAACCACAATAATAACAATAACCAGTAGTTTCATTAGTATCCGACATCTTATCAAAATTTAGCATTTTTATCAATTTGAAGGCAGATTTTTGAATAAATCTTATTTGATTGTATCACTTTGTGCAGGGGTACCTTACAAACTGTCCAATAGTTATTCAACCAAGATTGCAAGCGATTCACAATACCAAAATGAACAACTTTTTCGGAGAAGCACCTTGCCAGAGTGATCAGGACTGACAGCAATGCCAAACTCTGTCTGGATGAAGGTGTGGTTGATCAGGTGGGTCACATCAGTGAACGTCTTCCCGTAGTCTTCACTGACAAAAGATGCATTCCATTCACGCAGTTATGGCACCAAAAAAAAAAATCTGTTCCTTTGTGTCCATATTTAGTGTCGCGCTCACCTCCTGTAGAGGTTGGACTGGCCAAATCGCATCATGAACAAAGGCACCTGGAATGTGGTCAACACCAGAATCACCTGGCAGGGAAAAACATCTTGTGACATGAGTGACGGGTCCAAATTTGAAGATGTAAATGTTGTGGACAGGCCGAGTGACACCAACATGTGAGATAATAACCAAAGAACTGGAAATACATTTTTCAGTAAATTGCCATGTGATGTAGACATCCCGGCCACTCAGCACAGTATAACTGAAGTGACCACAGAAAATGAAAGAATGAACTGTACAATGGAATGTTAGCCCGTCTTCGTTTTCATGTTCGGTACTTTGGTTTTCGACTATAATCTGTTCCAGAAGGCTGTTCGAAAAGCCATTTGTTCGAAATCTGAAATTATTTTATTAGCCCATGATCAAGGGCTAATACACTATGCAGAAATAACAAAAAAAAAGAGTCAGAGTTGCGTAAATCACAACAAACATGCCTGCTCACAGTGAACAACACAAGGAAGCGTCACTTGGTCGAAAACCGGTTTTCGGTCGTAATCTGAGGCGTAAAAATCTAGAATTTTCTGGTCGAAATCCGATTTGGTTGATAACAGAGATGTTCGGAAACCGAGGTTTGACTGTATTTGTGCTCAACACGGAAGGTTCCACTGTCCATTTGATAAACCGACTGGCTGCCATTCAAGCAGACTCACCCCTGTTTCATCTCCCACCCAAGCAAGTGACAGGGAGCCCATGGTCCTCACTTTGAAGTTGAACTGCAGGAAGAAAGAAAACAAATTAAAGAAATGTACTCTCATCATCTATGCAAAACATCTCACGGACGCCAGAAGATGTGGGCACTTTCCATGATAGCTTGGAAAATACAGTCCCGGCCGTACACATTTCTGGAATTTCTGTTTATGCGAGTGTGTGTGTGTAGTGCGACCTACATTCGACTAAATGACAAAGCTGCAGCCAGACAAGGAAACAATCGGTTACGTCCCAGAGCACAGCGGGAACAAAGACGCACTCACACGCTCCGCAGCAGGCTGTACCAATGACTTGTTACGCTCTTCAGAGCGAATGTAAATGTTTACAATTCAGATATTTGGTCCAAGAAGGGTTTATAGTGCTCTGAATCTAAAGCTCCTTCTTGCATAACATACAGACTAATGACCATCTTGGCAACGGACAACGTCCCAGTTTACTCATCCAGAGTTGCCTTCAAGTGTCTGGGGGGGATTCAAGCAACAAGTCTGGCAATGATCCTTTTTATTTATTTATTTATTTATTTTAGCGCGAGTAAGTTGCCCGCCTTCTTACTTCTTTTAAAGGTTGGCAATAATATTTATAAAGGTGGTCGAGGGTACTATGAAGCCACAGGACAAGTTCTCTCGGACGGAAAAGGGCCCGCCAACAGGCCCGATGCAAACTTTATTAACATTACTTTCCATCACCTTAATACATCACACGTTCACTGTTCCAAGTGTCATTCAACTGAGATCACCTCTCAATCGTAACTCATCGGGGTCGTGCAAACGTAACAAACCGTGAAAAATCAATCACTTATCTGACACCATGCGGTCAATGTCACCGCACACGATTAACCTGAAATAATTCAATTACAAAATTGGTGAAATCAAAATCTAATTGTTCCATAGGGACTCATGGTACTGCGTTTGCACACACCATTTTGTGTCAAAAAAAAAATCAACTGGTGTGATGGCAGCGAGGCAGGAGGAAAGAATCCATAAATAACAGAAGTCCAAAATTTGGGATCATTTCACACTTAGCAACAAAAATTAAGCATTATGTGTAACACAGCAGCACACTGAGAGTTGTAAACAGAAGGTGTGATTGTTGATGTTAGCAACTGGAATCAAGCCGAGCGTCGTTAGCTAGAATGTGATGTCGCGCCAGACCACTGTCAACACCATTGTGAGTCGAATAAAGGTTTTCTTATTCTTATTCAATCAGTTAACTAAACATGAGGCGAGTAGAAAAAAAAACTATTTATACACTTGTTGCCGACGGTCAAAATTAACGCCGAGTCACTGAACAAGGAGACTGGCTAATAACAGCCACCCAACTCTCGCTCAACAGGTAAGGCTGTGCCTTTTCGAACCGTACACACTCAAAAAGTCACAAACGTGGGGATGGCAACCCCCAAGTGGGCCTCACATTACAGTATTGCAATAAATACCGCAAAATCCTTTTTTTTCAATGTATTTATTGATTGTAAAGCAGTTGCAGAGTCACTGCATTTCAACAACTTTCACGATCTACTGTATCTTCTCTCTGCATCTTGACCAACGTTCCTGTCAGTTGCTTTCACTCCTGTTTTATATTGAACCAGCAGGAACATTTACAAGGTGGCTCAGCTAAAAGTCTCCATTCTCCAAGTGATGATTTAACCAGCTACATTTCACTGAAAGCCAATGTTGACTCTTATAGGATGAGCTCTCAAATGATCTTAAATCCTAACATTTCACTGGTGAGTCACCAAAATTATAAAAAAAATATGCCCGTACCCACACACAGAACACCGGGACCGCTTGGCAGTGGGAGGGTGCCTGATGAAGTCCTCCGACAGAGGTCGGCCGCTGACACAATGAGCGGCTTGTTCCCTCTCGGTCTGAGCGTTGACCTTTGCGCCCCGCCAATGTTTGCGCACGTAAAACATCAGAAGAGGAGGTCAAACACAGGCCTCTGATCTAACACACCGACGCTCTCAAGTTGGACCACATCACACAAAGCGAGGACGGGGTGCACTTGTGTAAGATCACACAAACGTCTGCGTGAAACCTCGACGGTAAATCACTCCCTTCAAAGTGCCACGCAAAGCGCTAAGTGGTGTGGTTCCATTCACCAATGATGAAACGATCTCAATGTTCATTCAAATGCACGTTGGCGGCTTGTGACCTGACATTTATCACAAATTCAACAAAAGAACGACTTTCCTATACTCTTTCCTCCTCCCAAGTCTTCTGCTTTTCGTGCTGCTCCAACAGCTGGCTGCTACCCAGCTTCACCTCTCCACTGCCCCCCCCACCCCAACATTTTTCAGCCAGGGGGGATAGACGACAGGCTTGGAGTGAGAGGAGGAGGCAACAACAAAAAGAAAGAGGAAAAAAAAAAAGCCATTACTAAAACGGCCAAAGTCCTTTTTAATGAAAACCACACAAAACCAACACTCGCAGGGTGAAATGATTTAACAAGAACATTTGAAACGGTCGGTAATGCTGTTTGACTTTCTAATGACTGTATCGTTACTCCTGAAACAATAGAAAATTTCCCATTGCAGGACTAAGACACGTTATCTTCGCGTATTTAGCGCAACGTGCTCTGCAGTCCCCGGACACCTTTTACGAGAGTGTTGCCAACTTAGTACTTTGTCTCGACACAGTATTCAGAGCATTCCAGTGGCCTCTTTATTTCCCCCCCAAAAAGTGACTAGCAACAAATCTAGCGCCTTTTTATGGTGTTCACTGGGACTTTTAAAGACTCACTTCCAGATGTCGTCATAGCGGGAGCTCTTCACCTCCTCTGCAGTGAATCCCACTCATCCTCAGCAGCATCCTTTTTTTGCTAGCTTTATAACCCCACGATATACACAGTCTCAGACTAAAAACTGAAAGTCAGAAGGACGTTTTAGAGTTTCGCTGGAGTCACAGCGTGCTATCTATCGTCATCTCGATCGTTTTGTGTAAATTGGTAATCTCAGCTGTTTTAGATCAGTCTTTTCCTCGTCTTGGGCTTACGGCAACATCAAGCGTGTTTGATAACATCACAAGTCTTTTGGTCTTTGCGGTACCGTGAGACAACCGACAAGCAAGAGATGAGCTCTATCTAAACCAGGGGAAATGCCAAAAGAATTTACTTGTTGTCTTGTAAATAGTGATGTTGCAAAATTGACAGCATTTGGTCGTGACTAAAAACTGAATGTGCCAGTGTGGAGAGCAAATAAACACCTCGATGCGAGAGAGTCTTCTACAAATGAAGACAAAACTGAAATTATTCAGATTGGCAGTAGAGAGAAGAAGGTGAAACATCTGAAACTCAGGCTTTCAAATCCACTGACCAACTTCGTAACTAGGTAGCGCGAATAGATTCACATCTGACTTTCAACCGCCATTTCAAAACTGTTGCCAAAGCAGCTTTGAACGAACTCAAAGACATCAACATGATTGAAAAATGTCATTTCGGCCTTTTAGCAGAACTTCCCTCAAAAAACATTAAACAGCTGCAGCTCATCCAGAATAGCGCAGCTAGCATTTTAACCAGGACTAAGAGATCTGAACACATCACACCACTTTCACAGTCTCCATCGTGGCTTCCAGTCAGTCGCAGAAAAGATTTTAAATCCCTGGCCAAGAATGCATCTGTGAAATCCGCACAGTATCTTTTAAATCACTGCCTGTCGATTGCCTTATTCGGTTGCTTAATTAGTTTACATTGATTTTGGCAATGTCTCATTATGAAATGTAATTTTTCCTCTTCTTGTAATGCTTCTAACATTTTCTGTAAAGGTGAGAGATGATCGTTTTCCAAAGTCCTTTTCCCAATCGTCTCCAAGTCTTCTTCCGCTTAACAGCTATCCTAAACATACTCGCGTGCCTGCAATGTTGCACAGAAAGAACGAGGACCCACGGCAAAAACACAGTTAAGAGTCTGTGTGCACACATTCCGGCGGTGGAGGGAAAATTATTACATATTCCTCTAGTCCGGCCCAGGTATCCCTGACGTCTTGAGTCCTCGGGTAGCAAATGTAGCTCGCCCTGGAGTCTCAAGCAGAAAGGGCTAAAAAATTAGCATTGAGTGCTTGAGTTGAGCAAAGATTCAATCAAGTAATTTATGAGTCAGAGTCTGGTGAATATTGTCAGTTCAAATCAAATTATATCATATTCACATGATTTAAATTTATTAAAAAGGACTACTCGTGCATGTGTCTAATAAACAGGTGGAAAATAAACATTTCATCTCATTTAGAATGTATCTTCAACATTTTTTTTAAAAATATACATCATATACTGTCCATCAAACGAAATATATTTCAATGGAAATCTTTTTGGAGTTGTTTAAATGAAACAAGTAATTACAAAGCCTCTTAAAGTCTAGATTACTTTAACACCACTAATATAAGACAAAATAAGATAATAAAACATTTATTTGTCTCACAATGGAGAAATTCCCAATTTACAGCCGCAAAATTATGAAATAGACAAAATAGAAGACTAAAAGTATATAAAAATCATCATATCAATATAAAATATAAATAAAAGCATATTAAAAATGGGTGAGCGCGGGTGAGTCCAGGTTTTCAGGATCGTCTACTCTACTCAATAGCCCGACTGCCGTCAGGCTATTGAATGTATAGAATATATTATATCACATCATAATATATATCATTGTCTGTTGATTTTGTGGGGTCTTGCATGCATGAATATTTGCTTTGGTTTATGCCGTTTATGATTGCCAATGTCAAACTAAAATAGGACAGTTTACTTTTCCTTCAGTAGAACCATGATAATCGAGTTGACTCACGCAAACTTGTGTGACTATGGATAAGCGCAGCTCTGATAGGACACCATTCACAACCCAAAACGTGAGTGACGGTGGGCGTTGTTGTGTGCAAGCTTGACCAATCCTTTCCATGCCGTCAATATGTGACCCAGGCAGCCACGTTGGTAACAGAGCAAACACACGAGCAAACAGGAAGCTAAACCAGCCGAGTAACGCCGAACATTCCTCTGGGCATCAAGGCCAATCAGCTCGCGCTTTTATTTTTATTTTTTTGCAACACAGACGATGTGCGTTGGCTTCACTGGAAGCAATAATGAAGGTCCGTGTGATTGAAGACCGAGGCTGTTAAGTTGGTTTTGGAAGGACAATGAATACCACCGTGTTGTCTTTGTCTCGGTCCTTCTTCCAAGAACCTCCAATTACCAGACCGCGGGAACATTTGTGTTGTCAAAACGCCACCCACCATCCCTACTTGGCTGCGAATGGATGTGGTCTGGTCCAGTGATTCCCAACCAGTGTGCCGTGAGAGCTCCGACGGTGTGCAGTGGCAAATTAACAAATTTCACTGAATTGGTGAGAAAATAATGTATTAATACCAAATAATGTATCTTTGTCCATCTATCGCTGCCAGCAACTTGTAGTGACAGACAGAACAAATAGCTGATCTTCTATTAGGTGGCGAGAAGCATGAAAATGACATATTATCTTCTTTTTGTGACAATTTTGTTTGGTCGTGTGTCATGCGATTTTTTTCAAACTTAATATGTGTGTCTCGAGGCAATAAATGATGGGAATCACTGGTCTGGACTGAAGACTCCAGCTCACCCGCGACCCTAATCAGTGTCAGAGAAAATTCTCATAACCTGATAATTTATCATCACACTTTCGATGTTTCACTCCTTAAACAAACAGCAGAGGATAAAACTCGGTCTCCCCATCCATTTTCCAAACCACTTTAGGGGCCGCAGGGGGCGCTGGAGTATATCCCAGCTGTCTTCGGGCAGTAGGCGGTGGACACCCTGAACCGGTTGCCAGCCAATCACAGGGCACACAGAGACGAAAACCATCCGTGCTCACACTCACACCAAGGGACAATTTTGCGTGATCTATCAGCCTGCCATGCATGTTTTTGGAATGAGGAAAGAAACCAGAGAATCCGCAGAAAACCCACACAGGCCAAAGCCGGAATCGAGCTCTGCACCATGAGGTCGATGCGCCAACCACTCTATAGATGGATGGATGGATGGATAAACTAGTTTTAATATCCATCCATCCATTTTCTAATCCGCTGATCATCGCGAGGGTCGGTCATGGGTGTGCTGGATCCTATACTAGCTGTCTTTCAGGAAGTAGGCGAGGTACACCCTGAATTGGTCGCCAGCCAATTGCAGAGCACACAAAGACAAAACAACTATTCACACAGAGGGACAATTTGGTGTTCCATTAACATGCATGTTTTTTTTGGACAGTGACAGGAAACCGAAATACCTGAAAAAAAACCACACAGGCATGGGGAGAACATGCAAACTCCACATGGGAAGTCGACCACCGTACCCCCTAGCTATAACATGTTAAATCAATCAAAACTTAATAACATCAGAGTCCCTTTCATCCCTTTGAGTTTTATGTGTGCTGGCCTTGAAAGAAAAAATGTGGACACTGTGCTGTAATATAGTGGCCAACTTATTTCACTACGCGAGAGGGTCATATTTGTAATACACAGCTGTAGTTCTATAACTAGCGTCATAAATCTTATTGTTTGATTAATTGCGACTAAGTGAACACAGGCAACTGCCTGGGAAATTGCCCATACTGTGCCCCCAAATGCTTTGATAAAAATTAATTACGTTTTGATTAAAAGGAATCATTAATGGTTTGGTTTGTGGTTAGGTCTTTATCAACATGCTCAGGATCACATAAAAATGCTTAATCGATCATGATTGTTTGGAGTGCTTTCCCTCACTTCTCATGCCGATGAGCTACATCTTACAAACTGTTGGAGCATTGTGAGGAAAAAGAATCAAAGTGGACCAGAAAGGAAGTGGGGAGGAAGACAGTTTTTATCCCCCCCCCCCCCCCCCCCAAAAAAAAACACACAAAAAGTTACATTTAAGCCTCCTTCACGGTGACACCGAACGTGCAAAATCAACACTTGCCAGTTGCAGTATCACTGCTGTCAGTGGATGCAGAGAAGGTTGCATTACAGATGAACGAGTGACGCATTTTATGACAAAGATGTTATTATTAAACCATATCAAATCTTCTTACAATTACAAGGGTTGAGATGTTTCACTTTTGAACTCAAAATCTTCAACAAGGATTTTAAGTTCATCTATTGTTAAAGAAATGGGAGAATGTTCTCAAATTCACTTTAATATTTAAGGTTAATAATTCAAATTTATGCAGTACGCCGGTGTCAAAGGCCCCAGACAGGAATCACAAAACGTCAATCAAAACTGGAGATTATTTTCTTTGTAAAAACGTAATTTTAGTGGATTGTATTGGACATTATTAACATTAAAAATTAAATAAGAATAATGACAATGTTTTGTAATGTTGCAGTTGTAAACGCCAGAGATTAAACGGAAAAAAAAATCTAAAGAAATTGCAAATGATGAACTTTTCATTTCTTTACTTGCACAGACTTAGCTAACGGTCTCGAAGTGTTAGTATAAGCACAACTGGGCGGATAATTATGCTGGATGTTAAGAATTAAAAAAAAAAAAGACTTACAGCGTGAGTGTTGTTGAACAGCGCTGACTCGACTCCAGGAAAACTCGGACATGAGTGTTCATTCAGTCCTGCCGCGCCGCGTTCCGACATCTCCAACTTCTCCCATGTGTGTCGCTCCTCATCACCACTCAACTCCCTCGGCGGCCTCCCGACAAACGACTTTTGTCCTTCGTGGAAATTTCTCGCCAGCGCGCACGTAAACAAGCCCCATGTGAACACGCAAGTCGCAGAAAGCATGTTGAAAATCGGCAGGTCAGTTTTACTTACGCTCCCTTATGGTACCTCATTAATACCAAACACTGACTCCTCGTGCCGCCCCTCATCCCCCAGGACGTATCTTTCATTAACGTCCCCTCCACACCGGCGAGTGATTGGCCAGGACCAAAATAACCTGTATTTTCATTGGACGTCAGGACTCTTCCTCGACGATTGAATATCAAATCTTTCCTTGGGTGTTAGAGCCCCCTAGTGGTTTGTCTAAACACAGCAGGCTTTTAATCAATTGTACCCCCGCCCCTTTCTTCTGTGAACATGTCCCCCTTTTTCTTTCTGTGAATTTTACGATTCCAGGAAGCACTAAAATGAAGTGCTCGGCAAGGGAACAAAAGTCCACAAATTTAAGGATTTCCTCTGGCGTTTTCTGGGGGTGGGGATTTAAGAAGGCATGTGACCGGGATGAAACGAGAAAAGTAACATCCACCCTGGTGTACGCTGCAGTATAGTTTTATCCTACAGTTGAGATGACCTAATAAAATTGTGTGGTGGGGGTGAAATGAACATGTTCTTAATGTAGTTTTTTCACTTACTTGAAGGAATTTGAAATTATGTATTTTTAATTTATTTTCATAATTATCATTTGCACAGGTGCGCAGCAATGTCTTATGGAATTTTGACATTTGCAAATAGTGTTTTTAGAGTTTTGGAATTGATTTCCCTGAAAAAAAAAATCAAAACATAAAAAGATACAATTTAAAAGAAAGCGTTGGAGACACACTCCAAAAGAAATTAATCAATTAGCAATAATGGCCTTATGTGATTATTTTTTTCTGGTTTGATCCAGATTGAATTAGTGAAGAGTGAGAAACCATTTATGATTATTTAATTTGCAGTTCTGTCAGAATAACGGTATTGGATGTAGAATAACGGTAATAGATGTAATTCTAAACCGTAGATTATTTTCGACCATCACGCTTTCACTGAAAAGTCAGCTGAACATTTTTGAATGTGAAATTGTCAATGGTACAAACAAAACAAGCTGTGGCTGGATGATCACAGATGCACCACTGGAACTTTGAGTGCACACAAAAACTTTCCACTGAAGCAGAAATAAACACTGAAAATATTCTTTGGCGTATTAAAAAGGGCAAAACTGAAAACGAAGCCACACAGGAAAAAAAGAGGTTTATTTGAGAGGAAGAGGCTTTTCTGGAATTCAGAACTGGTGAGTTGTGGTTGGAGGGTTAAGAAAATAAAAGCACAGTCATTTAGTTATGGAATACAACGGTTTAATTGAAGTATTGATTTGTTAGAAAAAAAAATCCCCTCCCCCCATTTTCTTCCTGGCGCTCTGTACAGATGTCGATAGGGAAGAAGTCCATCAGCACATCACACAGACAAAACCTCCGATGCAATCCGAAAAACATCCGAGTGTGTAGCGAGCTGGATGTGCTGATGGAAAGGTGTGTTATGTTGCTTGACTCTGAGACCAGATGTACTTCCTGTTCTCTCGTCTCACGCCGAGAGCCATCTAAATATCCTTGATCACATCCTCCAGCTCTTCTTTGGAGTACATGTGGAAGGTCTTCCCTGGCTCCACCGTTGCCAGCTAAAGAGAACATCAACCATAACTGTTTGGCATTGAAATTCAAACATCCATAAGCATTGCAAAATTAAGTTTAAATGGTTTGTTATATTTTCTCATAGAGTGGTAGTGATTATCCGCCAGCATCAAATTGGTGCTGCTCAGATCCTTCTTATGACACTTAATCGGCTTAAACAGTTTTTTACAGGGAATTAGATGCAATTGATATTTGCTCTATGGCTGTTAATATACACTGCCTGATGGAATGAAGGACAATTTATTTCCACCAGTGTGTTACTTTAAGGTCCAAAACACACCAAGCAACGCTGCCAAACGCAAAAAAAGAAGTATGGTGTCTATCAGAGTGGAAGCCACTATTTGAGGAAATGAGGCATATATATTTTTTTAAAGCCAGACACACCTCAATGTTGGTGGCGTTGAGCTTTTCCTCCATCACCTGCTTCAAAATGGTGAGAGATGACTTGATGGCTTCTTTTAGCGTCATGGACTACAAGATTTAAACACAAAAGGCAACTTTGGGTGATTTATCTGAAAAATAAAAATCTGCAGAGCTGGGTTAATCCATTGAATAATTGCTGCATCCAAATAACATCTCTACCTTGTGGTAGACCTCTTGCAGGGAGCTTTGTGCACCCTCAGATGCGGAGCCTATTGCTCGAGCGTCACACTGCACAAAGGTTCCCGACGGGTCCATGTGATACCTAGAATTAAAAACATAGGAGTCGATGTGACTTTTTTAATACTCTGACATCTTCAATGTGCACAAATATGAAAAAAAGATATACAATTGAGGTCCTTTTTCATCCACCCCTCCAAAAAGAAGTGCAACACCAAATGGTCGACTCTGTAGAGGCAGCAGAAAAGACGTTCAAAGATACACTAGCATGTCTCACGTTTTCGAGCAGATGAAGAGCAAAGAGACTCACCATCGCACCAGGGTCGGCGTCCTCCTCCCCAAACTGCAGTGCCAGGTTGGACACTGCCTGGGTTACGCTCTCCACTGTCATGGTCTCATCATAAGTGAACCAGTGGTTCTGCCGAGGAGCGCAGAATGAAGATAAGCCACAGCTGATAAGCAAAGTAAACTGTAGACTTCCAAACCTGTGTTTCCACTCGGGCTTTGTCAATTAGAGTCTTGGCATCCGCTATCAAGCCACTCATCGCGCAACCTGCGAGGCATGACACACAACAGAAAACACATGTGAATATTGACATTATTATTATTATTGGAACTTTACTTTCGAGATAAGAGATGTGCTTTCATATAATCAAGTTGCAGTTTTGCTGTTCTTCTTTGATCCGGATCAAAAGCTGACTTTTTTTTGTTTGGTGCATATCATATCCTGTATTTGGGGCGGATCGGCATTGGTTTGTATGAAGACTTGTCGTGAACCGCATTAAGTCTGTTTTGGAAGCACCCCGAGACCACTTAAAAAAGTGGGCTCGGTCCAGTTGTGTGGTCTGCACCAGGAATCGTTTGTGTGTATTCACACCTGCATAAAAGGTCCAGACCAGTGTGGGAAACGAACCCTGTACCAAAAAGTGAAAATGGCATTCTTATTACTACTCACCAATGTGAGTGTCGATCTCCACAATCTTCTCAATGCTGTTGGGCTCCATCAGCGGAGAGGTAATCCTCTTCTCCACAGCCAGACACACTCCCTCTGATGTCTGGATACCAATGGCGGTGGAGCCAAGCTGGAAAAACAGTTGGGAAGAATTAAGAGACCAATACATATACGTATATGACCTTCCACATTTACATTAGTTTGAAAGTCATATAAAATATTTATGAGGTTATTCAGCTAAACACTCACTTTAATAGCCTCAATAGCATATTCAACTTGAAATAACCTTCCTTCGGGAGAGAATGTGTTCACACCTCTGTAAGACAATGGATCAAGAACGGCGATTATTGTTCATTGCAATGCTGGGAAGACATATTAAGATTTAGAACTGACAAAAACTTCAAATGCGATGTTGTGACGCCAATTAGGCAACATTGAAAAGAAAAATGTCAACGAAAGTGAAAGTAGACCAGCGACGAAACCCAACTGTGAATTGCTTCACATAACCAGAAAACAGAGACGCGTCCGTCGTTGTCATTATAATCAACTCCACGACTTAATCTTTAAAACTGTCGGTAGAAACAAAATAAACATGATCGTATTCCTTCCAGTTTGTTCACAAGTAGTAGCAAGAAGCCGCCAAGAAATGACAAAGCAGTTTGTGTTGCGGCGCTGTTTCCACCAACCTGTCATATTCCGATCTCGTCAGGAACATTGTTTAACTTTGAACGGGAGACCTACCAAAACAGGAGAGAGAAGAAAGAACATTTATTCCCGTTCAAGTTCGACGTGACACCCGGCTAGTTATAGTTAGCGAGGATGCTAGCTATCCCTCGCCCGGAATAGAAATACTGGATAGATTTAAAATCCAGCAAATGATCTCCAAACAGTATCATGTGTAATTCATATAAATATACAATAAACAACAGAAAACATTTTTTAAAATCCTTGTTAAACTAATTCACCTTGTGTTGCACAAAGCCTTGAATGAGTTTGCTAGTTTCTGGAAATCGTTGTGTGTGTAACATTGGAAAAGGTCCGGTTACTTACAAAAAAATAAAACAAGAGTTCCGCAACGCGTGTTTGTAAAGTTGCGAACACCGAATAATTTTAACGTTGATTTGCAACCTAATCCTCTTCCGTACAATATCAAAATTTCTTATTTTTTTATTTCAATTTTGAAATCGGTACGATGACATCAGATGCACGTGGTAACTTTTGAGTTTTAGTGATGGCAACAACTGCGCATGAAAACCCTGTTTAAGGATCCACGGTTGTCGTATGAATACACCTCGTTGTAAACTATGAGCTACAAAAAATTGCATCAATAATGTTTACGATTATATATAACTTATTTACTGTATTAATCTTATTTGTGGGCGGGCGGATTGTCCACACGATGGCAGTATTTCGCTGAGACCAATAATAAATAAGAATAAAAATGAGGGAGGATAAGTGAAAGATGGATGGACTGATGGATGGAGTTCCTAATACATAGTCGCGTCTCTGTACAGTTTATTTGGTTTTGTCTCATCGTTGTTCAGTCGCTTTCCACATGAATCTAACCGAGATGCTGTAAATATTGGGAGCTTGTCGGAACTCTTTAATAGCAATATTTATCATGCTGCCTCATATTCCTGCCAGCATCACTCCAGTAATCTCTCTTTACAACCATTATTCTTGCTCCAAAAGAGGAATACAGTGCCACAGAGAACTAGCATCAAATTTCCTTTACCAAAAAAGGGGCTTTTCATTTGTTTGATGGCTTGTCTTACTGGTTGTTACAGTGAAGGAATGATTATAAGTTAAAAGTAAAAACACACTAACACACACATGCACACGTACACACACGTTCACACAATATGAAACCACAGGATTTTCTCTGGGATGTGTCGGGTAAAGTTCTGAGAGGAGGGGTTTGCTTGTGTCAGGTTTCATTTCTTCAGACGGGAACGATTCATTTTGGTTCTGTGCAGAAGTCTCCACTGCAGCTGGGTCTCTTTAAGCACACGCATAAAAAATAACAAGTAGCACGCGTGGATGGACAAACACAACTGATTGTTTTGTTGTTTTGTTTGTCTTGTTTTGTTTTTCTCGCAAGAACAGCATTCAACCTGAAAAACAGTCTTGTTACTACTGTATAAAACAGAAGCAACATGAAGAGCCACTTCAAGGAGATCTTTTTTCAGGCTCTGCTCTTAATCCACAGTAAGTTTGACTGATGTCTTCATTTCATTTGTTGCATTTTTAAGGTAGATGGAATTAATTCCCATTATTTATTCTCACATATAAATGATTTATTGATAGTATAATAATGATGTTTTGGACTCTGCCGGGCAGGGAGCCTTTCTTTCACAAGTATGACATTAAATAACACTCGGTGACATATTATCATTTATTCTGTAACCAGCAAATGGGACACAATATTAAAGCTAATTGTGGGTTCACGATGTGGAAAGCAGCAAGTACATTTTGTTGTGTTGTGTTGAGTTTTAGTGGCTTTCATCAACATGGCATGAGTTTTAACAAACTAATTTGCTAATTCTTCATTGTTCTAGTAAAACATAGTATACTCACGCCACAATTAAATACAGGCAGTTAAATATGATTTTTTTTCTAAAATTAAGTTAAAACACTTTAACCTAATTTATACAAAGATGTTACACTGATCCAGCTGCTGCCCACATTTCCAAAACATACGTTTGGTTCATTGAAGACTCTTAATTGTACATAATGTATTATATTCATGGTTTAAATGTCTTACATGTTGCAAATAGATAATGATGGATTTTTTATGTGATGTAACTGAGGTTATCTTTCAGTGTCTGTGGTCTTCTTCTTCACTGCAAGTGTGTTACACTCCTGTGTGAGAGTGTGTGTGTGTGTGTGTGCGTGCATGAGTTTGTTTAACCAGCGGTTTTTCAAAGCGTGTGATGTGGGCGCCAGTGGACTTCAGGCGAGGCACTGCAATTAGAGAATAATAAAGAAAAAAAATGTTGGTCTTTTAATCTGCTGACCAGACTCAATTAAAATGTGCCATATTTTTCTGTCCCTGTGGAAACGTCAGAATATAGTCTTCAGGAAACACAGTGGTGAGACAGTAGTCGAATACAAAAAAAGTACTATATATTGGCCAACAATTATTCAGACTAGGATCACTGTGATCGGAAATGACATTTGACAAAGACCTTAGGGAAGACTGGACACTTTGAAAACCCTTGATTTGCGCCGATTTGCTCTCCTAATGTAATATGTCTCTCTTGTGTGTACTTTTTGTGGCCCTCAGTGCAGGGCCAGTCAGACAGCAGCAGCAACGTTGTGATGGCTGGCTACAATGTGAGCGCCCCCGCTGGCTCTAGCGTGACATTACAGTGCGTAAGTGGCCGCATGGTTTGGACCAGAGACAACCTTCGGGACAGACAGCGAGTGGTCCATTGGGACGTGTTTCGGGCCCACGTGGACAACGGCATGGAGAGAGTGCTGGACATGTACTCTGTAGGAGAGCAGAGGATATACAACTCCTACAACCTGAAAAGAGTTGGCCTCAGCCAGAAAGCCTTTCAGGATGGAAACTTCTCGCTGGTCATCAAAGGTCTCGCTCACAAACTTTGACCATGTGGTTCTGTGAACTGTGGTGCATTGCAATCATTTTTGTTCTTTTCAATGTAGTTCCTGTAAAAGGAATATCTATCTATCTATGAATACTTATATAAAGTACCGAAAACTTTGGCCAGTAAACTAGCTTTACATATGAAATGTAATCATCTTTTATTAGGGGGGAGCGAGTGCCCATACCAGCCTTAATTCAAAGTAAGGTGTATAGGTAAAGGCTAGCAGCTGATACTTAAGGCCTACGAAAAAAAAAATCTGATATTGACTAAATCTTGGCAGCAGTCGGCACAAGCATGAATTGTCATCTGCATCAGGATTTTTTTTTGTATTAATAAACTTTTATATATCAAAAGTACTAGAGGCATCGGTACTCAGTATCAGTGAGTACTCATAGAGTGAATACTCATACTGGCACGGTCTAAAAAAAGTAGTATGGACCATCCTTAATTCTTATGAATATATTTCAATGCTTCCTAATCCAAAATGTTGTCTTTAGACGTGACAATGAACGACAGAGGGCTGTACTCTTGTAACCTCCACCATCTCTACTGCCACTTGTACGAGACGGTTCGAGTGCAACTGAACGTGACCAAATCACGTAGGTCGCCATCTCCAAGCCCGAACCGTTAATATGGTGTTGCGGTACAGCGGACACCCGTGACGTCTCTGTGCACGCTCCTCTAGGTCGTAAAGAGCAGCGCTACTGGGATGGCCAGAAAGCCGTGTACGTGGTGCTACTGGGGAGCACTGTGGTGCTGCCTTGCATCAACAGGAGAAACGTGTGGACAGACTGGAGTAACGAAGAGGAGGATCAGCAGGTGGGTGTGATGACATCTTACATGCCAGGGGTGGCCAGTGTATGAATAATAATAATAATAATAATAATAATACATTTTATTTGTGGGCGCCTTTCTAGAAACTCAAGGACACCTTACAACAAGCAGTTAAAATCACGAGTACAATGTTAAAAACTACATCAAATAAGATAAGAAAAAATACAACAAAAATAAATAAATAAAATAATGGCTTTATGGTCAATGCGGCCAACTGAAGCGTTTATGAGGCGAGTCAGAAAAGTTCTAAGACTTGTGTCACAAAATATATATTTCAAACCCAAACAACATTTCTTTCTCCCTTTGAGCTAATCCTCCCGGAGTCTTACTTTTTTTTAATACCACATCTTCATATGGTCTGACAAATCTGTCTGTTCATGTGGCCCCTAAGCACAAAAGTTTGCCAACCCGTTTTCTACACCCAGAGAAGCATCCCAAAAATAAACAAACGAATAAATAAATACATAAAATTGTGGCCCTGCAGGTGGTCCACTGGGACCGCCAGTCCCCAGGAATCTACCACGATCGCGCAGACCGCTTGGTGGACCTGTACGCTTCAGGGGAGCAGCGTAGCTACGGACCCTCGTTCCTTCGGAAGAAGATGAACATCAGCAACCAGGCCTTTTCAGAAGGAGACTTCTCGCTTACCATATCTGATCTGCAGGTAGAGCTTTTCCACATTGTGTGTCTGTGCGAGTCATCACTTAAAGGGGAAGTCAAGCGTTAAAAAAAAAAAATCTTTACAATATGTTCTATGCGCCACCATATTTTCCCAGACATTTTTTTTTCACTATAGTTGCAAAATGCAAGTGGCTGTTTTGAACTCCCTCAAATACCGTGTCTCTCCATCTTTTCATGACTACGTCTATACACACACACGTTATGTTGTCGATAATCGACTTGTTGACCATCGAAGTGTTTACTGACTGTTTAGGTCACTGACCAGGGGCTGTACTCATGTCATCTTCATCATCATTACTGCGGCTTGCATGAGAGGAGACAGTTTCAGGTCACCGTGGAACCACCGGTGATTCACGTCACCGTCCCAGCTAAAGCTTTGCCAAGCGCAGACAAAGGTAAACTATTATCACAATTACTATACTTTTTCTTTTTTTTTCTGAAGTGTCATAAAAAAATATTTTTGAAACTCAAAAATTAGAAGCTTTGACTTTCATCAATATTTTCACATCAACCATTTCCATACATTCCAATTTATCTTTCCTAGGCAAAAATAATAATAACTGATGCTGAGTCAGCCAACCATATTTCAACTATATTTTAGAAAAAAATAATGTACTGTTGCTTCTTTTTTTCCCAGAGTGACAATTAGTGAAACACAAAAACAAATACCGGTACATTGTTTTGGTGGGCGTTATCAGAAACGTATGAATGAATATCAACATTTATCATCTGTAGGAGGTGACTGCTGAACTAATATGAACGTTTTTTTCTTTAAAAAAGTGACTGCTGAGAAAAAGAAGTCACAAAGAAAAAGTTGGTGGTGGGTTCGGATTTTTTCTTTTGTATGCCCTTCCTGATTGGCTGGGACACATCACATGGTTCTGCATTCCATTTGGACCTATCGGTTAAGTTATCAACAACTAAAACAAGCAAGTCTATACCCTCAAACAGACACTGAAAAAAAACAAGTACAGTAAAAGTGATTACTCACCACTGTGTACTTACTCCCCCTCGCTCTCTCTCTCTATTTCTCACACATAGACACATGCGCGCACGCCAGGTCACCGTGAGTGCTTTAACAGACCTGAACTAAAACTATCACGAGAACAATTAAGCGCAAAAAGAAAACAAAACTTCACATCTGTTCTTCACCTCATTTTGATTCTCTCGGCTTCAAAACTGCTGTGACTTCACCTTCCATCCCCTCAACGTGAGAAAGTCCCTTTTTCTGTTTGTTTCATTTGTTTTTCTTGCTCTCTCAGCGTGTCTGACGCCAGATTCCTCAAAACCGCACACGCACTACCACCCGGTTACCATCTAGGGTCTTGCTTACTCGCCACTATTATTTTTTTTTAAGCCTTTCTCATTGCGGACATTTAATTGCCTCCTCCCATCCTGAGTCTGTTTGTGTATTTGCCTGAGTCTATTACAGGAAGTGGTGTTGTTTTGGTTGCATCAAGCACATTCTTTTGTTGATGTGGACATTTCTGACTTCACATTTCTCCGTGTAGGAAAGAAGAGGTGAAAGAGTGAATGCAGACAGTCTGTTTTTAGCCCTAGCTGATAATGGTAGATGTATAAATGTGGCAAAATTATTCCGAAGGTTTGGGGGAAATTCCTGTGGTTAGGTTGTGTGTGCGTGCGTGTGTGTGTGTGTGTGTGTGTGTGTGTGTGTGTGTGTGTGTGTGTGTGTGTGTGTGTGTGTGTGTGTGTGTGTGTGTGTGTGTGTGTGTGTGCGTGTGTGTGTGCCAATATGATCTCATTCCAGTAGAATTTTATCCACAGGAGTTGAAATCCATCTCTGCCCTCACAATTAATCCTCCACTCCCAGAGCTACAGAAGAACCTTCAAAAACAGGGTTTCCACTTATGATTTAATTATCGTGGAAAAGTTTAATTTCCTTTTGACGGATTATAATAAATTTGACACAAAAAACAGATCATCTGTTCCAGGGTCAACCTTAAACCCTCTACGGGCAAGTAAGTTGTTAACATTCTCAACTGTCATACAAGTGTAACAATAAGTTAACCCCACATTCATTAAAAAAAGAAAAAAAAGAAAAAAGAAAACATTTGCCTACAGGTTGAAAAGATTTCACCTGGCAAACACAGTGGTCATAAAAAGTCTAAACAGCCCTGTTTAAATGCCATTTTTTGTGATATTAAAGAAACATGAGCCCAAGATAATCCACCATTAATATGACTTATAGCACGTACAGTTCAATTCATTTGTATACATTTATTTTTGAGAGGGTAAATAAAAGTAAACATTGAAGATAATGTGATTGCATACGTGTGAACCCCCGCTTTGAAGTTCAACCTTGTTTTCATCAGACCGTAACACAATTTCCCATGTCTTTGGGGGATTTTGTTACAGACCAATGAAAACAAGTTTGAAGTTTCTCATTCCAAAAGGCATGTTCGGCGTAATCGCACCGGCGCATGGCGGTGGCTGCATCCTGCTTCGGGTCTATTTTTTTTCAGGCTTTAGAAAAAGGTGGGAGTTGTTTTGAACAGTTCATTTTAGCACAAACTCTTCGGGCTTCGAAAAAAAATGTCAGGAAAAGGCTACTAAAACATCTGAACGTAATTTGGAGTTATTCAGAGGAACTTTTAACAATGGCAGATGTGGCCTGACTCCCATTTAACGAGAGTGTGAATCTGATGACATAATTTTGAAAACAGCCAAATGCCCAGTTATAAGAGGGTGTGCACTTGTGCCATACAGGTTTATAGATCACACGAATATGAAAAAAAAGTTTTCAACCGATTCATCTTGGGCTCATTCTTGTACAGTATATGACAAAAACCATGCGAACACGGATGTGTAGACGTTGCCTATCTCCAGTGCGAAGCAAACTTTACATCCTTATTTTTGTATTTTTTTATAATGAAACTTATGAAAATGAGACTCAACTCCACACGTCAGTTTTCCACTTCAGGGTCGTACCATGGGGAACTCAGAGAACCGCGCAGCAATGGCCGCCCCTGTCAGAACAAAAACACATCAGTGACGATGGAAACAATGAGGAGCGGTTAAAGGAGTCATATTTTGCAACTTTTTAAAAAAAATCAATTTAATACAGCACCCTGGTCCAAATTCACAGCTGACTTTCTGGTCTTAAATTTGCTTTTTAAAAAAAATTGTTTTATTCTGAGCAATAATGTTCCGAGCAGATGGTTCAACCTTTAATTTTGAGTGGCTAGAATGCTTCAGATATTTTTTGGGTTAAATTCGAGATTTTACAACGAGGAGTTTACGTATTTTGGACCCAAACATGCAGAGATATAAAGGCGGATCCTCTTATATGTATTTTTCCTTTTTTTCTCCTCCCTCCCAACTGTCTGCTGCCATGTTGACTTTGGCAACCGTTGACAGCCTGGACGGTTTACTGGACTTTTTTTTTTCCTCCTTGAGAATCCCACATACTCAGGTTTGTTTTCCTGTCTTCTTTAGTCAGGAAAGTATTTTCGGTTGGAAAAGGAGGGGAAAAAAAGGTGGAGTGTGTTTCATGTGTCTAGCAGCTGGTGAAAAACAGACAAGGGGGAGAGAGAGTTGAAATTCGGGAGAGATGTAGGTCAGCTCTCCTTTCCTTTATCATCCCCCTCAGATAAAGATGCGGACGGAGCAGCGTGGCCACAAGTGAATTAGAGAAAATAAACAAACGGAGGGAATATGCTCAAGCGGTTCAGTTTGTCTCTGTGCCGCCTTCCTTTACTGGCACTCGTCATCGTTTTGGGTTTTATTGAAGGCAACGACGAGTCATATGGCGTGACTGTTTGCGTTTGGCTCACATGTGCTCAGTGTTGCCAGCTGACTATTTAGTCCGACTGGAAATGAGCTCAACATTTTAGTACAGTCTGGAGACATGATGCGTTTACAGAGGAGAAGAGGGCTTGTTTATACATCTTTGGACTAAAATAAACTTGAGATTAAAGTGAATTAAACACCACAAGTCATCCCTGTTAGGAGTTTGACTCAACCAAAACAGTTGCTTTCGATTCAGGTCACTGACGAAGCCCCGTGCAGGTATTTGTGTCTTCTTTTTAAATTTTGAGTCTTTTCAAACAATTGGCCTTACTTATTTCACGGTAAAAAAAGAAAAGCATAGTTACATAACTAGTAACTAGAATGTAATGTTTCCTTTCCGGTCGCTGGCGGAGTCCTTTTTGTGTCATATAAATCAAACTTATTAGCTGTGACTTTGCAACACCTAAAAAAAAAGTCAAAATAAGAAAAAAACAACACACTGACCTCAACTGGAAGGAATTGCTTCATTTTGATTGGCCGAATGGGGAAGTCAAACTTTGAAACGTTTTAAGATCACTTTAAAATGTGAAAATTGTCCAATTATAATGTGAAACGTATGTCATTACAACGTGATTTTTTTGGGGGTGGGGCATTAGCAATAACGGCAACAGGTGGGTAGTCTGGTTCGTTTTTACTTTCTGAAATCTAGTGGAAGAGGATTTACTTATTCTGCTTATCACTTTACATCGCTGGTATAGGTAGAGGAACAAAGATTATATGTGACGTAACAGGATCACTTTGATAGCGAGATGGAACAAGGGAGACTGCTGTTTGTGCCTCAAGAAAAGACTAAAAAAAAAAGAAAGAAAATAAGAAAAAAATCATTTCTGGCTCTTCTGGACATTGGGTGATAAGAAGCTAAAGGTTGTTTACCTCAACTTTCAGATGCCAACAAAGGGGAGTCACCGCGGGTCATCAACGTCGTCCTTCCCGACCACAGACAGCACTTTCTCTTGCCTCTGGGCTTCGTCCTCACCGCCTTCCTCCTCCTGGCGTTTGTCGTCCTCATCATCATCCTCATCACACGCAGACGTAGAGTAACAGGTAATTATTAAACTATCATCCATTATCATTTTAATGAAGAAAAATAAACCTATTTCAAGGCAAGTATCGGAAATGAATACAATTACAACAAGGTATACGTATTTGTGTGATAAAAATAATAATAATTATACACATTTTCACTAAAAATGCCACAGGAATAAAATAATATAAAATACAATTCGATAAGAAAAATGAACACAACCCAGAATGATATTCATGCTTGTTTTTGATGAATATTCCCCTGACATCATTCAGCATTACATTAATTTGAAAGTTAAAATGAAAAAAAAAAATTTAAAGGAGAATTTCGAAAACAGCTTTTGGATTTGATCTCAAGATCGCGCTCTAATTAAGTGGTTGACGATTGCAGATCAATACAGACAGCAAATTATTTTTTCTCACTGTGCTTTTCTTCTGGTTTCAGAGATATATTCATTGGAATCCACGAGGTGAGTATACAAGACACCATATACTGCACAAACACAAAGTTTTTTTTCCACTACTGCCTTCCACTGGGCAAGTGTTATTCGTGTGGCACAGTATTTTACAAATAAGGTGTAATTGCATATTTGAAGGCTAAAAGGACTAGTAGGGGAAAATGTAACGAATCATTCTGGTAAGACAATCGTTCTACTTTTGGGGTCATTGCCGAATTGTTTTACTGCTGAGGACAAGGAGCACGCGAGTACATGGTCCTATCACAGATATTGAATAAAGGCTCAAACAGCTTTCCAGAATGATGAAGCAAGATTGTATGACTTCGCAAATTAAGACTTCAGGTTAACTTGAGATTGAATTCATGTGATTTTCTCCCACCTCTGCCTTGAACACGATATCTGCATTTAGGTCCAACAGAAGTCGTAGCAGCTCAGATGAGTTTGAGATGGATGTTGCAGAGGCATCGCTGCCCATCCGGGAGCCGGATGACAGACTGGGTGAGCCAAAAGCAACCCAGTACCATCTTGTATTTGAGCGGATGAATCAACATTTACACTTTCTCTGGTGTGATTTGAAGACTTTAAGAACAACTTGCTGAAGGAGGTCAACATGAACACGACAAGCAAAGTCATTGATCTGGATAAAGGTAAAACTTGAACAGAAAGATCATTACATGAATTGAACTGACTCAGGGTTTACACTCTTCTAGAGATGGAGAAGTGTCGCAAGTGAGAGAAGTGACAATTGGGTCACTGGCTGGTCCAGAGGCTGCTCGTCACACCCACGCTGTTGGGCGTTCTGACAAGGGAGACTCCACAGAGATGAATGTGTGTCATCCAAAGGACACAACAACAACCCAAGCCCACATGTTTTCTTAAGGCACAAACACAATGAATGTTTTGTTCATCATGTCACGTACATCCACGATACTACAAGGTACCACAGTGCCACCTTGTTGTTATTATATGGAGGTGCAATACTGTATTTGAAATCAGGGCTACCCATTTGGTACCGGGCCGCACAGAAACAGATCAGCGAGCTGTGAGCATATTTACTCCATCAGACATCGGAAATGTGCGCGACTCTAGCCAAACGCAGTCCTCCTTATAACGTTGGTTTGCAAGTAGAGATAAACAGAATCCGCCAATAAATGAAAGAAGAACTAGAACAGAAGGTAATCGTAACAAATTGACCAAACGTACCGTACAGCTAAATGGGCCGCCGACTGGCAGCCATGACTTCCCAAGATGAAGCTATTTTGACAAGAGAAGTCCCCACCCACCCTCGCGGTTTCTCCAGAGCGACGCGGAGGAGGAAGCTGTTGTGCGTGGTCTGTCGTCAAAAACAATGCAACACGAGAAACCTGTTGAATTAATTTGAACAAGTTGCACCTAGGTGATCAAGCTGGAAGCGTGAAAATGCGAGCAGAGTTTGCACAGCGCGCACACGTAAAAGATTGCTAATACAGTAACTACCATGCAGCCACCGGATGATTTGCAAGTAGCAATGATGATGATGCTGATGCTAACGCCGTATGTAGGATCATAACTTTACAATTATTATGTTTACATTACAACGTGTATTTATTATTCCTGATTGGTCCATTGTCCATTCTCAGTAGTCTATTGTGTTATTTTAGTCTGCATTTGTTGTATAGCAGTTTGAAATTAATGGGGAAAAAAAGAATCCAGGTTAATCAAATGTTTCATTACTCTAATTATCTTCGTTGTCAGTACTGTACCAGTGCTTTAAAACTGGCCATTTAAAAGCAGTAACAAGATGTTTGCTGGTCCGCAAACAGCATGTACCTGTCTCAACTGATCCATGACACAAGAAAAGTTGGGGACCGCTGTTTTAAATGACGCCTGACTCAGTTGTAGGATTATGAATTCAATTTCAATTACAGATTTGATGCATCAATCAAACTTACATTCCGCTGTTTTATTTTCTCTGGACTAAAGCAACATTGAAGGGCTCTTCCAAAATGTAGTTGTTCAGTATCGTTGCAGTAACAGAAGCAGTTACTGCCTTACTATGCTTGATTTGTGGATTGTTGTGGTTTTTTTAAAATCATGTATTAAAAAAAAGAATTACAACAGGTCTATCGTTGATAAGCAAAGAAACATACTAAAAAGCTCAGACATCATAGTGCATTTATTCATTCCTTTGTGTCACAAACAGTCCCTGAATTCAAGACAAATGGCTTTTATACACTGTGAAGTTTCATGTACATCTCTCCTACAAAAACATGACACTGTTATATATAATCAATCTCAATCTAAAATTGGTAAGAAAACCAGGTTGGTTTTACATAATTGGGCCACTGTATGGAAGGAAGCAGCAGTCAAGCGCTCACTTACAGCAGCACATAACAATAGCCACAACATTCAGAGTCGAGTGGAAACACACACGCGCGCGCGCAAACACACACATAAGGAATATGTAAGTAATCCCAGGATCACGTGTACTTTGTACAGTGAGTTTAGGAATAGGGCAGGATTATTAGGGAGAGAAGGAGCATTCTTGGGGCACTGTAAATTCTCCTTCAAGTGATGAAGTGTATCTGCTGCTGTTCAGGGGTCCGCATACCTAACGGACATCTCAACGGCATATAATCGACCAATAGAATACAAAGGTGACACTCCAGCAGCAATTCATCCAATAAGGTTAAGAGTGTCATCTGACAGAAAGTAGCACGTCTTTGTATCCAGACAACCGTTAAAACATCTACCTTGTGTCCACCGTTGTGCGACATGTCAGGGAAGGAGTTTACATGTACTGTACAAAGTATACACAATGTACATTAAGTGCTTGCTTTGTGTCGGGTCGCACAAACTGGGGCAGCGATGTCTGTGCGCACAGTGCTTGTCTTCAGGGGGCGTTAACAATAAGACCCATTTCCTAAAATAGTCTTTCAACCTGTACTCCATTGTCACTTCAGTGTGCCGCTTGTGTTGTGATACTTGGACCGGTCCAGTATGGCCTTTGTCCTGCCACATGGTCACACTTGACCTACAGGCCTACTGTGAGTGCACAGGGTTCATGTTAATGGGGGGCAGAAACAATGGGCGCGGGCATCTGCTCAAAGTAGTCGGAGGAAATACATGAAATACAACACCAAGAGAGGTATAATAGTCATGGTCCCATGACCGCACTCGCTTTCGGATGACTGAGCATAAATCCCTGTAAAATGAAACGCCCACCGCTCTTGCCCCCCTTTTCAAATCAAACTATCCAAACGGACAGAGAATAAATCATCTGGCTTGATCAGACAAGATGCACGGTGAGAGTTGTTGAGGATGGATGGTAATTTTGGGGTCACAGCTCTCAAGTGTCCACAATTGAGTCCGGCTCCAGAACCTCCAGAGGGGACGAGCTGTCGGGGTCTGGGGGCGAAGGTGAATGGGCCGCTCCCGCACCGACGTTGCAGGTCACACAACCCTGAAGAACAAGGGGTTTGGGGTGGGGGCATGATCACATGGATGTTTAGGTGAGCAACGGAGATGAATGACTGCGGACTTGCACGCGCATTCCCACCTGAGTGTCTATCTCTTGTGGGATGGTGTGTTGCTGAATCCAGGGGTGGACCAGGGCCAGCTCCTCACGCTGATCTTGGCTGAACCATGGCTGGAGAGGCTGAAGCACTCGCAGTTTTTCCCTGTCCTCAGCCAATACCTCATTCTGGTCCCTGGAGGAGGTAATACATAAACTAAATAAATAGCGAACCATCCAAACAACACACAGCGTTTAGTTATGACAGACCTTTAAAACCGACATTGCAGTCACACAAAATGAAACGTGCCTTCTAGCCTCAAACAGCTGCTATGATAAAACATTTACTGACTACCATTTGCATCACCGAATTATTCAGGTTGTTAACTGGCCTGTGGAATGTTCGTCCACTCCTCTTCAATGGCTGTGCCAAGTTGCTGGATGTTGGAAGGAATTTGTAAAAGTGTGATTAAAGAAAAAAAAAATAGTCAAATTTAGGGCGACCTTTTATTATGGACTGTGTAATGCACACCTGTGCAACAATCAGCATCTTGACATGCTGATTGGATGGATTATCTCAGCAAAGGAGACATGCCCAGTACCATAAATTTAGATTTACAGTGGCGAGATAGCAACAGAGTTCTGACACTTTCTGTGCTGTTTTTTTTTGTTTTGTTTTTTTTCTCCTCCCAAATCAAATGGAAGTCATTTGTTTTCAAGCTAAATCTTGGAAGTTGAATTTAAAATTAACTGGAGTGTTTTGGGGCAATAATTTGTGGAATGTTCAAATTATTAAAACAAGTAATTGTCAACATTTTTCGAGAGGCAGTCAGCCGGGCACTTTGTCCCTGTGAATAATGAGGTTTACTTCACATAGCTAATAGTTATGATATAATCTGCCAAGGTACTAAGTAAGAGATGATTAAAAAAAATATTAATATTGGAGTGAAAAGGGTAGGGAGCTGATTGCGTATGTATATACCTCGTGTGGATCTGGTACGTCATCATGACATGCTCCGACGTGTGCTGAATCATGCTCCACAGCGAGCTCTCCACCTGATTGTCGAAGCTGCGTGGGTGCTCTGCTGGCGCTTCCTGGCTCTTGCGGGCTTTGCGTGATGTGTCTGAGGAATCGTTGCTGGCAAAGTATTTGCTGCTGTTGCTGCTGCCTGAAACCACATAGAAAGTGGGAATCATTCCCCTCTACTTGCTATTAGAAGGAAGTTATTTGTCTCTGCCCTGCAGTAGAATGTTCACAGTGCCTCAAATGTCACACAATCAAGCTAATTTTGGAAGTATTTTCTGTGACTATTTTTTTTTCTGAAATCACCACCGCTGGGTAAAGTAAGGGCAAAGAATAAAATATGTGATTACAACTACAAAACACTAAATTGAGTGCTGAGCTGAGTATTTTTGCTGTATTTCAGCTTTATTACATAGTGGTTAAATTCGCTTTATGATGACAGTCAGATATTGTTTCAAAATGAGAGCAGTTTAGAAGGTTTACAAAGTCATGGAGTTGGTTGCGTTTGGTTTTGCCATTTCCACTGTTCTTCAATGAATTTGTGATGTCAAAATTCCCCTGTTTGGGATGCTTACCAGTGTGAGAGGTTGAGGTTCCATTGGAGCCGGATCCAGACCCAGACCCCAGTGAGCCTCCAGACTCCCCTGATCCAGACCCAGAGGCATTGGAGCCGGTCCCTGACCGCGCATCTTCTTGCAGCAAAAGGTCAAGGAGCTCACTGGAGGTGGACTGAACATCATGGTTCCCAGAATCACTGGGGGCATCACCCTGAGGAGGGGAAAATGTTTGGTCAGAACCCTAGCGTAACCGCAACAGAGCTGTATAAAAAAGTGACAATTTTTGACTCTGTACTAAAGGCAAATGTGGTAGTTGTGATGAGAGAAGTTTTATTGCCATCACCTCATTGTCACCCTGCTCATGAATGCTTTCTGCTAGGTTGTGTCCAGTGCTGCTCTGTCCTTCATTCGGTTTGGGCAGTTCCTCCTGCAGCAAGTTGAGCTGAAGTGGAGAGCTTGAGCGTGAGCTGGAAAATAATGCACGCGGGCCTGCCGTCTCCTCCTCTTCCCCGACGGAGGAGCAGGCCCTCTGTGAGCCGAGCAGGGGGCCAGGGGAAGTCTGAGCTTGGGGCACAGGCTGCACTTGGAACTGGGGTTGTGGAAAGGGGACCCCAGGGGCGAATCCCGCCATGGTGATGGGCGCCTGGGGCAGCATGGAGGCAGCGGAGGGGGGATAAATGGATGGATAACCTGGCGTGAAAGTTGGGTAGTTGGGCAGGATGACAGCCATGACTGGTGTCATGAAGGGATTGATACTCTGGGCTGGCGCCATGGGTTGAATGTTGTGAAAATTGGGGATATTCTGCAGATTCTGGATGGGTTCCATCTGTATATTTTGCATGCCGGGCACATTCTGGTTTTGCTGCATGAGATGGAAATTATAATTGAGCTGGGTCTGGTCAGGGGGCTGCACCACCATAGGAGGGGCTCCAGGTAGCTGTTGCAGTCTTGACGGTTGCTCTGGGGCCGGTTGGGGCGCCAACATGGGAAAGAATGGCGCTTGAAGTGGAGATGTTTGATTGTAGGTCGCTGCTATCTGTGGCTGGGAGGATTCTGACGAGGGCCAGGAGGAGTCTGGGACACGACGAGATGGTACAGGTGGCGAGGCATAGCTGTCTGAAGAGCCCACGGGTTTGGGCCGCCTAAGTCGGGGCTTTACTCTTCGAGAGCGGTTAAGCCCCCCAACGCTCATTGGACGTGCATATTCACCTGTCGCAAATTAGATTTGAAACGGGGCATTTTAATTAATATGCACAAATATTTTGGTGTGTCAGCCATTTGTGTTTGTCAACACAAACCTCTGTGTTGTGAGTGAGCCATCGAGCTGTTGTCCAGCTGGAGATAGAAACTATAGGGGCTCTGCAGAATGCGATTGCGAAATCGGTCCACATACTCTTGCTCCTCCTTCTGCGTGTGAGCTGAAAGCACCTCCTTGGTAAGACCTATAAACCTTCGCTCCTCAGTGGCAGGGCTTGGCGCTAGATGGCCTGTGGCTGGAGCAGCATCAGTGGGCTCGCTGCCCATTGGCACGTCCTCTAGCGCCGTAGCCTCTGTTGAGAGGAACCACACACAAAAAAATAAAATAAAAATTCAAAAAAATCATACGGAGAAGGCTTTTATGAGATTGCATTCATCTCAGAACAGTATATTAAATACAATATATGAACAAAAGTTGTGAGACAGCTCTCAAAATATTTTAAGAGGAATCTGCCCTATGTAGAGCAATAAAACCCACACAGGGATAAGTTTGGTTTGGAAAAAATGGTGAGCCCTGACCTCAACAACATCATTTTCATTTGCTGTAGCTGCAACGACTAGTTCTCCAAATACAAATCCGTTCAGAGCATGTATCATACATACCTGATTCAGGTTGGGGAACATGGACGATGGTGCTACTGTACGAACATTGACTGGTGACAGAGACCACACTCATTGCCTTAGTGGACATGGTGATGTCTGTTAGAGGAGCTCCAACAATAGCTGCGGTGCTAGGCCCGACCGATACCTCGCTTTCCAACATCGCCACTGGACAGAGAGAACACATTTCGGAGAAATTAGATTATTAAAAAAAACAAAAACAAAAAAATCAACGAACAAACTTGATTCACGTTAGTGTTTTTACCATCTGAAGCAGCTTGGGCTGTGTCATTGGCTCTGGCAGGCCTGTCATCTTCAGAGGTAGAGGATGAGGAAGAAGAAGTGGCAAGGGAATGAGATTCGCTTTTCCGCTTCAAAGCTGGCCCTGTACAGCTCTCCAAATATCTGTATGACACCGCCAAAGGCATACAGTGGATAAACAGATGAAGAGGAATTTGGTATTCGATAAAGATGACACAAAGACCACACATACTGTACGTACCTAATAATGTTGTCCACACAATTGATCTGCTGGTAGGAGGGAATATGTGTTGGTTTCCTGCTTTCATCAGGATCCCCCACGTCAGGATGGGAGGCTACCGGAACCAAGTGTGCTATAGGACAACAATGTCAATTCAATTAACATTCAACACCGCAAAAAAACACTTTATTTGGACTTCAGATCATTTGTTGTTTTGCACTACCTGGGGCGGGTTTGCCAAACAGAGGAATTTTGTGGCTGGTATCAAAATAGGCCCGCTTTCCCCAATTCCTGACTCTGTTCACATCTGCACAGATTTGCTGAAGAGTCATCTGCAAGAACACAAAGACGCAATGTAATTCAACTTGGTTGCAGCGTTGACACTTCACAACGAGCATGTGGCGATTTCGGGACTTACGGGTTCCCGGTGTGAGTCCTCCCACAAGTTACCGTTGCTGTCGCTCGAAGAAGCTACGCTGATGTAATGCTCATGAGAACCGTTACTTCCTAAACTGCCATAACCACTGGAACCGTTGTTATGGACAGGCTGGGGAAGGGAGGCGGGATGGAAAGGCTCATTAATGAAGTTGAGCAAGAGCCCTGAAAATTTTTCTTTGCGAGCAATGTTATGAACTCCAATAAGTGCATGCGTAGCATCACGCATACCCTTTTGATAATCACCTGCAAGAAGAGTTTATAGATCTTGGCTTGCAAATCTTTGATTTCTTCATGGGTCACAGTTAAATCCACTTTACTCTGAGCAGCAAACACATCCTCATTCAGTGGAGTCCTAGCCAAACAGCAGACATTACAAGTCTTTTCACACATTTAATTCTCCACCTGGGACCACTGCGTGGTTGTGAATGTGTTTTATTACTGCTTACGTTCTGACTTTGTGGCGTCCTATGATGAAGGCCACCTTGCGGCTCCAAGGGTTGATGAAGCTGGACCAGCTGGTGTCCAGTGTGATATAATCTCCATTCTGACAGCGCAATCGAACCGGCGAGTGTTCAAACGGTGACTGACCCGCGTACTTCAACACTACATAAAAGATATAATAAAATGAGAAAATAAATAAATAACAAGCAGGTTGAAGTTGTACTCATCCAAGATTATTCAGCGGGTATGTCAAACAAGTCAAACCATACCCTTCCGGTGCATTGACAGCAAGAGGGCACGGTCGTCTGGATGAATGCTGGTTAACAACGAGGTGCCAATCAGATCTTGAGGGAGGTATCCTAGCAATGGCACTGCCCTGTGGGATGTCACGAAATTAACTTGGTGGTCAGGTGAATGCCTCGCAGACGTGAATGGCTAATGACCTGTCGTCCACTTCGAGGAACACACAGCCAGGTGAATGGGTGGTGGTGAAGATGCGCTTGTCCATGGGAATCCGTGGTGCTGGGAATGCAAATAATACATCACTTGTATGGTACTCTTGAAGCAAATTAAGTCACTAGCGTTATTTCTGCAAACATCAAGGAGAAAAGTAAACATCTACCATGTTAACAGAAAGTTGTGAGTTATCACTGGGGTAGAGCTGAATGTGTGGGGTGTATGCGGCGTTAATGATAAGGATTACCCTCATATCCTGAAATGATGCGTTCAGCCAGTGCCAAGCAGCACAGCTCTTCCACCTTCCCACTGCTCCCCGTTCCCTGCACTTTCAGCAGGTAAGGTGTGATGCGAAATGGGTTGTAGCGCATCTCACCCTCGCGATCCTTGCCACCTCTGAAACACCAATAGCAAGTTTAATGTCACGTACAAGTCACCATATAAAACAGCTGCAGAATTGCGGTTTGAGCATTTTTCTACCAGGGCTTTGTTGGATTTTTTTTTTCAAATCAGATATTGTGACATAAATGCTGACCTGATTCTGCAGAAGAAAGACTTGACCTGGGCTGAGTCAAATAAAACTCCAGCTGTAGACGTAGCAACAAAGAAATTGAATGTATTTTCAATAACATACCGGAGTCCAGTACAACCGACCTAACAGTACAAAAGAAAATATATGGAAAAGTGCAACACTTACCTTTGCCATTTGGAAAACAACCAGGAGAGTTACAGAATCTTGCGAACGTCACTATTCACTATAAGGCACAGCAACTCCTTCAAGTCTAAATTTAACACATTCCTACAATGTGGCCCTTCTGCTCAATACGATCAACTTTTTTTTAACAGAAAAATCCCACGCAAAAATAGAAAAGACCATGGAAAAAAATCCTGGAGGAAACACAAAGTGGACTTTTTAGAGAGAGCTACGGTATGGGTGAATTCTCAAACTCAGCTCATGGCTGGAGTTTTGATCTTTTGTGTTTGCTTTTATCTATGGCCACTTCCTTGTTCCTTTAAATGACAGAGAGCCAAACCAATTGAACGGGAGCAATGTGAACATGGTGATGAAAGATATCAAAGTTTCCTGTTCTAAACACATTGTCTCTGTTCCCACAGGCTCATCATCATTATGATTCAACAGACTGGCAATACTGGTCAAAAGCTCTCCTTTTGACAGACAAAGTGGGTGCCTTACACGCCTTTTTACTGTTTCTTGTTTTTGAAAGACACTTTCTGGTTTGGAGATGACGCATGATGTGCGAACAGGTAGTTGTGGACACTGTGTACAATTCCACTCACAGGTACGCTATATTGACTGAATGGTGATTATAACATTCTTTAGCGGGATTGTTCACCAAAATGTAAAGGGTTATCCCATGGTGGTGCTTCACCGCACCTCAAAACCTCTCACTTTTGGGCATTTTGGCTTGATGAAAGTTACTAGTAATAATTACAAAATAATAATAATAATAATACTTGTCTCGCAAGCACACCTGTGTGTGAGTTGGTCCAGGGCGGGAGATGCGGCTGTGCCGTATAGGAGTAGAAGACGTTCACATCTTGGTGGAAGAGCAACTCCACAAACTTGGCCGACTCCAGGAACTTCCTCTTGCAGCACAGGATACTGGAGGCCTGCTCGGAGGCATGTAGCACACGGCCACTCGACAGCGAGAAGACCACAACGAAGGAGTCCTACACAAGCAAGGGCACAGAGGCGCACGCACACAAGCAAGCCAAGTAGCACACACACACGCACACACACACACGCACAAAGGCAGTAAAAACATACACTCACACACACACCCAGGTGTAAAAAATGAGGGACAAGTGCAAATGTGTCCTTGGGTTCGTACTACATGCACAATTTTAATACCCTTCTCTAATCAAATTAGCTGACAAAACAATTGGTCTACTGTGTTGAATTAGTAAGATCAAAGTGCAGATTGCAGTGAGAATGATGACAAATGGGTAGCAAGTGTTGGCTTGTGTACCGTGTTCTTCAGGGTGTGTTCTGAGGTGACTCTTTCCAGCTCTTCACGAGTACAAACGGTGGCATTGCTCTTCTCATCCTGGCCATTTCGCATCAGCAAGTTGTAATACTCGCTATTGGCTGCAGAGAAGGACACACGCAAGTTGCAAGCACTCGTCCTCTAACCCAATCTCTCTTGTTTGAGAATCATATTTGATTAAGCAGCAGGTTACCTTGGACTTGCTTGACGCATTTGAGGGCATAATGCAAAGCCTCGACAGTGCTGGCTTTGCTACGACTGCGTTTGTCAAATGGAAGCCTCTTCTTCATCTCGGTGACTGTGTTCTTCATCTCTTTGTGGACCTGACCTTTCCTCCCATCTGCATTCACACTGCTGCTCAGAGAAAGACACATGAGGGGAAGGCGGGGTTAGGAAGCCCTTCACATCATTATATAGCCTCCTGCGTTTATAACCACCACGAATTGCATTTGCGCGCATGTTTGTCAATGGGAAAGGATGAAGAGGAGATCATAATGTAAGAACAGTGCCCCCTACTCTTATTACATTCTGTGTCCTGTGGGTGGTTGTCGTAATACCTCTTTGTGGAGGCCGAGGTGGATCCTGTGGCGCTGTGATTGTCTGGGGAGGCGAGGTCGTGCGAACCGCTAGTCATCTCCTCGTCTTCCTGTGCCATTTCTCCGCACACGTGAAGCCCAACGCTTATTGATTGAGCACCTCTGACCTGCTGCGCCGATGACATCCTGTCTTCTCTGACACCTTCTCCTGTAGCTGATGATATTACGGGCTCCTCCACATCTGGGCTGCTGACACTGGCGGGCATTTCTTCGCTTAGGTCACACCTCAGTAGTAATTCTGCCAATCACCCTGGTCAATGGGGGTCTTCGTATGATCAACAACAGGAATGGGTTCCATGAAGCCCTTTGTTGGAATCTGTGTGGAATGCCGGTGAGGTGGTTCGCCTTCAGCACTGTGGGTTTGGAGTGTGAAAAAATTATTTGAATAAGATCTCACATGGTTTTAATTGGTGGAGACCAATGAACAATGGGACCTCCTCATCTGAATATTATTCTTAAAGATTCAACTTGTCTTCAGACAAGTGGGTATTCATTGAATTATTTTACTTAGCCTCTGATTTCAATCCTAAATGGACTTTTTTCATAATTATCTTACTTCTATCAAACCTTGTGACAATGTTGGCTTATTGGAAGAAAACTCTGCAATGTGTGTTCGGTTCATAAAGTCCATTCCTTTTTTTTAAGTTGTCAATGTAATACACATACTAAAGCTACAAGAATGTCCAAGAGGTATAAACAGTTTAAAGAGTACCGGCGCCTCAGGTCTGTGGACCAGACATTATTAGAAGTACCAAGGACTAAACTGAGGGTCAGAGGGGATCGAGCCTTTTCTGTTGCTGGTCCATCTCTCTGGAATGACCTCCCACTGAACATTCGGCAAGCCTCCTCGCTGCCCATCTTCAAAGCCCTCCTCAAAACTCACTTGTATTCTTTGGCATTCGACTCAGCATGACTTAGATTTGTTCTTGGTTTTACTGTTTGGTGGTTTCTACCGCCTTTATTACCTATTTGTCTTACTGTTTATTGTGCATGTTAATTTGCTCCATGTACAGCACTTTGTATGCAGCGATGGCTGTTTGAAAGTGCTCTGTAAATACTGTTGACTTGACTTGACATTAAAGGTGGAAAAACTAGAAATGATTGACCTCGGTTGCATTTCTTTACATCCCCAAAACCTGGCCCGCTGCCTTGTTACATCCACTGCCCGCTGAAAAGCTCAATCAGAAGTCAGTGAAAATGTCCTGCAGAGTCTCTGCAGGATTACATAATCGTGAAGCTCAATTTGGAATACACGAAGACATCTTGTGATACTGTAACTCTGCTGATAAAAACAAAAGAAACGCAGGCATTGTGATCATTTGCTTTGACCTTAAAGAGACAGGTAGAGCTCATAAAACCACATATGAGCCTTTGCTCTTCAGCAAATGAAACCACCTGCTCATAGAGTGCTTTGACATAGTATTTGCCGCCTCTGGATTTCTGTGTTCTTTTCGTATCTATTACATACAGAGGTTTCAGTTGACTAAACTAATTTTAATACACACAGAGACTACCTAAGGAAATACAAAATGCAGTTAATAAATTTATTAAAGCACACACAAAAAAAATCCAAAATTACCTGTCCCTTCATGAAAAAGTAATTGCCGCCGCCCCTTGTTCAATCACAAAGTAACCGTGACTTCAATTTCACAGGCAACACCTGAGCACCACATTTGCTGAATCAAGAAATCACATATATAGAATCTGTCAGACAAAGTGAAGTACCGGTAGGGTACAAGACCTCAGGAAACAAACGCATCATGCCACAATCCAAAGAAATGCAAGAAGAAATTTGAAAAAAAAGTTATGAAATGTAGCAGTCTGGAAAGGGTTCCAATGACATTTCCAAGACTCTTGGGCTTCAACAAACCACTCCTAGAGCCATTATCCACAAATGCATAAAACTGGGAACAGTGGCTACTATATCTAGGAGTGTTTGACCAGATTAAATTACTCCAAGAGTGCAATGACATCCAGGAGGTTGCAAAAGAACGGAGAACAACAGCCAAAGAACTCCAGACCTCTTTGGCCTCAGTTCAAGTCAGTGTTCACGATTCTACCAGAAGAAAGACACTGACCCAAAATGGCATCCATGGGAGAGATCCCAGGCAAAAACCACCACTGTCCAAAATGAAAACCAAGGCTCATCTCACATTTGCCAAAAGACATCTTGATTATCCTCAAGACTTTTGGAAAAACATTCTGTGGACTGATGAGTCAAAAATGTGAACTTTTTGGACTGTGTGTGGCCTTTTACGTCTCAGGTAAAAATGGCAGAGTGCTTGAGAAAAAGAACATAAGATAAGATATCCTTTATTTGTCAACATAACAAACATGATGCCAACAGTGAAGCATGATAGTGGCGGTGTGATGGTCTGTGGCTGCTTTGCTCCCTCAGGAACAGGACAACTTGCTGTGATTGACGGGACAATGAATTGTGCTGTCTACCGGAAAATTCTGAGGGAGAAAGCCCAACAAACTCAAGTGCTCTTGGATCATGCAGCAGGACAATGATCCGAAACACACCAGCAAGTCCACCTATGAATGGCTAAAAAAAAAGTTTTAAAAGTTTTTGGAGTGGCCAATAACGTCTGGATTTCAAATCAATTGAGATGCTGTGGTGTGACCTTAAACGGGCAGTTTATGCAATTAAAAAATCTTCCAATATGGTGGAGTCAAAGCAATTCTACAAAGAAGAGTGGGCCAAAAATCCTCCACAGATATGTGAAAGTCTCACAACCAAATATTGCAAACGTTTGATTTCAGTTATTGCTGCCAATAGTGCCACGACCCATTGTTAGGTTACATTTTCACACAGGGACAGGTAGGTTTGGATTTTTGGTGCCTTAGAAAAGGCATTTTAAAAAAATCTTGGGTTGTTTCTGTGTGATATTAAAACTCATCTGATGAACTGAAACCTTTGTGAGTGGTAAATAATATGCAAAGAACACATACTTGACCACCTTTTGAAAGTTCGAGGCCTCTTCCCACATTAACCTAAGAACCAAAAAAACAAATTCATGCCACCTCCCCAAACGGCCAAGCCTCCTTTCGTTCACCAGAAAATCATGAGCTGCATTTGTATGGAAGTATTTCTGTGCCACTGGCTGGCACCCTGTTCAGTCGTTAGTCCGCCTTTCGCCCTCTTCAGCTGGGATAGGCTCCAACAACACCCGTGACCCTCTTCGGATAAGCGTGTTGAAAGTGGGTGGGTGGGTATTTCTGTGCCACCAAACGGACATGCACAATTACATTTCCAAAAGAAGCTTTAAAGAAAAGACAAAAACAAAGCAAAGCGCAAGAGACCCTATAAAATCCCAGAAATTGTGAAAAACGTGGCCGAAGAGGGGAAGTCAGATGACAGTTTCTTGTCCGCTCCGGTCGTCAAGATTATTATAGCGCTTGATGCTAAATGCTGTCAAACAGTGTAGAATGTATTTCAAACATGTTTTAAGAGAACATCTTTCGTTATGGCAGACATGTTACTCAACATTAGCTACTTATCGGCTTCGCGACGAAGATAATCGACCGCCGTCGTAGCAACGCACTCGACTAGGTTAAAATGATTACTATAATTCACGAAGTTAGCCAGTAGTTATATGAAAAACTGATCCCCAGAAAAATATTAATTTCAAGATTTACTTCTACACTTATGTGTAGTAATAAAGTGGACGATGTGGTTAGCTAGACGACCTGGAAGCATTAAAGACATCACACAACCAGCTTTTAGTGAAATATTTTACCTTTTACACCACACGCGTTTCTCCACTTGAACGTATTTTTCCGTGAACAGGTCGTCTGGTCGAAATGAAACTATTTTAAATTAGATCTTATTCACAAAGCTAAGAATTACCGTGCGCTTGACACATTTGAGCAACGTGAGTCCGGTTCGGTATGGCCCCGCCCAGTACACGACGATTGGACAACGAAATTTACATGTGTTCTTTGAATGGCTGATACGCCATTTGTGGGAGTGTCTACATTTTGGTTTAGCAAACGTCGGCGGTGGTTCACGTGGACTTCCATGTTACACAACAGAGGGAAAACAAGTACGGTACAAATTGCGCATGCGCTAAACACCGCAGACGTTGCATCTTCCCCTCTTCTTCACCGAAAGAATGAACACCAAACACTTGCTGTTAAAATTGTTCATACCTCCCGCATTAGATTGCTGTTAATTTCAAACTTCATATCGATATAGGTATAATAAATTACATTTCTGTATTAACTCTAACGCGGATAGTACACATAAGCAACCATCCATTTTCTGAACCACATACCCTCACTAAAACATGCATTTTTTATTTATCGTACTAAACTCCTCATTTGAGGAACAGCAATGAAAGTATAAAGGAGTTTCTAGCCTAAAATTGGTTAATGCATGAAATATAGTCACAGAGAATTTATGCTAACATACAATAAGCAGATTGTAGTAATTAAACAGTTTTACCGGGCATTTACACATTTTGTACTTTGGGGAGACAAATGGCACCAAATCAGTGGAACGGCCGTAACTCACACGTGACATTAAAAAGGATTTCATTCACTTCAATTTCTTTTGTCATCCACATATCCTACTGTTTTTTTTCGGGGATTTCATTCACTTCAATTTCTTTTGTCATCCACATATCCTACTGTTTTTTTTTCGGGGGTGGGGATTTGCTGTGTTTGGGGGGTGTGGATTTGTTAAAACGCAACTGTGGGCAAATATCTAAATGTGAATTTATTTCCATACACTATATATAAATTACATGTTTAATAAAGTTGTGAAAGCTCTGGTGCTGAAAACTGACAGTAATAAGAAAGTAGTAAATATAAAACGACCCAATATTATTCACAATACTCTTAACAATGTGATAAAGTGAACAAGCAATCACACATTTACTTACACATTTTAATAAGATAGAAGCAACAGCAGGGTATGCAATCATCCAGTGTTGGCACAGTACATGTAATTCTCACACCGTCATTCCCCGAACTAAGTTTTTCTACAAATTTCAACAAGCTACAATGTTTTGCAGCAGCGCACATACACACAAAAACCCCACTGAAGATTAGTTCCACATACATTAGTTTCAAAAACCATAGCTCAAAAAAATGACATTACACATGCGTGCACTTGATTCGGATGGGATACATCAGTGTAATTTCCACACTCATGTAAGTTATTTAAGCAAGTTAGCTGCACAGTATGTTTGGGTGCATTCAGGAGGCACAGCTGACTCCATCAGGAAGATAATTACCGGTATACATCATTGGGTGGAAGAGGCGCAGACATTTAGACTGACTTATGACAATGTGTCTATCCATTGGCCTGACACTAACGGAGAGGGTACACAACCTTCTTATAATCATTTTCTATAAAGCCCTTCGGGGGACATATGGAACTCTTGCAAAGTAATGTGTTTATTGTGGTGTATCATCATTTGTGGATTAGATGCCATCAGCTGACATCACAGTTACCTTGTGCTCTGGAACCGGTTCTAAACATTTTAATAGTTGTATTGAGTGCTATTGTGGTAGTAGATTCCCCATCCCTGCTGTAGACATTTATCCAAATTAGAGCACAAATGAGCTCTAACTGTACACCAAGTCATTCCTGAGACAATGATGTAAATGGACAGAACATCATGAACTGAGACATACGTGTTCCTCCTCAGATATCTTTGATAAAAATTGACCAGTTTAATTATTTCATCTAGTCACAATTGAATTCACTATAAATGATATTTCCGTAAAGGAATTAATAAAGTACATTTTTCTAGCTACCGAACAACCGAGTACAAAAGCCCTCAGCCATGTGTATAAATAAGTTAAGGCATTGGGTCACATGATCATACAATCAAACAGATCTATGTCTTTTGAAGTCAGGCAGAAGCAAAAAACAGTATCGGAGTGCTCTTTCTCAGGTGAAAAATGCTGAATTTGCTTCAGTGGTAGGCACAATACAGTTTCGAGGAAAATGTTTTAAGTCTTTCTGATGGCACGTCTCTTAGCTTGGCACACACTTTGTAGGCTTTTTAGCAAACACAAAAACAAAATGCAAGAGGAGTTCACAACAAGGCATCTTATTTTGTGTCGTAGAGAAGGACAATGGGGTATGTTTTGTAATAATTTACAACAAGGCAGCATAGTTTTGTTTCCAACAAGTGACATGGGGTTTTAGTTTCAGTTCAATTATTGAATTATTTGTTTATGTGTCTTTGGTATGTGGCACTGCATAAGAATGGCTTGTAGTTAGCCCATTACCTTTACTGAGGAACATCTCAGTACACACGCGGGACAAGGAATGAAGACGCCCTCCCCCTTCCAAAGAAGATAATGCGGAACTGAGAAGCCACTAAATATGATTGTGACCTCTGTCTCTATGCCTCTCAACGATGCAAGTTGCTAATCTCCTCTTTGCTCCTTTCTTCCTCTTACTGATGCCGTTTTATGCTCTTGACCAAACTAAAAATGGACACAAATAAAGCACATTTGTACAAAAGACAAACAAGGCAAACAGTTCAACTACTATACGGCGAAAAAAAAGTCAATAAAAGTCTAAATTCACCTAAGTTACTGAAACAATGCAATTTCTTTTCAAACCATTCCTTAGTACAAACATTTGCATTGCGCGATACTCACTAATAATGATGACAATGATAATCAGTACGACTGCTATCAGGATGGCCCACATCTGCAAGGAAAATCGGCAAAGAACGTCAGAGCAAAAATCAGCTTAACTCTATTCAAAAACAGTCTTGATTTCATTATTCTGCTTTGCAACCACATCTGTCAAAATCACACCTTGCAGTTTTTCCACCAGTACTTCCTCTTCAGTTTGGCAGCACTGGTCTCAAACTGGGATGCTCCAGCTTGGAGTGCGTCTGCTCTGTCATCCAATTCGGATAATTTCTGGTCACGTTCCAGCACTTTGTCCACATTCACGCGCATAATATCCACCACCTGCTCACAAAACCACCACAGTTGACAAATGAATTAATTCTGACTGTGTCATATCAAATGTCCACAACCGCATATTGCATGGATAGTAGCGTTAAAAAAAGAATTCAGAATGAACAAAACACCATATTGGAGCAACACATGTAAATTATTTAGCACAATTAGAGATTCAAATTCTGTGTTCTGTATACTGATGTGAATTATTTAAAGGGAAAGTCAACCCCCAAATTTTCCTTACAATCATAAGTTCTATGCAGCCCTACTGGTGTAAACACGGCATTCCTATTACTATTACATTTGTAGAATATGGGTTGAGCAATAAAATCCACCTGTTTTTGTACATTTCAGGGGGTGGCCATTTTGCCACTTGCTGTTGTCTGAAAATGACATCACAGCTGCTCAGGACTCAGGGGGAAAAAAATCATGGCTTGGTTTCAGTAAACATGAGGCGAGATTTTATTTTTAATGGATTTTGCTGCTGAACTCACATCCCACAAACGCATTATTAACCAGAATGCCGTGTTTAGATTAGTGGAGGGGCAGAGAATATAATTGGGTTGACTTTCCCTTGAAACCCAGAGGCAGTTAGTTTTTCATCCGATTCATTGATTAATAGCCAAAATAAACCAACAAATGTATCATTTCAATCATTGTTAGTGGTAGCTCTACATAAATCTCTTTGAATCTCTCACTTTGAAGTAACAGACAGTATCAGCGAACGCACACAACCCACATGTTCCACTGATCCACAAACTCGACTACTGCCACTTCGCTCAGACAGAGCAACAGAGTGCAGAGGAGTGTGCAAGCATTACATAACCATGGGCTGTGATTATATAAGACTCCAGCAACCAATTGGAGGCTCTGTGGACATGCTCAAAGTTGACAATCTGTGTAGGAGGGGCTAATTTGAGCACAAAAAAAAATGGGAACGGCATTTTGTCATACGTCATATCAGAGGAGTATTGTCTGAATATTTTCAGGCACGTGAATTAACAAGTGAAACGTGTTTGCGTGCAACACTCTTCTCCAATGGCGATTCCGAACAGTGACGCCAAAGGTTATGCAATTCTCTGTTCGAGACACACATGAAGAAACAGTGAGTCATAGGGTCGCCAGGGGCAGTGAGAAGGAGAGACGATCAATGGAGGCTCTGTGCTGACATCACTCACACCTCAACACAAACAAAACCAAAGGGTAAAATTTTGATGAAAGCAACTTTCACTAGGAAGTGAGTATTAAACGTGTCCAAAAATGACGTGACTTCATCACTGCATGGAAGGTTAATGTGTGCTCTGAATATTGCTGACTAAACTTGGAATACAATTAAACATCACCTTTCATTAGCTTTATAGTGAAAACATATTTGTAGCTTTGGGTAAATACAATGGAACCACTGAGTTTGAACAAAATCTGGTAAAATTTCAAAACTACTCTGCACATACAGTGCTCTGAAACGGTATTTGCGCCCTTCCTGATTTCTGTGCTCTTTGCACATTTATCGCACACGAAGGTTTCAGTTCATCAAACCAATTTTCGGATCGCACAGAGACTACCCAAGAAAATACAAAATGCTGTTTCTAAATGCAAATTTAATTTATTAAGGCACACGCAAAAAAAAAATCCCTACATGAAAAAGAACCCCCCCACCCCGTTAAAGCACAAAGTAACTGTGACCAAAGACAGTTTTGGGATAGCCAAGTTCAATTTCCCTGGCAACACCCCAGCATCATATTTGAGTGAAGAAATAATTAAAATCTGTCAGACAAAGTGACACAGGCTACAAGAGCTCAAGAAACAAACCCATCATACCACAATTCAAGAACAAATTAGAAAATTTATCGCAAACATTTTCAAAAGTGATACAGTGAACAGATCCAGCAACAGCATCACTGCCAACAATGATGTTGTGTCAATATTTTTTCGGAAAAGAAGGAAAACAGTAGTTTGACTTGTGCAGAGTTGTCATACCTCATCAACCTGGGCTTGGGTCTGCTGCAAACGCTTGTTGCTTGACCCAGCAGCGGAACCTTCTGGAACTAAGCCTGACCTGGAGAAAACGATGTATATTATTATATATACACGTGTGTGTGTGTGTGTGTGTGTGTGTGTGTGTGCCTGCGTGTCAATGTGAAGATACTCACCTTTGAGCTGCACATATTCACCCAGACCAGTGTACACAATGTATAATTTTTACCCTAAGTTTAGTATTTGTATGTTTATGTAAAAATTGACCTGATGGAGAAAAACTGAAATCTGTTTTTTGATTCTACACCCAAAAACATGTTAAAAACAGCTGTCAGACCAAACTCAACAAAAATTGCGTTCCCCAGAGTTATTATCGATGACAGCACAGAATAGAACGAATCGGATTGTGTTTACTGTAATGTTATATTTTGCGGCTACGATCAGTGACGTCATCGATCAATCGGTAAATTATAACATTGCAACCGAACACCGATTTTGCATAACAATGCAAAATATCTGCCCATCCAACACAGCCAATCAGATCTGTGTCACGTCTAATTGCAAACTGTACAAAACTGTGAAATAAAAGATTTTAAATTAAAAAAAACACCCAAGAACAAACAGTTCTTAAGGATTGCATGATAATGTAGCATACTGAACTACAATTAAAAGTTAAAAACAAGAGAACGGTACTGAAGGTAAAAAAAAAAAACATGTCCTGGAGAGGATTTTTTTTAAACAAGCTTCAACTTTATATTTATGCTTGCATATTATGTATTAAATGTAAATGTTACTTGTATATAACCAAGTGATGCTATTACCACACGTTAAGTATCACCGTTCAAAAAGATTTGGTGAACTAAGTATCTAGAAAAGAGCAATCTATTTCAAGAATAAACTGGAAAGCGACTGTATGAACATTCTCTCTGTCCAACCCATAACACAGCACAGAAAAACACTTGTGACACTGGATAAGGCCTGCATGCAGCCGGTACAATGTCACTACATTCCTGTTGTACATATAGTCATGCTGATTAGATAATTTGACACGGCAAAGTAACTCCAAAAACATACATGCTGAAACTCACCGATTATAAACAACCAAAAAGACGTTTACATTTCGCAGTTCATCGATTTTCTCAACGTAGACTTGTCATACAATTTGGCCTGAAATCCAAAAACCTCAGTTAAGGCGGTTTAAACAACCCCCAGTTGCTGTGCAGTCTGTTTATCGAGTTGATTCACCATTTGACGATTTAATTGATTTATTGTGGTGAAAAAAAAGTTATGAAGTTCTGACGTTGAGGATATAAATGAACTGCTCGGGGATGCTAAAGTGCATTGCAGTTATTGTCGGAAGAGCAGTACAACGTATGTGTAAGTTGCCATCCAGCAACAACAACAAAAACACAAGTAAGAGTAAATGATAAAGTTACTCGGCTCAAATGCAGAATCTGTATAGTTAATGTAAACCTCTGAGGAAATTGCCTGGTTAACAAACTACCACTTGTTGCGTGCTAACAGCTAAATTTAGGGCGTATGCTTCGTTCAATTTTCCGCAAAAATACAGACCCAGTGTTCTAATCTTGTTTGAACCAACAACACGATATCTTAGACGTGCATATACTGTAAATTATTAAAACTTACATCGTGAAGTAAACGTTACTTTATCTTGCACCGGATGTTTCTTTTTGTAGCGAGTTCTAACACGTACAGTTGAGCTGCGTTGGGGTTGCACTGGGAAGTCTGAATTTCAGAGTTCCCACTCATGGAAGAAAAAAATCAATTGCAGCGCCCCCTGAACTCGAGAAACTATGAAAATGTCTCAGCAGCTGATGTTAACTCATCGCTATTACTACCGTTTGTAAAGTAATTTGGAAAGAAACCATTGATTTCTCGAGTTAAATGGGACGAGATGTACTTTAGTTACTGCTATTTTGATCAGCGAACAATCGGTTGAGAAAGATTTCGTCCTTCTGACGTCAGTTATGCGTACGTTCTACATCTAGATCTTGGCAAAACAAGCGTAAAATGTGATCTGTGACGTTGCAGTGTCGACGAAAAATGCATTTGTTTTCAGACGAGAACGTCAGTCTTTGTTCACTGAATATGTTTTTACGGGGAGTACCTGAACACAACATTGAATAAACGACATACTTCCGCCAACAGTGACGAATGAAAGCCATAGAAAAAGTAACAAAGCGTTTTGAAATAATAATTTAAGTGTAGTACTGTATTGCAATTGCCGCTCACCCAAAGCACCGCACTATCATATTAAATATCTACTTGAATTAATTGTAAATGTACATCCAATTTAAAGGCGTCGAGGAAAGCCCCGTGATCAACATGTGACAACTGGAACAACAGGAATTTACTACATTGACCGTTAATATTAATATTTATCACAAAAAACTCAGTACACCCCAAAACAATTGGTAAAACTCGACGTTCTTTTCGTAATGAATACATATACTAAAAATACGTTTACAAATATGTGCCATTGATCTTTTACAAAGAAGACTTGTCAATGTTCACTCAATACAACGTTTCTAATGAATTCATTAAATGTAAAATCCATTAAACCGATGGAAGTTAAATAAAAAGTAATTCAATCCACAAGTAAAGTGGTTAGTTTATCCATCCATCCATTTTCTGATCTGCTTATCCTCACATGGGTCGCGGGACGTGATGAAGTCTGTCCGAGATCTCTTCGAGAATTAGGCGTGGTACACCCTGAACTGGTCGCCAGCCAATCACAGGGCACACATAGACGAACATCCTTTGGTCCTCACAATCACACCGAGAGACATTTTAGTTGATCTTCTCAGCAGCACTTTAAGGTAGACATAATCAAACAGTATATTATAGGTGCATTTTGCCATTAGAATAACGTTGAGTCACCCTCCTCATAGATTAAGACTGACTGTAGCTCAAATTATTCATTTTCCATTCAACTATATTACTGACACTGACACTGACTGTGACGATCATAACCACCAGAAATGTGACAGCTGACATGCCTTGAGTGTGGTGTCTGTCTTCATCGTTTGGAAATATGTAGACATGCAGATTTAAGAACGTTTTCTTACAGCGAACGATTAATGGTGGGGAGTAAATTGTTACTTGAGTTGCACTCTTCTTGACCTATCTAATGCCATTTAGTGGTGAAATGTCCACTTTCTATTTCATGCGAATATCAATGATTTTTTTAGTCATGCGTAAATATAGTAAAAGTCTGACCGCAATGATCACAAAATATTTTACTTAAGACGAACTAATGGAAGAAAAGAAATGGGTATATTTAAGCAACCGTTAAAGTACCTCACGACCGTGTGTGAACAATGACGCATCAGAATAACAATTACTGGAAACAAACATGCAGTACTATACAATGCTTCCCTCTAGCGGTCATATATAAAATTGTTTGGGCTCCATTTGGATTACGTTAGACGTGACACGTGACATATCCAGCGATTCGTAATTTTACATGTTAAAATTACCAAATATGTTTTCTTGCAAGAAAGTGGTTTAAAAAATGTTCCATTTAATACATCATTTCCATTTTATTTCATCTACCCGGAACAATATGTGTTATTTCATTTTATTCCATCGGTTGTGTTACATATTCTAATTTAGTTGGTTATGAAGATTTTGTTGAAAATTTTACATTTAGTGTCATTTTTAGTTTAAAACGTTTTATTTATTAAATAAAAAGTACGAGCCAGCCAGGAGTCGAACCTAGAATCTTCTGATCCGTAGTCAGACGCGTTATCCATTGCGCCACTGGCCCGCTGTTAGACGAGGCACACCATGTTGTATATATAGTGTTATACAGGCATGTGCTGTGCTTTTTATTTCATTTAGAATATAAAAAGTGAAATGGCGTGATCATCTCGCAACACGCGATCTTCAATTTAGTTTCCACGTTTGCCAGTGTCAAAGTAATGTCGAGTTAAGTCAATCACATTTCCAGCACAGACCAAGAAGCGCCAATGTACAGTATCTGAGCGGCATTTCCTTTCGAAATCTAACTAAACTCATTGTTCTATTCGCTTTAGCTTGACTGAATAGCAAGTATTCAACATTTTCCTCATACACTGAACAACGGTATATTGAATGTACTCTATTATATTCCGCCAATCACTTGACGAAATAAAATAGAGGAAATTAAACAAAATCATTTTAAGTGCAGTTCATAGTAAAAACCACAAAAGGGCGCTATTAGCTTCTCTCCAGTTCACTTCTTATTTGAAGTCCTTTCCTGTATAAATTTAAAATGTCATCCAGTCCTCTATCATATGGGCAATTTGAATTTGTATTAAAATCAATATTTCTAAAAGTCCCACGCGATGCTGCGTGCAGTGGTTTTGTTTGCTCCGCCTAAATTTATGTTGGAAAGTGAGAGGGTGGTTTTATGGTGCAGTTGAGAGAAAACTGTTCTGATCCTCCTCCTTCAAAATTACAGGTATCACTTGTGCAGACTGGAGACTACAGAAGCACTACAGTGGAGCTAAAGTTTATTTTCCCCACTCCGCCGACAAACCACCCGGATAATTCCTTGGAATAGATTATGTCCACTGCGTGAGCGCACTGCCCTTTACTCCGCAACTTCCATCCATCTGCAGTTCACTCCACTCTGCGTGGATCATGTGGATTATCGTGGCTTTTCTCCTGACTGCGGCTGGTCCCGAGTGGAGTGAAGGGTGCCAGCTGCCCCACGACTGGAGACCCCAGACGGAGGCGTGTCGTGCTGAGCTAGCCGAGATCATCGTGTTTGCAAAGGTGTTGGCGCTGCATAAGGAGCCCTACAACTATCTGCCATGGCAGAGCCCCACTGACCTGCTCTACTTGGCCGAGATCGAGCTGCTGTGTGACCAGGCGTGGGGAAGCATGCTGGAGGTCCCTGCGGGCTCCAGGTTTAACGTGACCGGCCTGGGCTACTTCTCCTGCTTCTCCTACAGTGTCACCCGAAACAACAATTATTACTTCTTCCTGAAGTGAGTAATTCCCCCTCATCCTTACTTGCTGAAGTGCTGATTGACTGAATGAGTCAATCACATATGATGTCAAATGCACACAGCTACAGCAAGGGTGAGCAAAGTATGGCCAACGGGCAACATACCAAACGCTCCATACATTAACCCGGTCCAGCAGAACATTTACTTTAAAAGTCTGGTCATATATGTTGCAGTTTGGCAATTATTCTCCTTAAAATTGGTTACTTAAATTGTATTTATTTATTTGGTAGATTTGCAAAAATACAGTAGTGCCTTGACTGACAAGTTTAATTAATTCCCTGACCATTTTACTCATTTGGGAACTCAATTTTTCCCCAACGAAATGAATTAAAATACATTTAACCTGTTCAAAGACCCCACATCGCCACCATCTTGTTTAAAATGAAGACACTATAGGTGCTTTATTAGGGTTTGCCAGTGACCTGAACTGGAAAGGAGTGCTGCGTCTTGTTTTTCTGACTGCAAAGTCACATAATCCACATATTGTTAAAAAAAAAAAGATAATTTGGGTGTACTAAGAATTTGAAGGCAACATCTTTTGATAAAAAAATTAAGTTGGCCAGTTCAACAGACATCTACTGCAACACTATGCGCTACAGTCCTACCAAATGTACACAAGATTGTGATTGCCCTTCAGTTATAGACTGAAATAACTTAAACCAGACACCATTGGAATTTGCCACAAATCCATATTTACAAGCCACAACACTTCTGGGAAAATGTCTATTGGACAGGGCGGATACAAATGGAAATTTCTGGCAATTCACTTCAACTGAATGTTTACAGATACAAAATGAAGTATATCAAGAAAATAACAGTGCCCCTGCTGTGACACATGGAGGAGGCTCAGTAATGGTCTGGCGCTGCCATACTTCATCTGGCTCAAGGTGTCCTGAATCTGTGCAGGATACAATGAAATCTCAAGGCTAGCACTGCATGTCCCAGAATGTGCTCCCCTTGTCAGGAAAGCTTGGTTTCAGCTGCAGGTCAATGGGGTGTTGAAACAGGATAATGACCCAGAACATGCAACTAAAAACAGACAAGAATGATTAAGAACAAAACATTGCACTATTCTGAGGAGATAAATCCTGTTGAACATCTGTGGAGGGAGCTGAAACATGAAAGAAAGAAACACTGCCCTATTTTCATTACCAGTGATATCATTTTTTAAAATGTTATTACATCTTTTATTTATTGTAATGACAACCCAGGTTTTCCTTTTTATTTTTATTTTTTGGAATGCTACCATTTTTTCCCCGTGCCCTAAATTACAGCTGCCGAGTGACACCACCTTGTTTTTTTTTCTCAGTGGGGGAAAATGGGGTAATTTGAGGCACTCATTTATTTATTCAAGGGTTCAACGCAACTGGAGATTAATTGGGGCACATCGTCTATTAGACTGGTTGCCACTATTTGAGGAAGTCTGAAAATGTCACGTCATGTTGGTCATAGTTTGATTCCTTGAATTAATTGTCCCGAACACATTGTTGGAAATTTCCAATGAGGACTGTCTTTCTCATATCCAAGAAAATACAGTAAGCCAACTGTTTATCCTTCCATTTGCTTTGTAGACAATCCCAATTTATGGAGGTGCCATAGCCATATATAGGAAGTGGAGAGAACACTATATGATTTGGTATACACTCCTCACATTAAAAAGTTCTCCCATCCACTCCAGTTGGTGGTAAACATGTTCAAGTCATCTTTCAACAAAGGGCAACGATTCCAAATCTTCACATGAGATGTCATGTAATTCCTAAGTGGTTCACTTTTTTTCTGCTTTCTAAAATCTCTTCACTCGTGTACTCCAAACATGAGAAAGGATTCTCCAAGGAATTAATCAGTAAAAAAAAAACTAAACTCACAAAGTGTTAGGGTTAGGATGTGACCACAATAGCACGACAACAGGCAGGTATCGTTGAAGCCAACACTTGGCGTAGTTTATTGAAGAGTCTTCGCAAAGGCACTCGGGGGGGAAAGCATGAGGAGTCCACACAAGGAACAAGAAGCTGTAGGAGATTGCAACAGAGTCCACTGGCGTGGTGAAGTCACAAACTTGCACTGAGGAATGGTCTGTGAGTCCATTTGTACCAGTCCAAACGAGCAAATAGGCAACAGGTGAGTGATGAGCTGACGAGTCTCAGGTGTGAGGTGCAGAGCACCCTGGCTGAGGAGGCTGCCTTGCTGGCCCCTCCCTAACACAAAGAAGAGCACCCACCTCCTGTATACTCTCTTAACCTTTTCAGGGACAGCCGTTGCAACAACTTATTACATTATCAGGTTATAGGGTATCATTATTGTTGCATGAAAGGGTTAATGGGATCCCTTATGTGTGATACTTTCCATGTACGTTGAAAAACAGTGCAGCCGGTATGTTAAAACTATACACTCATTTTAGAGACAATCAGAATAGCAAACGTTTGATTAAGGCCATTATTTGTGGACCCAGCACTGATGAAAGCCCCCGTTTGATGAGAGGGAGCCTGTGCTCACTAACAGGTGTTCCCAATTTTTCCTTCACATTTCTTTTCTTTTCCCTTTTTTTTTGCTCACATAGATTAGATGTCAGATATTGAGAAGGGGTGCTGCATTCCTTGTGTGTAAAGTTTTGCAGTCACTCATAGGGGTCTGCACAAAGCCAACAGCAGTGCTTTTGCATAATGGATCTTACAGACAGGCGTGTGTTAACGTGTGGCTAGACAACACTTTGCGTACCTCGGATGTATTTGGTAAAAAAAAAAATAAAAAAAAAAATCAATGCCAACTTTATCTGGGACACCCGTTATAAGAATGCAGAACAGCATTTTTTTGGTCCCCCTTTATCAGGGATAACATGGAGAAATGATTCCATTTCCTCTCCAGAACTTCTCAACTCTAAAGGAAAGGGTCGAGTAAATCATTCTTTTGACAACAACATTCAAAAACAATAAGTCTAGATTAGACTGCGCCAGAAAATGTTTGGAACAGCCTCCCATGTTTCGGAATAACATTATTTGGACAGATCAGAAGGTCAGCATGTTTCAGGAGACTGAAAAGAACAGCGAGTGATCCAAAGCATATCACATCGTGTGTCAAACATGTGGTTGCGACGTCTATATGGCTGCTGCGGGATAGCGCAACTGTCCATTATTGATGATGTGACTGCTGACAATAAGAACAGATGAGGCGAGCGGCTGTACGTTCTGCTCAGTGGGTGGTTGTAGAAGACAGAAGACAAGTGACTGAGTTCCACATGAAATTGGGAACAGCTAAACTTGAGAGACAGCCTTCTTAGTTTTACCCTTGACATGTAAATCGGTGCAAAAAGATACAAGTTTCAGATTCAAAAATTGATGCAAAATGTAAAATTTAATTTAATATACTGTATATATTTTTTTAAAAATCTCATGAACGTATAGCCTTTTTATACACAACTCCGATACCCATAAACCCGCCTTTGAAGGTCTTGACTCTTTGTTTCATGAGACAAATGAAATGAGATGAAGTTCTCATTCTCAACACGGTCTCCAGTGGACAGCCATTTCCTGTCCGCAGAGAGATAAAAATAGTTGTTTCAATCAATCATGGGCAAAATGCTCCCAGGACATGGCGCGAATCAGAGCTGAGTAAGGGGAAGAATGCGACTGGCAATCTCACATGGGATCTTAAAATGAGACGGATTGAGTGTGCTGTCTGGTTCTCATGTGCACTGTAAAAACATTAGCCTATAGCTTTCGCCTTAAAGATTCTGTCAGAAGAATAACAAGCACGACTCATACAGATGGGAAACACTGTCGTGATGCCAGATAAAAATTGCTGATGAGGCGTTTTTTTTTTTTTGCACGTGCTGCATTTGTGTTGTGTAACCAATGCACGAAAGTTAATTCTCCACACTTACCTTTAACCTTTGCAACACACACACACGCGCCAACTCCGTCACTTGTACGAGCAGCCAAACATTTGATGTCCTCTGAGGAGACGAGATGGACTCCAGATGTCTTTACGTTCTCCCTCACACATTTCACATGCTGCTATACGTTACTCTCACTCGTACTGCTTTGGTCCGAGAGAGTTAAAAAGTGAAAGTATATAGAATATGTATTATCTTTTCTTGCCGCTCAGGATGGATGAAAACTACAATATGGTCCCCCATGGAGTGAACTTCCAAGATGCCATCTTCCCGGATACGGCGGACAACCATCGCCTTTTTGCCAGCCTATTCCAGTTTGCCAACTGCACACCTGGTACTCAGGTCCACAGCTATACCCCCGAGTGGGAGGCTCAGGAGGACAGCAGGGTACGTAGATGGCTCAAAGGCTCCAGTGTGCTTAATTTCACATGCAAAGAGTTGAACAGAAACACTCTGATTCAGCGAATTGGTTTAGGAACCAGAATGTAAGAAGCCACAATTGCTTGGATTCATGTGAGGGCACAAAGGAAGATTCACAATGATCTCCTTTTGATTGCTGCGAGTCAAATATGGCTCCAAAATCTGGGAAACAGACATTTTTCTGAGGTTTGGCTAGACAAAGAAGCCACAATGCTTGATGGAAAAATCCACTTTAGAAACATAAAACATTGTTTTCATGCAACCGCTGTGGCTTTTCGTTTGTTCTATAGCTTAGTCTTGTTTTAAGTGCAGCATGTGGGACCACTTATGTAAGATTACATCATGTTGAGTAGACACATGCAGTGTTAGGGCCACTATCGCCATTAAGTGCCTTTGTTGTCCTCGTCGAATCACTCAGTCGGCATGAAAATATCGCAGAATACCGATGAACCTCGTTGCAACGTACCTCGAGGGATATAATGAAGCTGTACTTTATAACGACAGTTCATTGGAACCATTTCCAATAAAATGGCAGGCAACTACAATGAACAGTAAATGTAAAAACATGAACATGTGATACAGTGTCAACATGTCGGTTACGACTACGCGTATACACTATGAAGAAAAAATGATTTTATAAGACGTGCAACAATTTGGTAATTTTTTTTTCTTCAAAAAAAATCTATTGTATTGCTCAGTACACAAATTATTGACCAATCTAAAGTGCCGAAAATGGTTTGCCCTCTTTGATGATACAATGTTAACGATTGAAAAAATAAGCCATCTACTAAAATGTGATTATTTTGGAGATGTAAGGTTTCTGCCCGACGCCAGCGATATGGAATTCAAAGCGTGATTTGATTTTGACTATGTATCCCAGGGAGTTGGCTCTAGAGTCAAAGTATGGAGTTCATGTATTTTTCGTTTTGTTGTGTTATTTGTTATGTATTTAGTTTCCACTGACTCAACGCTGCTTCTTCTTTGGCACAATCCCCTCTCATTTTGGCCTTGTCTGTTTCCAATCATTTGCTGCCTTCCCACAAAAGTAGAAATCTACCAAGGGAAAAGGGAATTATAAACAGAGTTTGCATTTCCGTCGATAGCAAAGATTTGGGGTTGGATTGGCCTGTGATTGTAATTACAAAGTGATATTTAGATATCTGCGGCGGTTTCTTAAATTAGACTTTGGATTATATTTCCTCACAGAGTAAATAAAAGCAGACTTTTGTTCAGGTCACAATTCGTACATCCAAGTCATTACAATGCACGTACTTGCTTCAAGATGTACTGCGAACACCAAACTGCATGAAAAGCTTGCCTCGCCGTACACACAAACGGAAAACCAATGGCTGCTTATGGTTTGGTTATGAAATTCACATTTCACGAGTTTGGCAATACACTGCGTTGAATTTTCAACTAAATGCGTGGAACTGCCCAGACTGTAGACGTCTTTCCGTTTATCCCCAAATTCCACCTGGACTCACGCGGCAGGGTCACCCACTACTTCGCATACCATGATCATCCTTTTCTCTACACTTTAACCTTTACGTTATCAAGTTACACAGCCCTTTCACACTCCAATAAGGCGTAAGTAATGCCACATGGTGTATGGCCACAGTTACATCGCGGGAGGAAATGTAGCCACCAGTGATGCCGCCCGGCAGCCAGCAGCACATTTTCAACATTTCCATTAAACTTTCAGCAGTTGTTATTTAAGGGCAGGCAATTTGCATGCCAGCCCACATGGAAGAATTAGCATCCGCAGAGGTAAACCACACTCGGGCAGAAAATCCGTACAGTCTGAAGCATCTGGAGGTCTTTTTTCCCGAACAAAATGTCTGTACTGAAACATGGCTGTTGTGTTGTGGAAACATCTGCATCACAATTACCCTACCTGGAGAATAGATCATCTATTAATTTTGGGCTGTAATGACTGATAGAACAAAGTCGCCATCTTGGAATATATCTATATGTTTATAACCATGTCTTTTAATGGAAGGAATTCAAAACTGTCAGGCCCCAATGAGATTTGAACTCACGACCCCTGGTTTACAAGACCAGTGCTCTAACCCCTGAGCTATGAGGCCTCGCCTTTGAGGAGGTTTTTTCTTCTGTGCCACTTCCTGTATCATACTGTCAAACTGATTAACCTAAGTACCATCTGGACACTGCATGACAAGCAAGGACTAACTTAACTCTTTGTGCATGAGGCGAACGAGCTTTTCTCTCCCAAATTTTTCCATGAAGAAAATTTCCCCAAATTTGGATTTTCCGAGAGAGATTTGAATTCAGCAACTCTTGATCTCGGCAAATTCGCCATTTACACTGACAACAGAGGTGGGTAATTTTGCTGGGGAACATCAAGTCATCATGGGATAAGTTACGATCACTCTAAAACAGGGGTGTCCAAAGTCGGTCCTGGAGGGCCGCTGTCCTGCCCGTTTTCCAGCTCTCCCAGGAGCAACACACCTGACTTAAATAATCTAATTGTTCTAACGCTGCCTGATGATCTGATTGTCTGAATCAGGTGTGTTCCAGCTGCCTGATGATCTGATCGTCTGAATCAGGTGTGTTGCAGCTGCCTGATGATCTGATCGTCTGAATCAGGTGTGTTGCAGCCGGAAGAGATGGAAAACAGGCAGGACAGTGGCCCTCCAGGTCCGAAGCTGGACATGCCTGCACTGAAATACCAGGCCCTAATGAGATTTGAACTCATGACCCCTGGTTTACAAGACCAGTGCTCTGACCCCTGAGCTACAGGGCCCCCTGATGTTAATGTCTAAATTACTGCAAACATTTACGTAAAAAATAAAAATTTTCACTCGCTCACTACAATTTTTATGGAAGTTTCTGTCAGAAAGTTATCCTACAAATAGAAGACTGGTCGGCTTCTAATTTCCTATAAAACTCGCTTCTCTCACTGCATAATTTTACTTTTCTCCTTACCGATGAGTAATATTCAAAGAATTTAATTGCCGAGGGTACCAGTATATCGATTCGACAATTTTAATGACCCTTTTTTAAAAAGAGGAAATCACATACATTTCTATATGGCCCCACTAGTCTAAACAAAGTACAGTATTCTGATTAATGTTGTGTTTGTGCAATATGAATGAAGCAGCAAAATACACTCATTTTCATCCATCTTAGACGGCAGCCATTTTCTGACTTGCTGTCGACTGAAAATGATATCACATTTGCTCAGGGCTCAGTTCACGACCACTCGCTGTGATGTCATTTTCGGTCGACAGGAAGTGGCAAAATGGCTACCACTTGAAATGGATTAAAAAATGGATGGATTTTGCTGCTTAATTCACAGGTCACCTTGCGAACATCACACGACCCAAATCAGAAAACAGGTGGAAAACATGACCAACTAATTTAATATTACAGTATGAGTTTGCTCAAGTAAAAGATGGCCAGTTGCACTTTGAAAATTCATATTAAATAATGCTGATGATGATTAAATATTAGTTTTGCCGCAATCATTAACCTGTAAATTGTCGACCAGATTGAAAGGCCACTCGCAGACAACACTCCCTCTAGGGCGTGTGGGAAATAAAACCACACTGCTCCCCTCTACCCCGTTGCCATCCTTCAGGTCTGTCTTTCTGTGCTACTTGTATTGTTTTTGTTTCCTGAACTCTGTTTTCTCCACAGTTTTTGTGCTCCACGGTGCAGAAAGCTCTGTTCGAGGAGGAGGAGAAAGTGAGCACGCTCTCTCAGAAGGTGCGTTCGCTGGAGAAGGCCAACGGCCACCTGAGGGAAAAGGTGAAGACCATGAAACGTCTGCTGCGCCAGGCCCAACGAGAGACTGCCAAGGAGAAACAAACACTCACCCTTAAGCAGCTGTACGAGTCAAAGACGTCCCGAACGCACCCACATCAGGACACCACCCAAGACCAGAAGGAGCCTCCCCTCAAGAGGGCGCTGTCAAAAACGTTAAACAAGTAGAGCTAACTTCAGCACGTGCTAATGATGCTAAGTGTCTTTCATTAAATTATCTATCTTAACATGCTTATTGCATAAAAATCCCCATTTAGCAACTTTATAAGCCGTCCACTATGAAAAGCTTTTGACTCAGTGATATCAGAAAGAGTCCTAAAAAAATTATTCAATATGAACATTGACATAACTTCCAACTGCCACACACTGGGGCAGGGTCCACAGTCGGATATGATGGTGTGGGCAGTGTGATTGTTTGTTTTTGGGGACTGTTTAATACATCTGAGGGGGGGGGGACGATTTGTCTGAGTGGTATCACAATAAAATTAAAAAGCTTCTCATTTGCAGTGATAAATTGCAGCGAAAAGGATGTCATAGGAGAGCATATGATTTGATTTGAGTAAAACATAAATATTTGGGTAAAGTGTGTGTCAATTTTGCCAAAAGTAGTTACTCACTTATGTGTATTTGGTTATTTTATGGGTCATGACAGTATGCTGGTCATGCAAATCAGTTGTTAACAAAAAAAGAAAAAAAAGAAATGTATGATGCTTGGAAGTTCATGTTGACAGTAGCCCACATGATGCTTTGTTTTCTTTTTTTACTTATTTTATTTTTGAAACTTCTTTATGTTGAACTTATATAAGAAAACCCATTTTTCAAGTGTACCCACATGTGTCAATTTTGTTTTGTAAAAGACGGGTGCTGAGCATCTATTCATTTGAAACAGTTAAAGTCAAAGACTGGCTTCCTATAAGTCACAAATTACAGTTTGTCACTTCAAATAGATATTTTTAGCCTTTCTGTTTTGTTTTGCGGTTGGCCTTGCAGCCAGTAAAATTATTGGTGCACATTACTCCCGCTTTCATTGTTTAAATGAATAAATCAGTTTTAACGCCGTCTACTGTGTTGTTTTCTCATTTATCTGCCTGACCCACATTCTTGGTCTGTTCAACTATTATGAAATATATAGATTTGTAAACATGACGTAAACAAATTAACAGCCTTGGCTTTCATATTATGTACAGCTGTAAAAGCAGACCCATATGGACAAAGTAACGGTGTCATCATGCCAAAATAAAAGATTTGCGAATACGTTTAGACATTTAAAGTATTTTTCCACAGTACGCTGATTTCCTGATCTAGGCTTACTTTAAAGGTTTATCACTGATAGGTTATTATTTGTAACCTCAAAAAGGGTAATTGAGTGTGTCTCACCACATAAAGGCTACAAGGAAAACCAGGTTAAAAAGGGACATAAATTCCAGTGAATGTTTTCACCGCTCTCATAACGTCATTCCGAAAATGTCTTTTGGCACGAGCCGGGTGTTCGAGCCTCTGCTCAAGTGGAAGATTTAGACATTTAGGGTTCAAAAGTAAAGTGAAAAAAAATGATGCGTAGCAGAGGGCAAACAACAGCCCAGGAAGGACAATATATGATATTGACAGATGACTCTCTTCTAGCACACATATATAACATAAGAAACATGGAAAGGGAATCCTTTGGGCATGGTAACAGTAATTCAAAGTTCCAAATGACATGCGGTGCATTAGCACAGCGATGGAAGGATAACTCGGAAAGAAGACACGCTCAGTTACACTTGTAGTGACTGATTTTTACTGGCTTGCTATACCTTATATTTATGGCCAAAAAGAATAGTGGGCTATAATTCTTCATTTTTGGTGTAGTTCGGTGACTGAATGTCACAGACTTGTTACTAAGACACCTGGAACAGTTTGATTTTTTGGGGAGGGGTTCGGGCAAGTTGAAGCTGTGCTGTTGGTGATGCTCCATGCAATTATTAACTTCTATTGTTAACAAAAATAAGGAAAAATAGGCAAAAGCTGTCACATTTGTAAACAGTCAACACCGTTGATACCCAGTCGTGTAGGGGGTGGTAATGATAACTACATATTGGTTGAAAAATAAAATCCAATGTCAATTAAAAAGAAAAAAACTACCTGTTTGTGTGAAATGACATTTTCACAATAATAAAATCCATGAAGGAATAAACTCCAGTCAATGGAGATGTCCTCCTTTGCAGCTGGTACAATGTAATCATGTCGACTGCTGATTTTCAATAAAAATTGTGGTTGACGATATTTCACTCTAGTTCTACAGATGATGTCAATGCACATGGTTGTCAAGTCCTATCCATCCATTTTCGCTTAACCTCACGAGGGGATGCGGGCATGCTGGAGCAGTTGGCCGGGTAACACCATGGACTGGTTGCCCACCATTCGCAGGGCGCACATAGACGAACAACCATTTGCGCTCACAATCACACACAATTCTCTGTTGAAGACGTTTTTCACTTCAGTGTGCAACCTATTGAGAGTTCCAGCATGATTTTTTAAGACATTTGACATAAAACAAATGGCTTCCACATGTATACGACTGAGGGATCGAAGGATGAGAAACAGTCTTTAAAATGGGAAAAGGGATAAAAGGAAACCTTGAGCAGCTGTAGAGGGATTGTTCCCCACTAAAGTGGGATAGAAAAGGGACATTTACAAGCCTTTTTCTAGCTTCTCAGTGCACTCCTTGTGCAAAGATTATGGATGGCTCACTCTCCTGGTTCCGTCTTTGTTCTCCCTGGTCCAACTTCACTAAGCTTGCCTGTAGCTAAGTGTCAAAATCTCATGGAAGTCAGCCAAAGATGATAAACACACACAGCTTTCTCACAAAAACCAGCAGTGTGCACAGTCAAGCTGTAGAACACATGTCAGCCAATACCACTCCATGCTGGTGGTCTTCAACACTGGATGGGGCTATTTTTGCAACCTTGGTATAGTTCATGAGGCTTCTTTTAGCCGTTCACCTTTCGCTTCGGCTATTGATTGTGTTATTTATTTTCTTTTTCTCCACATGTTTTTGGGGAAAAAGTAGATAGATAGACATATAGATGTATACACACGTGCTGACTTTAATATTCTTCCGTATGGAGTCACTTTTTATTGTCGCCTTCCTTCTTAAACAGCTGCATTTCTGCTCACATTCTGTCTTCGTTTCAGAAAAAGCTGTCAGTTGCCGGGGCAACATGGCTCCTGTTCTCATGGAAATCTTTCCTCATCATTACCTTTACTTTTCACTTGCTGTCGTTTAAGTCAGTGGTCTCCAACGCTCGGGCCGCGGACCGGTACCGCTCTGTGGATCATTTGGTACCGGGCCGCAATGAATGAAAAAAAAAAGAACTTACATTACTTCCATTTTATTTATTTCGGAATCGGAAGGATGTTTTATTTTGAAAAAATACCGGATTCTCTGTAACATCCGTCTTCTACAGGATGTCACTCTTGACGCTGGTGAAGGCGAGCTTCTCGTTCACGTGATAGGTTACCGCTAAAATGAAATAAATGATCTAGCAAAATGAGTAAAAAAACAAGCGTCTTTGAGATTGTTTCTTTGGGAAGTGGAAAAGGCCCAGCCAGGAGACAGAAAAGGAGCCTACGACTTCCAAGACAAAGAAGGCTACTTTTAATAAGACAGTATCAGGAGTCGTACTAAAGATACCGATTTATCTCAACAGGAGACTTCCACGCATCAAGCCCACTCTGCATTATATGAGGTGATGGTGAGTCGTATTTTTCATGCACTTTGTATTTGCGGTGTGTCTCATTTTGAAGGCACGATTAAACGTTACCATCGCGACCATAGAGTGTAGCAGCCATATCGGACGTTCTTCGTGTCATGTTTCGTGTTTATTATTGTGTCACGAAAATACCACCGTTTTTATGCAGGTCATAAATTGTTATTATTTTGTTGTATTTATCCGTCACACCTTATAGGTCTGTCCCTGAAAGTACAGTATTGTCTGACATTAAATCGGTCCGTGGGGCAAAAAAGGTTGGGGACCGCAGGTTTAAGTGATACAGTATTACACTGTTGATGTTCAAATTTTCTTCCATGAGGGTGACTGACTTGCGTTTTTGCCCTCCAGGAATTGTGTTAACCGCTTGTTCGGGAGACAGACTCGATGCATAATAATGTTGTCAAAAAGTTGAGGTTCAGTGTATTTAGGTTACAATATCAGCCGCAACATTGTACAGTATGTTTGTATGTCATCTACTAAAGGAATAAAAGATGCTTTGTTCTTTATTCTTTATTTTCTTTTGGCAAAAATCTTCTCCCTTGTCTTTTTACTTTCCATCCATCACAAACTACATGCTTCTGGAGGAATGGGACTTCATGTGTTTGTTGACAGAGCTGTTGAAGACAGACCTAAGCTTAACCTTGGTTCTCAGTTTAGTTTCCACTCTGTGTTTATTTAAAAAAAAAAAAAAAGAGTGACAAGCTGCAATAGTATCAAAACCGGAGACTGAATCACCTCTTCATGTTTTTTTTTCTGTTAGAAGAAAAGTTAAATCCTTAATGTAACATTTCAGAAACACGAGAAGCACAATTACTGACTAATATTTCTCAGGTTTAAAATCATGGTCAGACCAGTCAACTTATTTCCACATGAGGCCTCAAAAAAGTTTAGCTAATTTTTACCAGATGGACACAGACTTCCAGAAAGTCAAATGCTCATGCAAATCAAGTTGTTACCTATCCATCCATGTCACTGTGTTAAAATGCATGTGGACAGGCATGGAGGCAACCACACTTGGGGGCAAGTTAAAGTTTCCACTTAATGTAAAGTGCATGTGTTTGGACTGTGGGAGGAAACCAGTGCACCCAGAGGAAATTCAACACATGCAAGTCCACACAGATAACCACCCCCGTGACCAGTTTGGGGAGCGGGGGGCTCTTTGGAATAATCATCTAAAGATGTGTTTCCTCGGGCATCACGTTTCGTCCGACACGATCAACATGCTAATCATTAGATAGAATCCATGAAAAAATAAAACAAAGTACAACACTGAATGTGTTATTTCACTTCATATTCAATGGGAAATATGTTTTCTATTTACTGTTTTATCCTGTCAAACAAATATGAAAATTGCCTTTTTAGATGTCACTCTTTCATGATGATTTTGTTTTCCTGCAATAGTTTCAAAACAACAGTGAGTCATCCTTAAATAAGGCGCTTCCTTGTGGTGGCCTATTTCTCGCTCCCAAATTTGCTCCAAGGAGAACACGCACGGTGAATGGTTTGTTTTCCAAAAATCTGCGAGTCACTCATCCCTATGAAGTGGAAGATGATCTCACTGTATAATTTCAAGGCTCTCACCCTCTACTGTTCTCCATCACCTCAGGGACATTGTTTTGTTTATGCTGTAATAACCTGGTTTGAACCAGGCCACAGGACACAGGAAAATCTGACGCCAGTCATGACTTTAATCAGTTTTTTTTTCTGCTTCGGCCCAAACAAAATATTGATTCTTCAAGCAGTCTGTGTCTTCTCCCAAAACTCAAATGAGCCTCAAATAAAAATTGGAAACACGAGTGCCGGGTTTGCTGATCGAGGATGTGAGTCCGTGGGAGAATTTGATAAAAGCTGAATCGACAAAAGTCATTTCAAAATCATGTAATCTTGCCGGCAGTTGGGAAGGCCGCTCGAGAGGCGTCTCTAGCATGGATGCTTGGTCTGTCTCCACTTCCAGACAAGATGCGTGAAGCAGGCAGATGTGGCAACTATCAAAGGCGTTCTTGATTATTTTATCCCTTTAATTCATTAGTTTGTCACTTCAGTTGAGTTAAAACTCAAAACAACAGGAACTGCCTGGGGGTTGGGGGGTGCAGGAGGGGGGGGGGGGGGGGGGAGATGGCAAACACCTTGTGAAAACTTTCCATTCTTGTGACAACAAACACAGCAGACATATTAACCTCCGGCGGGCGCCGACAGAGTCCTGTTGACAGATGCCCATTCAACCGGCGTGTGCGTTCTGTACACAACATTTCATTTCAGCTCAGCAAGTATCACTATAAGGGATCATATAAGAAGAGGTTTCCCTGCAGAGGTGTCTGTTAAACACACATGCGCGCGCACACACACACACACACACGATTGCTGCTTCTTCTCACACTCTTTTGTTGTTTTTGGAGAATGGATATTTCAGATACGGCCATGTTGAATCAGGGTGTCATGTTTTTTATGCTTGGCACAAATCCACTCGCAGCCGTAGTGTGAATGGTTTTGGGAAATGTCTATCTCTCCGTCTCTGTCTCTCTCACTCTCACAACAAGATATATTTCTGCTGTTCTGCAAGTAGGACAAACAAGCCCTATTAAGGAATTGTTTTGCAAGTGTTGACCATTTCTCCCCCGGATGTTTCTGGAGGGTTCTCGACTGCATTTTTCGAGTGCCCTCACCACCATTGGTATCATGTGGGTTATCCGTAACACAAGTTGTTGGATCAACGAGGTTTGCTGTGTCTCCACAGTCAAGAATGTGGAGAGTGTGTTGTTGTTGTTTCTTGACTGGTCTGTCAAAAAGCTTTATGTGCAAACAGAACCAGCGATGGAAACAATCCGTCATCTCATTCGCAGCCCTGATAGATGAGTTGTTTAAGAAAGGTTCCAGGAGCAGTGTCAAAAAAGATATAGATTTCAAATCCAAACTACATGTTTTACATTAGAAAACCTTTATTAGTCTCGCAATGGAGAAATTCCCAATTCACAGCAGCAAAGTTATGTATAGAAAGTATACATTTTCCTCTTCAAAGTAACACCCCCCGAGGGCTCGAACATACTTTCCCAGTCTTTTCTGCCACGCTTTGATGCACTGCAGGAAGGATTTTATATCCACATATTTGAGACAGGGTCTGCTTAATGAGCCCCTCGAGCTTGGGAGAGACATTTTAAAAAACTCACACGATGCCAGAGTGAGAATGAGGGTTTCCCCAGCATGGCCATCTTCATTTCAGCCAGGATCTGTCAGATGCTCAGGTGAAGCATCTACAAGTTCTCCTGCTACAACTCTCGCCTCTTATCGTACATTGAATGAAAAAAAAAAAAAGCCAAAGGATCTTTGTTGACGTGATGGTTGATGATATGCTCCACATTGAAAGGGAAACTTGTAGTTTAGGTTTGGAATGCCAGTTTCCACTCATCCACCTTAGCTTCATGATTTGTGTTTCCATGAATCATTCTTATATTATTTTGTCAAGTGAATTAATCATCAATATGTATTCTATACTGGAAGATTTAATTCCAAAGATGTGGGATTGAACTCTTTCAGGCACAGTGGTTACTAAAATCGACAGCTATTCTAATTTTGCTTTCTCTTATATTCATTAATCTTAATGTCACAGTTCTGCATCAACTACTACAGTGGCCACTTCTGTGTGTTGCCATCCAAGGTGATTCTTTTTTTTCATGCCTAAAGACGAATGATATTGTTATCATTATTTGTGCATGAAAGGGTGCTTTCCTTTTTTTTGGAACAATGTATTTCAGAGGAACTCATCTCGAGTATCATCTTCGGTTTACCTCCTCAACTTCATCCCCACACAGCTCCTTTTTCCACGTCAAGACGTGACTCACATTTGTCAGCACTCCCTTGCCGGCCATCCATGCCATTATTTGGAATCGGGCCCCTCGTGGTCCCGCTTTAACCGCATCGTTTAGACTCTCTGTGAGGACCTTCACTCTCACAGCTCTCTTCCCGTTCCGCTCGCAGACGTCCAGCGACCCGACTTCTGATGGCGAGAGAGCTTGTCTCCCAAATGAAATGATTTCTATTGTGTTGCGGTTGCATTGCAACAGCATGCGTTCTGACTGAATCAAAGTTGGTGCAGAGGACAGATGACTACTGCATAGACAAGGAGTTTAATGTGTGTTTCATTTACAGCCACTTTTCCACAGCCCGTGATGCATTGCATCTTTGTGTACAGTTTAAAATACTGTTTAAAAAAAAAACACATTCAGGGTAAAAACACTCCTATGGATGACAAATCCATCTGGATAAGCAAAAAGAGTAAATCAGGAGAAAGGAGATCACCTTCACACTAATATTTCCATTTATCCCCATGAAGAGCATTTCTAATGCTGGAATTGAAAGCAGTAACATTTGCAATAATAGTGTGTATGTTCAACCCTGTTGTATTAAAAAAAAAAGAGAAAAAAAGAAAATATCCTACCACAGCAAGTTCAGTGGTGAGGGAATGGCTACATAGTTATGCATGTCATTATCATTTGCTTCATTGACCGGGAATGTTCGATTTTCTTTCTTTTGGCGGGGAGTTTTGGCTCAATTTACAAACAAGGGACACTATATGGTCATAAAATATTTTTTTTGAGGGTGGGGGTGGGGTGCATTTGGGATAATCAGTGGATTAATTGACTGTTAAGAATTCTGCTTGAAACAGACTCAACCAAAAGTGAGACAGCACGCTGCTGTTGATTGAGTCTCGACTAGCTTTTGGTCTGAAGAACAATAACGTGACATCATCCTGCACAACACAACACTGGCATGACAACAAGAGCTCAGAACATCAGAGCGCTTTGAAAAAAAAAGAATTCCATGTTATATTTCCCCTTTGTCAATCAAGTCAATTTCAGAATACATAAGCGAAGTTCACTTTTGGAAACGCTGTAAAATACAGTCGACATTTTACAGTTCACTGTCCAAAAACACGGCCACGTTACCTTACTTGACAGAAATGCTGAATAAAGCGATAGCATTTTCATTTGAAGCAACATCATTAAGTTTTTCGGCACGGTTTCTCACTAGTTCCCTCCAGCGCTGACCTCACGGTGACTACTCACAACGGATTTGCACGCTGCCACATCAGGCGGATATTTTTGGCGCATTTAAACATCTCGAAGAATAATGTGCATTAAAACTCCTCATAAGGAGCGCATTCAATACCTAGCCACTCACATTACAGGATTCACGACAACACCAGAGAGTGGTGAGGAAATAAAAAATAATGACGCATATTGACATTCTTCAATGTACGAGAAGTTGTTTTTTTTAAAAGGCTCCAAATAAAGAACGAGGGGCAAAAAAAGATGACGTATGTTGACAGTACACATTGCTAGATGCATACAGTATATGTATTCTTTTGCACCCATACTTCTATCTTCAGGCTCGCGTAACTTTAACTGTCTGATTACAATTCACCTGGATTTTAAATAAAAAACGGTCAAACTGGCGTAGTTGTAGCGAATATAGAAAATAATCAAAAATGTAACACATGAAGACTGTGCAGATAGACACACTTGAGAAGCTCCCGCCCAAAATAAATCGTTCACACTGTAAACCCTAAAGGCACCATAGACAAAGTTCCCTGTGCTCACCTGGTTCAAGAGCTTGAAAGAAGCCAAAGGGGAAGGAAGCCTTTGCCACAGTTGCATGGAAACACCACATTTACACGCACGCACGCGCACATTTATACATAAAAATCTCATAAAAGGCTACATAGGGACGGATGGAGTTTTGCATAAAGGTCACAGAGTGTCTCAAAGCAGACAGATCTGTGTTCACTCTGCAGTACTATTACCGGTAAATTGGACTCTGTTACATTCAAAAGATTTCAAAAAGATATCGGAAAGGCTTTTGTCAATGTCAACCCATCCTCCGCAAACAACAAAAAGAGGGCATATTTTAAAGTTAAAACATGCTCAGGGGTTCTCTCTTCAGATCATGCACAAATAACACAAAACAAATTGCAACAACAGCAAACGGAGGCTGCGTCCAAATAATAGTCTCGGCTCTGTCCTGCATTGGAAAGAAACAGTCCTCCTCTCTTTACTTTGAATTCTCGTAGCCCAAACTACCCGTCCAGTCTGACAACTAGTCATCATAATAATCAATCACCCCATTTTCTGAATCTGAATCTCCTTGCTTCCCAGACTGGACAGACTTGCTCCCCCTGCAGGCGAGAGGTCAAAACGATACCTCATTCCGAACCAGACATGAAGGGGCGTGAGGGAGTCACAGCCTCTGGTTTCACCGAGGGGGTTTAAAATGGCAAAAAAAAAAATCACTGGGGTAGACGAGGCAGTGAGGCACCACACGGATCACACCCGGCTGGTCGGGTGGCAGCGGTAGGTACAGCTGGACAGAGGGTCCATGCCGTCCCCATCCAGTGCCTGGGAGCACCCTGCCTCCCCACAAGACTCTAAAAGAAAATAGACATCAAGTAAAATAAAAACACTTGCTCTTGGTAAATCAATTAATAAGGCGGTAGAACCACATAAACAGCAGCTCAAAAAGTACTGGATTGATAATAATGAGGAAAAAAGTGTAATTATACTGGTACAGTACATCAAAAATCAATGATGAAACATTACTTTAAGGCAATGGTCCCCAACACGGTCCGGCACCAAACGACCCGGTCCGCGAAAGTTAGATTCTTTCCGTTTTATTCGTTTCTGAATCTGAAAATGATTTATTTTGAAAAATTACCGGATTCTCTGTTATATCCGTCTACAGTATGCCACTTTTGATGCAAGTCAATGCGCGCTTCCTGGTCACGTGATAGGTTACTGCTAAAATCAACCCCAGGAGCTAGCAAAATGAGCAAAAAAACCCCAAACGTCTTTGGGAAGGGGAAAAGGCCCAGCCAGGAGACAGAAGAGGAGCCTACGACTTTGAAGAAAAAAGAAGCTACATTTAATAGACTGTATCAGGAGTCCTACTTAAAATAAGGATTTATCTCAATGGGAGATTCCCACGCACCAAGCCCACTTTGCATAATATGCTGCGATGGTTAGTCGTATTTTTCTTGCACTTTTTATTTGCATTTAAATGTTACAATAGCGACGTGAGAGTGTTGCGGCCAGATAGGGCGTTCTTCGGGGTCATGATTCGTGTTTATTATTATGTTTAGAAAATACCACAGCTTTCATGCAGCTCATATCATATTATTTTCTTGTAATGAAGGACGGTCCCTGAAAATATTGTCTGACATTAAACCGGTCCACGGGGCAAAAAAGGTTGAGGGCCGTTGCTTTTAAGGGGTTTAAATGTTCTCCATACATTTTTTAGGGCGACATACTATTTTTAAAAACTAAAAAGTGGCCTTTTATTGTGGGCAGTCTAAGGCACATCTGTGTAACAGAAAAAGATAGAGAGGACAAAGAGGGTGTAAACCAGACACCTTCATGTTGAGGGTCCTCTCCTGGGATCAGCAGGTGAGCCCGGCACGGGCTCGTCAGGGTTGCTTGGTTGGGTCCTTCATTGTTGGTGCCCAGCTGAAGACGCCTCATGTGGCGGACCACCGCTGTAGCGTTGAATGCTTGCTGAGGAGAGACATGAACAGAAGAGCCACTTTCAGGCTGGCTCCTGTGTATGAGCTGCTATTCAGACTCAATGGACAACCGCTTCAGGACACCAGAGTAAAGCGTTTGCTATGACCTCCTCCAATCAACGGGCAAGACCTTTGGAATTCGACTGCTGGAATTTTTGCGTGACACATACAGTATAAAGACATACAATCAATGATGATTATAAAGAGATAGAGAAAATGTCTTACCTTCCATTTACTTTTGGCAAAGTTTTTCTTGATCTGTGCACTGACAGACTCATGGATGTTCTTGTCGAGCGCAGTGTCTCCTGCAATCCTGAAATGAAGAGATATATCAGTGCGTGCGCGCATGTCTGTGCGTGTGTGTCTAATCACAGACTTTGGAACACTTCCCATTCATAATTCACCATTCATTATTTCACTTTTTTTTCTGTTGAACCTATTCTCAACTATTTATTGAAAGGTTCACTTATTGTAGTATACAGGCACATATTTTTGTGCTCTTTCTGTAATGTCCAAAGACACCACAAGCTGGCACCAAAGCCCTAGCTAATAATCCAATTTCCCTCACAGGATGAATACAGTATCAATTTATCCATCCATCCATCCATCCATCCATCCATCCATCCATCCATCGACTACGGTATATCCGAATAATGACTTGTTTATTAATTCTCATCAATTCTAAACTAGACTCAGAAATTACTCACAAATGTACTTATTCATCATAAAATCTAGGCCGGATTAGTCGAGCACTATCGCTATCAATCTGTTCTATGAATGCTAACAAGGACATAAACAGGTTCATTGGACCTTCTGTCATCTTGCGGAAGAGTATTTCAGTGCCCTGCCTGTCACTATCCGTTGGTGGCATCGATAGACAACCAAAGAACGCATTTCATGCCGTAAATAAATAATTTTCGGGGGCTACTTAAGTGAAAACTGGATAATTTCCCATTGCACGCCTGAAGACATAAAGAGCCAAGTTGAATTCTGTTTGCAAGTCAAACCAGCAGCACCTCCTGCTGCATAGAAACAATCTCCAAAATGTTGTGTGTCTGTGTCAATGTTTATAGGTTTACTAATTTTATCCAGCATACCTCGGTTCGAGACACTTCTTTGCTCATCAGTTTTCTTTTCTTTTAAGCTCCAGATTCACTTGACATGCGCGTGATTGTAATGAACTGGTAACAATCCTAACACTCTACTGTGTTGATACAAATACAGTCCCCTGCACGGCCTCGAAGAAACACCTCACCCTATCTGAATTTCTGTAACTCACCAGGCAAAATCTGAAGTTCCTCACATTATGAAGGATACATTTGAAATACATATACAATGTCTTAATGCTAAAGTAATAGGAAGATGAGGTTACAACAAGTACCATGGGTGCTGCAGGGCCTGCTCACAGGTGTAACGTATATTGGGCTCTTTCTCCATCAAGTGGACTATGAAGTCTTTAGCTGTCAAGATAAAAACAAAAGACTTTACACTTCAGGATTTCTCTGATGCCACCACACCAATGCTGTTGACAGTTTCTGGTGGGGATATTCGCTCAGGTATCTGAGGACTGCTATCAGATGCTGTGTAGCAGCTTCCTCCTCAAATCAAAACATTTTTTTTTAAATGCAGTCGTAAATTACCCGAATCTGAGATGTCGTCCCAGTAGGGCGAATCAAATTCGTATTCTGCCTTCAGGATCTGCTCAAAGAGTTTGGAGTCGTTCTCGTCGTAAAATGGTGGGTAACCACACAACCTGAGAGTTGATAAGTCAAGTCAAGTCAACAGTATTTATAGAGCATGTTCAAACATCCATCACTGCATACAAAGTGCTGTACATGGAGCGATTTAACATGCACAATAAATGAACAGCTGGGGCGTAAAGACACAACTGGTTCCAAAAAACAACAAAAAAACGGCTAATAGATGGCTGCGTACTCACAGAATGTAGGCGATGACTCCAATGGACCAGCAGTCGACTGCTTTACTGTAAGGCTTCTGGGCCAGAACCTCAGGCGCTGCAATGAAGATGATTAATTATTATGACGAATCACATTTTTTTCCCACTTTCTGTGTTACCATAGAACCATATATGGAGCATATAGTGATTGAAGTAGTACAAACGTTTCTGTCCTGGTTGATCAGTACAATATGGTTCAAGCAAAAATAAACCGTCATCAATAATAACAAAGGTGAGACATGAGGTCACCATAGATAATCATATTTTTGAAAAAATATTCTTCATTTTGAATGGTTAGCTTACTTTTAAACTTGTATGACAGTACAAGTTGATCCAAGTTGAAGCACCTTCAGCCCATCTGTGTTTGCTTTCCTTATGTGTCAGCAAAGGGCAGGTTATTGTTTTATTTAATTTTACTATACGGCATTGAATTTATTTCTACACTGTCATGGCATGTAATATTGTTAAAAAGTTACATACAGTACAGTTTGTATGAGTGTATGCATTTCGTTCGTAATTTGCCTTTTTTTTTTAATACAATGTGTTACTCTGCCTAGGTGCGGGTGTTTTAATAAATCATGAACGACGTTTAGAATAAAAAAGCATTTTTGTATCTTGCTATTTCAGAATGTGGGCAACTTGTTTACCGACATATCCGGGAGTTCCGCAGGCTGTGGACATCACACTGCCAGAGCCTTCAATTTTAGACAGCCCGAAGTCGCTGATCATGATTTTGGAGTCTTCCTCCATGCTGTAGTAAAGCAGATTCTCTGGCTGTGATGCAAAGCAGACACGTAGAACAATTCATTGAGTCACTCTTGTCCTGAATACATTAATAGAAAACTCAGCTCGCTGGCCACAATGCATGATTTGAAATCCCAGTCGAGGACAGATGTAAAATCCAGGATGACAATTAAAAAGAACCCCCCCAAAAAAACCATGTATTTTCATGCTGCAATCAATTCAAGGACACACTTTTCAGTTCCACGTTAAACAATAAAAAAAAAAAAAAAAAGAAAAAAAGACAAACCTTGAGGTCTCGATGCACGATTCCCATGTCATGGAGGTATTTGACAGCATCCAGAATCTGCTGAATGAGTTTACTAGCATCTTTCTCTGTGTAGAAGCCCTTCTCTATGATGCGGTCAAACAATTCCCCACCAGACACCCTGAATGGACCAAAGAAACAAACCCACATTTTTGGATGCCACAACGATGTGGTAACATCTTCTTAGAAAGACACTTTATATGTGGGTATGTATGTATGTCTGTACCTACTTACCTACCTACCTACCTACCTACCTACCTACCTACCTACCTACCTATCAATCTATATTTGCCACTGATTAAAATAATACATTTGAAAGGTTAAAAAAAAAGAATATGTCGCTACTACAAAATGGCCACTAGATGGAGACACGGTTTTGCTTGCAGAGTAGTAGCTCCTTAAAGCTATTCACTAGCATCTCCAAACGTCCTACGAAGTACCCAAACGTTCAATATGTGAACACTTTTCTGAAGAACAGCTTACACATCTGTAGATCTGTTTATTATTGTTTGATAATGTCCCTGTTACACAGCCATTCCAACCTGTTGTTATACCGCCCGTCCACAAGGTGTCGCGGGAGCTCTATGATTGATATACTACACGAGTAAGCCTGTAACACGTTCTTGGTGCTGCTGGAGTAAAACAACTTTCAAGCACATAAAACGACTGGTTTCTTCAGATCATAACTACAACTTCTGTTGTTGTTACACTCCTAGCCACACTTTCACCCTTTCATGCACCCTGTAACCCGATAGCGTGGTAAGCTGCCCACTGTCGTAACCGCTGTCCCTGAAACGGTTAATAAAAGCGTTAATAGTGTTAATTGGCTCTATTCAGTTAACATAGTTAGATTTGTCACTGTGCAATCAGGTCATGCTTAAATTGTTATGAGGCCTCACAGATATTATCTTACAAGGGAGTAAAATGACCTCAAGTGAAAAAAGAAATGTATCTCCTCACCCTCCATTTCTGCCTTTATCATGATTGACACCTGTGATTTTGACTTCTCGCATAAATTGCGTGCAGTTTCTGGAGGCTAATAGAATACAATTCCTGATCTTAATCCATCTTTTCTCCCTGACATTTCCGTCACTCAGGCGGGCGACAGGCTGACGGACTGTAGATGGGAAGGCAAAACTCCCCAACAGTGTCTGCAAGTAAGCGTCGTGCGATGTGTGCCTGCGTGTGTCTGTTTACGTGCAAGCAAGGGAGTGCACTACAGCGTGTAATTAATGGCATGTGACAAGCAGTGTGTGAGAGATGGCACAAGCCGCGGGCCCCAAACTCACACGTATGTGAATACTCACAGCTGCATGACAAGGTACAGGTGTGATTTACTCTCAAATATTTCTTCCAGAGTCACAATGTTGGCATGTTTTATCCTGAAAGGAAAGAGTCAAAGTTAATTATAAAACAAACAACAACAAAAAAAAGCAAAATATTGTGCTGAAGAGCGACACCTGATTTTTTTTTTTGTAATGGGCCAAAGGAGTCAAAATGTGTATGTTAAATAGAATTCCTATAAACTCTCAAAATAACATTATTTTGATTAATAAAACAATAATTCACTATTTTCTCAATTTATATATAAATGAAATGCATTAAACAACTGTCACGCAAGCCAGTGACAAAGCCAAATCCCACAACCCCATTTATTGGTCAAACCCGGTGTGTATCATTAATGTGATCAAATTCTTTTTTTTAATGATATCTTTAAACTGTGAGTGCCCGATTGACGTGAAGGACACAGCTGTACCAGAGCTATGCGCCACTCTAAACTCGTGGCGGATTACAGCGCTGACTCGAACAATGCGGCTTCATTCATCTGCTTAGCTGAGCGCAGAAAGATTGATGGACCCTCGGAAGGATAGATGTCGGATTAAAGGCGCCTAGCGCTTGGACACGTGCAAGCGGGTGCGTGCAAGCTCCATCGTGTACATCCACACCCACATAGACATTTAAACACGCCGTGTTTGTGTGCGGCTGTTTTATGTGTTTGTGTGGGCGAGAGATGTGGCGTCGGTGAGGCTGACACTGGTCACGGTGACTGGAGGAAAGGGGGAGCACGAAAGGCTGGTGAGTCATCTGCTGACCCCTGCCAACACCCGTGGCTCTCGCGGGCCATCAGAGAGTTCAAGTCAGCAAATTAGAGAAGAGTAGTGCCGTGGCTTCACCCACATTACACAAATTGAACCCCCATTTGTTTTAGTATGTAGAACGAAACTGTGATTTTTGGTAAAGACTTCATTTATTGTCATATTTTTAAATGACCTCGACTCATTGGAAGCTGCTTTTGTGAAATGCATATTTAGGTTTCAAAAGATGTATTATTTCCCCACTTGATGAGTTTGGAGGGGTTGGGGGGTGGAGTAATCAAATCAGTGAATGTGTATACATGGAGTTTCATGGGGCAAACTTCTTTACATCGATTTGCTCCATTTGGTCCAAATTGTAACAGAATCACTTTCTAACCCCCACCTGTATCCCCTCAGCCATCTGTACTTTGACTCCTTGAGTTGTATGTCTGCTGTAACCCAGGCAACAACAGCTCTAAAAATAACTTGGGAACAAATGCAGAAATGCCATTTTCACAGCGGTCTGTAATTCTTTCTACATTCGCAAGAAAGTATGTTTCAAACACTCAAGTAAAATAGCTCAAATAGACCTTTGTGCCTTTGTGTTAGTCTTACACCACATTGAACTTCGAGTGTGGGACCTGCCATGGGAATTGAATGTAAAGAGCTTATCAAACCCAAATTATTGAAGCCCACTTACTTGTGCAGCACTGCGATTTCATTCTCGATGCTGTTCTCCTTGCCTTCTAACGCCTTCTTAGGGATGCATTTGATGGCCACCAACCTTTGGGTCCTTTTCTCCTCTGCCAAGACCACCTCAGAGAAGGCTCCCCTGAAACACCCCAAAGCACGTCGATGATTAAATTATTAGATGAACGACGTACTGAATATACAGTACGGCTGACTGATTGCGTAAGTGTCAAATCACAAGTCCTCCTCTGAGTACATAAGTGAAATTGACAAACTGGTACACTCACGGTTGATATCAGGGATTTTGGGGCCTGTTAAAAAAATACTTGAGCCCCACCATTTCAATGCCACAAATTTAAAATGCTATTTTCTATGGCCCCTGTCAGTCGCAAGTCCAGAAAATTGCCCCGAGACCATTCATCATGAACAGACACAGAATATCTATCAATGTAGCACGACGAAAAACTGCACAGATTGAAGTTGGACAGATAACACTGCAGAAATGTTGCCCTACAATGACATGTTGAAGTGCACCCACCGGATTTGTTTCCTCTCTCTGCTGCATAGTAGCCACGACACATTCTTTCTGTACATGTTCGCTTCCTGAGGAAAGCAACGGAAACAAACGCCGTTTTCCCATGACCCACCGAAATCCAGGGGCACACAGCCCTGGTGGCGTTTGTGGCACAGTTCCGAGCTTCAGACTAAAAGACAGATATTGTATTTCATGGAAATTGAGCAAGCAGTCTTTTTCAGAATGATTGCATTTCTTTAGGTTCCCTGGATAATACCATCACACAAACTTCACGTTTCCCATCGCCAATGAAAACCACAAAGTAAGATTTACGGACTCCGCTTGCTGACAGAAGTCTGCGGCCATTTTCTGACCACAACAACAATCACCACAGGCCCCATGGTCACATCAACTAAAGTCAAAGGGCTACAGAAAGGTCGTTCATTTTGGCACAAATCCAGCGGTTTGGAGAGTTGCTCATTCCTCCGCAGCATCTGGAGGATTGAGTTGATGTTCACCATACGCCTTCTGACAGAGCAGAGAGCTGTGGCCAAGTGTTTCGCACAAACAATGGAGCCATTTCGGAACACTGTGATTAGCTTTCTTGCTTCTACGAAAATGTTGCAAGTATTTAACATCCATCATATGGTGCGCTAATATAAGCGCAAATACCCTTCATGCATAGTTTGCCCAACAGCACAATGCTGTGGATGTGCATTACTTGTTTCTACAGTACCAATTTATGAGTAGTAATGGTCCGGGAGAGGGTGTCTAACGTAAGACTCGAAACACCCTATTACCCTGGAAACATAACTGACGAGGTGTCCGGGTTGCATTATTAGGTGTTTTCAAGTACATGGCCGTGTCAAATTTCATTTTTGGTATATGCAATGGGCCGATGAAAAATGAATGGCCGGCCACAAATGGCGCCAGAGCCATAGTTTGGAGATGGGCCCGAAGCAAGCTGCAAGAACTGCAAGATCTCTGACAAAAGGACAACATCTGTAACTATTTAGTTTTTTCTTTGGCTTTTGGGGAAGAGCCTCAACTAACTGAAGATTGCGAGACAAGAAGACTTAAGCATCATTATACACAACGTCATTTGTTATTAACGCTAAGGCAGTTTTGTTGACCTAATAACTTACAGCGGTTAACACTAGTGTGATGATTAAGAGAAAAAAATGAATGGCGTCCTCACCAAACATAGATTATTTTTAGTTTCAAAGACAAATTCACATTTTTCATGGTGTCGCATGTCCCGAATTTTTTTTTTGCAGCATTTTGGCTAACATAACATCCTTACGGTTACCACAGAGTCCATTTGATGAAAGAGCCAATGCTCACAAGGAATGAGTTTGTGATCCCACAGCGATCACATATTAAGTAAATCAAGTCATAAAAGCAGCTAGTAAGAGTAAACAAATAATATTCAGAGGTCTGATGAGCTTACTGATGTGGTGACAGTCCCATCACAATGGGAAAATAAAAAAAATGCTCCTGATTAAGTCAGTATGATCAAGACTCATACAAGCCACAGTTAAGCATTCAAATCATTTACCGGTAAGCATTTTAACCAAATAGTATATTTTAAGCACGATCCTGTTGGAGCTAAAAATTACTCTTTTTTTTAAATACAGTTCAGTTCTTTGTTTTTGAAACCTCATCCCTCTTTTTTTTTTTAACCATCTGTTCCATGCCGTGTCAAACGCCAAATTAAGTTTTTTAAATGTGGAGATTAAACAGAGAGATTTGCGTGCTAGGTGTGGTGTCATGACAAAACCAAATCACAAAGCAAATGTACCATCTGTGCCATTGAGAAGTTGGTCAAGAAGCTAACGCACACAGTCGACAAAAGTGTTGACTGCGGAAAGGTCAGAGAGACAGCGCAGGACCATCTGGTCCAATCAAAACTGAGAGAAAATTCCAACTGGGATACTGGCCGTGAAACAAAAAGACCATCTTTGCTCTGTGGGCTGCTCAAAATCACTCTCTACTCAGAGATCTCATTTAAGTATCAGCAGAACAATACATGATCTTGATTTAAAAGTTCAATTGCATTTGCATCGCAAAAATCACATGAAAACAACAACAAATGTGGTGCATGAGAAGTTAGCATGTTCTACCCGCGCCTCCTTGCATAGCCGGGAATGGTCCGAGGTATGCCTCACATCTTGCCAGAAAAGTCAGCCGAGATAAGCTTCTCATCTCATGAGGATAAGCACTCCCCAAAAAATTGGAGGAAAAATGAATTAGATTGTTGACAAAAATGAGCTGTCATTTGCTGATTCCAAACAAGGGGATGGCAAGCTGTGGTGACAGACATTAATCACACTTCCCACCTCTTCTATCACAAACATGTCGCTCCATCTGTAAATAACTAACAATTTACATGCAGACATCTGGAGTAATACATCTAACTGCATGAGTCATTCTTGCTGCGAGCACATTTGTAAATATCATTGCATATTATAAGGGTGTAAATCTGGTTTGACAGTGATAATAGCCGGCGTGACACACATCAGACGTGTGTGACCTCATTTTTCACATTGCAAAAGAGTCACTGGAGACGAGGACATCAAACTCACGTTTTAATGTAGTTATTCTGGACTTTTTTTTTTGTCTGAAAGGCCATGTACAGTGAAAATATTTTTTGCATGTAATGTTGAGACAACTCAGGGTAACTTAATGTCATACTTCATGTTCTCGATAAATTATAAACTGTCAGTCAAATATGTTCGTACGTATAGCATATGTCAACACATACCGATTGTATACTCAATCCCTCTCCTATGTCTATTTGACCCAAGTGATTATATATCTGCTTCAAGCCTACAGTGACTTGAAAATGCCCACGGGGTAGTCGTGGGAAGGGCGCTAGCTACCAGCTAGCTAGCAGGCGTTAGGACGTCGTCTTGTCCAATATGTCACTGCCTCGCTTGGTGTTGTGCCATTATCTGGGTCCACACAACAGAGACACTTCAGGAAGTGTTACCCGTTTACTAAATACAGCGGCACACAATATTTAGTCTGGGGATCCACACACGGACACACTGTCGCATGTTGGATAGGTCGGCCTGATGCGAGTGATATGACCTACTGTTTGTTTTCAAATATGCGCCAGGTTGTAACACAGTGACACTGGTGCTATTCTTGAGACTTTCTTTGGTGTTTTGCATTGTTTGCTAGCATTAGGCTAAACGGCCTGTTTAGGCAAAGTAATGTGTTTGATTAAAACAGACAAAAATGGTACATTCAAATATCCTCGTGTATAAATACAATTTGGCTTAAGTTGCCAATGAGTCATCATCATTGCTAAAAGAACATAAAGTAGCTTTAATGGGGAAAAGACTGGTCTGCCAGTAATTTTCATCTGCACTATCGCCATGACAGGCTCAAATGATACGCAAGTAAATTGAATTGTTGCAGTGATTAAATTACTCTTTTTTTCTGTTTGTATGACAGTTAGGATTCTGTACTCTGCTAAATGTAAAATTCTGTGCAACATAGTATTTGATGCACTTCCAAGGTCCATTTACAGAAGTGAGCTTACGAGGGAACAAACATTACGATACTCTAGTGCAGGGGTCTCCAACGTGGTGCCCGCGAGCACCAGGTAGCCCGTGAGGACCACACCAGTAGCCCGCCAGTGCTAGGATTGTGATTTGCTCGTAGAAATTATGATTTAAAAATGCAAACATGGGCAGTATTATAGATTCTATAGCTACCTATTTAGCTATCTAACTAGCTAGCTACAGTATACATCTAGCTAGCTAATGTTCTAATATTATTAAATGTAATTTGTACAAATGTTATTTTAGACGTGTATCAATTTAGTAGCCCTTCACACAATCAGGACACATGAAGTAGCTCTCACTCTCAAAAAGTTTGGTGACCCCTGCTCTAGTGTAATTAAGGTGGAAAACAAACAGGCTTCCATTGGGATGTCTAGTACTTAAGATTAAAGTACACGAAGAATCATTAAGTCTGTTCGCTAATATGCAGAGAGCTTGTAATGTAGGAAAGAAGGGATATAAATAATATTGATAGGGAGAGGCAGACTATGAGAAGATGTCAACCATTCAAGTGTATACTTAAAAATGTTTCAGGGATATTTTGCTGGGAGCAGATGGAGGTGCATAAGTATGTGTCTATGTTAGTGTGTGTGTGTGTGTGTGCTTGTGTGTTTTCCAGGGACTGGCGGCACGGCCATGTTGAGCTGCACTGTGCTGAGATACAGGCTTCTGTACGAATTAGGTCAGGGCATGGCTGAAGGACTGTGGGTGCCGAAAGCAGGCATGGATTTTCTGGTTTGGGGCCAGATGGGAAACGCTTTCAACTTGTGTTTACTTTTTTGGATGATAACCAATAGACTTATCGATGCTTGAGTGTGAGCATCGCGAGAAGAGATGAGCGGACAATGACAGCCACAAGCTTTATTCATTGCTTTGGCTGAGTTGTGGGATAACATATTGTCCTGTGCTTTGAAGTCCATGACACTGTTTATGCCTCATACTCTTTTAATGGGGGAAGGTCCAAGCAACATCATCCTGCAATTTAGATGCTATAAAAAGGACAGTGAAGTCAAAGTAAGGCAGAGAAAAATAGATATTCTAGTTTTGGAGTGAGGTCAGGTGTTTATCTGGGACGTCAGTGGGCCAATAATGGATTGCTGATATAAGAAAGAAGAAATATCGCATTTAACATTGGATAGAGAGACAGAGAGAGTGGGAGAGAGATGAAAAATAGATGAACGGGGACAGCTCTCATGCTGAGAGACTCATCTGCTCCATAAAGGTGTCTGCTGTTCCTTTTTAGTCACAACTACCTTGTTAACGACCACTGTGAATTCATTTGATTCAGATATCCCACACAAACAATGAATAATAAAAGGTAACAAAAATAGACCTCACGCTCAACAAACACTCACAAACATAACAAAACAAATCTTCAAGACAATTTTCTCAGCTCCTTCCACGCCTGCGTTTACACCTCAATTTAACAATCGCACAGCGTCATGTAATCCGATTGACAGTGGGTGGATCGTCAAAATTACAGATTTCCTGGAAATCTGGAAAATGATTGCTATCAGGCAAATTTAGCTCATTAACACTTGGGGACGCATCAAGTAGCATGGTGATTCCAGTCGTTGTGAAAGAAACTAATTGCCGCCACTGCTAATGTTACATTAATTTATATTTGAAGAGGCGGTAGTTGGTGTATTTAAATAGGATTAGACAAAATCGTAACGCGTTCTTAAATTAAAGACGGGTTCAATTCAATTTGGCAATACCCATAAAAAGACGATCTAACGGCACTTTTCATAGAGGCTGTTAAAGGTTGGCGTTCCTTTGACATTAGAAAAGCAACTATTGCTGCTCGAGTGTTTCTGAAGAAGTTTAACGGCATAGCGTACATGTTCATCATCAGAATGTTTGTACATTGGTTTATTCATGACCAACATGGAAGGTACTCCAGACATCTCTTCATGGAAAACTATTTTGTTTGTAAAAGAGTTCCGAGGGAGAGATGTTTCGGAGGTAAAGTGATGGGATAAATTAAGTAATAGATTGAGGTTTCTTTCAGTGGGATCTATCATTTGCAGTTTCTATACTTGTATTTGGCGTGAAAGGCTCCAGCCTTCCTGTGTGGAGTTTGCATGTTCTCCCCTTGCATGCCTGGGTTTTCTCCGGGTATCCCAGTTTCCTCCCACATTCCAAAAACATGCATGGCAGGTTAATGGAACACTCTAAATTTTCCCGAGGTGTGATTGTGAGCACGCATGGTTGTTTGCCTATGTGTGCCTTGCGATTGGCTGGCCATCAGTTCAGGGTGTACCCCACCTACTGCCCGAAGTCAGCTGGGATGATAAGCGGATTACAAAATGGATGGATGGATGTACTGTTAAATCCAGGGGGAAAAAAGTGTTAATTTCTCTAAAATTGTACGAGTTGGGATCATAAAATCCATTCTTCTCCCGCAGCATCTTTAGTACGATTTTCACACAGCCACACACAAACACAAAGCAGACTGAGTTATCGAACATTGTACTCACAGGCTGAGTGCTCTCAAAGTGCTGAATTGTTGTTGAAATCAGTGTAATAGCTGAGAGGGAGCAAGTGGAGCACAGATCGTCCCGTTGGCACGTTCCACGTCACATTCTCGTAAACATTCAGGGGAAACCCAGAAGGTCAAAGGGAGTCGCTTCCGTGAAAGCATTAATTTGGTTAACCGCTGCTTTAAAACAATAAAACCACCATTTAAGCAATTAAATAATAATTGATAAATGAGAACGCTATTTTTAAATGGTACATCCTAAATCCATTTCATGCATGCCACTTTTGAACAATTTTCACTGGTGTCAAACTCTGTAAACTTTTTTTTTTCAGAGGGCAAAACTGTGAGAACCCCACCCCCAAAAAATGTCTCGGGTTCAAAATAAGCAGATTAGCATTGCGGTTTATGAGTAAAAATTAATCAAATCATCGATTGGATAATAGATTCCAAAGATATTTGATATTTGTTTGTGCAAAACTCAAAATAATAGTTTGCATTAAATGCACACAGAGAGTGGTGCGTGCAATCACATGCATAAACTCATACACCGATACACACCCACACACGCGCATTCACGTACGCACACATCACTCAAAGCCAACAACCGAGGCCACCGTCTCCCATCCTACCAGAGTACCACAGAATGTCAGGGGCCGATCCATCATGGCTAATGATTTTAGGCGATTACATCACTCTCTCCAAATTTTCCCCTTCACTTCCTCCCATCCTGTGGGCCCCCAATGCTCTATCCCCATGCGCTTTGCAGAGTATTCTGGGCTGAATGAAGTTGCTGTCATCCAGCGAATGGCAAAAAAACCTAAGCGCATCTTCTCGAAATTAGAACGTGCACGTTTAAAATGTCAACACGGCCTGTTTGTGCAGTCGGGTAGAGAAAGCCTTAAAGCCAGTGGGAATAAAGGTAGTACTTATTGCAGCTTTCGAACTTCAGCTAGCAGAAATGTTGCACACAAACAAGAAAAGCAGGTTTTTAAAAAATGAACAGAAGATCAGAAATGCATTTTGAATGTACTGTATGTTTTGGATTAAACATGCAGCTGCACAGACGCTAATCAAATACATTGTTTTGAATCTTCCAGAATTGGCAAATTATGTCAAGGCAAACTAAACAACATGTACAATATGGAATCATATTTGGAATGATGCCATGAGAAAAACACCAGAGGGAAGCAAAAGTTCCTCTCCTAAATAACCTGTATGACTACATTGTCGACTGTGTGCCTTTTGTACTTTGATCCAAATCTTTTTGTCAGATTCATGCGAGATTGTGTTTTCAAAATTACCTGACTATTACTTGAGCCAGTGTGCATTACATCAGCCTGAACCAATTAACCATACGTGGATCAATGACTTGATCTAATATCAGAGATGTTTCACCCCTGTGAACCATGCTAGGACACTCAAGGATGCATCCTCATCAGCACACGAGGTGTCAAACCAGAAAACGGTCCGAGGTCACAGACACCCGAAAACAGGAGCGAAATAGACCGGAAAAGATTAACATAAATAATAGCAGAGAGAAAACCGAGAAGGCCAAAGAGGATTTGACTTGATTGCAGTGTAAGTGCTCTATATGTGCATTATTAATCCCCATCTGTTTTGATTACAAAACCATGCCGCCTCAACTTGGGAGTCACAACAGAAATTCCACAAATGCTGCTGAAAGACCTGAAAGACAAATGTTTTGTCAAATATTATTTAGAATAGACAACAACGGCATGAAAAACCAAGACAGAAGTTAAGAACATTTCAGTGCAGATTGGCTCATTGCATTGAAAGTTTCATTTAATTTGATTATTGTTCGAAATAAAGCTGAGATGAGATGTTCGCGCTCTATTTTCTGAAGGGCTATGCTTCGCCAGAGACACGCAATAGAATATACAATCTTCGGCGCTCTGAGATGTGTGTAATTAACTTAGTGCTCGTGTTCACGTGCTTTTATCACAGCAAGATGATTGTTCTAAAAACAGACGCGAGTCCTTGCAATATGCTTATAAAACCACAAGCGCGCCATCTATTCCTTCTCTCCTAACACACACGTGCAGTTGGGCATGCGGCGGATTATTAATAGCAAATCAAAAAACTTTGTTTCCATAGTGACTGAGTCCATTCTGGAAAGTGTCTCCAGTTGTTACCAAGACAACAATCCGGCAATAGCAAATGAAGGTGGCACAACGCTGAATGCGAGGAGCCAGGAATCTGCCCATAAACATGCTCCTCGAACCGAGCTGGTACAGGTGGAGAGCCGTGTGATGACAATGAGACAATTTTTTGATGAATGGTCCAACACGTTTGCATTTTTAAGGAGAGTATATGGGAACTATTTTCGTGCTCAGTGCAACTCTAGCACAAAGCACGGCTTAACTCTACGCATGGGTGTAGTTTTCTTTCTTTTGGTATTTTTGTCGATGCGCGCAATCAGAAACAGGTGATTGCGCCGTTGTGGGTGTGAACACAGTCGAGAGACCAGAACCCAAACTGGGACAATGGAAGTGGCTCCTCTCATTCCTTTTAAATTCAGCGCAGTAGAGGCATATGATCCATATAGCAGGAGCAGAACTGGCTTGCTGGAGTCTATGTGGTGTAGTAAATGTACACTTTGAGGACCTACTACAGTGCTGTGGTCCATAATTGTTATTTTGTATATGACATACTGGTGCCTGCCTATTCCGACCACTCAGATGACCAATTTCACTGCTTAACTTCAGACATTAAAAAAAACTTCCACAATCAATCATTTGAGTTTCCCATGCTTTATATTTGCATCACTCAAACGAGACCGAATTTCAGTTGTATCAGCTACAGCACACACAAGATAATCCTTTTGGAACAGGGATGTGGGTGTGGGTAATAACCTCAAGCAAATATCTTGAATAAACATCCTGGCATGTGACAATCAGCAAGCATGAGGAAAAAAAAATTTAGTTTCAAATACAGTATGAGTTCTAACTCGACTTTGTTGCTGGGCCAGTGCGTCAGTGTAAGACTGAGAGGTGCGACATTTAAATGGGGGCGGGGTGAGGGGGTTCTGATATGTCACTTGTAATTTGCATATCCTGTCAAATAAAGGACAGCAGGAGCTGCGAGGGTTCAGGTTTTCAGTTTTGAGAAGCGATCTCGAGCTAGTGCGGCTTCAAAGAATCGTACCTCCTGCCTGGCAGTTAAAGACAATCTGTTACTTGGTCGAGTCTCTGTTCAACTGTCTGGGTGAGAATCTCTAACAGACAGAAACCAGGATCATTTGCAAACACAAACCGAGATATACTCAGGAGGAGCTCATAAAACAGAACCAAATAACACAGTGTTGTAAAATTCTTCACCATAGCTGAACCGGCTCAAATTACAACATGTGCGAGCTTTGAAAATTTGTCCTGTACAGCTATGTAGGTCTATTCCTCACACGGATTCTACACTACGTTATTAGCTTGGCCTCTGAGACGCAGATGATGAGTTCAGAGTCTCCAAATCTCATGCAGTAGATGATCCCAGCATCCACTCCAAACAACAAGCACATGCTCACCATGGCACAGGCACACAATGTCCTCTGAAGCTAAGAGGTTTAATAGAGACTGTCATGCCCCAAGAAAAGCAAACTAGGCAAATAAGGCACGTGTGTGCGTGTGCACGCACACGCCCTCACACACACACACACACACACACACACACACACTTATCTCCCAGCAGTAATCCATGACCAAATGCTCCTCCCATACTGCAGTATTTAACCTTTCAATGTCTGTGGCAAATGATGTCATGCACAGCTAAGTGCTCAAATGAGACTGATTCGAAAATCATGAAGATCAATGTCCCAACATACATGAAGTGGCCTTACCTTCACCTCATGTCTCGCCCTACCGGCCATGAAGGCAGATGGTGACAAATGAAATTGTTTTTCATTTTTATACATGTACTGTAGTAGGGCAAAGCGATATGGCAATCCCTTAGCAAAGCCAAATTGATAAATAAAACAAACAAAAAAATGTCATACTTCAAATAAATAAAATACATATGTATAAATCTCAAAATTAAAACTCAGCACACTATGGTCTAAAATAGTGCAAATAATCATTTATAGGACTGCTGATATAAATATTTAACATGCTATTAAAATATTTGTTTATCTGATAAGGCTTCTGTATTTCATGAGTGTGTTTAAATGTTGGATCATTTTCTCTCTTGATATTTGTTAAACCGGCTGCTAATTTTCGGTTCATAGTTGATCACTCTCCGCTGTAAAATGGTTCCATCCAGACTTATGTTTAAAGTATACTGTGACAGCTAAACACTGATCGGTTGTTTCGTGAATCGACATTTTGCGATACAGTAACGATGATCATAGCTTCTCTGTCATTAACCTGTTCACTCTGGCTCAGTGTGTCACAATAACTACCGCTCATCCTTCTTTAGTGATAACGATACTTCTTAAAAGCGGAGTTTATTTCACCGCCGCGGAGGTGAGGATTAGTGACGGTGTTTAGCCGCGCTACCGAGCCAGTCGCAACCGTTAGCTGCTGAACCGCAAGTATGCATGCGACTAGCAATCCCGACGGGAATTCCCAAGCATCAGGAAAAGCAGGGAGGATGTGTGACTTTCATTAGCGGGACACACTTATGGCTGACCCCGAGAGTCAACTCAACTCATCAAAAGAGCTCGGAGCCATTTTCACCTTGAGGCAGGTACGATGACATCATCAATAAGTGTCATCTCGAAACTGCTGAATTTGGCTGGTATCACGTTTTGCCACAGCTCACAACTCAAGATCTTTCCCGTTGTTTTCGCCGGTGTTCTACGATTCTTGACAGTTCAGAGAGTTCAGAATTTTCTGCAGAGCTCCGGTTTGTTAGAAAGCATTCAGTCGTCTGCACTCTTTTGTACAGCTGAACAATCTATGGGAATTCAATGCAGCAGCCCAACCATAACCGTCATCCATGTGAAGTGTATCGTTTTTGTGTTGTAACCGATGTGTCGACTCAGCTCCAGGGAGCAGAGCTGTCATGGCTCTCTCAGAACTCTCAGTCTCTTTAAAGTAACTGCATTTCCTTAAGAGGCTTTCTCAAGTTCCATCTCCAATTATTTACAGGCCGACAGCAGAGCGACAGCCTCTAATTCTTTGTGGAGGGTTTGTTGACATTGTGTCATCACGCGGTGTCATAAACTGTACATCACAAGTTTGATTTAGTGCGCTTTCTTTTTAACGACTGCCGAGATGTGAATTTGCTGCAAAGCTAACAAAACCAAACTATTTGGTGTAAAATAATTTGGAGGACAACAGCATTGCATTAAAAAGTTCTATTGATGCCAATTTTAATGTGACTATTTAATCTTTAGAGAAAGTTTCGAAAAAAAAATGTCATGCGTGGCTAGATGAGAGTAGAATATTTTAAATTTCCCTGAGATATGAAAAAAGTTTTGAATTTGATTCAGTCCAGATTGAGACAGACAGTGACATGATCTATGAGCAGGCAGAAGAGACCATGTGAATTCTACCAATCTCAACATATAGAAACATTGAGATGGCAAACATACTCTGTCTGACGTGGAACACTATCAATATTACAGTATAAACTCTAAAAATGAAATATTTAAGCTAAGAAGAAGAACCCCCCACCACGCCCCACAAAGCCACACTTACGTTCCAAGGATATCTTTGAAGTCATAATGTTCCTTCACATCCGATGTTTTCTTCTTCCAGCTATGGCAGTCGTCACCCAGCGGCATCTTCTTGTTGTTTCGGTCAGAAACGATACTGTCGACGAACAAGAGGAACAGGGGGGAAAAATGATCATTCTTCTCCAAACTGTTAACATATCACAAGTGAAAATACAGTCCTGGATTTCCAAAAAACTTCCAAGTAGTTTTTTGAGATTGTGAAGCAACCATGGAGGTATTCGATTGTGACTGTGACTCAGGTTCACACATGAGGTCATCTTCTTTTATTCATGTGACATCATCAGTCCCATGAAATAGATGCGTTGATGTTACCTGTAGCCACATCAACGTTACATAGCCGACTTGCCACTGAATGCATATCTGCAGCAGCAGCTGCGGCGCAAGTTATGCAGTGAACAAGGTAACCAAGGAGACTACCAATGATGATGGTGATGGCTAAATCTGCAGATGTGTGAGCAATAATTCCGAACTGAAATCAGACGACATTTTAGAACCAATAATTGCAATGGATGAGAGGCATCACAGATATCCGATCTAGAAATTTCTCTTTCCAATTTGCCTCCGGATAGAAACATGTTCCATGTTCCATGGCTCAAGAGGCATTCTGCTGTTGTTTTGCCAATAGTTTGATTTTTGTGGCTTGTTGTCCTGGGTTTGTATTAGCCCAGTTAGCATATATCGGAGGGCACAGTTCCTGCAGTGGAATAATGAAGTCTATAATGTTGTACAGCAGAACATCCAAAGTGGAAACATCCCAGCGGTTGCAAAGCTTGAAAGAGGCATTGAACCCTGGGGGGGTTTATGGTTGCTCTGCATCAAGACAACTCTCACTTCAAATCTTGCACGTCTTCATCATATCTTAGGAGACTTCAGCTCAGTGAGCACCTAAAGAATTAACTATCCATCCATCTATTTTCTTATCCGCTTATCCTCGCAAGGAGCCTATCCCAGCTGTCTTCGGGGTACACCCTGAACTGGTCGCCATCCAATCGAAGGGCACACATAGACAAACAACCATCCGCGCTCACAACTAGGGACAATTTTGAGTGATCAATCAGCCTGCCATGCATGTTTTTGGAACGTGGGAGGAAACCGGTGTACCCGGAGAAAACCCACGCGGGCAAGGGGAAATGTGCAAACTCCTCACAGGAAGGCTGGGGCCAGAATTGAACCCTGCACCTCTGCACTGTGAGGCAGGCGCACTTTCTAACCGTGCTGCCCCAGGATCAACTATGTTCACTGAAAATCAAGAAGTCGGCATTCATGGTCTTAAAAACAAAAAGATGATGGTGGTCTTCTTATCTTTATTCAGACATGTTATTATTGCCATATTGGAAATTATAGCATACAAGGCGGGGATGGGGGCGCAGTCCTACACTGGGTTAATAAGCAAACTTCAGATCACTTTTTTCAAGGTTAACGTGTAAACGGCTAATGATTTGTTTGGGATTTTATTGGATTCGGATGTCTGTGCCCATCATACTATTTGAGCGAGTGTAATCACAGAGCACCAAGCTGCCAGAGACATCATCATCATCTAAACCCACAAAGTATCTCGAACTCAAGACCTGGCAGACTAAAATAGCCCAGTTCATATCAGCGTGCCTCACGCTGCCTCTGTTCCTACTGCCAGCAAGCACTTCCCTGTCAGGCCATATAAGATGATGTAACATTGTGCTTGTTGCAGTGAAATAGCCTCGTAAATCACCTCCAATTACCTCAGAGTCACTTTTCTATACCGGTGGAATTGTGTGAATATGAGCGGTGATTAAGGCAAAGCTACGTTCTATTATCTGGCAGTGGACATGAGTTGGATACATTCTAGCGCAGGTTTCCATAGCATATACTTCACGTGTCTGTCACGCACACATCGGGTGGCCCTCTTTGCCGCCTTTGCCAGGAGCTTTTTATGTGTCGCCATAGAATCCTAAACGGAGCAGCAATGGTATTTGAGAGTCCAAATTGCTTTAGTCTCTCACAGCAGGTGGCAGCTGAGATGCAAATCATTTGGTCATTTTTTTGGACGGATGCAGGATGCTCGGTTCTATACAACCACACGAGTGTTTTCTTGACACATTATGAATTTTCGATAAGTCACCTGAGACAACAATGTCGCAATCGGTAATTGTTATTTGTGACCAGGAAGGTCTGTCGGAAGTATTGAAACAATATTCATTCACACACAGGATATTTTGTAAGCATACACACCCATTTTTCATGTCGTGACAGGAGTTGCAATGTTTTGCTTCTCAACAGAGAAATCCAGGTTTGATAAGCATTTAAGATAACTGGACAAGGAAACAAGTGCAAGGAAGTTTCTCCAATGAAATATGCCATGTGAAAATCTGAAATTTTTGCCCTAACGACAAAAGGGGAAGCAGTCAAAGTAGAGTATGTAACATGTGAATGTGTACAATGTCCCTCAAACTCACGGCTGTGGTGTCCTTAAGCAAGGTGTGCCATTTGTTTGTTCGTGCGGATGAAGCACAGATTGTTCTTTCTTTCTATTTATTTATTTGTATCTTTTCATTGGCAACTCGTTCTAGAGATATGACTACAAATGCAGTTCCAAAGTAATATATATCACACACTGATTGTTTAGCCCTGTTTTAATTTGTTTGTTTTTCCATCCCAAAGGGCTTTGCGCCGGTTGGGGGCAAAGTGCTTGAAAAAAAAAATTCTGCAATGTCAGACAAGACTTTACAGTCACATCATCTGATGATGTCATCACTCTACTTCTGCTTTTCCCGATGCCACTGCGTTAGAAAAAAAAAAAAGCAAGTTGGTTCACTTTTTCGTGTGTAAGTTCTTAGAATCCACTGACAGTTGCGAGACAGGAAACCCAGAAAAAGAGGAACCGGCATCCAACAGAGGACTTTTTCTGAAATGGAACTGTCACATTTTTAACTTTTATTTTGAAATCTGTTGAACTCTATTTCAATGGTATCTTAAAAAAAAGTTATAAAAAGCGCTGTTGGATAAGAGTAGACAGCAGACTCCAATCAATACCTAGAGCAAACCGAAAATGGAATATGTTTCAAAATGCAGGAAAGAAGAGGAGAGACACATGCGGGCACCATAAGAGAATTAATCACGTCCTGTGGTAACATGACCTTTGGGCCGTGGGTGGAGTCACGTTGCTTGCAATCAGGGAAAACTTGAGGTCAGAAGATCCACAATAGCAAGTCCAACATACACAACATGCAACACACAGCCTTGTTGCGGGTGGACAAAGAGAGTCACTGTACTCACTGGTTTCCCATTCCTGTGATGAGCATGGACAGAAGAGACAAACACACATAGACAATAACAAGAACACTATGACGCATGCCCTGTTTGACCGTGGACATAATTACGCACTTTACGTCACAAATATACAAAGCAAATATTAAAAAGCCAACTTGCGCGGATGTCTCTTTAACCAAGTACAAATGTTGATCCAGGCGCACCTGAATATCTCGACAAACTATTATGGCACATCACCAAACTGCAAGGGAGTCTGCTGCCAAGTTTCAAGCATACCTTAGTTCTAATGAGTTGCTTCTTGGAAGATACACTTTACTGGAAGTTAAATAGCTGTTTTAAAATTTCCAAGAGGTTAACATCCTCATTCAGCGTCTCTGTGAGTTCACACCCTTCATTACATCTCGACATGTTTTGACATCTCGGCTCAAATGTTCCATACTGTATGTATAATGGAAAATACATCAAAAGCCATGTTGAAGTTATCAGACAGTGTTGAAAAACAGTCCAACATTTAGCCGGATAACAGGAATGTTTCACACGACTGCGCAATAATCTGCATGTACATACAAGTTTACGCAACAAAAATCACAGTACAATCGCAGCTTTCTGATTTTGCGTGTTACAAACTACTTGGTCAGCTTTTTGGCTAGCCAAATTTTCTTTTAAGTGTGAGGTTCAGATTCGCCGCCCCTCAAGGAAAGTGAAGAACAAAAGGAAAAGCACAGTCACCAATGCACATTCATCCATTTATTGAATGGGACAGTCAAAGACAAATGTGAAAATGAAAACACTCGCAAGGAGCATGAAAGCATGGAGATGTTAACAGCGAACCGACCACAAGGCAAACTGTCAACCAGACTGACTCCATCTTCATGATGTCACTCACTAGGCCAACCCCCTTAAAGGCATACATCCACACACAAACACTATAGTGTGTATGTGTGTGTGCGTGTACATTTATTTGGGGAGCTAGAACATTCATAAATATGTGAACAGCAGGCATCAAACAATCTGAATCAATATATTTTAATTTTTAGTCAGCTCATTGGGATGTACAGCTATGGGCACACGAACGAACGAGGGTTGGGGGTGGTCTCAGAGTGTCCACTATATTGTACAGATACGCTACCACCATTGTCAAGATTCTAGTGTGCAATAGTGCGTGATATTTGAAAGGAATGGAAGGAACCGCTTTAGCCACGATTTAAGACGGCTGTGACCACTACCACTGCGGCGCAGCCCTCGCTCTCAGATCCACTGGCCTGCATTCATCTGCTAAATTACCAACATCGGCTCTCACCCGCATCCACAGGAGTGTTACGCCACATACTGCACATGATTTATGCTGGTCACGATAATAGAGCCAGAGGTGTGTGGTGTGCTTTTTCTTTTGCTATTTGCCAACTGTTATTCATTCATTATCTCATCATACCACAACAACCTCACGTTTGCTCACAAGATCTCAATTCAGCCAGTGTCAAAGGATTAACCAAGTGCACTTGGCTGTTTTCTTCTTTGGTGTTGTTTAAAAAACAACAACAACAGCTCCAAAAATAATGTGTCATTAACGGGAGTTTGAATAGAGAAGAGTTTACACCAGAAGTTACATGAAAAAATAAAAATCACATTAAACGTGTCACTTCCAATCAGTGAGGTTGACTAGCAAGCCACTTAGCTGCACATCGTGTAGGCGCCGCGACTTGTTACCAAAGAATGTTTTCAAGATTAACAGTATATCAGTAGTTCACTTCTTTTTACACTTGTCTGGTTAGTTAAAGCATTACGTGGATGCTAGTAAAGGTTTTATAGGGGTGAAAGTTAGCATGGATCGATCCACTTTACATGACATGATGATCTGGGTTAATTTTTAAGATTCCACACTAATATTCTCTACTTTAGTTAAATGTTTCTTACTGGCAGCATTCTTGATTTTATTGGAGATTTCTTTCTTATAAAGGCATTGAATTGTTGTTCCAAACCTGTTCTGTAATAACCACTTGACTTGGACTAATCGCATGATGCTGAAAATTAAGTATTTGATTCTGACATTTTTATTGCACTATTACTTGAATGGTTTAGGACACCTACGTTGAAATGTAAACAGTGATCTTTCGGTTTCTGTTCTGCAAAAATAAATATTTAAATAAGAAGTAAGAATAAAATTAAAAAAAAAAAACAACCTAATGCAGCAACAACGTCGTATCGGGTAGACGAAGTCATTACGGTGCAAAATATTCACCAAATATTTACTTTATAACAGTGGCAAACATGAAATGGTTCAGTGCAAACACAGAAGTACTGGCATGGATTTCCTGTTTGTTCGCTTGTCACTCTTGTCAACAGCGCAGCGCCAGTGGTCTCTACATGTCAAATTCTTGCGCCGCTTATCCAAAATGCAAATCTGCTTTATGATAAAGATTGATTGATAAATGATTAATTGATCAAATAAGCGCAGGTGGGTAAGAAGGGGGTAGGAAGGTGTGGGAGATCGGGAGGAAAGTAAAATAAAGGATACTTGAGGTCGCGTTTAAGTAATAGTAGTAGAATAAACACGCCGGGTCATGTTCACGGCGAAACCATAAACATCAGATTTCAGGGTTAATACAGCTACTAACAGAATGGAATGTGTGCGAGGGCGACGTGCAAAACCCAGTGCAACAGTCCATTCGTTTAATCCAAATATTAAAAAGAAACCAACACAAGGCTTAATCGAGAATAAATGTCAAGAAATGAACACGTGACATTTTCGCAGCCCACAAGAGTCTAAAAGTATCGGCGGTAGTCCGTCCTACCTGCGGCGTGACAGCGAGAGGGGTCCGGTGTACGAGCTCAGCGCGCGTCTATCCACCAAGCAGCCGCCTCGCCCACCGCTTACCTCTCGCAGCCGAAGGGCGGAGCTACTCACGAGGGGGTGGCGATAGTTACGCGCCAATCTGCGGTGGATCTGAGACTGGACCACCTGTTATTTTTATGATGCTAGCCAGGTGGAACGTGAGATCGAAAGTAGTCTCCATGGCATGTTTTGTGTCGTATTTCGATTGAAAAAATGTCTTCATTTTTTTCCTAGCTCATCATTGGAAAAAAACGTTTTAATGGTTGCTATTAAGTTTGACCTACAGAAGCTTGCAGAATACGGATTTTTTACTTTGCTTTGTCATTTATAGGTATGACGTTTCAGAATAAAATCCACCCGTTTCTGCACCAACACATTATTATTATTGTTGTTATTATTATTGGCCTTGGCTTGTCAGAGTAGAATCAACTTTTTTTCTGCACAACACCTAATTATTATTATTATTGTTATTATTGTGTTTTTGTTATTTATTTTTATTATGAAAATATTATGTGTTACAGAAAATAGCAAGGGCAGATTTATTATCATTGCAAAAAATCTGGAAGTTTACTTGCAACACTGGTTTAAAAAATGTAGGAAAAAATTGGTGACTTCATGCTGTACCTCGCAGGGGTTTAGAAATTAAACCTCAGGATCTCAGAACTTTTGTCATGATAAACTTATACATAACTTAAATCAGCACCACTAACAATTTTTGCACAAACGCTTTGGTTCTCATAGGCTCTCATCATGCATGTGGATAGTGATGAGCCATCAGGACCAGCACGGCCTTCTTTTCCGCTGACCTAAAACAATCAGAAGCACTTACCTTCATTTACAACCTAAATTTGAATGCTTGCTTGCCCCATGAAATTGCATTTGCAAACCAATTGCCAGCAGTCTATTTTTTTATTTTGTAGGATGTCTCTTTGCTGCACAGCTTTCAGCAGTGTACAGGTATGTGCATGTTAGAATTGTTTTGTTTTGTTTATTGTGTCCATCAGATTCCAGCCACTCTCTGCTGCCATCTCAATCAAATCTGCGCAGGAACTTTGAGAGTCAGTAATGTTGTTAGATGCAGCATTATTTATTAGTCATGGGATTCTTTATTGAACCAATCAGATTGCAAATTCCTCCTCAAACTGGGCCTTGCCTATTTCATTCTATTTCATTATTATAGAGTTACAATAATGCATTATTTATTATTATATATTTGATTCAGTTTATCATTATTATATTTTCAGTGTCATTGTACTTTAGTGTATTGGAAATTAAAACACAACTTTTTAAAAAATAGAACGTTATATGTAAATATAAAAAACAACTGCATCTGAACACAGCATATTTTACCGAGAACTGTTTAACAATGAATACGGGTAAATTAACTGATCTGAGTATTTTCTTTTTTTTCTCATGATTTGTTTGGGGGGGCAAAAACTTAGTCTACTTTGTCTAATTCCTTTTAGATCTTTTGTCTAATTGATATATATTTGCCTATTTGTTATTCTGTCTGTTATGTATTTCACGTTGTTGTCATCGAAGTATCTATAGAATAGTCACAATTTTAATTACGGTATTGAGTAGAACACATCAAACTGTTAAAGCTGTGAAAAGTTGTGCGGAACAAATTACTAGTAACTCTTGCAGGCTGCCACCTGCCTTTAAAAAATAGGTGGCGAGCTGCGCATTTTTCGGTCGATAGGTGGCAGTAGCTTCTATAATAGGGCTTTATGGAACTAATTTCTTCGGTCTCCTGCTGCCAGTTGCCTAGTGACTCTACTGATGGCTTCCTGCTTTTCAAAATCTCATCTCCCTCTTACGCTAGTGTCCAACTTTTACAGAACACATTTCATGATTTTTTGTCGCCTTTCCAGCTGCCTCATGGGTCGCATAAACAAATATCCTCTCGGAGTGAATGTTGAGTAACTTGTGTCGTCCGGCGTGGTTATGAAGAGCCTTGAAGAAAGATGGATAAATATATTTTTATCAGGGTGGTTGGGAAAGGGAGCTACGGGGAGGTGAACCTTGTGAAGCACAGAACAGACCGAAAACAGGTGAGATGCGCAAGATTTTACCACCACCAACAACAAAAAAGACTGTGGGTACAGCTAGCGTATTGTAGCAGGTAACCTTGAAGTGATAAGTTTACATGCAATTCGATAAAGCTGTGGAATGAACTGATCCTATTCATATTACTTAAATAAAAGACGGTCTCAAGCAGTTTGGACCATTTTACCAAAACGTCAACCAGGATTAATAGTCATTCACCTTCATTATCATTTTCACGATTTTCCAACTATGCATTTGTTTCAAACCTTTACATTAGGGCTCAAACTAATTTTGTCGCGGGCCACATCGTAGTCAGGCTTCCCATATAAATCTACGGTTGTCTCTGATTACATACACACAACAAATCAATGCATGACTAGTTTTGATATCGGAGAGCTGTAAACTGTTTAAATGCTACAATTATTTTAAAAGGGGGGATTGGAAACAACGAAATGCTTGCAATATCTCAACGTTTTTGAAAGTCAATTTGCATTTTTGGTCTTTATTTAAATAATGTCAACATATTGTACCCCCCCCCCCCCCCGCCCCCATTTCCTACCCTGTAGTATGTCATCAAGAAACTCAATTTAACCACCTCCTCAAAACGGGAACGTCGGGCTGCAGAACAGGAGGCGCAGCTTCTGTCCCAGCTGCGGCATCCCAACATTGTAACATACAGGGAATCTTGGGAAGGAACGGACCTCCAACTATACATAGTGATGGGCTTCTGTGAAGGTGGCGATCTCTACCATAGACTCAAACAGCAAAAGGGAGAGCTGCTACCCGAGAGGCAGGTCGTGGAGTGGTTTGTCCAGATTGCCATGGCACTCCAGGTATGTTGCATATACATGTGAAGGCAAATCATGAACACAAGCAGGCCTGCAGTCACTTTTTATGTTCACTTTCAGTACCTTCATGAAAGGAACATTCTGCATCGGGATCTTAAAACGCAGAATATATTTTTGACAAAGACCAACATAATCAAAGTTGGGGACCTCGGCATCGCACGAGTATTGGAGAACCAGAATGATATGGCCAGCACGCTTATCGGGACCCCTTACTACATGAGCCCAGAGCTCTTCTCTAATAAACCCTACAATCACAAGGTACCTTGATCTCATCTTACTGTTTTCTACTGGGAGGCTTGATGATTGTATTTACTTTTCCAGTCAGATGTCTGGGCCCTGGGTTGCTGTGTGTATGAAATGTCGACACTAAAACACGCCTTCAATGCCAAGGATATGAACTCACTGGTTTATCGCATTGTGGAAGGAAGGGTAGGTTTTATTTTTTGTCATGTCTAATATGTGGATATGGAGATGCCAGGCTTCTACTTTTAAGCGTCAACTGTAGCACAGGTCCTTATTACCTATAAATCAGCAGTGATGTATAACCGTTTAATTACCGGTACTGTTTTTTTGCTCTCAGCTACCACAGATGCCCAGTAAGTACGACCCCCAGCTCGGAGAGTTAATCAAGAGCATGTTGTGTAAAAGGCCAGAAGACAGACCAGATGTCAGACTTATCCTACGGCAACCTTACATCAAGCGACAAATTGCCATGTTCCTAGAGGCTACCAAGGAGTAAGTTAGAAAGACAAAACTGGGTCGCAGTCCCATTTGTTTGTTCAGTTTTGCTTCATCACCGTACTCAAACCGTGTTTCTAACGACAAGTTGATCAGAACCTCTTCCCGTTGTGTTGCTCCTGCATCCATTTCTGTTTCTGTTGCTTAGAAAAACTGCTAAGTCAAGAAAGAAATTTGCTGGTGGCAGAAGTGACATCAGAAGCAACGATGTAGCCGGTGTGGCGCAGCCTCAGCCAAAATCTGAGCGACAACCTCCAAGTCCTCAGCCGGAGTCAATTCCCAGGTTGAAACAGGTTGGTGAAGGTTTAGGTGTAGAATTATGCTAGATGAAGGAGAAAAAAAAAGTATGAAGGCAATCCCCCTAACCAATTTATCTGATTTGTAATATTTATCTTTCATCATGCCAAGACATCATTTTCTGGAATAGTTTGGAGACGAACAGCATTTTCCCTTGCAGCATGAGGTCATAAAGTCATGTTTGTATGAGTCGATCGTGCGCCATGATCTCAAACATTTAAACCTCTTTGAACTAGAGAAAATGACTCAATATCATCACACGGTGCCTTTAATAATCTCTCGACTTCTCCATGACAGGGAAGACTTGTTAAACTTGGGATCATCCGACGACACACCAAACTCTTGTGTCTATATTTATTCTCCAACTGTCCACTGTTTCAACCTCCCCTGGAGAAAGACAAAATGATAGATATAACGTCACCGAAAACATGAGAGGGTTTCGGAAAGAGGGAGTAAAGTGTTGAATATTTGAAAATATATTACGATAAAAAAAGCGGAATGTACAATATCGGAATGACCTATTTTTATTGGGATGTGTTAAAAGTTTATTCGGAAGACTTCAGAGTTTCAACTATTGCTCCATTTTCTGAGTGATTCAGATGAGCACACAAAAAAATGACACTTTTTAGTGATACTGACCCAGGACTACACACGTGCATGTAATGGTTTGGTGTCATCATGCATTTATTCATAAAACAATCAAGTGTGGCTACATAATCCTATCATTACCACGGTAATAGCTTTAGCAGTAAGATGCAGTAAATCGCCACTCAAATGTTGACTTTGAAGAACATTTTACGAATATTTTAGAGAGAAAAAAAATCTTTATGTAGATCATTTTGGGGTAATTCTATTTACGTTTATTCATTCAACAGAAAGAGAAATCACAACTCCCCCAAAATCACAATGGTCCCACAGACTGTAACCCGGTTCAGACAACTCCACCGCCCAGGCAATCTTCACCCGATGTTCTCAAAAGCAGCATCACATCCATGGCAACCATCAGCAAAATCCACGTTGACGTATATCCGCAGGAGGATGCAGATGCCATAAAGAGGCCATCAGAGGCACGCCAGTTCGCTGCGGCATGCAATCAGGATGAGAAAAAGCAACCCTCTGACCCTCATACGCATGTTAAGCCACCACTAAAGCCTGCATCAGTAGCTGGCAAAAGGGTAGGAGATGACAGAAAAGTATCAAACGGCTTTCGTACATTTCGGGACACCTTTTCCGTCGTTGAGAAAAAGGTGGTAGCTAATGATGACAAAGAGGACACAATGGAGCTCCTGAAAGAAGCGAACATGCCGGAACCAAAACTCGAAGTGGAGCGCGTAACCGATTTTGAGAAGAGATCGGCACACCAAATCTCCTTGGAAAACGTGGAGGCAAATATGAAGTGTAAAAATGATTCGGCAAAACTTGTTAACGGAGCTTCAACACGGCAAGCAGACATACAAGTAAGTTCAGTTCTCATTAGTGATGTCTGTTGGTTGTTTGTAGGAGGAGCCTCATGTGTTTTGTCACCTTTTTAAGGATGATTTGGAATCGACAGAAAAGCTGCTTGAAGCATTACCTCCAGCAGTTGTAAGAAAATTCTCATTCTTTCAGCTCTCATCACTGTTTGAGGAACAGTGGCATCATTTTAAGGAGACATGGTTTCAGTGATTAAAGACAAAATGAGCAAGATCAATTTTTGGCACCATTGTAACGTAGATTGATTACACGATTCAAGTTGCTTAGTGGTTGCTACACTCATGGAAACCCCGGATTGTCTTGCAACACCAGATAAAAAGGACATGACAGATTAATTCATTGATTTTTTTTCCTTTCATTGTGGCTTGGGACTTTAAAAGCTGTTCATGCTGGAAAGTGTTTTCTAATTGTCTCTGTTAAGGAACCTCCTGAACAAGAGTTGTCCTTACAAAACAACACACAGAATGTAAGCAGTGCTCGGGTTCTCCCAGCTCAAGAACCCGCTGTCTCGCTTGAGTACAGCGGGGGGGACGCAAGACAGACCGACGGTGATCAGCAAAAGGTAAAGTGGTCGATTTCAGTCTGGAAATTTTGATTAAAAATACTTTTAACAAGGATTATACGGTACGTGTCATTTAGACGATAACTTGCAGACCTCTGCCTCCACGTCCTGTCCAACCGTCGTTCGAACCCAGGAAGAGAAGCACGGAGAGCAAGAAATTAAATCAGAATGAAACATCTAAATCATGTGGAGATCATGTGGATCTGCCAAAGGTACGATGTTTTACTCATTTTCTTACCCGGGCCTTGACAAGGAGAATTTTTACACAAAAAGCCGCCCCACAGTTCTGAGATTGAGCGTTTGAATCCGGGCTCTGTCCTTCCGGTGTGTAGTTTCTCCCTGTGCTTGGGTGAGCTTTCTCTGGGTACTCTGGCTTCCTCCCACATTCCAAAAACTTTGGTTCACATAAAACTCTGAATTATCCTTGGGTGTAAATGTGAAGGTCATTTTTTATTCCCCCCATATGTGCCCCGCACCAGTCCACGGTGTAGCTTCAGCTCACTCGCAAGCCTCGTGATAGCAAGTGATAGAGAAGATGGACGGGTGAATAATAATAATAAGCTGATAATAAACTTAAATGTTAACTTTCAGGCTCGTCCTCTATCTGCTAGAGAGAGAAGACGACTGAGGCACTCGAAAGACATTGCCTGCCAATCAGGTACAGTACTAATATATTTTAAGTCCTCCTTTTAAAGAGTGCAATCACATTTGGGAGCATTTTCATTTACCAAATGCTGATCACCCAGGTGCCGAGAGATCATCTCATGATGTCACCGTTTCCGAGGCCCAACTCTGCAACACTCCAGTTTCCAACTCTGTTTCAGACTTTATTACTCAGACCAATAAGGTATGACTCACACTTGAGGTTCCTTGTTGCTGTGAGAACATTTCTAAAACCGTACATGACAAGTGTTAAAACCGTGATGTGATTGATTAACGTGGGGAAAGGAAGAAGATGAACCCAGCTCTTCCACAAGCTCCACAGAGCATGCGGAGGGAGATGTTATGGAAAGGTGAGGCAGTAATTTAACCCCAGTGCCTTTTTTGAAGTACAACGTTCACGTTTTTGGATGCATTTTAAAGCACTGTGTTTTGCAGAAGAGCCGAATCCAAAGACATGCAAGATTTGGTCCACATGATGACCCAAACTTTGAGGATGGTTGGTGGAAACGAGCTGGACAAACATGGATTTGGCTCAACGTTGTTGCCAGAATTCAAATTTAACAGGAAGTACAGGGACACCTTGGTGCTCCATGGCAGGGCTCGACAGGAATCAGAGAACTTGTCACTGGGTGAAATCCCCATAGGTCGGATATTTACAGTCAAACTGTGCCATCGTCACCATTGTGGTGTGCTTAACAATATTTTCCATTTGTAAAGGCTCCAAGTCTGGTCCAGCCAAGATCAGGAGGGCCATCGAGCTCCTGAGAACTGATGTGGTGAAGGGCCTGGGAATCAAGCTCTTGGACAAAGTCCTGGAAATCATGGAGAAGGAGGAGGATGACGATAAGCGAGAAGTATGTTTTGAGAAATTCTCCAAATAATTCAAGCGCACTTTGGCTCCATGATTCTTTTTCCAGTGTGTAAAGTCGAAAACGAATCTAAAAGATTATGATGAAATGTGTCAAGAGTCCAAAAACACAACTGGTACTCATTCCTTTGTCTCTCATTGCAGTTGTGCCTTCGTCGGCAGATGGGTGATGACAAGTATCATGCTTATGCTGTGATGGTGAGGCAACTGAAATTCTTTGAGGAGGTCGCCTTTGAGGTTTAGAAAAAGAACTGACCTCAGAGCTTTCACCAATGAGGCAAGTGCCATGACAAGTGCCACTTCCTGTCAACAAAAAGATTCTCATTTATACTTCTTGCGTCCATTTTTGCATCGACACCATGCAAAACAATGACATGTAAATAACCGAATATTATTATTATTTATAGCCTTATCCTGCAGTTTAGTATTTTTCACGTCTATGCAAACATCTTCAATTACGTTGAAAGCACTTCACGTAACTTGCTGTAATCATGTCCTTAGTTTAATTTATTATGTGAGCCAGAGTATCGTTAATAGAATGACTTATTTTCATTTGTCTTATACAGAATGTAGATGCATTGTATCATAGATATTGACAATAAAATTATTTCTGATAAATTTGTCCCTTAACGATTCTGACTTTTCCCCTCATGTTTATAGTACTTTATTACAGACCAGCACATGGCTTCCGAGTGCCTGAACACGTGCCTTTTTGCATGCCCCAAAAATATTTACTGTGTTTCGTTTTTTTTTATTGCTGATTTTAAGGAAGTGATGGCATACTCTTCCACTGGAATAGCTATTTAGAAATATTTGATCTGCCTGTACCAAATAATCCCATAGTTATTATCCATCTGCACCATAAAACAGTACACCATCAAAGCATCAATGAACACCGGGTGATGAACTTATTCCTTTAACATGTAATCAAGCCCATGCCATAATGCTGCCTCCAAGTTTAACTCCATGTGGTGAGGATTTCTGTTCAGCAGTGACAACGTGTCGACCACACACAAATTTTATTGGACACGTATTTCAGTGTAACATGTGGGTTGTGAGATAAATCAAAAAAACATTTCCAATGTACAATGATGTAACAATAGAAAGATGATTAGGAGTTATTTATGCTTCTTTTTCTTTTGACTCTCCTGAGGCTTTTGACTGGCATCTGCACTGGTCTCTGGTATTACAGGCTGCCAAGGCAAGGGATTCCTTCTGTACATTGGCCATGGGGGCAGGGTCACCTTAAAAAAAGAAATGAGATAT